>NC_089590.1:50686709-51300067 GCF_019320115.1 Miscanthus floridulus
GTGAGCACCGTCATCTTCAAGCCAACTAGCAAAGCCTGCGGTCTTGACCAGCCAGGCATCGGCGGGGCCATCTTCTTTAGCTCGATCAATGCCAGAGTCCTCGAGACCCAAGCACGATGTCAGGCCTAGCAAGCAGCAGGCACCGTGTGCCCTGACTAGCCAATAGTGTAGGCTATAGTTGTAGAAGAAGATGTAGTTGGGTTATTGTAAACTTGGACCTTTTCAGGCAAGCTTGTAATAACATACTTGTATATCAACATAAGCTTGTTTGTTTTGTAGAAAATGTGTTTAAGCTCGGATATCGTGTTGATGTAACTAAGTTAGAACATGTTGGCGTTCTATTTAGTTGTACCAGTTTAGTCGACACGTCATCCTGAAAGGTTTGTATGGCCCTAGTTTGTCTTGCGGTCGGAGTGTGAGGTGCGTAGCTTGTGCACACATTGAAACACACAAGTCAAACCAGAGAGCACCTGCCGATCACCCATAGCATAGAGAGCGGATCCCATGCACGCATTGGGAGGAACCGGAGATAGGGCCTGCTCTGAGAACCCAAGAAGGAATGGTGGTCGGTTTTAACTGGTAGAGTTAGAATAACAATAGACTTCGAAGTGACACATTAGAGTGGTCGGAGAAATCATAATAGCCTTATTGAAATAAATCAAAAGTACAAGAGGGGTACATATCTTAGTAGCTAAGCATAGAAACACCTAAGCTTGTCGATGTGCTAGGAATTGGGTACGTCTGTGCCGTCTTGGCGAGCTAACCTATAAGATGTAGGGCGTGTAACCTCCTTGATCATGAAGGGTCCTTCCCATGGGGTTGCAAGTTTGTGGACACCAGCCTAATTCGTCTTCCACTTTAGGACCAGGTCCTCGACCACGAAGAACCGCTCCTTGGCATTCTTATTGTAGTACCTGCACAAAACAGCAAGGTATTTGGCTGTACATACGCAAGAATCGAGCTGCTTGTCTTCTACACTATTCACTTCTAGCTCCCACACTTCATTGGCCTTGTCTTCATCGAAGTTCTCTACCCATGCTGATCTAAAGGCTATATCTGCTGGGAGCACTATCTCAGCGCCATAAACCATAAAGTATGGTGATACGCCGGTATTGCGACTGGGCTAGGTTCTGAGACCCCAGACCACGGTTGGTAACTCTTTGAGCCATCTTCTAGGAGCTTTGTCATTCTCTCTGTACATCCTATTCTTAAGTGTGTCCAGAATCATACCATTTGCCCGCTTGACCTGTCCATTAGCTCTAGGGTGTGCCACCGAGACGTATTTTACTACTATGCTCCTTTCATTGCAGAAGTCCCAAAAAGCATTCTCGGTGAACTGAGTACCCAGATTAGTGATGATGCTGTTGGGTATGCTAAAGCGGTGGATGACCTGGTCGAGGAACGTGATAGCATTTTCTAAAGATGCCTTGACCCGGGCCATGTACTCTATTCGCTTGGAGAATTTGTCGATCAGCACAAAGACACATCTAAATTTTCTAGGGGCCGGTTTGAAAGGCCTGATCATATCCAGTCCCTAGCATGTGAAGGGCCAAGAGGCTGGTATAGTCTGAATCTTGTGTGCTGGTATGTGGATTCTCTTGGTGAAAAACTAACAACCTTCACAATGGTGGACTAGCTTCTCTGCATCGGCTACGGCTAACGGCCAATAGAACCCTGCTCAGAAAGCCTTGCCGACCAGCATTCTCGAGGCCGTGTGGTTGCCGTAGGAGCCAGAGTGGATTTTGTCTAGGAGATGTTCACCATCCTCCTAGTTTATACACTTCATCAAGATTTCCTCCTTCGCATTCTTGCGCCACAATTTGCCATTGACGAGCAGATACTGCTTACTACGACGCATCAGGCGTTCGTTTTCTGTCCAATCGGTGTAACTGCTACCATCTATTAGGTACTTGATGAAAGGTACTCTCTAGTCAGGCTTCTTAGTGGTCGGAGGTGGTTTGGTGGTGTTTGACACCAGAACCATAGCCACCAATGGCTGGTCTAGAGGCTTGTCGACCGCGGGATCTTCTTCTTTGATGGAGGGCGTGAGTAGGTCTTGAACAAATACGCTATGTGGGACTTTGGCTTAGGATGATCCTAACTTTGACAGCGCATCTGCTGCTTGATTTTTGTCCTAGACCACATGTGTGTACTCGATGCCATAGAATTTGCCTTCTAGCTTTCTGATCGCTTTGCAGTATGCGTCCATCTTTTTGCTGGCCGTATCCCAGTCCTTGTTGAGTTGGTTGATGACTAGAGCCGAGTCTCCATAGACATAGAGATGCTTGACACCGAGCTCGACCACAATGCGTAGACTGTGTAGGCATGCTTCATACTTGGTGGCGTTATTAGACACCGGGAAATAAATCCTGAGGACATATCAGAGCTACTCCTTAGATGGTGATACGAAAAGGACTCCTGCTTCTACGCCATCGATGTTGAGAGAGCCATCAAAGTACATCTTCCAATACTTGGTGGGCCCCTAAGAGGCCGGTGTGCTTAAGTCTGTCCACTCGACGATGAAATCGACAAGTGCCTGAGACTTGATTGTAGTATGGCTTGCAAATTCTAGCCATTGGTGGCCTGCATGGCTAACGATGACTAGGAAGTAATTAGACATGACATGCTCATCAGCCATGGCTAATCTGCACGTGGTTTCATAGAGCATGACCCATAACTCGGGGTTCTCCTTGCCGTCGTACTTCTAGAGTTTTTCAAGCTTGAAGTTTTTTGGCCACATGACTTGGTGAAGGTGAGGAGTAAACTGCTTCAAACCCAAAGGGTCATGGATAGTATCATATTCCACATGGTGATAGCTTTCATGGGATGCACGATTGTTGGCTCTTTGGTTAATGTGATCGCGCAGATCAGGTTCTCCGAGGGAATGGCGAAGATCATTATTGCCATCACAGTGATCCCGATTGCCACCCAGGTTGACCCCACGACTGCGGTTATCACAGCGATTGTCATGGTTGCCACGTCGATTATCGTCCTGGTTGTTGTGGCGGTTGTCGTCCCGACCACCATCATGACCACCGTTTTTGCCTTGACGATTGTCTGGTGGGTCATTGTTGCGCGAGCCACGTTGGTTGGGTGGCTGTGGGCGACTTGAGTACTAGCAACTATGGCTTGATTTGACTGAGATGGATGGAGCCTGGGCTTGGTTCATAATCTCTGTGGTCTAGGCTATAGCAGCCACCAGGTAGGCTTGTACGTCATCATGAATTGCCTAGACTTTTAGGGTATTGGGTAGTGTTGCATTGTTGCCAAAGCAACAGCTATGTTGGTGCTTGGAGTCCTAAAGACCTGCTTTTCCCCTACCCTATCAAAGGCATTGTTGAGATCGCATGGTTGGAACCTTATGCGTCGTGCCTCCTCTTCTGCCTTGGCTTTAGCTTGTCTATGATTAAATCGGTCAATATTGCATGCTTCACGTGCTAGCCTTTCTTATTCTGTTTTGCCAACTGTCGGTGTTCATCATTACTGACGACATTGATCAAGTCTCCTCGCCTTGGTGGGAAGGATGGGAATCATGGGAACCCCAGGGAATGGTCTAGGATATCTAGATCGTATTCAACTTCTTCATTGTCACGATGCTGAAGCTCAGTGTGGACGGAGCCAATAGATGCAATGCTAGACGGGGAGCTTGAACTGCCCTCTTGAACTGTGTGGACCGATCCTTCTTGATACTCCTCAATCCAAACCATGTTGACAAAGTTGTGTGGCTTTGGGCGAGGTCGATGTATAAAACATAGATCCGAGCAGCGTTGTATATTGTACGTGTAGTTGGAAGCAGTGTTTCGCAAGCCATAGGGCTGAGCCTAGTAATTCTCCATCAAGGCTTCGCACTCGGAGAGCCGGAGACCCATTGCGGGGGCTAGTCGGCGACGAATGGAGCGCCCTTCAGGAGTAGATGTGACCACGAGATCCATACCGAGTCGTGCAAGACGACTGGCCCGAGCTGGTTAGGTAGATCTGTTGTAGGGAGTGGTTACCTGCTCGGTAGGTTGATTTTGAATCAAATCTACTAGAGCTAGGGTTTCAGCAAGCTTGGTGCCGACCTAATCGATGGAGTCGAGCAGGTCAGTGTTGTTGATCTACCTCCCTTTGTAGTGAGGAAGCAAACAATGGGTTGTCGGCGTGGCTGAAGATGATGCTGGTGTGGCTGGAGCTAGATCCAACATGGTTGGAGCCGTAGCTGACGCTGGTGAAGTAGTCATCGATGACGCAGATTGGATCTATGCCTCCTCCGTTGTCATGGCGATGAAGTTGTCGAAGCCAGTGGTCTAGGTGATCTGGCCGATGGTGAACGTGAGGCCGTTCAGCGTAGCCATGGAACCGGGGATGATGACCATCTTGTTCGTTTAGGGAGTAGTATGCACACCCCCTACCTGGCTCGCCACTATCGACAAAATATGGTTGGCAGTCTACCTAGGGGTATGCTCAAGGTAGTAGATTATCGATAGACAGGTGCACAAGCTACGAATGAGATGGTGACGCAAGATAGACACGAGGTTTTATCTAGGTTCGGCTGCCGTGAAGGCATAATACCTACGTCCTACGTCTGATTGTATTGCTGTGTGTAAATGAGATCCTTTTTGAGAGGGGTCCCCTGCCCACCTTATATAGTCTGGGGGGTAGGGTTACAGATCTAGAAACTAATCCCAACCAGTTACAATTGCTGTAGGTGGTCGGATAAGGATTCCTATTCTAACCGACTAGGATCTTGCTTGATCTCCAAGTCTGCCTTGATTCCTTGCGTGGGACTCCGAGCAGATCGGCTAGGCCATGCGTCGTCTTCTAGTGGGTCAGACCCCCTGGTCCAGGCCGGCTCAAACCTAGCTGTAAGGGTATAGGGGTTAATACCCCCATAGTATCGATGTGATATTGGAAATGAACTAGATGAGCAGTCTTGGAGTGCTTATTGATACATCGGCTAGAGTAGTCATGCTCAGACATCTTGGTAATCAGGAGGGTTTTCTAGTACAGCTACCTAGGGACATCAATCTTTCTTGTATGACTAATGCGGTGCAAGTAAAGGCTATTGCAGATATCCCTGTCGTGTGTGATTTTCTGGATGTTTTTCCCGATGATTTGCCTAGATTGCCCTCGGATCGAGACATGGAGTTCAAGATAGAGTTGCTACCTGGTACAATGCCCATCTCTAGAAGGCCATATAGGATGCCTCCCAATGAACTAGCTGAACTTAAGACCCAGTTGAATGAACTTCTAAAGAAAGGCCTTATCCATCCTAGTTCATCTCCGTGGGGGTGCGCAGCTATCTTTGTAAAGAAGAAGGATCAATCACTATGCATGTGTGTAGATTATAGACCCTTGAATGCAATTACAATCAAGAATAAGTACCCTCTGCCATGCATAGATATCTTATTTGATTAGTTGTCTAAGGCAAAAGTCTTTTCCAAGATTGATTTGAGATCTGGTTATCATCAAATCAAAATTTGGCCTGAGGATGTTCCAAAAACTGCATTCTCTACAAGATATGGTCTGTATGAGTATCTTGTTATGTCTTTTGGATTGACCAATGCCCCCGCACACTTCATGTATTTGATGAACTCAGTGTTTATGCCCGAGTTAGACAAATTTGTGGTGGTTTTTATAGATGATATCCTGGTTTATTCTAAGAATGAAGAAGATCATGTTGAACATTTGCGAGTGGTTCTCACTAGATTGCGGGAACACCAGCTTTATGCAAAGTTTAGCAAGTGTGAATTCTAGCTTCGTGAAGTACCTTTTCTTGAACACATGTTGTCCGATGGTGGAATTATGGTGGATCCCACCAAGGTGCAAGAAGTGTTGAACTGGAAGGCTCCCATCTCGGTGCATGAGGTTCGGAGTTTTCTAGGGTTGGCTGACTATTATCGTTGCTTCATCCTGGATTTCTCTAAAATAGCCAAGCCTATGACTCGGTTGCTACAAAAAGACATGAAGTTTGTCTAGACTTCTGAGTGTGATGCGGCTTTCCACACCCTGCGAACTCTTCTAACTTCGGCTCCAGTTTTGGCACAACCGGATATCGAGAAACCTTTTGATGTGTTCTACGATGCATCAGGTATAGGTTTAGGAGGTGTTCTTATGCAAGAGGGTAGAGTCATTGCTTATACCTCTCGCCAACTTTGGAAGCATGAGGTGAACTATCCAATGCATGACTTGGAACTCGCTGTAGTTGTTCATGCTTTGAAGGCCTGGGGACATTATTTGCTCGGCAATGTGTGCAACATCTACACTAATCATAAAAGTCTTAAGTACATCTTCACTCAACCAGAGTTGAATATGCACCAGAGAAGATGGCTCGAGTTGATCAAGGATTATAACCTTCAAGTGCACTATCACCCTGGCAAGGCAAACGTCATCGCGGATGCCTTAAGCAGGAAATCTCATTGCCACTCTTTGATTGAAAGTGACTTTCCTTTGTCAAAACACCTTCATCCTATAGTCCTTTACAACATCACTATCAGTTGTACTCTATAGAGTCGAATTATCGAGCTATAGAAGATGGATCCAGGTGTGTTCCACATCAAGCGCAAGATGAAAGAGCAAGAAACCAAGCATTTTCGGGTAGATGAGAATGACGTGTTATGGTTTAAGGATAGGTTGGTGGTTCCGAAGGATAGAGAACTTAGAAATCAAATCATATCCGAAGCCCATTCCTCAAAATTATCTATTCATCCTGGTAGTAGCAAAATGTATCATGATTTGAAGCCTCCCTTTTGGTGGACCAAAATGAAGAAAGAGATAGCTGCTTATGTGGCTAGGTGTGACACTTGTTGTTGAGTCAAAGCTGTGCACATGAAAGCTGGATTACTTCAGCCACTCTCTAGTCCAGGTTGGAAATGGGAGGAGATAAGTATGGATTTTATAGTTGGACTTCCTACTACTCAGAGGAATTTTAACTCCATTTGGGTGATTGTAGACCATCTGACCACGTCTGCACACTTCATTCCTGTCCGCATAGATTTCCATCCAACTGACTATGTGGAGTTGTATTTTAATTAGATAGTCCAACTTCATGGGATACCTCATACTATTGTCTCTGATAGAGGACCATAGTTCACTGCTCGCTTTTGGGAGCACTTACACGGATTATTAGGAACTAAGTTAGTAAGAAGTTCTGCCTATCATCCTCAAACTAATGGACAAACTAAATGAGTGAATCAAATCTTAGAAGATATGTTGAGAGCATGTGTCATCTCGGCTAAGGGTTCATGGGAAAAGTGGTTGCCCCTAGCTGAATTCTCGTACAATAATAGTTATCAAGAGAGTATCAAGATGGCACCATTTGAAGCTTTGTATGGCCAAAAGTGTAGAACCCCGTTGAATTGGGTAGAAGCCGGTGAAAGAAGATATTATGGAATTGACTTTGTTCAAGAAGCCGAAGAACAAGTTCATACTATCCAAACCCATATGGCCGTAGCTCAAGCTAGGCAGAAAAGTTATGCTGATCGATGTAGAAAACATATTGAGTTCAAAGTTGGAGACTTCGTTTATCTGAAAGTCTCACCCATGAAGAGTGTCCAACGCTTTGGTGTGAAGCGAAAGCTTGCGCCAAGATATGTTGGTCCATTTGAAATCATTGGAAAAAGTGGTAAGGTAGCATACAAGATCCAATTACCTCCTGACATGAGTGCTATCTTCAATGTCTTTCATGTATCTCAATTGAAGAAATGTCTTCGTGTCCCTGAAGAGAGAGTTCCACTGGGGGATATCGAGTTAAAATCTAATTTGACTTTTGAAGAAAAGTTGGTTCGAGTAATTGACACTTGGGAGCGAGTGACTCAGAGTTGGGTGGTCAAGTTTTACAAAGTCATGTGGAGTAATCAGGGTAGTGAACGCGATGCAACGTGGGAAAGAGAAGATTATTTGAGGGATGGTTATAAGGAATTCTATCAACAATGGTACGCTTGTCAAATCTTGGGATGAGATTTTTATAAGGGGAGGGCTGTAACACCCCAGGTGTTTGGCTTCCACATTTGCACTTGCATTTCATGAACATGAGCATCAGTCATCCTTTCATGAGATTATATTGCATGACACATGTTTTCGAAACATTGCAACGTAGTGTTATATTTCATGTGTGCTTGTTTTATGAAATGAATAGTGTGCAACACTCAAGTGCAACATGTGCAACTCACTTTAGTGAAACATGGTTAGTTAGTACTATGCAACAAAATCATGAAACATGAAACATGATTTTGAAACAAAGGTAACATTTCACTTGTTTTTCCTTGTTTCAATGCATGGGATGCTTGATTTTGATGTGACCAATGTGTGCTGTGGCTAATTATTCTCCTAAGAACCTTAGTTACACTTAGAATGTCATTTGGAACATTGTTCATGTTGACCATGTTGTGTAATTATGTTTTCAAGTAGTGGTTTGACTTGTTTTGACCCCTGAACTCTTTTGTTTGATTGTTTAAAAAGTACAACTTAGATTATTTACATGTCTGAGCAACCTAAAGCAAAGTTGTAGCAACTTTTATAAGGAACAAACTTTGTTTAGAAGCCAAGTCATGAAAATGTGCACAACATGCTCAAAAAGGGCCCACAAGTCAGTGTTAAGGGCTGATTCAACACTTAGAAAAATTTCTAAGTATGGATTGCAATTTCAGTTTGAAGGAGCTGACTTTGGCTTGATGGAACTCGTGATTCTTTAAGAATTAGCTGATGATTTCTAAAACATTATTGTAGCCCTATCAAAGCTCTACATTTTTGCTTCAAGCTGATTTTGCTAACTAGCCACTGTTTGGGATTTGGAAGCTAACCAAGTCACGCTGTCAGGCTAGATCGGTTTCACTGAAACGAAGCTACAGTGTTCGACGGGTTTCAGAACTCGATGACCACGTGTACGCCGCGCGTCGCTAGCCACGTCGGGCTGCTGCACACCAACATAGGCCCCAGCATCCACCCATGGTTCCCAGCGCTCGCTTTCACTCCCCTTCGCCTCCACTCGCTCACCGCAGCACCGAAGCAGCAGCGCAACACCGCTTCGCTATTGCTGTCGTGCAAGCCACCATCGCCTAGCTCACTCGCTGCCGCAAAAATCGATGCCTCCAGCTAACCCAAAGCTCTACCGTGTCCTCCTCTACCTCCTCCACCTCTTTGCTGAGCCTATTGAGTCGAGGTGAGGGCACAATTGCCACTTCCGCCGCCACCGCCATGAGCGCGACCTCGCCGGAGTGGAGCTCACCGCAGCCAACCACCACCGGAGTCCTCTTGTCCTCCTTTTTCTTCTTTGTTAGCTCCGTGGTGACCTCATGAAGCTTGTACCGAGCTCGGAAGAGGCTATGGGGGCTCGCCATGGCTAGCACACCACATCGACGCTCCGCCGTGCCACCTTGGCCGGCGACGAGCTATCTCCGGTTAACTCTAGGTCCTTCTGGTAGCATCACTCAACGCGGCTCATCACGTAGATCATGTAGGTGCTAACCATCTTGCCGGAGAAGCCACCGTCGGCGAGCTTCACCGCTGCCATGCCATCGCAAGCGTCTCCCCTGTTCTGGTGTCGATGACAAGCGGGCCCGGCTGACACACGGGTCCCACGTGTCAGTGACCGTTGAGCAATAGGATACTTCAAATATTCCAGTTTTAGTGCTGTATTGTAAAATATATATCTCCAAATTGGTAGATCCAAACGGGGTGATTCTAGATTTGGTAGAATCATAGTGAAGTCTACCATTTAGGAAAAATATGACATGAACACTTGAAGTGGAAATTTTGGATGAATTAAATAGGAACTTGAAATATGTTTTTAAATGCATGCAAACTTGTTTAAATTATATCTTGAGTTTCTATGCTCCAAAAATTATGAAATTTTGTGGGTAAGCTATTCTTGCTTAGTAGAAGCTCTGGTAAAAATTTGAGAGTCATTGCATCTATGGTTTTTGAGTTATAGATTTTCCTTTTATCTTTGAATGATCCTTGTGTGAATTTTTGTAAATTATCTAGGAATCCAATGACTATAAAATTTTGTGGGGAGTATCCTAGTACCTTAAGGATGCTAGAAAAATATAAAATCTGTTGCTTGACACTTTTCACTAAGGTTTCCTAATTATGTCATTTTAAGCCATTATGTCTTATTATTTTTGTGTAGGCTGTTATACTTGCTCAAATGGTGTGAAATTTTTATAGTAGCCTACTTAGAGCATATAGTACCTACTGTAATTGTTGTAGATTAAATGGTATAGTTGGTATATATATTTATTATTCCTCTTAAATAATTAAAAAAATTAAGAAAGGTATTAAAAGAAATGATTTGGTGATGAACACATTACTTTCTGGTGTTCTTGTGATATGTGTGATGACTGAGTGAAGTTGGTTTTGTCCAATTATTTGTTTGCAACATAAGTTAATAAATATTTCTTGGCATTATGTCTTTCTGGACAGTTCTGGGGAGTTTGCAAAGTTTCCCATGATAAATTGGTTTGCTAGAAATGTGGTGAATACAAAAGTTGTAGATAACTTATGTATCTAGCTCCTGTCAAAATTTGGTGGCATTTGGCCTAGTAGTTTAGGAGCTACAACTATTCAAATTTAGATCCCGAAGTTGCTTGTTCTCTGTCTTGTTTGAACCTGATCATGTAATTCTATAAATTCAACCTGGTAAAGGTTGGAATCATGCGTTGATGTCTGAAAATGAATTGTAGACAATTTCATAAGCTTTCCAAATTGTCTTGTTGCATGTCATTTGGATGTCTAAATCTCAAGTTATGGCTAGTTTGCTGTACCGCTATATAGTTCATATTTTGCTAAAATACAAATGCTTGTGTGTATGCTTTGTTGCAATGTTCTTGTTGATTGTTTAGGGGCTAGCCTAACTTGAGAACATGCTTAGGTGCTGGTGCTAGGTCCTTAACTAAAGATGAGCAATTATACATTAGGTTGTATAAACTTGGTAAGTTAAAGTGATTTGAATAGAGCTTAAGTTGGAATATGCGGACTGCAGTGAGCATGTGCATTCCCCGAGCATCCCTAACTTCGTTCATGTGCATCCATGATATTTATCTTGCGCATTAATGCAATAGGTGTGCCGGAGGGAGTGATGCTGCTAGAATTTGAGGGAGCCAACCAGGAGGAGGAGCCCGAGGTGCAGGAAATCGACGAAGCAGCCGCCGAGGAGGAGTTGCCCGAGTGCCCTGACCACCATCCTTCCTCTTTCCTGAAAGGCAAGCCCCGAAGCATATTAAGCCTCCCATATTTTTACAAATACCTTGAGTATCTTTTATTCGTTGATGATGCATTAAGTATAGGAATTGGTTGGAACCAATTGTTGCATTATATATCCATCCTTGTCCAGATATCGCACTAGAATACTATTTAAGTTCAGGAACAGGTTAAATGCTTAGCCATGCTTAGTGCGGTAGAAGTCAGGTGACTTCCTATCACCTGCGAGCTTTAGGATGAGGTGTATCACGGTTGGCTATATTTGCTATCGTGGAAAAGAACCATGTTAATAATGAATTAAGACCGGGCAGAGTCTTGTGTAGGTTTGGACATAGTGACTCCATCTATGTCGTTTAAGGACCGATACGATGTACGTCCTTATGTCATGTTGAACACAGCCTAACACTTAGCTGGCTGGATAAATCATTCTGACCGCGAAGCCTAGTAGCTCGACTCAGGCCGGGGACACAAGCAGTGGCGTGCATTCTGGAGGTAGTAAGGATGTGCGGAGAGCCATTGGAATAAGTCCAAGGTGGGTTAGAGTCCCGAGCAACCTTGGCAGAGTGGTTCTCTGATAATGTCGATCTATTTGGACTCACGATTCCTGAATCGTACCAAAGGTGACTTGTTGGTGACCCTAACGGGGGAAGCAAGGTTTGTGTTAGGAAGACCCCTCCAGCTGGATAGGAATCGATTCGAATCATCATCTCTCCTGGATAGTGAGAACTTGACTGAGCAGCGGCAACGTAGATTCAATTAATTTAACGATATGGTTAAATGGATGATGATGATAATGTTGCCATGAATTATACCTGCTATGGTTATTATTGTTTGCACCTTAATCAAATGATTGCTTAGTACATGTGCTAATATAGATGATAGGTTAATGGCTAAAAGTCACTGCTAGTTCAGGTTAAGAGTTGATTATTATTACTTATGCTTTTTTGCAAAAAGAAAGTGTCAGCCAGATCCACTAAATTCAGCTATGCATGATCCTTGGTGTCATTTGTTTTGGTTTCCGACGGGTAAGTCTAGCTGAGTACATTCTCGTACTCAGGGTTTATTCCCTCTTGTTGCAGATGACCTTCTATATCAGGGATTCTATAAGTATTGTCTCCACCCGATGGGTGACGAAGACTTGATCATGGGCATGATCTCGGTTTCGCTTATATGAATGCTTTTGCGGGTTGTGATCAGCAAACCAGTATTTGTATTTGAACTTAGGTGTGTGAGTTAAACTATTTGCTTCCACGTACTTTACAAGACTTGTTTTGTAATAATGATGACTCTGAGGTGTTGTAACCTATTTGCAAACCATCTGTGAAATGTTGTAACGTACGATATGTTATGTTGAATTACTGTGATCTTGGTTGTATGCAAGTTGATTTGAAATCCTTCGAGGTTTTAGTTGACTACCGGGTTTATATGGGCTCAAGTGCGAGAATTTGATCATTTCGGCGATTGTTTTTGTACTTGTGCTCTTATAAATTGGTCGGTTCTATGAAAGTATGCTATGTTGGGCTTTCTTCCATTCAATAGCTCATAAGGTGTCTTCTCCATCATGGGGTGACAATAGAGTCAGTTGCTATAATAGCAAGCCCTGTTGATTGCTTTGGCCCAAAATGAATAACTCACATTGTACTCACTCAACATTGATCTTGCCATATCAATCAAAGTTCTATTCTTTCTTTCAACTAGGCCATTTGATTGTGGAGTGTACTTGGCCAAGAATTGACGTCTAATTCCAAATTCATCACACAACTCATCAATTCTAGTGTTCTTGAATTCACTACCATTGTCACTTCTAACTTTCTTGATAGTTGTTTCAAACTCATTGTGAATGCCCTTGACAAATGATTTGAATGTTGCAAGTACATCACTCTTGTCAATAAGAAAGAACACCCACGTGTATCTAGTGAAATCATCCACAATCACAAATCCATATTTGTTTCCACCAATGCTAATGTATGTGGTTGGTCCAAATAAGTCCATGTGCATCAACTCAAATGCCTTAGATGTGCTCATCATGCTCTTCTTAGGATGTGTGTTACCAACTTGCTTTCTGGCTTGACATGCACTACATAGATTATCCTTCTTAAATGTGACATCTTTCAAGCCTCCAACTAAGTCATGTTTAATCAACTTGTTCAATTGTTTCATTCCAACATGACTAAGCCTTCTATGCCATAACCAACCCATGCTAGACTTCATGATCAAACATGTTGTCAATTGAGCTTCTCTGGCATTGAAATCAACCAAGTATAGATTCTCATATCTAAATCCTTTGAATATTAAGTTAGAGCCATCTACACTTATAATCTCTACATCATCCACACCAAATATGCACTTGAAACCAAGATCACACAATTGAGCTACCGACAATAGGTTGAAGTTCAAGCTCTCTACTAGTAGCACATTGGAGATGCTCAAGTCATTGGATATTGCAATCTTACCAAGCCCTTTGACCTTACCTTTGCCATTGTCACCAAATGTGATACTATCAATCTCATTGCTCTTGTTTTCATTGATTGAATTAAACATTCTTGAATCACCAGTCATGTGTTGTGTGCACCCACTATCAAGCACCCAATGCCTTCCTTCAGCATTATAATTGACCTACAAAAGAAGATCAATTCTTTTTAGGTACCCAAACTTGCTTAGGTCCTTGAAGGTTAGTTACCAAGGTCTTTGGTACCCAAATGGCCTTCTTCTTTGGGCCCACAATTGGTGTACCAATGAACTCAGCCTTCACACCATTGGCACCCTTAACAAGCATATAACAAGAATCAAATTTAATTGAGGATGCGTTAGGTAGCTTGTTCTTGCTAATCTTGCAATATTGCTCTATATGCCCAATTTGCTTGCATCTATTGCAAAACCGACCATTGCCCTTCATAAAGCTAACTTTAGGAGTGACAAAGGCCACCTTGCCTTTCTTGGGAGTATAGCCTAATCCCTCTTTGTTGAGAGAAAACCTTTGGCTACCTAAGCACTTTAGCAAACAGACATCTCCACCATAGGCATTGCCTAAGGCACGAGTGAGCTTATTTACCTTCTTCTTGAGGGTCTCATTTTCCACCATTAGTGAGGCATCACAAGTGAGATCATCACTCAAAGGTGAAGTTGAAGTTGAAGTGCTACAAGAAGTGTTAGTGGGAGCAACTACAATGGGCTTATAAAAAGATTCATCAATAAAATCACATGTTAGTCCCACATCACAAGACATGATCACTTGCTCCTTCTTGGCTTCCTCCTTCTTGACTTGCTCAATGAGATAGAAGTGAGTTTTTTTCAAACTTAGAGTGAGCTTTGCCAAGCTTCTCATGGACTTTCGTTAGCCTCTCATGAGTGTCATTTAGCTCATCAAAGGATTGCTCAAGAAATTTGACTTTCTTGCGTAATTCTTTGCACTCTTTTCTCTTCATCTCAACACAAGTGTGCACTTGCTCACACATGTCCAAGAGCTCCTCCTTGGTGTACTCTTCCTCCTCATCATTATCATCATCATTCCTACAAGCATCACTTTCACATTCATCATCATCACTCTCATCATATTTTATCATGGTAGGCTTTGCCATGAGGCATAACGATGGAGTGTCGAAGATGGAGGGTTTGTTGTTGATGGTGATGCTTGCTAGTGCTTTCTTGATAGATTTCTGGCCATCATCACTAGAGTCATCACTATCCAAAGAGCCATCACTATCCCATGTGACCACATAGCCTCCACCTTTCTTCTTCTTTTGGAAGGTCATTCTCTTCTTCTTCTTCTCCTTCTTTTCTTTCTTGTCCTTCTTGTCCTTCTTTTCATCTTCATCATTGTCACTATTGTAGGGATAATTTGCTATAACGTGATCGGGGCTCTTGCAATTGTAGCATCTTCTCACATATTATTTGCTTTTGGTGTGATCTTTTCTCTTTCTTGCACCATACCCCTTGTTCTTCATGAATTTGCCCAACTTGCGCACAAAGAGAGCCATGGCTTCATCATCAATATCACTAAGATCACCATCATCACTTGATTCTTTCTTGGACTTGCCCTTGTTCTTGGATGATGACCTAGCCTTGAATGCTACACTCTTCTTCTTCTTGTCTTTGTCTTCCTTCTTGTCATCCTTGTCAAACCCTTCCCTTTCCACACGGTATGTCTCTTGTGTCATAACATCACATAGTACTTGGTTAGGGGTAATCTCCTTTAATCCTCCTCTTATGATAAGCAATCTCAACATCTCAAATCTTGGAGGTAGGCACATTAAGAACCGATGAGAAACGTCATCATCCTTGATCTTCTCTCCCAAAGCCTTCAAGTCATTGACAATTACTTGCAACCGATGGAACATCTCTGGAATGCTCTCATCATCCTTCATCTTGAAGCTTGTCAACTTATCCTTGAGGATATACAACTTGGCACTTTTCACCGCCGGTGTGCCCTTGTATGTTTCCTCCAATCTCCTCCACACCTTATTAGCTCTTTCACAATCCTTTATTTGCTCAAACACCTTGGAATCAATAGCATTGTATATGGTATTGAGAACCATTGTATTGCATTGCTTGTTGGTTTTGTCTTGGCTGGTGGGATTGTTGGGATCAATGATAGCATAGTCATTCTCGGTTACCTCCCATACTTGACAATTGATTGAACCAAGATACATCCTCATCTTTCTCTTCCAATAATCAAAGCATGTGCCATCAAAGAACAGTGGTTTGCCCCTCACATGGTTGAACACAACTTGAGCCATAATTTGACACCGAGGTTGTTAAGCCTTCAATCAAATGGTGACCATGGCTTTGATACCACTTGAAAGGTCCTAATATGGCTAGAGGGGGTGAATAGCCTATTTAAAAATCTACAAATCAACTAGAGCAATTTGATTAGTATAACAAATAGCGAAATGCAAACTTGCTCTAGCTCTACAAGGGTTGCAAGCCACCTATCCAACAATTCTAGTTGCTATCATCTCTAGACACACAATTTTCTAGGTCACTACTCACTAAGAGCTCTCACACTTACTAAACTAAAGAGCTCCACTAGATGAACTTAAAACAACAAAGCAACTAGCTCTCAATTCTAATTACACTAAAGAGCTTGCTATAACTAGTTTGCAAGAATATAAATAAGTGAGTAGGGTGATTATACCACCATGTAGAGGAGTGAACCAATCACAAGATGAATATTAAATCAATCACCGGGAGAATACCAAGGGGCAAGAGACAACCAATTTTCTCCTGAGGTTCACGTGCTTGCCAACATGCTACGTCCCCATTGTGTCAACCAACACTTGGTGGTTCAGCGGCAAAGAGGTGTTGCACGAACCTCGTCCACATAATTTGGACACCGCAAGAATCTACCCACAAGTGAGGTAACTCAATGACATGAGCAATCTACTAGGGTTACCTTTTGGCGCTCCACCGGGGAAGGTACAAATCCCCTCACAATCACTGAAGATGGCCACAAACAATCACCAACTCATGCCAATCCTCCTCCGCTGCTCCAAGTTGTCTAGGTGGTGGCAACCACCAAGAGCAACAAGCGAATCCCATAGTGAAACACGAATACCAAGTGCCTCTAGATACAATCACTCAAACAATGCACTTGGATTCTCTCCCAATCTCACAAAGATGATGAATCAATAATGGAGATGAGTGGGAGGGCTTTGGCTAAGCTCACAAGGTTGCTATGTCAATGCAAATGGCCAAGAGGGTGAGCTTGAGCCAGCCATGGGGCTTAAATAGAAGCCCCCCATGAAATAGAGCCATTGTACCCCTTCACTGGGCACTGCTCGGGGTGACCGGATGCTCCAGTCAGATCAACCGGATGCTGGATCTTAGTGTCCGGTCACTCGATGCTTGCCATGTGTCATCGTCTTCAGACGTTGTTCATCATCTCAACGGTCAAGTGTTGACCATACGCTCTGCACAAACTGACTAGATGCTCCAGCACCAGCGTTCGATCATTTCTAGTAAGCTTCCACGTGTGATCGGACGCATCCGATCCCTAATCGGACACATCTAGCGTCTGGTCACTCACTGCCTCTCAGTGTGCTACCACTTTAGTGTGACCGAACGCAGCCAACCAGTGTCTAGTCACATTAACGCTAGTGTCTGGTCGAAGACCGATGCTGCGCGTCTTTAGGAGCCACTGGCCGGACGCACCGGTCCATCCGAGACCAATGTCCGGTCACTACATGACCAGCATAATTAACTCCTTTTCAACTCTATCTTCTTCACCCTTGCTCAAATGTGCCAACCACCAAGTGTATCACCTTGTGCACATGTGTTAGCATATTTTCACAAACATTTTCAAGGATGTTAGCACTCCACTAGATCCTAAATGCATATGCAATGAGTTAGAGTATCTAGTGGCACGTTGATAACCGCATTTCAATATGAGTTTCATCCCTCTTAATAGTACAGCTATCGATCCTAAATGTGATCATACCCTATCGACAGAATATCATCAGCAGTCCTCCGAGGGGTACCCCACGAAGGTAGATTGATTGACAGAGAAGCATGTAATCAAGAACAAGAAGGCAACAGAAACACACGAGTTATACAGGTTTAGGCCATCAGTATGACGTAATACCTTACTCCCGTGGTCTGTTGGTTTTGTATTAGCTATCATATGATTTGTCGTGATTTTGTAGGGGGTCCCTACCTACCTTATATAGTCTGGGGGGCAGGGTTACAAATCGGTTAGATATGAGAGATAACCGGAAAGTAATAACAGATTACAAGAATCATGGGATCATACGTATCCTAACAGATCTCATAACATCTTCAGGATATCCTCCCCATGTCTTGCGGGAGGCGCCGAGCAGAATCGTGCTCCGCAAGGCTTCTTCTTATGGGCTGGGCCGCCCCTAGAGGCATAGCCCATGTGGTCTGTCATAGGTATCTGGGGTCGTACCCCCCACAGCTAGTCCCCGAGCGCCTTGTACCCATTGTGCAACACCGTCTTAAGCTTTTCCGAGCAGGTGCGAACCAAAATCGAGCTGTACAAATCATGGTCTAACCACCATAATGAATCGCCGAGCAGTTGTGAGCAGCTACCGAGCAGCGTGCAACATCGCTGAGCAGTATGTTCCAAGCATAGCTTGACATAAGGGTGTAAGGAGCTCAAGTCCAGAATTGAAAATTTCTACGCAGTAAAACTAAGTGTGCCCACTTAGAGTCCAACCACAATGGAAAAGATAACCTTTTTTAGCTTTTAGAGGCTCGAAGTCTTTTAGAAAAAACAAACACATTCACCGTAAGGTGAAGTGTGCCCACTTAGTCCCCAAGCCTAATAGTAGGTGACATAGTCATGTGGTGCCAGGGTCAGAAAGTAGTAAACTGGCCAAGCAGGTAGCCAGTCCCCAAGCGTAGCCTCGAGATGAAAAACAAACACATTCACCACAAGGTGAAGTGTGCCCACTTAGTCCCCGAGCCTGACACTAGGTGACGTAGTCACATGGTGCCAGGGTTAGAAACAAAGAAATAACGAAAACCAACCGAGCAGACAGCCAGTCCCCGTGTTTCAGGCAAAGCTATCGGATAAATCAAATTGTGGAGAAAAAATCGTAGTATTGGCTGTACAGTAACGGTTACTGAGCCTCATTAAATTGCAGAGAAATCGGTGATTATTTGGTGGCAATAAATGAGTGACGTGGGCCCAAGTTGCGGCCCATTAAACCACGTTGGAGAAGTTGAAGTAGCGCTAATTGCATGAATGGTTTCCCAAAAACCCTCAGATGCAAAGAAAGATGGGGAAAGTGCTTTATAACTGCGCCGCTGCATACCTCGCCATCTACCTCTGCCACTCTACCCTATTTCCTTCCTTCTCAATCCCTGCGCTCCACATTCCGTACCAACGCGAGCACTTGCCTCCAATCTAGGACCAAACCAGAGAGAATGGCACCAAAAAAAGGAGCCGCAAAGCCGAGGAAGGCGGCCACCGGAGCCAGCCGCGACGAGGAGTGGGTGCTGTCGAAGATGGGGGTGGCGGACCTCAATAGAATGGTGGTGGCAGGCATTCTCCTAGACCACCTCACTATCGGATGGCAGTCGGCTAGTGGTGAGCCCTTTCCAACACCTCATACTTATGAGGTTGTAGTATTTGAAGATTATTTCTAGCGAGGATTAGGGTTTCCTGTCCACCCCTTTCTGAGGGATCTTATGGAGTTTTGGGCGATTAGCCTCTGCAATCTACACCCCAACATCATACTGCACGTGTCGATCTTTATCCATTTCTGCACGGCGTTTCTTGGTGTTCTTCCACACTTCAACCTCTTCAGGCACCTGTTCTGTCTAAAGAAGAAAGGGGGCAACGGTTCTAAGGTGGTCGGCGGCGTGTACCTACAGCTCAGGGATGGGATGGCCAGCGAATACATCAACGTACCGCTAAACACCTCCCTAAAAGGTTGGAACGCCAGATGGTTCTACATCAAACAAAGTCACCCAATAATCCGATGCGACGTCCACCACATCCCGGTGAACCATAGTAGCTGGTCGGAGAGACCCAACAGTGCTGACATGGAGCAAGTAATGGAACTTCTTGACTTGATTAAGGGCATGGAGCTTAGAGGTGAACTAGTTGCAGCTAGCTTCATAGTGCATCGCATCCAGCCCTACAAAGAGAGGGCCCACCCGGCGTTCGATTATAAAGGTGACAACGAAGATACACGAGAAAGCACAGACCGGCTATCGAAGAAAGAAGTAATAGATCGGGCCATGGACCTATTCACTACCAACATCTCATTCAGCTGGCCATAAGGAACGAAGGCCTTCAACTGCACCAATCTGCCTCCTCAGGTAACCATTTCATTTTGCACTAATCAGGCATCAATTGCCGAGCAAAGGGCTGACTTACTTATGTAAAGATCCATTCACAGGATAGGGCAATATACTTTTCAAGCGTGCCGAGAGCCAATTGGCCAAAAGGAGTAGACATCCGGTGGCCGCTTTAGCCCGAAGAGGAGGAGCTGAGCACCTCATCGGATAATCCATCCCCGGTATCAGAGAAGATCTGTGGGAAAAGACTAGCAGTAGATGAGTCAGTCCAAAAAAGGAGAAAAACCGTAGGCTCCATTGCACACAAATTGGGTGGCATCTCGCTTGGTGATGACTAAACCGCTCGACCGTGAAGGACCATAGTGCTGGAGTGGTTTGACGACGATGAAAACCAGACAGCGCATCCACCGAGCATGAAGGAGCCATCGAAGGGTGCTGAAGTCCCCAAGCAGCAAGCAAGGGAGAGTCATGCGTAGGCAACGACGAAAGTCCTGGCGGTGCAGACGACCAGAGTCCCTAAGCAATAAGGGGGAATAACCGCAGAACAACACATAGAGGAAGCTATGGGGCACCAAGCAGAATAGCAGCCTGCTGTAGAAGAGCAGGAACTCTCCCATCAGGCAGACCAAGCAGCAGCGCCTGGGGGATCAGGCAGGCATCACCGGTTCAAGAAATTGAATCGGAAGACCAAACCGTAAGTATCTTTGTCTTGGAGTAATAATATTGTTCCTTGACTTCTTTTGGGTACTGACAGGCCGACATTACATAGGGCAACACCGAGGCCCGAACCCTTAGTAGGGACAATGCCGACAGCTCCCATCTAGGAGTTCCCGAGTGTTCGACAAACAGAGGATGGGTCAGCCGCCGCTGCCAGCGGTCCTGGCGACAGTGAATCATTGGCGCACACGACAGGCGCGTTGGTGATAGCGACCAAGGCTACAACTGAAAACGTCGCTACTTTGGAAGCAGAAGCTATAGCTATTGTTGATGCGCCGGAGGCTAAGGAGGCAACTCCATCAATGGTCGAGGAGCAACTTGCACCACCCGTAGCGACGTCTAGAGTGGTCAGAGCAACTGTCCGACCACAGAGTCCCCCAGTGGTGCCTCGAGCGACAACAGAGGAGGACAAGGTTGTGGAGATCGAGCGTGCCACACCTAAACCCTAGTCCGTCTGGATTCTCCAAAAACACAGGGAAGAGGTAGTAGTTGTCGAGGAAGAAAACACCACCAGGGAGATAAAGAGGTTGAAATCCACTGTTGCTGGAGTAATGACTCAAATCGAGGTGAGTAGCGCGCCTAAAATACTGATATATGTTGTTGGAGACCAAAGTTTATCACTAGCATTGTTCATCCACAGGGATAGCTCAAACAGCCGAGCAACGGCACCAACTAATGAAGAGGATGGAACCCCTCACCGAGGAGAACAAGAAACTTCGGGAGGCATTAAATCTTTCAGAAAAGAGTATTAAGAGGGCCCAGCATGAGCGGGACCTTGCGGAGTCTAACTCGTGGGACCTGGAACATCAGAATGGGGTTCTATCCGAGCAACTAACGGTTGCATCCGAGCAGCTAAAGAAGAAATCCGAACAACTAGCGATTGTATTCGAGGAGCTAAAAAATATGTCCGGGCAATTGGGCAAGAAAACCGGAGAGCTCAGAAGTAAATCCAAGCAGCTCAATCAGAAGTGTAAACAGTTCAAGAATGTATCCAAGCAGAAATCCGATAAGCTTTATCAGCGAATGTACTTTGCAACAGTCGGCCATCCATTTTTTTGATAACTATTTTGCTTGCAGAGCAAGATGCAGAACTCAGCCAGCTATGCCAGACCATCGAGCAAATCCCGACAAGATAAAGCGTAAGAGTCAGAGCGAGCAAATAAACTGGCCGAAGAACTGAAAGGTAGATACCCCCTAATCGGAAGTAATGTTGTAGTACTTTTCTGGCATGACGAACCATTGTAATGCTTGTAGATTACCGCCATAAAGCCAAGGCACAGTTTGATGTGCTGGTGCAGGAAGCCAAGGTCCAAAAAGACAACTTCAACACTGTAACCGCAGCAATAAAACTATTACTCGACTGCATCGATATGGAGCCAGCACCTTGTCCTGATGGCAGGCAGTAAGGGTCTGATACCATCATCCAGAGATGCAAGGCAGCGTGGGAGAATTTCAAAAACTTCAACCGCGATGCCGTTATGACCGCCGCTACTCATGCCCTTGCGGTGGTTCGGTCCCACTACCCGACTGTCGATATCCAGTCGATAGGGGGCGGATTCGCCGACGGGCTGAGCGACGTGGAAACCCAGTAGCTGGAGGATGATGTTGAAGATGCAACAAAAATGCTTATCGGTGATATAGACCTATTTGGCGCAATAGAAGGTGTTGGCAAAGCTTAACAAACTGCACGGATATTATTACTTGTACCACTTGCTTTATTTGATGATGAAGAATCATTGTATTAACAACCCGATGCAATTATGCATAATATAAATAGTGCCCAAGCAGTTAGTTTTCACTAAACTCTATGCCTTAGCTAGCCTGTAATCCGTAACGCAGAGCGCGGAGCCCATGCACGTGTTGGAAAAACAAGCGTTACCAAAGAACCATAGCCTACCGCCCAATACACAGAGCACGGAGCCCATAGCATGTGTAGGGGGATATTAGAGCCTTGGTGTTCTCCTTAAGGATCAGAGCAAAACACATGCTGCCCAGCGGCCAATTTGAGTAACTTGGCGAGAAAAAGTAGTCAAAGTAGCGTCCGAGCAGTTAGTTCATGTCTAAAATCTAGGCCTTGACTAGCCCATAGTCCATAACATTGAGCGCAGAGACCCTGACACGTGTAGGATGAACAGGCATGACCAAGGAACCGCAGCCGACCAACCATAACGCAGGGCGCGGAGCCCCAGGCACGTGTAGGAAGGAATTGGAGACTGGGTCTTCTCCATAGAAAACGGAAAAGAAAACGTGTGCTCCTCGACGATTGGCGAGCTATGTTATGAGATTTGGAGCGCAAAATTGTCGTCGTTTTTAGGAGAAAAATTTATGTGATCCGGAGAAAACATAATCGGTGATTTTTGGAGAAATCGTGTTTGGCGATTTGGAGAAATCGTGTTTGGCGATTTTTGGAGAAATCGTGTTCGGCGATTTGGAGAAATCATGTTCGGCAATTTTTGGAGAAATCGTGTTCGGCGATTTGGAGAAAACGTGTTTGGCGATTTTTAGAGAAATCGTGTTCGGCGATTTTTGGAGAAATCGTGTTCGGCGATTTGGAGAAATCGTGTTCAGTGATTTTTGGAGAAATCGTGTTCGGCGATTTTTGGAGTTAACGTGTTCGACGATTTTTGGAGTTAACGTGTTCGGTGATTTTTGGCGCGCTTGGCAAGCGTATTGGAGATCGTCATGGAGTGGCGTATAGCCCGTCAACCGTAAGTGAAACTTATAATGGAGGAAAAAGTGGAGGAAAATTATGGAGACCAGAACTTTATTAATCAGAAAGTAAAGAATACATATCTATATTGTTTCAGGGATAGAAACGTATAAGGTGCTCGATATGCTAGGAGTTAGGAACATAAGTGATAAGACCCTGGTCGAGTAACACCTTTAACGACGTAAGGGCCCTTCCAGGGGAAAGACAGCTTGTGAAGCCCTTCGGTTTTTTGTTTCCTACGTAAGACGAGATCGCCGATCGCGAGTGAACGACCTTTGACGTTGCAGTTGTAATACCTCCACAAACCTTTGAGGTACTTGGCTATGTGAACACAAGTGATCAGACGTTCTTCCTCAGCTCGATCAATGTCTTCTGTCCGAACAGCTGAGGCATGCTCTTCATCATAACTTTCTACTCTAGGTGCTCGGAAGAAAATATTTGCTGGAAGTATGGCCTCTGAGCCGTAGACCAAAAAATATGGAGATACGCTGGTACTGCGATTAGCTTGAGTGCGCAGTCCCCAGACCACAGCTGGTAGTTCTTTGAGCCATCTGCTCGGATGCTTTTCTTCTTTCTTATAGAGTCTTTTTTGAGGGCATCAAGGATCATACCATTAGCCCGCTCGACCTGGCCATTAGGTCTAGGATGAGCAACAGAAATGTATTTAACGGAGATGCACCAGTCTTCATAGAAGTCGCAAAAATGATGGCCGGTAAAAGTGGTCCCGAGGTCGGTGATGATGCTGTTCGGGATACTGAATCTGTGTATGATATCTTCAAAGAGCTCGACTGCTTTCTTTGCAGTAGCTGAGACGAGTGGTTTGTACTCAATCCACTTGGAGAACTTATCAATGGCGACGTACACATACCGAAAACCTCCTGGCGCTGGCTTGAAAGGCCTGATCATATCTAGTCCCCAGCATGCAAATGCCCAGGAAGCTGGAATGGTTTGTAGTTCTTGTGCCGGTACATGTATTTGCTTGGCAAAAAACTGGCAACCCTCACATCGTCGAACGAGATCTTCTGCATCGGAGATGGCTGTGGGCCAATAAAAACCTGCTTGGAAAGCTTTACCGACCAGAGTTCTCGATGCCACGTGATTGCCACAGGAACCAGAGTGAATTTTAGAAAGTAGCTTCAACCCGTCATCTTGGATGATGCACTTCTGCAGTATCCCTTCCTTGGCACTTTTCCTCATCAGGTTACCATCCACCAGTACATAATGCTTACTTCGATGAATTAGACATTCGATTTTGATCTTGTCGGTGGGTACTTCATCGCTGGTGAGGTATTTGATGAACTGCTCCCTCCAATCGGCGACCGACACAGGTACCGTAAGTACCAACTGCTCGGCAGGGGGTACTTCTTCAACTTCCTTCTCTTCTTTAATGGATGGTGCTAGGAGGTCTTGAACAAAAACCCCCAATGAAACCACGACGCGAGAAGATCCTATCTTTGAGAGCTGGTCGGCTGGTTGGTTTTGATCTCGTACCACGTGGTGGTACTCGATACCATAGAACTTCCCTTCGAGCTTCCTGATTTCAGCACAGTATGCGTCCATTTTCTCACTGGAACAGGACCAATATTTATTGAGCTGGTTGATAACTAGCGCGAAATCCCCATACACCTTGAGGCATTTGACGCTGAGCTCGACAGCTATACGGAGACCATGGAGACATGCTTCGTATTCCATGGCATTGTTGGAGACTAGAAAATGTATGTGAAGAACATATCAGAGTTTATCCTTGGTTGGCGTGATGAACAGAATGCCCACACTGATAGAACCGCCCAATTTATACAAGATCAAGTACGGCTGTCCCCGCTTAACACGTTGACACGTGCATACTCTCACTTGTATAAATCCGGTAGTTCGCCGAGTGTCACGCAGGACCTCGGTAAATCAACATCACAACCAAGATCGCGTGATTAAGCAAATACACATCATATACGCAGAGTTGCAGCAGAGATAATATTACAAATAGGTTCATAAATAATAGTACAAGTTTGGATTTCAAAACTGATTAGTGAAAACAACATAACTTTCAAACGATTACATTAATATATGTTCCAAATACATTGCTAGCATAAGTGACATCCTCAGATAAAAGCATATAGATGAGATATAACATAGAGTCACCGAGCCCACCGGTGGTTAGCCACCATCTTCAGCAGGCCAAAACCTCACCTGCAACATGGTGGGATAAACCCTGAGTACTCGAATGTACTCAGCTAGACTTACCCATCATAAACCAGAAATAAAATTAACTCCAAGGAGTATGCAAGGCTTTATAAGTAGAGGTAGCTTGACAACATTTTGCATAAAAAGCGATTAACCCAATTATACAATTATAATTCTGTCATCAAGTTAATTAGAACTATCCATCTCTAGATTAGCAACTATCCTGTACCAAACATGTGGTATATCTTTTTAGAGCATACAATAGTAACCATAGCAGGTATAGTAATTCCATGTTTATCTGAACCATCACATTCCATAATCTAGTTACTACGATGTTGGGACTAGCCAAGTTTCTCACTATCCGAGAGAGACGGCGATTCGAATCGATTTCAACCAGCTGGGAATTTATTCCTAACACAAACCCAGGTAGACCAGATCAACGGTCACCTTAGGTCACATTTGGTACAACTCAGGTACACATTTCGTGGGTCTGTACTGCACCGCACAATCTGGGACACCAGATGCCAGGACGTTCAGGCCTAGCCTGCCCTTGGGCTCAGTCTGATCACCCCATGCAAGGAGCGCACAACAAAACAGGTCCTGGCCTGAGTTGAGCTACTCGGCTTCGCAGTCGGAATGAGTTATCCGGCCAGCTAAGTGATAGGCATGCGTTCAATCTTGTTAGAAGCGCCAACAACGGTACGGTCCTTAATCAACACAGACGGAATCACATGAGTCAACCTACACATAGACTCCACCTGGCCTTGATTTACTTTTACCCCATGGTTCTTTTCCATGATAGCAAATATAGCCAACCGTGCTCTGGTTTCCACCTATCTCTCGCAGGTGATAGGAAATCACCCGACTTCTACCGGTCTAAGCATGGCTAAGCATATGTTCGATTCTGGACCTACACAGGGTTAATAGTGTATATCTCTGGATAAGGAATTTATATGCATCAAGTGGTTCCATTCAACTCTTATAACCTAATGCATCAATCATAAGAACTTAAGTAATCATTTGTAAAATACTGGGAGACTTAGAATGCTCTGGTGCTTGCCTGGGATCCGACACAAGTTAGTTCAGTTAGCTTGCACCGACTTGGTGACATCTCCGGTCCTAGCACTTGCTTAGTCCTTCTATCTTCGGGATAGATCCACCAAACCCAATCTTCGAGTTCGGCACCACATCACATCCTTCACGTGGTTCATCTAGCGTACCTAAATGAGATGCAAGATGCATGTGTATGAATGTGATGAATGGTAACACAAGATGCCTCACATAAGCATTCAAGACCAATACAAGATTATGCAAGACATAGACACCAAAAGCTATTTAACTAACATCACACAACTAACCATAGAGAGCAAGCACATCAAGCATGACACAAGTTTAACAAGGTCACAAGTATCATAACTTGACCATCAACAAGGGCATAAGCCAAACTTAGCAACACATGGAGTAAACAACCACAACTAGCATATGTCTATTTCTGGACTGGAAACAACAGCTTCATGTTAGGATCATAACTAGAGTTATACAAATCCAATAGCCATGCAACAAGACATTCTGGAAAGCTTATGAAATTTTCTACAATTCATCTTTAATCATATTAGCATGATTCTCAAGTTAACTAAGTCAAATATACTCATTTACAGAAACTGGTCCACAATTGACAGAGAGCAGTCATTTCTGAAACCCAACTTTAAACAGTCATAACTCACAAACCACAAGGCCAAATACCACCATATTTTAACATCAGCTATATACATGAATTATCTACAACTTTGTTATTATCACCAAAAACTCATTCAAATCCTAACTAGATCAAACACTAGCATCTTTCAGATCTGCTCAGAATACAATCAAAACCTGATAGAAGACTTAAAAGTCATGTAACTCCTACACTATCTGGCCTATGATCTTACAATTTGAACACAAGCAAGATCATGAAATTTTCTACAACTTTTGTATTCACTACAACCATAGTAAACATCATTTACACCACGAAAATGATTGCACAAGCAAAACTGCAAATGCAGCCCAACAGCATTGGTACAGAAAACTGATAGAAACTTCAGAGAAACACAACTGGAGTTCTAGACCTCCAACAAACATGAAACATAACTTTTTGAAAATATTATGAAGTTACCTACAACTTTCATATTCTCATATTAAGATGATTCTACAGTTAGAAGGGTCAATTAATCCAATAATTGCATCTCTGTCCAAAACATAGACAGAAACTGACATGCCACTTTAAACAGCTATAAATGGAGTTATACATGTCCAATAAATATGGTTCTAGACTTTTTAGAAATCTTAGAAAATTCTAAACAACTTTGTTGTAAACACCTAAAGCTAATTCTACTACTAAAAAGGCCCCACAATAAGAACAAGGAAACCCTCTCTGGGTTTGGGCAGAAACAGCCAGAGAGATTCAAGCGAGTATAACTCAAGATCTACTTAACCAAAAATCATGATATTTAGCTTTTTAAAAAGCTTAATAAAAGTAATACAACTCATGTATTATCAAAAAGTCATGATTCATAACTTAACTAAGCCAATTAATTCAAACATGCAGTCCTATTCAGAATAGGAGCAAATCAAAACAGGGCATTTGTTATTTTTATAACTCTTAAACTATCAAGCCTCGAATATTGAAATTTTTACCAGACATCAAGAATAACCTTAGTAGCACTCCACAAAAATTTCACAATTATTTTAGCACAACAACTGCAGTTATAAAAAAAACAAATAAGACTAGCATTCAAACCCTAACTGCACAAATCCATTTTTACGGCTAAAACTTTAAACTAAAACCTGACATATTATAGATCTAGTGCATAGAGAATTTCACAAGGATTCCAAAAAGTCCTCTTTTTCTATTTTATGATTTTTCTATGAATTACTATGAATTTCCAAAAGGCACTATTCATATGAGTCATAGACTATGCAGTTAGGTCCCTCCCTTTCTTCAAATTCTTGCACGAAGTCCCTGACGTGGATTGCAGCAGAGGAGGCGCGAGAGCTCGCTGTTTCTGGCTGGAGGAGGCTCGTCGGCGGTGATGGGGCGGCGGCGGAGCACCAAGTGCCTCGCGTGCATCCATGGGACAACTCGTCTAGGCACGAGGCGGCTCGTGGTGGCCTAGCCACGTGCGCCGGTGGCCATGCCCGCAGCACCACCGGTGGCAGGGCACTCCGACGACCACGGTGGCCAGGAAAGGGGCGCAGGAGTGGCGGCTCGAGCTGGAGATGGTGATGACGCGCTCGGTTGGGACGGAGAAGGCCTGCAGCAACGGCAACGAGCTCGGCTCGGGAGCTCGGCGGTGGCAGCCATGGTGGCTCCGCTCTGGTGCGGCTAGAGCACGAGCGAGAGCCTCGGTGAGCGTGAGAGGGAGCGTGGTGACGCTCGGGCGCTTAGGCATTCGTATTTGGAGGCACAGGGAGCAGGGTGGCGCATGGCGTGGAGTTCAGATGCGCGTCGGCAATGGAGGGTGAGCTCTGGTGCATGGCGGCCACGCAGGCAAAACATCGAGCACGTGGCGAGCGTCGGTGAGGGCAAGGTGGGGAGCCGATTTGGGCCACTTCCAGGCCGAAACAGACCTTGGGCCAAAAATGAAGTTTGTTCACCTCAGCCTGCTCTACATTTTTCATTAAGGCTCTCTAGTCATTTGAGCAACATAACAGTGGGTAATTTAGTCTCCAAAGTGGCATTGTCAATGCATTGACGGCGATTAAAAAACTCCAAAATTCGATGGTAAAGACAAGGTCCAACGAGTGCCATCTTTTTACATGATCTTCTCCATGAACTTAGCTCCAACTTTTATTTTGGGGTCAACTTGAGATGCTTAGCGAATTTCAGAGAACACGAGACGCCAATGCCGAGGTCGATGAATTTCTAGACTTAGAATATTTCTAAGTGCTGAAATCAGCAGCAGTTTCCAACTTTGAGCCACTGCTAGACTTGGTTCCAAGCTGATCCATGGTATACTCAAAAAACAAAGTTTCTTCTACATAACATGAGCTTCAACTTTTATTTAATGTCCAACTTTAAAACAGGTGCAGAAGCTATAGTTCTACTTAGACCAAAGTAGGGTCACGATAAAGCTTAAATTACCCTTCGTGATCCATTGAAGCATTTTCTTGGCATTTGCTCGACATGAACCTTTCATGACTTTTGTTGTAGAGTTCATCTAGAGTCATTTGGGCATGGTTGCAAGATTTGGTTGACGATCGAGAATTCCATTCACTTTATAAAATAATTCAAGCAAGGCCATAACTCATCATTTCATGTGACCTCTTGATTCCAAACTTCACGAAACTTTACCATGGATCAATATAGATGGGTATTGATGTGAGACACATGAAGATATTCCAATAACACTAGCCAAGCATATATCTTGAAAAGGGCCTATATGTAAAGCAAGGGTGCAATATCCAAGTTTAGGTTGGGGCTCATTTCCATAGGTTTGACCTTGACATCTTCATCATCACTTAATATGCCATGTTTGAGCTCATACCCATTGCTTAACTGGTGGCAAACACCTAGGGTGTTACATGCACTAGCACCATTGATGTTAAGGGCGCCATCGAAGTACATCAACCAGTGCTCAGGGCAAGTGGCGGCAATGGGTTCTTGGATCTCGGTCCACTCAGCGATGAAATTAGCAAGTGCCTGTGACTTAATGGTGGGTCTGCTTCTAAAGTCAATGGAGTAAGTGCCGAGCTCAACAGCCCACTTGATGATATGACCATTGGCCTCTTTGTTGCGGAGAATATTGCCTAGAGGGAACTCGGTGACCACGGCGATCTCGCTGATAAAATAGACCGGACGTTGCACCTTGTAGGTGTGTCCAGTTCCTCACGTTCGATGACAATAGCCATACTGACAATGTGAGAAGTGGCGGCGATGTAGATCAGTAGAGTTTCATCTGGTCATGGCGCTATCATGATTGGAGGTTTTGTTAAAAACAACTTAAGCTGCTCGAAAGTTGTATCTGCCTCCTCTGACCAAGAAAAAAGCTCGGAGGCCTTAAAGAGCTTGAAGAAAGGTAGCCCTTTTTCACCGAGGCGTGAGATAAAATGGCTTAACGCAGCCATGCAGCCTATAAGCTTCTGTATATCCTTGACACATGTTGGCCGTTTTCATGTTGGTGATGGCAGAGACCTTGTCAGGGTTTGGTTCGATGCCTCTAGCGCTAACGATGTAGCCCAGCAGGATACCGGATGGAACTCCAAAGATGCACTTTGAAGGGTTCAGCTTCCATCGGTATTGTTCAGGTTGGAGAAAGTTTCTTCAAGGTCGGCGATAAGGTTGTCGGCGGTTTTAGTCTTGACGACCACGTCATTGATGTATGCTTCGACGTTGCGGCCGATCTGTTGATCGAGGCACATCTAGATAGCCCTTTGGTAGGTTGCTCCAACGTTCTTTAGTCTGAAGGACATAGTGGTGTAGCAGTACGCACCGAAAGGCATGATGAACAATGTTTTGACCTGGTCTTCTTTCTTGAGGGAGATCTGATGATAGCCGGAGTAACAGTCAAGAAAGGAGAGCAACTCGCAGCCGGTGGTGGAGTCTACAACCTCATCTATCCGAGGTAGGCCGAAGGGGTCTTTAGGGTAGTGTTTGTTAAGATCAGTATAATCAACACACATTCCCCATTCTTTATTCTTTTTCCTAACAAGAACAGGATTAGCTAAACAATCTGGATGATACACTTCTTTTATAAATCCAGTAGCTAAGAGCCATTTTATTTCTACCCTAATGGCCTCCTTTTTGTCTGACGCGAATCAGTGAAGTTTTTGCTTGATCGGTTTAGCGGTCGGTGAGACATTTAAGGAGTGCTCGATCTTCTCCCGTGGTACCCCTGGCATATCTACAGGTTTCCAAGCAAACACATCGGCATTGGCACATAGGAAGGAGATGAGCGTGCTTTCCTATTTGGGGTCAAGGTGAGCCCTGATTTTCACCATCTTGGAAGGGTCATCGAGGCTGAGGCCGATCTCCTTGAATTCCTTAGACTTGATGGAGGCACGAGGAGGCTCTGGGATCTCCATGTTGTCAGCGGACGCCATCTTGGCCTCAGCGACCACGCTGGCCATCTGGATGGAGAGGTCGGTGGCTTCAGCGAGGGCGAGACTCTCTGTCTCGCAAACGTAGGCAACAGAGAGGTTGGCCCACAAAGACAGGACTCCTACGGGTGAAGGCATCTTCAACACTAGGTACGCATAGTGCAGAACAACCATGAACTTGGCCAGAGCTGGACGCCCCAGTATGGCATGGTAGGCGGTGTCAAAGTCAGCAACATAAAAGTTGACATGCTCCACTCGGTAGTTGGTTGACGTTCCAAACTGTACTTGTAGGGAAATCTCCCCAAGTGGTCTGGATGCCCTACCAGGTACCATGCCCTAGAAGGAGGAGTCTGAGGGCGTGAGATCTGCTATCCCGAGGCTGAGCTCCCTTAGGGCCCCAGTGAAAAGTAGATTCAAAGCGCTCCCACCGTCGACAAGGACTTCTCTAAAAAGCACCTTCTGGATAGTTGCATCGAGGACGAGGGGAAAACGCCATGTGTAGGGTATGTCCGCCCACTGGTCGGCCCTACTAAAAGTGATGGGGACTTTAGACCATGGGCGATAGCTAGGGTTGGCGGCAGTTTCCTCTGAAGCAACGGCGAGCACTCGTCGGGCGACGAGCTTACGTTCCCTTCTGCTCTCGTTGGAGGCGAGGCCCCCTAAGATGGTGGTGACCACCTTGTCATGGTCCTAGAAGGCATTGTTATTACCCCCAGGTGGTTGGCGTCCTCCGTTCCCACCATTGTCATCGTCGTACTTTTTGTCCTAGAACTCCTTAGCCAAACCAAGGCAGTCTTTCATCTTGTGTTTGCCGTTCTTGTGCAGGGGGCACGAGCCATCGAGGATCTTTTTGTACTGCTCATCATAGTTACGCTTGGCGCATGGCTCATTGATGTTGGCAACAATGTGGTCTGGCCGGCGGTGGTGATTCTGACCAGGTTTGAATCCATCTGGCCAATCACGTCCGCTATCCTGGTGGAAACTATGGTCGTTGTAGCGGTGGTCGTTGCGCTATCGGTCATCGGTGCGGTCGTCGTGGCGGTGAGGTGGGTGATTAGTGCCTATGTCTTCATTAAAATGCACCTTCGCTTCCTTGGCGTCGACGTACTGGTTGGCGGTCGTGATCATCTCGCTGATGCTGGTAGGTGGCTTTCTATTGAACGTAGAATAGAGTTCGCGGTGATGAAGTCCTCGGACAAAGGTGGTGATGACTTTGGCTTCCATGATGTTGGGAATAGAATTCCTCATCTCAGAGAAGCGCCTGATGTAGCTGTGGAGTAGTTCGGACGGCTTTTGAGTGATGCGGTTGAGATTGTGCTTGGTGCCCGGTCGCTTGCATGTGGCCATGTAATTGTCGGTGAAGACTTTCTTCAGCTCTTCCCAAGATCTGATGGAGTCCGGGGCAAGGCTTGTGAACCAGCTCATGGTGGCTGGCATGAGCATGATGGGGAGATAATTTGCCATGACATTGGTGTCTCCTCCGGTGGCATGGACGGTAGTGGCGTAAGCCTGCAGCCACTGAGTTGGGTTCATCCTTCCTTCATAGGGCTCGACCCTAGTGATTTTGAAACCACGAGGCCACTGGAGTGTTCAGAGCGCCCTGGTGAATGCTGGGGGCCCTTCTAGGTTCTCGACGCTAATATCAACAGTATTGCCAACAATGATTGGCTCAAGAGCCGAGTCTGGATTACCCTACTCTCGCTCATACTCCTGGCGGCGCCATACTTCATCTTCATGGCGCCCAAAGCGATGTTGATCGATACGCCGTCGTGCATCCCAGAGGTTACTGAGGTGCACTCGGGCGTCCTGTTCGACCTCTTGGTCGTGCTGGCGATGATGCTCGACGTGGTGGCCTCTAGTTCCCCCCTAGGGAGGTAGTGATTGGTTGGTGAATTAACTTTGACTGGGGCGGCGATTGGATCTAGGAGCGGCTGATTAGCGAATCATGCTTGTGGAGCACGAAGGTCTCTGATCCTCTCGGATATGATTAACTTGACAGTGTGCTGATTTAAGCATAGTAGAGACCTTGGCGAGCTTGGGCATCTATGGGAGTTGTGCAAGCTCATTGGTGGCTACCGCTAGATTGGCGCTCGGAGTCTTGAAGACATCGTGGCCGTCAATGCGGAGGAATTCTTTGTTGAGGTTGCGATGGAGGGGCCTTCCTTGTGAGTTGATCTGGTTATCATGAGTGGCCTTGGCCATCGCAAGGGCGTGCTCGTTATCATGTCATTGCACACGGTTGACATTCCTGTTTTCATGGGCAGCGCGTTCCTCATCAGTTTTGCCATTCCGAGGGGGGCTGTCGATGCTGACGTTGAAGATTGCGCCACCCCAAAAAGGCAGGAGAGGGGGTTGCTCGGTGAATGTCTCAGCGAGGGTCTCCATGGAGCCTTGGGACTCAGAGTCCAGATTTTCCTCCAGGATGGTTTGGAGGGACATTCTGGGACCTCGGCTAGCGTGCAACATGTTGACGGTCGGTGGGAGCCGGTTGGCGATCTGGTCGGTGAATTTGCCCCTAAGGGCATCCTAATATGTAGCGGCGCCATTGGCGAGCCCGAAAGGCAGGGTGGTGAGCCCCAAAGCTTGCCGAGCACTGAGCACCGACAGATCAGGATCGAAAGGTGGTCGGTGTTGAATGAGGGTGTCTAGAGCCGACTCACCAATGGAGAGGCAATCGGTGAGTTTCAGGCTAACCCGATCGATAGACTCGATCAGATCGTCATTGTTGACATGCCTCCTCTAGTAGCGAGGAAGCGAGCGGCGAGTGACTGATGAAGATGACCCTAGAAGTGGTTCCGAGATTGGATCTATAGTCGTCGGTGCAAGGGTGGTCGGCGTAGAATGGATCTGCACCGGCTCAAGGAGCTCTCCGACTCCATCGGTGTTAATGACCCATGTGATGGATCCAACCATGAAGATCTAGCCGGGCTACGGGAGGGACAAAGAGCCTACAGAAAAAGCCATCTTGTTCAATAAGGAAACAGCACGCACACCCCTACCTAGCGCACCAACTGTCGATAGAATATCGTTGGTAGTCCTCCGAGGGGTACCCCACGAAGGTAGATTGATCGACAGAGAAGCGTGTAATCAAGAACAAGAAGGCAACAGAAACACACGAGTTATACAAGTTCAGGCCATCAGTATGACATAATACCTTACTCCTGTGGTCTGTTGGTTTTATATTAGCTATCGTATGATTTGTCGTGATTTTGTAGGGGGTTCCTGCCTACCTTATATAGTCCAGGGGGCAGGGTTACAAGTCGGTTAGATCTGAGAGATAACCGGAAAGTAATAAGAGATTACAAGAATCATGGGATCGTACGTATCCTAACAGATCTCATAACATCTTCAGGATATCCTCCCCATGTCTTGCGGGAGGCGCCGAGCAGAATCATGCCCCATAAGGCTTCTTCTCGTGGGCTGGGCTACCCCTAGAGGCGTAGCCCATGTGGTTTACCGTGGGTATCTGGGGTCGTACCCCCCACACACTCACTAAGTGTCTCGATCACTAAAACAAACTGGCTCCTACTATTTATACCTTTGCCTTGAGCCTTTTGTTTTTCTCTTTCTTTTTTTCCAAGTTCAAGCATTTGATCATCACCATGCCATCACCATCATCATGATCTTCACCATTGTTTCATCACTTGGAGTAGTGCTACCTATCTCATAATCACTTTGATAAACTAGGTTAGCACTTAGGGTTTCATCAATTAACCAAAACCAAACTAGAGCTTTTAGTCTGTTTGCTGAGTACTGTGAGTTCGACGTTGAGGATCCAAATTGTTAGCAGGAGTTTGTCAGGGACACCGATGGAGGGACATAGATGGATCATGGAGTCATCGGGAGTTGCTAGAGAAATGGTACTTTTTGAGGCGTGATTGGATTTCTAAGAATTTCAGTTGTCGTTGATTATTTACATCTATGCATTTGCATCAATACATATCATAATAGGAACAACGGTGGATCGATGGTATCAACTGGAGTAGCTAAAAAGATGGTACCAGGGATCATGTCACGAAGATGGAATGCTAACTTTTGGTTATATTTTATCTAGGCAAGCCCCAATGCATAACCCCTACTTTTCTACACTTTATATTATGTATGTGCATTAAGTTTTAAGAAGTTGAATGAAACCCACTTACACATATATATCTTTATCCTATGAGTCTTACTAGTATGATAGGTTCATGTAGATTGCTATGCTACAGGACTCCGGTAGAAGTCGAGTGATTGTCTATCACTCGCGAGAGATAGGAAATATATTATTATCACCTGGAATATATATATATATGAATGATAATTAGAGACCGAGCGGAATGGTACTTTGGATCTAGACTTGGGTTGTCATTCGAGCGAGGCTCGGATTGCATTTGTTCCGCCTATGTCGGTTAAGGACCGGCCATTGCAATGGGTTCTAGGCAAGTCACAGACTTATTATCCTGAACACATACTTGTGTATGGGAGTAGAGAAGGCTTGTTGCTCTCTTGTCATGGGTTCTGGCTCTTTCTAGACTGACTAATTTGAGGTAGGGATGGTGGAGGTCTAAGCACTGCACTAAGTCCGGGACTCAGGAGCGAGGGCTTGGAGTCCAAGTTTGGACGGGGACCTAGACCTCGTGATAGGAGAGTGGTGGGTTGGTCCTTCTTATGTCTAGGGTACAAGCAGGGTGTGTGTTTCAGGGTACCCAGCTGGTTACATTGATTCACGAATCGCCGAGCGATCCGATACGGCTTGTCTACAGTCTAGCACCGTAGTAAGAAATGGAAGATGAAAGATGGTAAAATGATCCTGATTGCTTACCACCTGCATGAAAGTAGTATAGGTGCTTACATAGAATGGTTAGTTAGTGAACTAATGATGACTACTAACAAAATTGAATATAAGGACACATGTTTAGTAATGCTCCTACAGATGCAATAAACCCACAAGCCAGATAACCTTGCATATCCTTGGAGTCTTTTCTTTCCTCCTATCGGGTAAGTCTTGCTGAGTGCAATTGAGTACTTAGGGTTTTATTTTCTTCTATTGCATGTGACAGGTGGATGCTAGAGCTGACCCTTGTGTGTGGATTCCTCCTGGTGGGCTCAGAGAGGATTCCTTTACGCTGTGATCATAGTCCTTATTTATAACTCTTAGTAAAGGTTTTTATAAATGAAAGTTTTATAATCTGCTGTCATAGTTTATCTATCAATGCTTCATCATGTCATGAAATGATATTTATTTCTGCTATAACTCTGATCACATGTTTATATTCCACTGCTAAATTAAATTGTTCATAACTCTAATATTGTATTAAAGTGATGGTAGAAATGGCTAAAATGTTGTAAGCTTTATTCTCTCATTTGTGATCCTGATGGAAAAATGTGGATTTTTTGGTTCTCCATTGGGGTGTGCTCGATGGAACTGCGTAATTTGGTGTCTTGCTTTGAGTACTTAGTGTCTAATAGAAGACAAGTACTCCTAGGAGGCATTAGATTAGGTGGTTCTTCCATAGAGGGTTTGTGCTGATCGCTGGCGAAGACGCCTATCGGTGTCGGCTCTCGGCTAGACGTGTAACACCCTAAGTGTTAAGCATGCATTTGGCATTAGCATTGCATGAGCACAAGCATCATTGATCATTCATGAGCATGAGCATCTCAAATTTTATCTCTATAATTGTGTCGACACAAATTTTTTGTCTCTATGCCGAGGACACATGCAGCAAGCCGGAAGGGTCCACTCGATGGAGTAGATCCACCTAGCTTCAGTGCAAGGGTGGTCGATCCTACGCAATCCTCCTAAGACATGCCAGTCAATTTGACCCTGCAATTGACAAGGAGAGAAAGCTCATCAGTAATTAAGGGCGGAACATGTCGGTGTTGCTAGACAATTCTAAATGTGCAGCTCTAAGAGCCGATATGAGAGGAGATCGACTAAATAGTCGATCCCAGCATATTTACAAGAATGAATCATTTAAATCTCATGGGGTTGTACAAGAAGAATCGGTTATCATTCAAGATAAATGTTATTTAAGCAAATATTAATCAATGGCAATAAGGTATTAGCGGTGATCAGTTTGTACTGAGCCAATGATTATAAGTAACCAAACTCCTTTTTATATAAAGAAACAATTCAACATCACTTAACCATTTAATAAAGATAAATCTAATGAACATGTTAGATCTCATCTATCATCATGACCAGTGGGGCATGAGGCAGAATCATGTAGGCCGTAGAAACAATAATAGACTCAATGACCCTAACTCATTACTAATATCAGTGGGGCATGAGGCAAAATCATGTAGGCCGTAATACAATAACAAGATCATGGGGCTAACATATCTTTCAACTTATCTCTACTTCAATGATCTCATAATGCGAACTGTTCATGAAAGCATTCGATATTAGCTAAACAGTCGATTCAGGCATAGCACACAGTTAAGGTCATGCCTTCTTAGGAATGAGTCTACCAACTAACGATCCCTGCTCCATGGTGCCAACAATGGGGTGAGAGGCAGAATCCCACAGGCCATGATGATGGGCCATGGAACGGTTTTTATTAGCTAATAGATCTACTCAAGATCAGACATGCCTTAACCGCACGCTATGCACGATTAAGATTAATGCAAAACAGCCAATAAAACATAACTCATCGCTTAAGATGTAGATTAGATCAGCTTTAAATTAGCAAACAATGAGTTAAACAAGATGTAAGGCCGATCTAGATCAATCTCAATCGGGTAGAATGATATAGCTGTAATAAGATAAACAATGAAAGCAATAAGCAATATCGGTAACTTAATGAATCTACCAAAGACTGCCATGCTAAGGTAGAGCCGATAACTTGACCTTGATCTAATTCAAGTAGTGGGGTGTGAGGCAGAATCACACAGGCCATACTTGAATTAGACAAGAGTCAATAACTAGCCTATACCAGAGTCGCAGTGGGGGTCGACCGGATCGATGTAGTCATACGAATAGAGGTATAAACCATGACGGTACTTACACACAAGCAGTGGAGGTCGACCGAATTGATGCAACCGTACTTGCTGAAGAACTTGCCGAGATCTACTCTACTCCTACTCCTAAGGGGTGGCCGGAGCCGAAAAAGTAATTGACTTTGTATTTGATTAGTTGATGATCTTTACAATAGCTAGGGTTTGGTATTTATACCTGGAACCTAAACATGAACCTTACTCGAGTTTGACCCAATACAATTCTTTGGTATGAAGGAAATATTCCTATCTTAAGATAACTTGGACTCTAATCTTTCCCCTTTTGTAGAGTTTGATATGTATTTTCTTGGCGCCAATCATATCCTATCATCGTTATCTGCTGACGTCATTCGAAGAGAATGGATCTAGTGTCGCATTCGATCCAACAGATATCAATCTTTACTCTATTGACTCCTTGATTGGCATAAGTCTGGAAGCCTACGAGTTCCCACGCTCTCCTCCCAAATTTTGGTGTAAACAAATTGCTTATATCACATGTGTTGACACTAAATGCTTTACATATGCTAGGGTTTACATGTAACCAATGTATAAGATGTTTGTGGGACCCTAGGAGTACCTTGAACATGTTTAGAATGTCACATGGAACAACTTTGGTATTCGTGACTTGGACCAATTTGGCCTCTAAGTCATGGTTATAGTGTAAGTTACCATTTTCATGTTGTATGTTTGACCTAAGTTGAACTATAGCATGGATGTTTGCATGGCAGTGTACCCTTAAGCAAAGTTGTAATACTTGCTTAGAGCAACAACTTTTATTTTTGGGTCAAGGTCTAATTCTATGCTTAACATGGTCAAATCGTGCTCACAAAAATCAATGCAGTGCTGTTTTGAAGACTTAAAAAAATTTCTAAGTCCAAAATGCATTTATAGTTTCAAGTACCCTAGTTTGACGCGCTGTAGTTTATAAACTAGGCTGATCTAGGCTAAACTCTTGTAAGCAATGTTGTAGATCTCGTGTAGCTCTACAATTCTTGGTAATGAAGTTTTCACAATTAATGAACGTTTTAGGATTATTGGTTGCTTGAAATCACGTCGTCAGTCATCTGCATCTGCTCGTTTTAGGGTTTCTACGAGATGACTATCTTCGTGAGGTCTACCTGGGTTTCTATGAGAAATGGTTGGTAGTACAAATCTTAGGACGAGATTTCTTTAAGGGGGGAAGGGCTGTAACACCCTAAGTGTTAAGCATGCATTTGGCATTGGCATTGCATGAGCACAAGCATCATTGATCATTCATGAGCATGAGCATCTCAAATTTTATCTCTATAATTGCTTATATCACATGTGTTGACACTTAATACTTTACATATGCTAGAGTTTACATGTAACCAATGTATAAGATGTTTGTGGGACCCTAGGAGTACCTTAAACATGTTTAGAATGTCACGTGGAATAACTTTGGTATTCGTGACTTGGGCAATTTGGCCTTTAAGTCATGGTTATAGTGTAAGTTACCATTTTCATGTTGTATGTTTGACCTAAGTTGAACTAGAGCATGGAGTGTTTGCATGGCAGTGCACCCTTAAGTAAAGTTGTAGTACTTGATTAGAGCAACAACTTTTATTTTTGGGTCAAGGTCTAATTCTATGCTTAACATGGTCAAATCGTGCTCACAAAAATCAATGCAGTGCTGTTTGGAAGACTTAAAAATATTCTAAGCCCAAAATGCGTTTAAAGTTTCAAGTACCCAAGTTTGATGCGCTGTAGTTTGTAAACTAGGCCAATGTAGGCTAAACTCTTGTAAGCAATGTTGTAGATCTCGTGTAGCTCTACAATTCTTGTTAATGAAGTTTTCACAATTAACGAACAATTTAGGATTATTGGTTGCTTGAAATCGCGTCGTCAGTCATCTGCATCTGCTCGTTTTAGGATTTTAGCTCACCATGGGTGGCCGACTGGGGTAGGCCAGGGGCACCACGTGGCGGCCGTACATCGGCGTCGACCCAATCGGTCTAGCCAGCACGGAGGGTTATGTCGTGTGCCTATGCTGCTCGCTTCCTTCACTCTCGTGCCTCGCTTCTCTCTTGCCCACGCCCGAGCAAGCGTAGCACCGTGCCACCGCGCCATCATCATCGCTCTGCCATACCATTTCCAAATCAGTCACACCAACAACTCTACCATTGTCACCTCTTCCACCCCAACCATCTTGCCCCTCTTGCCATTCCACTACCCCACATGCATCCATCTCCTTTGGTCTAGCACCCCGCTAGTGTCTAGTAGCTTAGGTCGAAGCGAGGGTTGACATTACTATGTGTCAGTGCTAGAATGGTTCGTCGCTCCACATGCAGCTGCCATTGCCGTCGTGGCATGGAAGCTCATTGCCATCGAGCTAGTCACCCGTGTCTATCTGTACTCTCGTGCCTTTGGTTGGGTAACCCTAGGTCAAGCTAACAGCATGATGGAGACCTCTCTCCCATCGCCATCTCACTAGAATGGGGAAAACACCACCATGCTCCATGCATCACCGTGAGGGCATGCACGCAGTCAAAGCTCACCATCGCATCACCGGAACCCTAGCCACCTAGGTTAGCTCTGATAGGTTACCATGTAGCTATAGAACACCTCACCGGAGCATATGGTGGTCGGAGGACGCCAGAGTAACACCCTCGGTGTTACACTATATAGTCTTTTGCTAAAACACTGCATGAGCATCATACTTATTTGTAAATGTGTGTAATGTAATGTGTAAATAAATTCCGGTGACTTGAAACATTTATTAGAAACACAAAATGAATGTTATATTTCATGTCGTGTTTTATCGCTTAGAGTTCTAAATGAATTTTTATTGAACAAGAATGCTATAGAACGCATATACGAAACTTTAATCAAGTTTGTAGTACAAACTTCGTAGGTGGCGATGAAATACTTGCGGTCGAGAATAGGATTTGCTAGATAGCTTACATAATAGCTTGGAAATCGAAGTTGACGTAAATCTGAACAAAAACTTAGTCATTTTCTTAAGTCGGAGAATGGGTTGACGAAGCTAAGTTCAGCAATTTTCATAGAAGAATCGAGCTAAGTAGTGGCATGGTTTTAGGGTTTGTTTTAGTAGCTTGACATGCCATCTCGAGCGTAAAATAGCCGGTTTAGCAATTGAAGCATTGAGGTGAGTTTTTGGGACGCTTTAAAAAGCATGCAAGACATGTTGTTGATCGGTGCCAGCGTTTGGCCATAGTCACCGGGTTTTGGTTTGGCTTAGCGAGCTGCACTGGCCTGCCCCTGGCGCACACACGTGCATCGCCACATGGGTCCACAACACCATTGCCGTGCCCTAGCACACACTCACGCATGCACGTGCACTATGCCAGTGAGCCTAGCTACTCTGCCCGTCATCGTGTCTGCCTGAGCCACGCTGCTAACCGTCGCGTCGAGCTACGCACCCGGTCGTGTTGCACTTCGACCCTCACTGTCATGTGATCACTGCTACCATTGACCCTTCCTGGCTGCATGCGCATGGCCTACCCGCCTGCCCTCGCCTTCACATCCATGCACGATGCATTGCTATGGCAGAACCTCCAAAATTATAGGGCCCACATGCACCTGTCACTGTCCAATGACCTCTGATGACTATGCATGTGTTCCCGGTAACTTAAGAAGACTGTCGGGTGTCCTCGGAGAACCCCAAATCATCCACGTTTTCTTCTGAGCAGGATCCATTATAGAGTCATTGCAGTATTACAACAGTTTATTCATTAATATATATCAGAGTAAAATAGTGGAAGTCTTACAATAACTTAGTTACAAAACAGTTTTTTCACAAACTAAGTACGATTATTATTACAAACCATAGTAGTGCAGTGGCATTAGTAACATAAACATAACACACAAAGAAAGTGCCCTGCCCAAGGGCCACACATTTTACTCGGCATCATCGATTTGAACAACCGTCATGCAGCACGGTCCAAGACAGACCTACCCATGAGGCTCACCTGCAACAAGGGTTAACAAACCCTGAGTACAAAAGTACTCAACAAGACTTAACCAAAATAAAAACTGATAAGACTCAGGAATGCAGGCTCAAGGGTTCAAGGTAAGGCTTTAGCAATAAACAAAGTTCTTTTGCGTAAAAGCTCTTTAAAAAGATTCTTTCAATATTTAATTCTTCATAAGACCATATATGAATCTGCTATGATCCGTAATGAGATCATGAACTTCATATCAAACTCTTTCTCAAAACTTCCTCAAGTTTCATTTATTAACTATGATGATGAACAGTGAGTTGAGTCTCCATAACCGAGGAGCAACGATGATTCAAACCGATTATAACCTAGCTAGGGATTCCCAACCACACGACATATGCAGGTCCCTGACCTACATATACCAACCTACCCCCAGATCCTCTAAAACAACAACAGGTCCACGCCACCCGAGAATACAGTACTCCACCAATCCAGCCCATTGCCACATGGGTACACGCTACTCTCACCATCTCTCCACTCCCAGTGCGCGAGTAGCCATTCTCATAATAGAATAGCCAAGTTAAGGCTTACCGGAGTATGTGGCTAGTACTACAAAGTCTCACCTCATGCAATTCAACAACGGACGGTTCTTAATCGACACAGACGGAAAGAACTCACTCATAAGACATCCATGTCCTGTGGCTCTCATACACCGAGTCCGCCCGGTCTAGATTTATTACTCCACGTGCTCATATCTCATGATAACATAAATAACCAGTTGTATCGAAGAAAAACCAATTATATCTCGCAAGTGACTGGTAATCACCCGACTTGTATCGTTCTAAGCACGGCTAAGCATAATTAAGCATTCTCGGATTGAAACGGGTAACAAGGTTGATATGGAAAAACAAGGTTGGTAATGCACCAATTAGGTTTTCACTCAACTCTTAATCACTTAATGCAGTATTTAAAAGCAAAAGCGATATAAATTTTTAAAACACAAGGTAGGTTTAAATGCATCCGGGGCTTGCCTTGATTGTCAGAAAAGTCAGGTTTCGGGGATGTTCCATAGATATCAAACCCAACCTCAACAGGTGGATTAACTTCCTCAACAACTTGATTGACTACCACGTTCTCACTTTCGTTCACTACACGTAGTATCAATGCCATGTTTAATATGATGCGCAATATAAAACATGATGCTTGACGATGGATGCAAAAGTTAATAACTTGAATACAACTTTCCTTCGTGGTACAGTTGCAAACCTACAACTAACTAAACCTTTTCATAAACTCAAACACTTACTTTAATTGCCAAGGATAATTATATGCTAATGACCCAAGGTCATCACTCAATCACAAATTCAAACAAAACTTAAATCATTAGGGTTTACTATTTGTTTTTATTAATTAAAACTAATTAATAAATATGAAATAAATCAACTTTCTCCAAATGAGCTCAAATTTTTGTGAAGACTCATCACATGATAACTAAGTGGCAAAACAATTTTTTGAATTTTTGGATAATTGTTTAAGCCTAGAAAAATCATGGAAACCCATTTATTAATTAAATTGAGCAATTTTTATCACATTCAAAATATACTTAAAAATAACATTTAGTATTTTTCCTAAATAGTTTACATCTCAGAGAGGTCACAAAAAAAATTTCATAATTTTTGGAGCTTATTTAATTCTACACAAAATAAACAAAAACTTACACTATTCATTATTTTCTAAAAAAGAAAAATTTCCATTTCTAATTCAAACCATCACTGATAGTGGGGTCCCACTCGTCAGCACAGTGCCCCGCGCTGACCATGGCGGCGAGGCTTGCTGACCGGCGATTTCTCGCCGACGACGAGGTCTCCGACCACGGCGAGGGTACCAACGTGATCACCACGGCAAGGCACACCTATTGGTGGCACTAATTGCACTGAAAATGGCTTTGTTCGAGCTCAATGCTGGCCATGGCGGACACAATGGCGTGGCTGCGTTACACCGACGAATAGAGGCTGGTAGCGGTTAAACAAAAGGCATGGGAAGACTCAGTGGCTCACCCCAAACACGCCTGAGCTAAAAGAGGAGCCAGAGGAGTAACAGAGGAGCTCATCGTCGATAAAGGCTGGTACGGCGGCTCAGCTGGTGTCGATGGCGGTGCTCCAGTGGCTGCGGTGGACAAAAAGGTCACCCAACAAGACACAAAGCATCATGACAACATGGTGAAGCTAGAGCTACGCTGAGCAAGAGCAAAGATGCACCGTAGAGTGCTAGCCACGGTGACGCGCACTCGACAGCGATGCTACCGGCTACAAGGAAGAAAGGCAACGCGCAGCATTTCCCAGTGAAGTCAGGCTTCAAGGACTAGTTGGCTAGGTTTGCAATGAGCAGGTAGAGCTATGGCATGCTTTGCTAAGACTAGGAGAGGTCTACGGCGACGGCGCGAGCTTGTCAGAGCTGGCGGTGACGACGAGAAAAATAGAGAAGAAAGGGAGAAGAACAACGACGGCGTAGGCTTTATAGCGCGGCCAGGAAGAAAGGAGAAGCCACGCAGCGGCCTTCCCATGCTAGTGTGAAGTCAGAGATGGCCACGGGCGCAACTGGAAGCCGTCGGAAGCTCACCGATGGTGAGGTGTCGCCCGCTGACACTGTTCACAATATTTACCGAATTGCCACTCATCTAATTTCTCAAATTACTCCCAAATTTGCATGGTAACTCAAAAATATCCAAAAACAAAAGTTGTTCCAAATTCAAAGTTCTACAACTTTGCTTTAACAACCATACTCAAATTATGTCTACATTTTAAAATGTAACTTTAAAATCAAAAGGGGAAACTTTAAGAACTTATCGCCTTTTCAAATTACTTCAAATTTTACATAACAACTTTGAAAACTCCAAAAACTAACTTTGTACAAAATGACAAACTCTACACTTTTTATTTTAGGCTCAACCCCAAAATGTGCTTAGATTTTGAATTAGGTTTCTAGGGTAGAATTTTAATGCTGAAAATTAGGGTTTTCGGAAATTCCAATTCAACACCAAAGATTTTGAACTTGATTCAATCCATACAAGTCAACATATATAACATAAAAGTAAACTTGTTTTATTGGATGCATATCAAAGTTTTCACTAACACATGAATGATGTGCAATGCATATGATGACATGGCATGTTTTAGGGTTTAAAACACCAGAGGTGTACAGTCGCCACGCTACTGCCTCCCCAAACCGGCGTTGGTCTCTGCGGCACACTGTGTCGTCTTCTTGTGAGTCATGGTGCTGTGGTTGCATGTTGTGCCAGACTCGTATGCGCACGTGGAGCCATCACCGTCGTGCTGCCGTCCTCACCCAATTAGAAAATGCGCCATGCCAAGCTTCCCGTCCCGTCGCCTTGAATCGCACTGGCTGAGCCAAGCCAAGGCAAAACCCATAGAGCTTGGCCCTACTCTCATAATGGCGCATGTCTAGAGGTCAAGGTTGAGTCTAGGTTCATGCCAAGCTTGCCACTATGGTGGCCCTAAGGTGTCAGGGCTTCAATTGGAATTTTCCCCCACCATCGACCTCCATAAGTCCAAACACCGTCATCCATCCAATTAGCCATGCATAGTCCACCTCCTTCCAATTAATCATGCACCCAACTAGCCTTGTTAGTTAGCCAGCGATTAGAGTCGTCTCGATGAGTTTCCATCTTATAGTGAGGTAATGCGGAGCGTTCTCCCCACGGCGGTCTACCATGGCCGTCGAGGTGGGTGCTCGGCCAGGGTGTCGCTCCTTGATCCTTTGTCTCAATTGAGCAGTGTAATTGTGTCTCCTTGACTTGGTTGACTCACTCATGTAGCGGTTCCACCGATGGAGTAGCTGGTCGTCGAGGACGCCGTCGCCGCGCTTGCCGTGAACTAGAGTCACCCTACGCTCGTGGCCAACCACCTTGCCGAGCCCCACGACTTCGTCTAGTTTGCCCTACATGTCTCTAGTGAGGCCCTCTTGCTCCTAGGGTAGGTGGTTGAACCGTTGGGGTCTAGGTTTCCTAGGACACGTTCGCTGCCACCAGCGAACTGTGTTGGAGGCCGTTCTCGTGGCCGACATGCTTGAGTGTAGTAGCGATTCAAATAGGACTTCTACATTGTTGCCCAAAGTCTATAGATGGTTAAAGAGTAGCGGTAGAGGCGTTGGGCTAGGTAAATTCATCGGTGCCGGTGTTGCCATGGCCTGACCCCGTCGCGGCGCATGGCCACCTACATGCTGCATAGTTTTTAGTGTTTGATACCTCGATCAATTGTGCTTTGCTCGTAGAGTGCTAGGTAGGTGTTAGTTGAGGCCGAGGAGGTCCGTGCTCGCCAGTATTGGCCAGCGATGCCATGGTCTTATTTAGTTCCAGCCAAGGACTTTGAAAAATTGGAATTCGGGTAAGAATAGGGTGCTAGGTGTAAAGGTTGTTACTCAATCAAATAGTGTTCGAGTGAGCTTCACGAATAGGAAAGAGAACAGGGGTTCTTTAGCAAAAGCGCCAGCTCACACGCGGGTTCCGCCATGGGCCGCGTCCATCGCCGTGCCCGTGGGCCGCACCGGTGGCTCACGTTTGCGCACTGCGAGAGTGGGCTGAGCCGCGAGTAGTGGGTCATGCGGTGAAGTTTAGTTTCTTTCTTTTCCAGTGAATTAACAAATGCTTAATCAATTTAGTTTTGAGCCAAACTTTGATAATTTATAGTAAATCTTATAGATGTCCAAAAATAGTGAAACAAAATTTGTTAGGTTCACAAAAATGACATCTATATATTAATGTAGTTAGTTTACAGTTAGCTATGATAATGATAGGTTCATAAATTTAAATTAGAGAGCTTAGTGTTATATAGATTAATATTTGTAGGAATTTTTGTGGCAAATTGATGATAGCTTTAGCCACAAAATTTTATAGTAAGATCATTAGATTATTATGTACTCACTGTAATTTTTTAGCCCTATAGTAGGTTGATAAATAGAGTAGGTAGTACCCCTTGTTTTATCATATATAGAGTAAATCGGTATTAAGAGTAAGAATACCTTTACTTACTAAGATAATAAATGTCATGCTTCATACTTGTTAGCGGTAACAGTAGGTAACTTAGCACCTTAGTCAGTAGGACTAGCTTAGTAGCTTGATAGATATATTTTATTTTAAGAGCTACTGTTGCCATATTACTAAGTGTTACATCATCATTTCATGCATGTAGATCACGAGTTGGTAGAGTTCATGCCCATGGATGAATAGGACTATGAGGAGGTCATTGATGAGTACGAGGAGGAGATCCTCATGTAGGAGGGAGCCCTGGAGCCTTTTAGTGCTGACTTTGTTGACCCACCACTTGCCCAAGGCAAGCCCTAGAGCATAACCCATATTTTTAATGACCACTGAATATATATGATGTGCATTTACGTTATAGGCATTTTATGGAAACTACAAGCATAAATACATCTACCTATGAGTCCTACTAGTACAGGTTGAGTAGTTGCTATGCTCAGGATTTCGGTAGCGTGAGTAACCTGCCGTTACTCACAACAGGTGAAAATTATGATCACTCATGATAAAATGGTGGAAAGGAAAATGGTGACTGGGTAGGGATATGGTTTGGGTATTGGTGGGTATAAGAGGTTGTGTCCTACGGCCAATAGGGCATAGTTTGGGTATAGTTTTTTCCTATCTATGTCGGTTAAGGACCGGCTGTTGCATTAGGATCTAGGTAGGTCATAGATCTATTATCCTGAGCACATACTTGGGTATGGGCGCTAGGAAGACTTGTCACTCTCTTGTCGTGGGTTCTGGCTCCTTTCGGACCGACTGATTGGAGGTAGGGATGGTGGGGGTCCTTACACCGCACTAAGTCTAGGACTTAGGAGCGGGGGCGTGGAGTCCAAGTTTGGATGGGGACCTGGACCCCATGACAGGAGGGTGATGGGTTAGTCCTACTTGTGCCTGGGGTACAAGCGGGGCATATGTTTTTGGGGTACCTAGCTGGGGGCATTGATTCGTGAATCACCGGCATTCCAGTATGCCTTATCTACGGTCTAGCACCGTAGTAAGAACTGAAAGATAAAAGGTGATGAAATAGAACTGATTGCTCAACTCTTGCTTGAAAGTAGAACATGTGCTTACATAGAATGGCTAGATAATTAATTAATCATGGCTACTAATAATAACATAAATAAGGACTTACTATTAGTATTGCTTTCTACAAAAAGAAACTAGCAAACCATAAAGCTTTGCATATCTCTTGGAGTTAGGAAACTATTCACATTAGTCAGATAAGTCTTATGAGTGCATTGTGTACTCAGGGTTTATTTACCCCTATTGAAGGTAATGCTTGAAGAGTACCATTGTGTGGAGGATTCTTCTGGTGGGCACAGACGAATCCTTGTTCTTTATCACTAGATGTTTATTTTTATTTCTACTGCTTAATATTTCATACTCTGACTTTGGAAATGTAATAAAGTAATTTTAATAACACTGGATGTATGAAATGGATTAAGTATTGTAACTCGTTCTCATTATTGGATCCTTAGGAAAAAAAATGTGGATCTTTCGGGCTCTCCCTTGGGGTGTGCCCAACAGATACCGCCTGTTGTAGCTTGCTTTTGGGGTGCTTAGAGTTTGGTGGAAGACAAACACCTCCGTAAGTGTGTTATTTTAGGCGGTTCTGCCACAAGTACCGTCGTGCGACCACCGCCGTCCGCCAGTGCCACTGACGAGCTACTTCCGATGAGCTTCTAGGCTAGTCGAGCACACCTATCGATGTGGCTTGATGAGACGAGCACGTAGGGGTTGCCGTCATCGCCGATGATCTCGCCGCTGGTGAGATATCGCTGGTCGGAGCACTTTCTCTACTCTAAAGTCACTGACGTCTGGGTCCCACTGACCAACAGGCCCCATCTGTCAGTCTGCGTTTTAGTTGATTTTTCTAAATTGTTTTCACAAATTTCAATGCTTAATTCAAAAATTCATATCTAGAGCTAGGAGTGTCCAATTCTGGTGAACAAAATTTTGTTGGATTCCTCATGAAGTTTAGTATTTTATAAAAAATATGAAGTGCACTATTTCTAGTATTTTTCAAGGTGAATAAAATATAGCTAGATAAGTGCTTTTTGAATGTTTGCAATCTTGTAAAATGTATAACTTGAGCTCGAAATGTGATAAAATTTTGATTCTAATTTTTCTGATCTTGTGTTGACATGCTCTAGCTAGAAAAAATACTAAACTTGTAGTAAACTTGATTAGAGTAAGGTCTTTCTATTTATCTTTTAATAAATGGTGTTTTCTAAGGAAATTCATATGGATAAAAATAAGTAACATATTGCCATACAAATTTTTGTACAATGTTAGGGCACTACGATGAAGCTAAGAAAAATATAAAATCTATTGTTTGACACTTTTCTATAGAGTTAACTATTTTCACTAAAATAAACTTTGATGACTTATCATTTTTGTAGAGGATGTTATATATGTTCAAATGGAATGAAATTTGTACAATAGCCTATTGGGACCACTTGGAAGCTACTATAATTTTTTGAGAATTTACTGTGCACATTTGATATATGTTTATTATTTCACCTAATTATCTAATTAAATTAATAAAGGCATTTGAATAAATAAATTGGGCTTGACCATAAGGTTTTATTGAGTGTATTTTATATTCCTAAACTTTTGGTATATTTGGTGGTGTTGAATTTTGAATGCTCATATGCAGTGAAAATATTATTGCTCTATAATTCAATTTAGAGGTGTTTTTGGACAGATTCTGTTCTTTGGTATTTTGCATAGTCAAAATGAAGTTTACTGTAAAAATGGTTAATAACAAAGTTGTAGGGAACTTCTTCATCTATCTTGTTTCACAATTCAGGGCCATAAGACAAATGGTTTTGGAGTTATAGCTGTTTGAAGTTGGTCTTCCGAAATACTTGTTCTCTGAAATTTCTAGCCAGAGCTGGAAAGATTGTCTATTTTGGTTAGGATAGAGTTTGAATTAGCTTTTGGTGATTAAATTAGAGTTGTAGGAAATTTTATACGATTTCTAGAAAGTTCAAGATCATAATATTTGGATGTGTAGAACTACAGTTATGATTTAAACTTTTAACTGCTATGTGTAGCTCAGAAATTGTCTTGTGAAGAATATTGGAAGTGGATAGAGAAGAGTTATGCACCTACTCAGTAAACAAGAATTTAGCGTTGTTATCATTTGTGTAACTTAACATCATTATCATAGCAGCATGTACATTCCCATGTCACATCATCCATGATCCTTCTTATGCATTCATGGAACTTACTTATGCATATGCATACAATAGGTGCAGCCGAGGAGATCACGTTGGTGGAACTAGAAGCTGATCCACAAGAGGAGAGCGAAGAGGTGCAGCATTAGGAGATTCTAGCAGAAGGAGAGCCTAAAGTTGATCATCTTTCTGAGTGCTCGGATCATCAACCTGCCACATTTGTGAAAGGCAAGCCTTGGAGCATTATAAGTCTCCCTATTTTATTAATGTCACCTAAGTTACTAGTATTGCTGCATTACGTGATAGGAGTTGTTTGGGAACACTTGCTGCATATTATCTTTCCTTGTCTAGAAATATCTACCCTGAATCCTATTTAAATCTAGGAATGCTCCTTATGCTTAGCCAAGCTTAGACTAGTAGAAGTCGGGTGATTTTCTATCACCTGCGAGCCATAGGTGGTAACTTGATCACGGTTGGCTATATTGTTCTATCGTGGAACATAACTTGGTGTTGTTGATTAATTGGAGACCAGGCGGAGTCTTATGTTGGTGGTAATCATAGTGATTCTGTCTGTGTCATTTAAGGACCGGTCGTTGGAGGTCATCTTGTCATGTTGAATGCATGCCTCTCACATAGTTGGCCGGATAAGTCATTCCGACTGTGATGCCAAGTAGCTCAACTCAAGCTAGGGACACGAGCACTTAAAGTGTGCACCCTAGAGGCAGTAAGGATGTGCGGAGAGCCAATGGCATGAGTCCAAGGGTAGGTTCGAGTTCTGAGCTTCCTGGCAGATTGGTAGTATCTTTGAGGGTGCGGCATTGGTCTTACCCGTGATTTGGACTTGAGTTGTACCAAAGGAGACCTGATGCGACCCCGATGAGGGGAGTATGGGTGTGTGTTAGGAATAATTCCCCAGCTAGGTAGGAATCAATTTGAATTGTCGTCTCTCTCAAATAGTGAGAACTTGATAGGAGTACGCTTCATCATAGTAATTGATGGAAGTGCTGGTTATGAGATTATGAAAGAAATTAACTGGATATGGTTATTATTGTGTTGAGTTAATGGTACCAACATGTTTGGCATAGGATAGTTTCTAATCTAGTATGAGATAGGATTAATAACTGGTGGTTCATAGTTTAAAAGATATTGGACTACTAATGCTTTTTATGCAAATAATGTCTACCAGCTCTACTTATAAAGCCTTGCATACTCCTTGGTGTCTTAGTATTTTTGTTGATGACGGGTAAGTCTAGCTGAGTACCTTCTTGTACTCAATATTTTATTCCCATTGTTGCAGATAATGTTTTGTTCCACGGCTACTACAAGCACTGCTTTGCTCCTATAGTGGATGAGGAATAGGACCATGGGCATGGTCATTCTATATTTATCATCTCACCCTTGTACTTTTGTTGGAGATGACTATGAAAGCTCGCTATGTATCTAAACTACTATTGATGTCATTTTGAACTTGTTGCTTCCGCTACTGTTAAACTTGGTTTATAATAACTATGTGAACTCCGATGTATGTGAGAAAATTGTGAACTATTTGTGAACTATGATGTAACATGTGACTGGTTATGTTGAACCATGTATGATCTTGGCTTGTTTGTTGGTGGAATCGAGATCCTTCATGATACTCGACAAACTATCAGATTTAAATGGGCTCAAGTGTGATGGTTCGACTACCTTGGTGGTTGCTATTATACTTATGCTCTTGTAAATTGGACAGTTCTATTATAGCTGGTATCGGAGCAAGGTTCAACATTAAACTTGTCATATGTGTATTTAAAACAAAGGTTTTATTCTATAAAAATCTAAAGTATGTTAGTGGTCATCTCCTTTATGCCCAGTTAAGGACTTTAGGTGTCTATTTAAGTACTAACATGGGGGTTTTACTTTCGTCGTCCATACGGCGTGCTATTGTATGGGTGCCACTCACTTGAGTGGTAATGTATGGATCAGATGCCTCTATGCTAGGGAAGAAGGTAAGTTAATGAGTGACATGACCACAAAAAGTGAGTGTGCGGTCAGGGATAGCTAGCTGTGATACAGTTGTATATGCATGTTTGCATGTGTATATGGTGCATATTTAATTATGGGTAGTGTATTGATCATTAGGTAGCTTTGATACAGAAGTATATATGGGATATATATATATGGAAGTATTTAGTTTACTACTTTTATATATATCTTGCTATCCTTGATATTCAACTTCGAGCCCAGATTTACCTTTCTGTACATATAACTATTGGGTTGGGCTAAAATGAATTTTCTATAGGTACACTAACAACGAAACGTGTGGCAGAACTGCTTGAAATAATGCACTTATGGAGGCGGTTGTCTTCCACTAGACACTAAGCACCCCGAGAGCGAGTACATCTGGCGGATTCCGTCGAGCACATCCCAATGGAGAGCCCAAAAAATCCACATTTTTTCCTCAGGATCCAATAATGGAAATGAGTTTACATGACTTAGTCCATTTCATACATCCAGAGTTCTTAGAAATATATTATTATAGTACCAAATTCAGAGTGCGGAAATTTAATAGTGGAATGAAAAGAAACATCTATCGATAATATACAAGGATCCATCTATGCCCACCAGAAGAATCCTTCACACAACAACTACTCCTCAAGAAGTACCTGCAACATAGGTAAATAAACCCCGAGTACACAATATACTCACAAGACTTATCCGACTAGTGGGAATAATTTCCTGACTCCAAGGAATATGATAAACTTTATGGTTTGCTGGATTTCCTTTTTGTAGAAAGCAATACTAATAGTGCATCATTATGTATGTTTGTTATTAGCAATCATGATTATTTCATTGTCTAGCCATTCTATGTAAGCACATGTTCTACTTTCAATCAGGAGTTGAGCAAACAGTTCCATTTCACCACCTTTCCTCTTTTAGTTCTTACTATGGTTCTAGATTGTAGATAAGTCATACCAGATTGCCTGGTGATTCATGAATCACTGAGCCTAGCTAGGTACCCCAAAACACATGCCCCGCTTGTACCCTAGGTACAAGCAGGACCAACCCACTACTCTCCTATCACAGGGTCCATGTCCCTGTCCAAACTTGGACTCCAAGCCCCCACTCCTGAGTCCTGGACTCAGTGCGGTGCTTAGACCTCCACCATCCCCGCCTTCAATCAGTCGGTCCAAAAAGAGCCATAACCCACGACAAGAGAGCAACAAGCCTTCCCTACGCCCATACACAAGTTGTGCTCAGGATAATAAGTCTATGACTTGCCTAGAGTCCAATGCAATGGTCGATCCTTAACCAACATAGACAGGGAAACAATGTAACCAAGATATGACCTGTTGGCCATAGGACACAACCTCTTACACCCACCAATACCCAAACCATATCCCTACATGGTGAAGGGGACCGTGATGCCTAAGAGGGGGGGTGAATTAGGCAACTTAAAAATCTAACCCTAAACTATGGCCTCTTTTTCTAACCCTAGCAAAACCTATGCAAAAGATAAACTATCTAAATATGCAACTACGGTTTTGCTAGTATGTTGCTATCTCTACCGCAAAAGGAGCAATATAATCAATGTAAATGCGGAAGCTAAAGAGCAAGCTAGAGATATGCAAACTCCCATCGACGACTCTAGTATTTTTACCGAGGTATTGAGAAGCGTGCAAGCTTCCCCTTAGTCCTCGTTGGAGCCCCTCACAAGGAATCCCTCGCAAGGGCCAAGCTCCTAGTCGGGTAACTCCATGGATAGCCTTAGGCCTTCCCCATGTGCAAGTCAGTCTCCGACATGCCTTCTAGCAAGCCTCTCCTGGATGCTCCCCGTCATCTTTACTATCAAGCTTCTAGCCGAAATGCCATGGGCCTTGTTCCCTCTAGTACATGGTGGCGGCCACACCACAAACTCGGTTGGTGTGATCTCGTAAGACTACAAGCCCCTCTGATGTACAACAATGGTGCCCACAAGCACCGAGTGATAAGAGGTATGCAAACCTCACTAAACACTAGGCCTAAACATAGAGCAAGCGCATAAGTGGTGGTCTAATCAACCTAAGGACTTCGCAAAGCACCTACGCTAATCTCCTAATAAAACACTAAGCACTATGCAAGTGGAGATCACTAAAATGGTGTATCAACACCCTTGGTATGTTTCGTCAGCTCCACGCATCTCAAATGGCCGGTTGGGGGTCTATTTATAAGCCCCACTGAGAAAGTAGCCGTTGAGGATGAAATCCTGCTTTTCTGCTACTGACCGGACTCTGATCAGCGTCCGGTCAGTACTGTCCGGACGCGTCCGGTCACAAAAATGGCTCTCTGGAACCTTACTAATGTTGATTAGACTCTGGCACCCAGCGTCCAGTCACTTTACTGCTCAGCATCCGATCCAGCGTCTGGTCACCTCTATGAGCTGTCCAGTGTTCGGTCCTACGTTCAGTCACCTCTATGAGTTGTCCAACATCTAGTCCAGCGTCCAATCACCTCTGTGAGTTGTCCAGCATCCTATCACCTCTGTGAGCTCATTTCTTCATGATCTTGCGTCTGGCTTGGTTCCTATCTTCGTGCTTGGACTTTGCTTGATATCTTGGGTCTTCTCTTGTGCTTCTAAGGTCTTGCTTATGGTGTTGATCATCGGATCATAATGTCACCTTTGTCCAAATCATGTCTTGCATCCTATTGAACTACAAAACAATCACTTGCAAATTCATTAGTCTAATTTGGTTGTGTTGGTTATCAAACACCAAAATCTAAAGTAAATGGGCCAAGGGTCCATTTTCCTTACAATCTCCCCCTTTTTGGTGATTGATGACAACACGACCAAAGCAAGCAAATAATAAAATTTTGAAATTTAAAAACTACCTACTTACTAGGATGCATTACAAGGGGCAAGATTATATGATGCTAAAAGATACTACTTGTAAGTCTACATAAAAACCCATCTTGCCCTTGCAAATGTCCCCATGTGGTATTATGGATTTAAGCCTTGCTTCCTACAAATTCTCCCCATTACATAGGCTAATCCATAATCCACTATCCTCCCTTTCTCGGACCATTACTACAAATTAATGCTTGCTTTTGGTCCTCTAAATTCTCCCCCTTTGGAATCAAACTTCAAAAAGGAAGACATTAGTAGCACAAGAGAGGGTCAAACTTTGTGATCCTTTGTGTGTAGAGTGAAATAGATCACAAAATTTGACTCTCACATTATATAGACTAAGCTCCCCCTAAATATATGCATACATATGATAGAAGGCAAAGCATATGCATAATTGGCAAAGTATTGCACAAGGGAATTTAATCTATATAATGCACGAAGAAAGCATATAAATATCAAAATAAAATCAACATGATGATATTGGTTTAGAAATACCACATGTAGAAATCAATTTTGATTTCTACCACTTGCAATCGGTGGATGGATATTTGAAGTATGATGCTTAACTTTGGGGACTCCATTTTCCTTGCAATGAGACTACTACACACATGATAAGCTTGAAAAGGTGTTAGTCTCAAAGCATCCAACTTGTAGAGTAACCTCCCCCTAAATTTGTGCACACAAGTATGGAATACTTGTAGGAAACATGCACATTGATTTTAGAATAAAAAACACCACTTGAAAGATGACATCACATGAATGTGAGGGTCATTTTTGAAGGTGATATTCGGGAGAAATTATCTACAATTTGGACTTTGGCACATATTAGATGACCAATTGAAGGACAAGCTATGTACCGTGCTCCTAAACAATTTTAAACCATATAGGATTGCTCCAAGGAATAAGAATGAAACTGAGCAAGCCTACCATATGAAATACCGAGTGTATGCATGACAAAATATATAAGAATGCAAATGCAAACCTAGGCATGAAGAGTAACTAGATGCTAAAAGATATCAATTGTAGGAAGATTTAAATCTAATACCAATTGAAGTAAATTGAATCTAGTTAGCTAACATGGGAAGGGGAATTTGGGTCCATAGTATTCACTAACCCACTTGGCAATGATTTTATCCGTCATGATGCACCCCATGAAATGCATCCATACTTTGCCAAGTCTCCAAATTCACCGATGTTCATAGGACTTCTCACTTCCCTTTTGGGATCCAAACCTTTTTGGTGCTCTTCATGTTAGAGATGATTTCCTTTGGCACCCAAAAGTGTTTGACCCCATTGTTGGCTTGCTTATTTACCATGATGGCCACCACCTTGTCATTTTTCTTCTTCTTTAGCAAGTATGGTGTGGAGGCCATCTTGTCCACCTTGTTGGTGTAGGTGTTGGAGAGCTTGCTTGTTTGATTCTTCTCTTTCTTCTTTGCTCCTCCCCCATTCTTTACCTTGAACTCATAGGACTTGTGACCTTCCTTATGGCACACGTAGCAAACCACGGTTTGTCTTTCATCAAGCTTCTTCACTCCCTTGATGGTGTTATCTTGATGAAGTTGGGCTTGCTTCGCCTTGCCTTTCACTTGAGTCAAGTCCTTGGTGAGGCGAGCTACTTCTTGCTTGAGTTGCTCATTCTCCTTTGCAACCTCTTGTGTGCATGTATCTACAACAACTTTCTCAATATAAACTTGGTTGCACAAAGGTGAGTCTAAACATAAATTATTACAAGAAGTAGAGGCATCCTTTTTAGACATGTTAGAACTTTTCCTTTTAGATGCCTTAGTGGGAGTTGTACTAACGGCTTTAAGATTAGCAACTTTATTAGTTAGCTCATCACAATGTTTGCACATGGTTTCCATTTTAGCAAGCAAACTTTTATAAGCATCTTGTGAGCTAGCTAACTTTTCTTTTAATTTTTCATTTTTCTTTACAAGTTACTCATCATTGATTGTGCATGCATTTGTTGTTGCACTAGCCTCAAGTTGCTCAATTTTAGTAGATAGTTGAACATTAAATTACTAAAATTCTCATATTGTTCAAGCAAAGTTTTATATGCTTCTTGTGAACTATCTAGCTTTTCTTTTATTTTCCTGAGCTTCTTTTGTTGACTAGTGCAAACTTTAGCATAATTAAGGTTTTGTTGCACAATTTCTTCATAAGAAGGCATTTCATCATCACTATCACTCTCACTAGAGGATGAGCTTTCATTACCTCGTGCCTGTAAGGCACACACGAGAAGAGCTTGATGATGAGTGCTTGCGCCCTCGCCTCTTGTGATGGCCTTTTTCTTCACTTGAAGAATCATCCCATGTCCTTATTGATGTGAGGGCTTGTTTCTTGCATGCCTTCTTCTTTGTCTTGGGTGTGGGCTTATTTGGACAAACTTCCACAAAGTGCCCTATCTCGCCGCATCCATATCATCCTCTCTTTCTTTGCTCATTTCTTTGATTGGTGAAAATGAGATCTTGAATTTGGATGGGCACTACCCTTGACGTTGAGCTTTTGGATCATCTTGTCTACCTTGTTGATTAGTTTGATTGATTCTTCATCAAGGTCAGAGGTGGAGGAGGAAGATTGATCATCACTTGAATCTTCATCATCATCATCATTATCATCCTCATCTTCTTCTTCATCCTCACTTGAGGAGCTTGAGCTTGAACTTGTCTCAACTTACTTGCCCTTCATCTTCTTTTTCTTGTCACATGCAAGAGCTTTGCCTTTTCTTGATGAAGAGGCTTCTTCTTGACCCATCTTGCGTGACATTTCAAATGCCAATATCTTGCCAATGACTATGGCCGAGGTCATGGTACTCAAGTCCTCCATATTGTGAAGGATGGTGATGATGCTTGGATATTTCTTTTGTGGTAACACGGAGATGATCTTCCTCACGATGTCCACATCATCTAGATTTGTTAATCCTATAGAATGGAGCTCATTGATAATTAGATTCAAATGAGAATACATATCACGAACAAGCTCATCATTTTCATTTCAAAGGAATCATAATTTTGTTTAGCTAGATAATGTTTTTGCTCACAGACATTACTTGTGCCATCATGAAACTCTTGAAGTTTTAACCAAATTTCATGTGCCATATTTAAAGTGAACACTTGGTTAAACACATCCATACTAAAAGATTCAAACAAGCAATTTTTTGCACTAGCATTGAAATGAATTTCCTTTTCATCACTCTTCGTGGGTTTATCGGGATTCTTAATGGGTTTCATCCCATCATGAGTGACACTCCAAACTCTCAAATCAACTGCCTCAAGGTAGCAAGACATTCTAGCTCTATAGTATGGGAAGTTAGTGCCGTCAAAGTGTGGAGGCCTAGAGGCATCCATCCCAACCACTCTAAATAGCGTCGGCTCAACGGCGGTTAAGCCAAAGGTCCAAATTGAGCCAACTGGATCTGATATCAATTGAAGGGGACCATGATGCCTAAGAGGGGGGTGAATTAGGCAACTTAAAAATCTAACTCTAAACTATGGCCTCTTTTTCTAACCCTAGCAAAACTTATGCAAAAGATAAACTATCTAAATATGCAACTACGGTTTTGCTAGTATGTTGCTATCTCTACCGCAAAAGGAGCAATATAATCAATGTAAATGTGGAAGCTAAAAAGCAAGGTAGAGATATGCAAACTCCCATTGATGACTCTGGTATTTTTATCAAGGTATCGAGAAGCACGCAAGCTTCCCCCTAGTCTTTGTTGGAGCTCCTCGTAAGGAATCCCTCGCAAGGGCCAAGCTCCCGGTCGGGTGACTCCGTGGATAGCCTCAGGCCTTCCCCACATGCAAGTGGGTCTCTGACGTGCCTTCTAGTAAGCCTCTCCTAGATGCTCCCCACCATCTTCACTATCAAGCTTCTGGCCAAAACGCCACGGGCCTTGTTTCCTCTGGTACACGGTGGCGGCCACACCACAAACTTGGTTGGTGTGATCTCGCAAGACTACAAGCCCCTCTGATGTACAACAATGGTGCTCGCAAGCACCGAGTGATAAGAGGTATGCAAACCTTACTAAACACTAGGCCTAAGCCTAGAGCAAGTGCATAAGCGGTGGTCTAATCAACCTAAGCACTTCGCAAAGCACCTACGCTAATCACCTAATAAAACACTAAGCCCTATGCAAGTGGAGATCACTAAAATGGTGTATCAACACCCTTGGTTTGTTTTCTCAACTCCACGCATCTCAAATGGCCAGTTGGGGGGTCTATTTATAAGCCCCACTAAGAAAGTAGCCGTTGGGGATGAAATCCTGCTTTTCTGCTACTGACTGGACTCTGACCAGCGTCCGGTCAGTACTAATTGGACGCGTCCGGTCACGAAAATGGCTCTCTAGAACCTTACTAATGTTGATTGGACTCTGGCACCCAGCGTTCGGTCACTTTGTTGCTCAACATCCGGTCTAGCATCTGGTCACCTCTGTGAGCTGTCCAGCGTTTGGTCTAGTGTCCGGTCCAGTGTCCGGTCACCTCCGTGAGTTGTCCAGCGTCCGGTCACCTCTGTGAGCTTGTTTCTTCATGATCTTGCGTCCAGCTTGGTTCCTATCTTCGTGCTTGGACTTTTCTTGATATCTTGGGTCTTCTCTTGTGCCTCTAAGGTCTTGCTTATGGTGTTGATCATCGGATCATCATGTCACCTTCATTCAAGTCACGTCTTGCATCCTATTGAATTACAAAAAAATCACTTGCAAATTCATTAGTCCAATTTGGTTGTGTTGGTCATCAAACACCAAAATCTAAAGTAAATGGGCCAAGGGTCCATTTTCCTTACACCCGATCTCTATTTTCCTTTTACCATTTTATCATGAGTGATAATAATAATCACCTGTTGTGAGTAACGGCTGGTTACTCATGCTACTGAAATCCTGAGCATAGCAACTACTCGCCCTATGCTAGTAGGACTCATAGGTAGGTATATCTATGCATGTAGTGTCCATAAAATTCCTATAATGTAAATGCACATCATATATATATATTCAGTGATCATTAAAAATAAGGGTTATGCACTAGGGCGTGCATTGGGCAGGCGGGGTGTTAACAAAGTCAGCAACTGATGGCTCCAAGGCTCCCAACTATATGAGAATCTCCTCCTCGTATTCCTCAATGATCTCCCCATAGTCCTATTCACCCACAGGCATGAACTCTACCAACTCATTATCTACATGCATGAAATGATAATGCAACACTTAGTAATACGGCAACAACAACTCTTAAAATAAGAATACATCCATCAAACTACTAAGCTAGCTCTACCGACTAAGAAGCTAAGTTGCCTATCATTTCCACTAACAGGTATGAAACAGTTCATGTATTAACTTAGAAATTAAAGGCATTCTTACTCTTAATATCGATTTACTATATATATGATAAAACAAGGAGTACTAGCTACCCTATTAATCAACATATTCTAAGGCTACAAAAATTACAGTGAGCACATAATAATCTAATGGACCTACTTTAAAAATTTCATGTCCAAAGCTATTACCAATTTGCCACAAAAATTACTACAATTACTAATCTAAATGATATAAGCACTTCCAAATGATTTAATAGACCTTAGCATCAACATAGACATACATAAACTAATCATACTATTAGGTAGACCATATTTTTAGGAACTCAACATAATTTATTTCACAATTTTTGGCTACTTATGTGAATTGATAATAATTTCCAAAGTTCAACTTAGAATGTAAATTATAAAGCTAATTCTATCCTTTATAAAATGAAAAAAGAAATCTAACTTGCACGGGCCATGAGCGAGTGGTGCGGCCCACTCCCACACAGCACGCGCGTGTACACGTGACCCATTGACTCACAAAAATATCAGTGTGCTACTAAAATAAACCATGAAACCACACCATGGCCCATGACGGGGAGGCCCATGCGCATCGATATTTTTGTGAAAATGTCCTTGAGCTACAAGGATTTCCCCCCATGGTTCATAGCACTATTCCTACAGTTAGCGTTTAAGCAAACTAGCCCTTGAAACATCCTATCTTTACCATAGCCAGGTCCTCGGGCAGCTGTGCACGCGCCGGCATGACGGCGACGACACTAGGCGGTCACGCCGGCCAATCTAGCCCCTCTCCATCCCTGATAGTGAGCCGATGCTCACCTAGATGTGAATGGGAGGTGGTGTGTGGTGAAGCGATGAACGGAGACTTGATCCCGAGCTCCATCCACAGTGGTGGACCCCCTATGGCGGCGGTGGCCATCTTCCCATGAGCGAAGGCACAAACAACATGAATGAACCAAAGAATGGGCATCAACAACTCACCCAGAACCTACCTGACGTGGTGGCTTGACCGGGGACAGGCTGGGTGAGTCCAGCCATGCGCACACGGCAAGCTTCATGGCGGAGGGCGATGGCGCGACCAAGTCAATGATGCTAGGAAGCAGTGGCAGTGAAAATGGGGTGCGCATGGGATGGAGAGGAACAGAGCGAAGACACAATGCCACGGAATTGAATGGAGGTGGATGGTGCAAGGCGAATTGGACGGGCATTGCCGTTCGGTCTTAAGGTGGCCGACGGCGAGGAATCTTCAAATTAAAGCTTGTCATGGTATGGATGCAGCAGTGGGTGAGCTTGGCACGTAGCTAGGTTCCCAATTGCGCTTTTGTCGTGTGTAATTAATTGGATTGGACCGACGTTGCGAGCTGGACTTGATGTGGCTCAGTGACGCCGGCGCGATGCCATTATAGGCAAAGGTGGCTAGCGAGCATAGAGTGGCGCATGCCACTAATCAAAGGTGGACAATGGCACACAAAGGAGACTACACATGCACGTACGAGTTGGCATGGCTCGTGCGGCCATAGTGCCTTAATTGGCAAGCCAATGGTGACACAGCCACGCGCTAGTGCAATAGGCGTGCGAAGCAATGGTAGCGGTGACACGACACAAGCGGCATGGGCGCACATGATGTGACGACACAACGTAGAGGAAACATACGCGTGCTAGCGATGACGGTTGTGGCCATGCAATGCCACTACACCTAAGTGGACGATGACAGCGTCTGGCGGAGTAGAGCCGAGCACAGCGCGACGTGGGCGGCCCTAGGGCACCAACAGCGGCGCCAGTGGCAGTGTGCATCATGGCGAAGAGGAGGGCCCGCTGCCAGCCAGGACTGCCAGCCACCATAGGCAGCCGAGCCTAGCCAAGCATGCGTGCTCACTCATGTGGTTGGCACGCCGATGATGACATAGGAGCATGGTGACCGCGTCCATGCGATAAACCGGCCGGGAATGTTATGCACACGATTTTTAAAGCGTTCAAAAACCCCTAAAACGTTGATCTAATCGCCAAGCCACCAATGCAATTCTTAAGAGGGCTTAATAAGCTACTAAAACAAACCATGAAACCACACCACTACTTAATCTAATTCTCCTACAAAAACTATCAAACATGGCTTTGTCAAACCACTTTCTAGACTTACAAAATCGACTAAGTCTCAATCGGATTCGTGTCAAATTCACTTTCCAAGCTATTAGTATGTTAGCTAATGAATTCATTTTTTGACCGTAGGTATTTCATTGTCAGCTACATAGTTTATACTTCTAACTTTATTAAAGTTCCGTATATAGGTTCTATAGTGTTTTTGTTCAATAAAAATTCACGAACATCCGTACTTGATAATTTCAAACGTCATAAACAACCTTTCGTTAGCCATTTCCATTGGTCGTTTTAAGTTACGTAAATTGATTCACACGCTATATTACATACATTACACATAAATATGATGCTCATGTAGTGTTTTATAGTGTAACACCAAGGGTGTTACAAATCTACCCCCCTAAAACAAAATCTTGTCCCAAGATTTCATGTGCCTAGTGTGGGAAAAGAGATAAGGGATACATTTCAATGCAAGCAACTACCTCAGTGACCAAAAACAAGGTGTGGACAATGCTCTAGGATGTAACTTTCTTGCTCCCATGTTGCTTCATCTTTCGAGTGGTTTTGCCACTAAACCTTATAGAACTTTACCACATTGTTTCTAGTCACTCTTTCTTTCTCATCTAAGATCTTGACAGGATGCTCAATATATGTTAAGTCCAGCTAGAGGGGAAGTCCTTCAATTTCCATAGCTTCATCAGGGCCCTGCAAACATTTCTTCAACTAAGATACGTGGAACACATCATGTACCGCCAATAAAATATCTAGAAGTTGGAGATGATAAGCAACTAGGCCACACTGCTTCAAAACCTTGTAGGGACCCACATATTGAGGGGCTAGCTTGCCCTGAACACCAAACCGATGCACCCCTCACATAGGAGACACCTTGAGGTACACTTGATCCTCAACTACAAACTGCAAAGGCCTTCTTCGCTTGTCCGCATAAGCTTTCTATCGGCTCTGAGCTGCCTTCAAATGACTCTAAAAAATATTGACTTGCTCTCGAGTTTCTTTGATGAAATTAGGCCCAAAGTATCCATGGTCTCCCACTTCAACCTAGTTAAATGGTGTCCTACATTTATTCTCATATAGAGCTTCAAAGGGTGCCATACGAATGCTTTCTTGATAGCTATTGTTGTAAGAAAACTCAGCTAAGTTCAAGCATTCATCCCACTTCTCAGGAAAAGAAATGGCATAAGCTCTCAGCATATCTTTAAGTACATGGTTTACCCTTTCTATTTGGCTATCAGTATGTGGATGATAGGCTGAATTTTAGAGGAGGCTAGTACCAAGACACTCCTAGAGTTGCTCCCAAAAACGAGAGACAAAGATGGACCCTCTATCAGAGATGATAGTGAGAGGGACACCATGCAGGGTCACAATCCGGTCAAAATATAGCTTGGCATACTTTCTAGCTGAATATCTAGAATCCACTAGGAGAAAATAAGCCCTTGGATGTGCGGCTTAAACCCACAATGAAATCCATGGAAATATCTTCCCATTTCCAAATAGGAATGGGCAAGGGCTGCAAATATTCTAGGGTACGCATGTGGTCTGCCTTAACTCTCCCACAATTGTCGCACTCCATGACATGCTTGGTTATATCATGCTTCATATTGGACCACCAATATAAGTGGCGCAAATCATGGTACATCTTGTTACTGCTAGGATGAATAGACAACTTGGAATGATGAGCTTCATTCAAAATCTTCCTTCTAAGCTCCTCATTTGATGGAACCACCAATATATTCTTGTACCTTACTACCCCTTGCTCATCAATACTAAACTCAGGACCATGTCCTTCGCCAATTAGTTTCTTGATGTGAGGAATTTCTAAAGTGTCTTGCCTTTGCTCTATAATAATATGCTTAGGTAATTCTGAGACTAAGGCAATGTGAGCTACCACCTCCGCATGTTTGAGAGACAAAGGTGTTTCTTCGACCTGATAGGACTTCTGGCTCAAAGCATCACCTACCAAATTAGCTTTTCTAGGGTGGTAATGTACCTCTAAGTTATAATCCTTGATTAATTCCAACCATCTTCTTTGCCTCATATTTAACTCAGACTGAGTAAAAATATACTTGAGACTCTTGTGATCTGTAAAAATGTGTACTTTGTTTCCCAACAGAGAGTGCCTCCAAGTTTTTAGAGCGTGCACCACAGCATCTAGCTCTAAATCATGGGTGGGGTAATTCACCTCGTGCTTTTTCAGCTGACGTGAAGCATAAGCTATCACACACACATCCTGCATAACCAAACATCTCAACCCCATCTTTGAGGAATCACAATATACATCAAATGGTCTATCAATATCTAGTTGGGCTAGAACAGGAGCAGTGGTCAGAAATTTCTTCAAAGCTTACAAGGCTTCCTCACAAGCTAGGCTCCATACAAACTTAGCATCTTTCTAGAGCAGCTTGGTCATCGGCTGAGCTATTTTGGAGAAGTCTAAAATGAAGCACCGATAATATCCAGCAAGACCAAGGAACTGACGAATCTAATGCATGGACTTGGGATAATTCCAATTTAGCACATCTTGCACCTTGCTTAGATCTATAGAGATACCATTAGGTGTCAGGACATGTCCCAAAAACTACACTCGATCTAACCAAAACTCACACGTGCTGAGTTTGGCTTACAACTTGTCTTCCCTCAATCGAGTCAGTACTATCCAAAGGTGTTGGGTATGCTCTTCCTTGTTCTTGGAATATATCAAGATATCATCAATGAATACCACCACAAACTTGTCCAACTCCAGCATAAAGATTGAGTTCATGAGATACATGAAGAATGCAGGAGAGTTGGTGAGACCAAAAGACACGACTAGGTATTCAAATAGCCCATACCTAGTAGAAAAAGTTGTCTTTGGTATATCTTATGGTCTAATCTTGATTTGATGATAGCCTAAACAGAGATCAATCTTGGAGAACACCTTGGCACCAGCTAGTTGATCAAACAAAGTATCAATACGAGGTAAAGGATACTTGTTCTTAATGGTTATCGCATTGAGAGGGCAGTAATCCACACACATCCAAATAGTGCCATCCTTCTTCTTTACAAAAATGGCTGGACAACCCCATGGTGATGAGCTAGGATGGATAAATCCTTTTTCCAACAACTCTTCTAATTGTTTCTTCATTTTAGCCAATTCCTTTGGGGCCATGCGGTACGGGCGTTGGGAGATAGGAGCAGTGCTAGTCTCTAACTCAATGGAGAACTCCACATCTCTATCCGATGGCAACCTAGGTAGATCTTTAGGAAAGACATCCGGGAACTCATAGACCATAGGAATAGAGGCAAGTTCAGGAGAAGCTTCAGCATGAGCAGCAACAGGTCAGGCTAGATCTGAGGGCATAAGAAGAGACATTCTATCCTTAGAAGAAGGAAGTCGTAACTCAACAACTCCCTACTTCAGATCCAAGACTGCCCCATATACACGCAACCAGTTCATTCCTAGAATTGCATCAATGCCTTGCCCAGGAAGCACCATGAACTGGAGATGGTAAGTGTGAGTGGCTAGCACTAAGCCCACTATGTTCGTCTAAGTATTAACGCACAATTGCACACCCAGAGTACTGATTCTATAGGCAAAAGGTATAGCCATAAGAGGTATATTGTGCCGGTGTGCAAATCCCATGCCCATGAATGAATGTGATGCACCAGAATCAGACAACACATAAGCTAGATGGGAATCAATGGTGAACATACCAACCATCACCGGTTCATTTTGTAATATTTCCTCAGCCTCCATGAAATTAACCTGTCCAGATCGGCTCACTAACACTTTCTTCTTGATAACTGTCTGCTTGATCACGCGGGAGTTAGCTAAGGGCTGAGCAGACTAGGTAGGCTAGTTTTGCGAACACTCTCAAGCATAGTGGCCCTCCCTGCCACAATTAAAACAAGCACCAGGCTTGTTCCCCAATCCCTAATGGGGTCGGACCTACTATCCCTGAGGTTGTTGATGTTGCACCTACTGAGTAGGTACATGATACTGAGTGGAAGGTGCCAAAAAGGTCTGCTGAGGCTGTCGAAACAAATGCCCACCCGAGGACTGATAGGGCACCCGCCTGACAACCTATACCTTCTGTGCCTAGGGATGACTAGAAGACCCGGTAGCCACCCACTTGTGCTTCCATTCTGCTTGAGAGTCGCGCTGCATTCCCTCCATGGCAATGGCCGCATTCATCATAGCCCCAAAGGCCTGATAGTTTCCTGTATATAACTTCTGCAAGATGCAAGAGAGATCACAATAGAAAGGGTCCCTCTTCTTCTCATCTATATCAACATGAGTCCCAGGATATTGTGACAAGTGGTTGAACTTGTTGACATAGTCCATCACGGACATGCTTCCTTGCCTTAGGTCTAGAAATTCTATGAACTTCCTATTTAGAACACCAGCAGGAATGTAATACTCTCTGAAGGCAGCAATGAACTCCTGCCAGGTCACACGGTGATCCACCGACTGCATGGCATTAAATGTGTCCCACCATGCACTAGTAGATCCCAACAGCTATTGCGCTGCAAAGCGCACCTTCTGCTCCATAGTTATGGTGAGTAGTAGAAACCTTTGATCTAGAATTTGAAGCCAATGCTTAGCATCTAGAGGCCCAACCATCAGCGTGAACGTGGGTGGGTGCATCTTTAAGAAATCCTGATAAGAGTAGGGTCCCTTAGGACCATGGGCACCACCCCCATTCTCACCATTTCCTCTATGGCCTCCATGGGCGAAGCCACCGATAGCCTATGCCAACAACTCCATGGCATGGGCTGACTCGCGATGAGCAGCCAACATCTCCGCCATCATCTATGCATGAGTCATCGGAGGTGGCGGTGGCGAAGGAGGAGGAGCCAGAAGTGGGACCTCATGGCTCTCCCCATTGTCGTTCCCATTGCCCTGGCCACTTTCACCTTGGCCTTCACCAAGACCATGGCCCGCTCTAGCACTAGTGCTCCTGTGACCGGATCTCAAGTTCATCTAAAAAACAGATAGGAACCAACCATTTAGGATAACCCTCCAGATCAGGAACAAGAGAATAGAGAAATGATAAGACATTCATTAAAGCATTCTTTTAGTTCATCCTATCAATTTATTAATCTAATTATACATGTAGGGGGAGTTTAGTTTAAACAAGATTCTCTTATCATGATGTATGCATTGGCCTATATGTTCACTCAAGCCAGAATATAGCGGCATTTGCAAAATTTTCGGCACATCGCACACTCACTTTTCGTATGCTAAACAATTCTTACGCAGCGTATGTTAGTGTACCTACAGAAAACTAATTAGATAAAACCAGTGTTGCTATCATAGATAGACCATATTTCTAGGGCTTATACTTATTCACATAATTTATCGCACCCTACTTTTTGCAAAACTTTTGTTGGTCAAATTTTAGGTTTTGTAAAAGGGTGATGAAACTCGTAGACTCGTCATTGGCTCTAGTGCCAACTATGGTAGAACCACCTGAAATAACACACTTATAGAGGTGCTTGTCTTCCACTAGACACTAAGCACCCCGAGAGCGAGCTACATCGGGCGGATTCCATCGAGCACACCCCAAGGGAGAGCCCAAAAAATCTACATTTTCCCTTAGGATCCAAAAATGGTAAAGAGTTTACATTACTTAGTCCATTTTATACATCCAAAGTTCTTAGAAATATATTATTACAGTACCAAATTCATGGTGCAGAAATTTAACAGTGGAATGAAAAGAAACATCTATCGATAATATACAAGGATCCGTCTGTGCCCACCAGAAGAATCCTTCACACAATGGCTACTCCTCAAGCAGTACCTGCAATAGGGGTAAATAAACCCTAAGTACATAATGTACTCGCAAGACTTATCCGACTAGTGGGAATAATTTCCTGACTCCAAGGAATATGATAAGCTTTATGGTTTGCTGGATTTCCTTTTTGCAGAAAGCAACACTAATAGTGCATCGTTATGTATGTTTGTTATTAGCAATCATGATTATTTCATTGTCTAGCCATTCTATGTAAGCACATGTTCTACTTTCAATCAGGAGTTGAGCAAACAGTTCTATTTCACCACCTTTCCTCTTTTAGTTCTTACTATGGTGCTAGATTGTAGACAAGCCGTACCGGATCACCCGGCGATTCATGAATCAATGTGCCCAGCTAGCTACCCCAAAACACATGCCTCGCTTGTACTCCAGGCACAAGTAGGACCAACCCACTACTCTCCTATCATGGGGTTTAGGTCCCCGTCCAAACTTAGACTCCAAGCCCCCGCTCCTGAGTCCTGGACTTAGTGCGGTGCTTAGACCTCCACCATCCCCGCCTCTAATCAATCAGTCCAAAAAGAGCCATAACCCATGACAAGAGAGCAACAAGTCTTCCCTGCACCCATACACAAGTATGTGCTCGGGATAATAAGTCTATGACTTGCCTAGAGTCCAATGCAATGGCCGGTCCTTAACCAACATAGATAGGGAAACAATGTAACTAAGATATGACCTATTGGCCTTAGGACACAACCTCTTACACCCACCAATACCCAAACCATATCCCTACCCGGTGAAGGGGACCATGATGCCTATGAGGGGGGTGAATTAGGCAACTTAAAAATCTAACCCTAAACTATGGCCTCTTTTTCTAACCCTAGCAAAACCTATGCAAAAGATAAACTATCTAAATGTGCAACTACGGTTTTGCTAGTATGTTGCTATCTCTACCGCAAAAGGAGCAATATAATCAATGTAAATGCGGAAGCTAAAGAGCAAGGTAGAGATATGCAAAATCACATCGACGACTCTGGTATTTTTACCGAGGTATCAAGAAGTGCGCAAGCTTCCCCTAGTCCTTGTTGGAGCCCCTCGCAAGGAATCCCTCGCAAGGGCCAAGCTCCTAGGTGGGTAACTCTATGGATAGCCTCGGGCCTTCCCCACATGCAAGTCGGTCTCCGATGTGCCTTCCAGCAAGCCTCTCCCGGATGCTCCCCGCTATTTTCACTATCAAGCTTCTGGCTGAAACGTCGTGGGCCTTGTTCCCTCTGGTACACGGTGGCGGCCACACCACAAACTCGGTTGGTGTGATCATGCAAGACTACAAGCCCCTCCGATGTACAACAATGATGCTCGCAAGCACTGAGTGATAAGAGGTATGCAAACCTCACTAAATGTAACACCCCAGGTGTTTGTCACTAGTTAAGCAGTGGGTTTGATCTCAAACATAACATGTTGAGTGGTAATGAAGGTGTCAAGATCAAATCTACATGATGGAGCTCCAACTTAAACTTGGGCCACGCACATTTGCTTACATATGGGCCCTTGTTAAGATTTTGCAAGAGTAATGTTAAACATGCTTATTCCATGTACATTACATCCACATGCATCCATCTAGACCCGTGGAAAAGTTTCATAAAGTTCGGAATCAAGAAGTCGCATGAAATGATGAGTTACATTCTTGCTTGAATTGCGCTAGTAAGTGAAGGGAATTATAGGCCATCAACCAAACCTTGCTACCTTGCCTAAATGACTCTAATTGAACTCTACAACAAAAGTCATGAAGGGTTTGTGTTGAGCACATGTCAAGAAAAGGCCTCAATTGGTCGAAAACTCTAATTCTTGGGTTAATGAGATGCTGCTTTGACCAAAGTAAAAGAATGGTTTATATTCAAGATACAAGGTTTGACCTTAAATAAAAGTTGTAGTATAGTTGTGTACTACAAACTTTATTGAAGGACCCAAGTCTAAATCTATATCTAAGCTTGACAAACAAGGTCACAAGATTGATTCTGCTGCAGTTTTCAGCACTTAGAATTATTCTAAGTCTGGAGATTCGCTAAGCAACGACGTTGGCATTCCGCGTTCTCCAAAATTTGTTAAGCAACTTGAGTTGGTCCAAAAATAAAAGTTGAAGGATATATTATGGAGAAGAGCATGAAAAAAGTTGCACTGAGTTTGACCGAGTTTTGACCCTCCGAAAGTGAAATTCCGTGACCGTTATCAATGTGTTGACACTATCACTTTGAGGCTTAATTACCCGCTGTTACAGAGCTCAAATGATCAGGCACATTAAATAAGAAACGTAGAGCAGGCCGTGTAGAGCAAACTTCGTTTTTGGCCTAATAGCTGATTCGGCCCAGATCTAGCCCAAAAACGTGCCCCACGTCGGACACTGCGGCGCACGCCCACCTGTTCGCTGAATTGCCTCAATGGGCGGCGCGTGGCCACCATGCAACAGAGCGCGCCCGCCATTGCTGCCGCGTGCCCTGCTCGCTACCACGTGCGCCACATGTCCTTGCACCGCTGCGCCCTCCAGAGGTGGATGCCGAGCTTGTTCCCTCTCTCACTCGCACCCTCTCTGCCTCTTCCTCGCTCTCTGGCATCGCACGCAAGCTCCAGGGCGCGACCGCCATTGATGCCGTCGGCCAACTCCTGCTGCTGCTCACATAGGTTGTAGCTGGGCCGCTGCTACCCGCGGCTGGCCGAGCCAGGGACCCGGCGCGACCACAGCTCTCCTTCGTAGCCAGCTGGCCAGGCCCTAGCGAGCAGCGTCGTCGCCGTCCGCCGCCGGTGCGCCCGTCGCTGCTGCCGTAGCCGGTCCTCCAGAGCCTCTGCCGGCCGAGCCCAGGGCCAGGCGTGGCTCCGGCTGGCCATGGCTGGCCCAGCCGCACCACCAGCCGGTCTCCCCCTCGCCTCCCCGGCTGGCCGAAGCCCCTCGCCGGTCGGCCGAACCGGCCACGACGGCGCGTCTTCCGTCTCTGCCCCATAAAAAGGAAGAAGAAGGGTCTTATCGTAAATAGAAACTTTTTAACGTGTTCACTTTGTAAAATAGCCAGACACAAGAAGTTACATTTACGGGCTTGGTTGATTTGAGTAAAGTCCAGGGTTCCCATGCAAAAGAGCGTTTTCTTTTCGGTTTAATCTTTTAATGACAGATTTTGTGCTGAACTTTGAAAATTCGTAGTAATTTGTAGAAAAATTGTAAAATAGTGAATGAGGACTTGTTGGGAATCCTTGTGAAATTATCTGTGCACTAGATCTATAATATTACATGTTTTAGTTTAAAGGTGTAGCTGTAAAAATAGATTTAGGCAGTTAGGTTCTTAATGCTAGTCATGTCTTGTCTTTTTGATAACTGCAGTTATTGTACTCAAATAAATGTGAAATTTTATGGAGTGTTACTGATGTGATTAATGATGTCTGGTAAAAATTTCAGTATTTTAGGTTTGATAGTTTAAGATCTATAAAATAACAAATTACCTGTATTGTCTTACCCCTATTCTGAATAGGTCTGCAAGATTAAATTAATTGGCTTAGTTAGGTTATGAATCATGACTTATGATAATACATGAGTTGTATTACTTTTATTAAGCTTTTCAAAAAGCTAAATATCATGATTTTTGGTTAAGTAGATATTGAGTTATACTTGCTTAAATATCAGTGGCTGTTTCTGCCAAACTCTGACAGGGTTACCTTGTTGGTATTGTGGGGCTTTCTTAATAGTAGAATTAGCTTTAGGTGTTTACAACAAAGTTGTTTAGAATTTTATAGTCTTTCTAAAAAGTCTAGAACCACATTTATTGGACATGTATAACTCCAATTATAGCTGTTTAAAGTGGCATGTCATATTCTGTCTATGTTTTGGACAGAGATGCAATTATAGGATTAATTGACCCTTCTAACTGAAGAATCATCTTAATATGAGAATAAGAAAGTTGTAGGTAACTTCCTAGGCTTTTCAAAAAGTTATGGTTCATGTTTGTTGGAGGTCTAGAACTCCAGTTGTGCTTCTCTGAAGTTCTTATCAGTTTTCTGTACCACTGCTGTTGGGTTGCATTTGCAGTTTTGCTTGTGCAATTATTTTCGTGGTGTAAATGATGTTTGCTATGGTTGTAGTGAATACAAAAGTTGTAGCAAATTTCATGATCTTGCTTGTGTTCAAATTGTAAGGTCATAGGCCAGATAGTGTAGGAGTTACATGACTTTTAAGTCTTCTGTCAGGTTTTAATTGTATTCTGAGCAGATCTGAAAGATGCTAGTGATTGATCTAGTTAGGATTTGAATGAGCTTTTGGTGATAATAACAAAGTTGTAGATAATTCATATATCTAGCTTCTGTTAAAATTTGGTGGTATTTGGTTTTGTGGTTTGTGAGTTATGCCTGTTTACAGTTAGATTTCAGAAATGGCTGCTCTCTGTCAATTGTGGACCAGTTTCTGTAAAGGTATAATTTCGACCTACTTAACTTGGGAATCATGCTGTGATGGTTATAGATGAAATGTATATAATTTCATAAGCTTTCGAAAATGTCTTCTTGCAAGTCATTTGGATTTGTGTAACTCCAGTTATAGCTAAATCTTGTAGCTGCTGTTTGCATGTCCAGAAATTGGCAGATTCCAATTATAGTGTTTGCTTGTATATTGTTAAGTGTGACTTATGCCTTGAATGATGACTGAGTTAGAGCACCTGAGATCTTGGGAAACTTGTGTCATGCTTGGTGTTGTCGTCTTCTTTGCCATCTTAGCATGATAGATTGTGTGATGTTTAAGTTAAGCATCGCAAAGTACTTAAGTGTGTTAGTGTAAACTATGCTTGTCTTGCTTGCTATTTTGTGATGCCTCTCATGGTACTATTCTTCATATTTATGCACTTGTATATTGCATCTCATCTAGGTACGCTAGATGCACCACGTGAAGGATGCGATGTTGGAGCCAAACCCGAAGATTTGGTTTGGTGGATATATCCCGAAGATGGAAGGACTAAGCAAGTGCTAGGACCGGAGATGTCACCATGACGGTGCAAGCTAACTGAACTGACTTGTGTCGGATCCCAGGCAAGCCCCGGAGCATATTAAGCCTCCTAATTTCCGAAATGCAGTACAGTATTATTGTTATATATATATATATTGTTGCATTAAGTTTAGGTGTTGGATGCAAACACTTGCTGCATTGGTTACCCAATTCCTTGTCCAGATATTGTTACCCTGAATCCTATGTAGCTCAGGCTCGAGTAGTGCTTAGCCCTGCTTAAATGCGGTAGAAGTCGGGTGATTTCCTGTCACCTGCGAGATATAGGAAGATACATGTGGCACGGTTGGCTATATTTGCTATCGTGAAAAAGAACCAGTCTTAATTTGAAATGAAGACCGGACGGAGGCTTGCCGGTTTGCAGTGACTCCGTCTGTGTCGATTAAGGACCAATTCTTGGAGCCTTTCCTGTTCATGTTGAATGCATGCCTCTCTCTTAGTTGGCCGGCCTGAAGACCGACCGCGAAGCCGAGTAGCTCAACTCAGGCCGGGAGTCGATAAGTATAAAGTACGCCTCGGAAGGGAGCCGTAGGCGTGAGTCCAAGGGCAGGTGATTTAAAAGTCCTGATTGTCCTGGCAGAAGGGTAATCCCTGAGAGCGCTGGCGCTGATCGAACCCGCGAATTTGGTTCCTGAGTTGTACCAAAGGTAACCCACGGCTACCCTTGCTAAGTATGCCAGGGTGAGAGTTAGGAATACCCCCTCAGCTGAGTTGTAATTCAATTCGAGTCGCCGTCTCTCCCGGTTAGTGAGAACTTGACAGGCTTATCTCCAATGTAGATACACTTAATAACATAATGGTTCGGAAATGATGATATGATGATGACAGCCTTATTATACCTGCTATGGTTAATATTGTTTGCTCCTAATAAGTGAGTGCTCTAGTACAGGTGCTAATCTAGTGGACAGGTAAATAATGATAAGCTTGATGCTAAGTTTAAATTGGTTACTATAATCATAAGCTCTTTTATGCAACTGTGTCAAGCTAGCCCACCTCATAAGCCTTGCATGACCCTTGGTGTCCTTTATTTCTGGTTTTGACGGGTAAGTCTAGCTGAGTACCTTCTCGTACTCAGGGTTTATCCCACCATATTGCAAGTGAAGTTCTTGGCCTGTGAAGATGGTGGCTAACCGCCGGTGGCTCGGTGATTCTATAGTTACTTCTCATCTATATGCTTTTGTCGGATGATGTCACTTATGCTAGCAATGTATTTGGAACATATATTAATGAAATCTTTTGAAAGCTATGTTGTTTTCACTAATCGGTTTTGAAACCCAAATTTGTACTATTATTTGTGAATTCATTTGTAATATTATTTTCCGCTGCAACCCTGCGTATGTGATGTGTATTTGCTTAATCACGCGATCTTGGTTGTGATATTGATTTACCGAGGTCTTTCGGGACACTCGGCGGACTACCGGGTTTATATGAGTGAAAGTATGTGTGTGTCAACGTGTTAGCGGGGACAGCCGTACTTGATCTTGTATAAATTAGGCGGTTCTGTTACAACTGGTATCAGAGCAAGATTAAGCATAATACTGTCATGTACATTGATTTAAAAACAAAGTTTTGGTTTTAAAAGTCTATTTTAACTAAAACTTTAGCTACAGACAAAGTTATCAAAAACTAATTTGCAAAACTATGCTAGCGACATCCTCCTTTATGCCCAGTTAAGGACTATTAGGTGGCTATCTAAGTACTAACATGGGTGTTTTTACTTTCGTCGTCCATACGGCGTGCTATTGTATGGATGCCATTCGTTTGAATGGTAATGTATGGATCAATTGCCTCTATGCCCAGGTAAGTGTGAGTTGTGAGAGCATGACCGTCCAACTGTCGGTCTAGGGGAAAGTTAGCTGTGGTTACTGGAATATTTACATGTCACACACATGTATATATGAAGGTACTTAATTGCGGGTATATTTATCGGGTAGCTATGGATATTGAAGTATATACATTTGAGGATGTATATATGGAGAGTATCTTAGTTTACTACTTTCATTGTGTGCTTATTTATCTCTTGTGGGGATGGGCTGCAATGAATTTGCCTGCAGGTACGCTAACCACGAATGCGTAGATTGAATATAGCTGACGACTAGCTATATATTGAGAGAGTACGTGTTTTGCCACCGACATAGAACGTGATTGCCACCTTAGGCTGGCAATTTTGTGAGGACGAATAGGACGAGCATGCATCATGATTGTGCTTGTGCATAAATATGCTTCCCTCACCTTGTTCTAATGCTAAGTAACTTGTGATCAATGTGATGTCACTATTTTCCCTGTGTGAAGCTAGCCAAAATGCCTTGTCCCATGCTGCTTAAATAGCTATGCTTGAAGTTAGTGTGTGATTAGCTCGTCTTGTATGCTTGCTTCCAAAGGAAATAGATGACAAGTTATTAATTAGCAAAACTTCACCCCTTTGAAAACTAAATTGCTAAATGTAAGTAAAACTTGTTTTGTAGAGATATCCACCTACTCCGTAAAAAAGAAACAAAAGATAATAGTGCCTTACCACCATGTTTTGCCTGATATGTGTAGTGGTGTTGTTGTAGGTGACTGTTTGTTATGTATGAGCTTTGTGCTTCGTAATAGCCATTTAAGCTAATTGGATTGAGTGTTTCGAAATGCTCGCTTAAGACCATGATGTAGGTGTGGATGCTCGTTATCTAGGTAGTGCTGTAGTTGTCACCCTTTTGCCCTCGGTAAGCATATGAGTGTGGAAGAGCGCTATCCTAGAGCAGCGTCCAAGTTTTGGTAATCTCAGGGTTGTCGTCTACAATTAAGTTCTCTCTTAGGAACCTAAGCCTGTACATGTGGTTGCTAGCCTTGAACATTGTGCTACGAAGACTTTATCTATGCATTTGCTTGACCTTAGGCCCAAGCTTAGTTCCCTTGAATGCTTGCATGTTTCGTGGTTGTTCCGCTCCTGTGTGGGAGGACCCAGCTCAAAAATCCTTGTTAGATCTTATTGCTCCTTCGTTTACAGATGATCTGGTGCAACGCTAATCGCTATCTATCCTAGCCTTGGAACATTTTCCTCACAGATCATGTCATTGCTTTGTCAACTCAATCCCTAGTCAGTGCAATGGCTCTGTCCCACGAATCTCATTTATTTTGCCTCCAACCCTTTCAAGTCTCTGGATGTTTATCAGTCTTGATCTCCTGTTGCTGCTCGACAGGACTAAATCTCATGTTAATCTTTATCTGGTAATCACTTTGGTGGACACGAGGCATATATGGAAATTAAGCAAAAGTCTCCTGCTTAGTTGCCTTCAACAATTAGGCTATGTTCTTTTGCGCTGTGTTTTGACCTTCTGATCGCCTCCTTGTTGATTCCTAACCTTGTGACTATCCTTGTTTGCTATCCCTCCTTTGCATAGTGCTTGTTCTTATGACCCAATCCCTGCAACTTGAAAAAAAAATCACTTTGGGTGTGTGATCAGTAATGGTGTTATGAGTAGCAACTATGGTGCCGCGATGGAACCTAGGGCCTCCTTGTGGCTGGCCGGCACATGGTTGTGCTACTGGGTGCACGCAGGTATTGAGGTTTCTAGTCATGATCCATTGCAGAACTGCACCAATGTGTTATTTTCATGTGAGCTCTTCCTTGGTTATCTCTCTATATCTTATCGAAGATCCATATATCAGACCAAAAGTAGTAGAGCTTACTTTTGAAGTCACAAAAAGGATACCCTTTGAAGAACTGGTCACTGACATAAACATTAACAGACTACAAGAGGTGGTAGACAAGTGACTCCACTTGGTTGTCCCAGTATTGACGTCCATCACCTAGTGAACAACTTATGTCATCCATGTTGGATCCGAATGGTACCCAACACTTAATGTTGGACAAGTTATCAATCTAATGATAATGTATGGCGATATCATGTGGTGTAACAGGTCATCGGGTGCTCATGAACCTCCCATTCAAGTTCTTGATCTGTAGGTGCATGATGGTCATACAGTTGAAATCAACCATCTCTAGCGTGACTCCTTATCTGCAGACTTCGATGGCGACCATCTGTTTGTGCCTTGATTGCAATTATTGTTGTGGTCAAGAGTAAGAATTTGGAACTTTGAGTGTTGAGAGACAACTGATTGGTTACTAGTCGGAAGCTTAACCTCCAGCTAGGTGACAACTTTTGCTAATTATGAAGGCTATGTCTCGCAGAGCAATGTAAGCAACGAAACAACAAGTCATTTGGCAATGCAACTACTGCTTTGTTTTCCAAAACCTGTGCTATCAAGTCAACTTCATCTTGGACAATCACACAGATAGTACAAGACATTGTGTTGGCTATGTAGGAGCTAGCGAAAGCACGTTCCTAGTTTCAGTCAGTATCTTTGTGCCCCTAGGTGCCACTAACACATGTGTCTGGGCTCTATTGGACGAAGTGCCGAAGGACATATAGGAATGGTTCCTTATCTCTGTAGGACAGTCCCTCCATGTAGAGTATGCTTTGTGTCCCGAAAACATAGTCACAAGTCCAATGCTTGTGCATCGTCAAGTTGGTGTCTAAATCTAAACAATTTAAGTTGTTTCCTGAGAGCCACATGTGGAAAACCTTAGTCTACATCCTCAAAGAAAAGAGCTGCTGCTGCTATACAAAGAGATCGAGAGTATAGAACACACACCACAACGTATGAAGCAAAGAAAGAGAAGAACGAGAAATCTATCTAGATTTTAAGGTACAGAACCGAACATCTTCGAGCCAACGATTAGTGACTCAAATGAAGTTGGATTGACCTCAAACTTGGTGAGCTCATTCCTTGCTTAGGACCCTTCAATGTCTTAAGTTAGTTTGAGTATTGGTTGAGTAAAACATCAGATTTGAGAGATATCTTGTCGGCTCGGTTTGCTGCCATTTCAGAACAGAGCAGTTTTGGTAGATGAATTGTTTGGATGACCAAACGGTGTCCGGTTGAGTTGAATTTTGGTGAGTAGTTAGAAGACCCATGGATCTACATGCCCACCAAAATTTGTGCATATTGGAGCAGTAGTTTGTGAGATATGAATAGAAAACAAAAGGGTACAGAATCTGCAATTTTGCTGTGACTGCGATCATCCTTGGCATTAGACGGTTGTGTTTGTAATTCATACCAAGAAATTACAACTTGTAGGTGTATTGCTATTTGACAACCCTCCATACCCTTGAGAAGATTAATTGCACCCCTATGTGCCTTGCATTTGCCCTCTTAGATCAGCAATGCGTGAGCAGTCAAGGTGTTCTAGAAGTCAAATTGTGCCCTTGCAATTCGAAAGTAATTGGAAAAGGTGTCAAACCATAGATTTTTGGATTAGGGTTTTTGAGATATTGATTGGCCTAAGAATGGAAGCCACGATGTCAAATATAGTTTAAGAAAGCTGGTTTTGCTACAATGCAAGTCAACCAACTTGCTGTGCAACTGCATCACGAAGGCAAATTTTACTTAACCTGCTTGGTATTGAACTAGTCCCTAGTTTTGTGATTACTTGCAACTTATGTTGTCCTCCAAGCCTCGCTGACATCCTTCTGCGTCAATGGTTCGCCAATGCTAACATGGCTTTGGTACCTTGTATGTGTTTTTACCCAAGAGGTTGCATCAGATACAACTCAGATAACTGTTGCCGTTTGGACACGAGAATTTCCTTAAATAATGGTCGTCGAAAACGCTGAGTCAACAGAGTCAGCTATCACATTCACCGCTCACTCAACAGACCTAGGTAATACAGTGTTGTTATCAGAGAAAGAGCACTGCACACATGGAACATTATGTAGCTTTCCATCAGTTGACATATGAGTGATTGCACCGCTACCACCAATTTGGATATTGGTTAACTAGCTTCTCATGCCCTCAAAGGATGTTTACCCCGTCTATGATCACATCCTTTATGAGAAGTTGTGCTCAAGCCACTTTAGTAGAGAACTGCTTTTCAAACCTTGGGAACAAATATAGCACCATTGCAAGGAATATCCGTCAACCGACTGTGATCTAGTGCAAAGTCCATAAGCTCTGTGCTATATCCACTAGAGAAGTAGATGTTACAAGTATTTAGTCTACGCTTGTATCACTCTTCATACATCGAGGACGAAGTACGTAGGACAGTGCTGTCTTGGATTCCTTCCAATGTAACAATGCTTTATGGACGCCAACGAAGGAAATTCTTTAGACAACAACTTACGACGAAGAGCAAGTATCAGAAAGTGTCGTGAGCAACTTGGTCCCTCTGATACTCTGAAGTTAAGTAGTCTAATGCTATCACTGATGTTGGAAACTGGATGACAAGTTTCTCTTCCCATAAAAGCCTTTCGCACCGAATCTCGAGACGCGATTCCTTTAAGGGGGGAGGGCTGTAACACCCCAGGTGTTTGTCACCAGTTAAGCAATGGGTTTGATCTCAAACATAACATGTCGAGTGGTAATGAAGGTGTCAAGATCAAATCTACATGATGGAGCTCCAACTTAAACTTGGGCCACGCACATTTGCTTACATATGGGCCCTTGTTAAGATTTTGCAAGAGTAATGTTAAACATGCTTATTCCATGTACATTACATCCACATGCATCCATCTAGACCCGTGGAAAAGTTTCATGAAGTTCAGAATCAAGAAGTCGCATGAAATGATGAGTTACATTCTTGCTTGAATTGCGCTAGTAAGTGAAGGGAATTATAGGCCATCAACCAAACCTTGCTACCTTGCCTAAATGACTCTAATTGAACTCTACAACAAAAGTCATGAAGGGTTTGTGTTGAGCACATGTCAAGAAAAGGCCTCAATTGGTCGAAAACTCTAATTCTAGGGTTAATGAGATGCTGCTTTGACCAAAGTAAAAGAATGGTTTATATTCAAGATACAAGGTTTGACCTTAAATAAAAGTTGTAGTATAGTTTGTGTACTACAAACTTTATTGAAGGACCCAAGTCTAAATCTATCTCTAAGCTTGACAAACAAAGGTCACAAGATTGATTCTGCTGCAGTTTTCAGCACTTAGAATTATTCTAAGTCTGGAGTTTCGCTAAGCAACGACGTTGGCATTCCGCGTTCTCCAAAATTTGTTAAGCAACTTGAGTTGGTCCAAAAATAAAAGTTGAAGGATATATTATGGAGAAGAGCATGAAAAAAGTTGCACTGAGTTTGACCGAGTTTTGACCTCCGAAAGTGAAATTCCGTGACCGTTATCAATGTGTTGACACTATCACTTTGAGGCTTAATTACCCGCTGTTACAGAGCTCAAATGATCAGGCACATTAAATAAGAAACGTAGAGCAGGCCGTGTAGAGCAAACTTCATTTTTGGCCTAATAGCTGATTCGGCCCAGATCTAGCCCAAAAACGCGCCCCACGTCGGACACTGCGGCGCACGCCACCTGTTCGCTGAATTGCCTCAATGGGCGGCGCGTGGCCACCATGCACAGAGCGCGCCCGCCATTGCTGCCGCGTGCCCTGCTCGCTACCACGTGCGCCACACGTCCTTGCACCGCTGCGCCCTCCAGAGGTGGATGCCGAGCTTGTTCCCTCTCTCACTCGCACCCTCTCTGCCTCTTCCTCGCTCTCTGGCGTCGCACGCAAGCTCCAGGGCGCGACCGCCATTGATGCCGTCGGCCAACTCCTGCTGCTGCTCACATAGGTTGTAGCTGGGCCGCTGCTACCCGCGGCTGGCCGAGCCAGGGACCCGGCGCGACCACAGCTCTCCTTCGCAGCCAGCTGGCCAGGCCCTAGCGAGCAGCGTCGTCGCCGTCCGCCGCCGGTGCGCCCGTCGCTGCTGCCGCAGCCGGTCCTCCAGAGCCTCTGTCGGCTGAGCCCAGGGCCGGGCGTGGCTCCGGCTGGCCACGGCTGGCCCGGCCGCACCACCGGCCGGCCTCCCCCTCGCCTCCCCGGCTGGCCGAAGCCCCTCGCCGGTCGGCCGAACCGGCCACGACGGCGCGTCTTCCGTCTCTGCCCCGTAAAAAGGAAGAAGAAGGGTCTTATCGTAAATAGAAACTTTTTAACGTGTTCACTTTGTAAAATAGCCAGACACAAGAAGTTACATTTACGGGCTTGGTTGATTTGAGTAAAGTCCAGGGTTCCCAATGCAAAAAGCGTTTTCTTTTCGGTTTAATCTTTTAATGACAGATTTTGTGCTGAACTTTGAAAATTCGTAGTAATTTGTAGAAAAATTGTAAAATAGTGAATGAGGACTTTTTGGAATCCTTGTGAAATTCTCTGTGCACTAGATCTATAATATTACATGTTTTAGTTTAAAGGTGTAGCTGTAAAAATAGATTTAGGCAGTTAGGTTCTTAATGCTAGTCATGTCTTGTCTTTTTGATAACTGCAGTTATTTTACTCAAATAAATGTGAAATTTTTATGGAGTGTTACTGATGTGATTAATGATGTCTGGTAAAAATTTCAGTATTTTAGGTTTGATAGTTTAAGATCTATAAAAATAACAAATTACCTGTATTGTCTTACCCCTATTCTGAATAGGTCTGCAAGATTAAATTAATTGGCTTAGTTAGGTTATGAATCATGACTTTATGATAATACATGAGTTGTATTACTTTTATTAAGCTTTTCAAAAAGCTAAATATCATGATTTTTGGTTAAGTAGATCTTGAGTTATACTTGCTTAAATATCAGTGGCTGTTTCTGCCCAAACTCTGACAGGGTTACCTTGTTGGTATTGTGGGGCTTTCTTAATAGTAGAATTAGCTTTAGGTATTTACAACAAAGTTGTTTAGAATTTGATAGGCTTTCTAAAAAGTCTAGAACCACATTTATTGGACATGTATAACTCCAATTATAGCTGTTTAAAGTGGCATGTCATATTCTGTCTATGTTTTGGACAGAGATGCAATTATAGGATTAATTGACCCTTCTAACTGAAGAATCATCTTAATATGAGAATAAGAAAGTTGTAGGTAACTTCCTAGGCTTTTCAAAAAGTTATGGTTCATGTTTGTTGGAGGTCTAGAACTCCAGTTGTGCTTCTCTGAAGTTCTTATCAGTTTTCTGTACCACTGCTGTTGGGTTGCATTTGCAGTTTTGCTTGTGCAATTATTTTCGTGGTGTAAATGATGTTTGCTATGGTTGTAGTGAATACAAAAGTTGTAGCAAATTTCATGATCTTGCTTGTGTTCAAATTGTAAGGTCATAGGCCAGATAGTGTAGGAGTTACATGACTTTTAAGTCTTCTGTCAGGTTTTAATTGTATTCTGAGCAGATCTGAAAGATGCTAGTGTTTGATCTAGTTAGGATTTGAATGAGCTTTTGGTGATAATAACAAAGTTGTAGATAATTCATATATCTAGCTTCTGTTAAAATTTGGTGGTATTTGGTTTTGTGGTTTGTGAGTTATGCCTGTTTACAGTTAGATTTCAGAAATGGCTGCTCTCTGTCAATTGTGGACCAGTTTCTGTAAAGGTATAATGACCTACTTAACTTGGGAATCATGCTGTGATGGTTATAGATGAAATGTATATAATTTCATAAGCTTTCCAAAATGTCTTCTTGCAAGTCATTTGGATTTGTGTAACTCCAGTTATAGCTAAATCTTGTAGCTGCTATTTGCATGTCCAGAAATTGGCAGATTCCAATTATAGTGTTTGCTTGTATATTGTTAAGTGTGACTTATGCCTTGAATGATGACTGAGTTAGAGCACCTGAGATCTTGGGAAACTTGTGTCATGCTTGGTGTTGTCATCTTCTTTGCCATCTTAGCATGATAGATTGTGTGATGTTTAAGTTAAGCATCGCAAAGTACTTAAGTGTGTTAGTGTAAACTATGCTTGTCTTGCTTGCTATTTTGTGATGCCTCTCATGGTACTATTCTTCATATTTATGCACTTGTATATTACATCTCATCTAGGTACGCTAGATGCACCACGTGAAGGATGCGATGTTGGAGCCAAACCCGAAGATTTGGTTTGGTGGATATATCCCGAAGATGGAAGGACTAAGCAAGTGCTAGGACCGGAGATGTCACCATGACGGTGCAAGCTAACTGAACTGACTTGTGTCGGATCCCAGGCAAGCCCCGGAGCATATTAAGCCTCCTAATTTCCGAAATGCAGTACAGTATTATTGTTATATATATATATATTGTTGCATTAAGTTTAGGCGTTGGATGCAAACACTTGCTGCATTGGTTACCCAATTCCTTGTCCAGATATTGTTACCCTGAATCCTATGTAGCTCAGGCTCGAGTAGTGCTTAGCCCTGCTTAAATGCGGTAGAAGTCGGGTGATTTCCTGTCACCTACGAGATATAGGAAGATACATGTGGCACGGTTGGCTATATTTGCTATCGTGGAAAAGAACCAGTCTTAATTTAAAATGAAGACCAGACAGAGGCTTGCCGGTTTGCAGTGACTCCGTCTGTGTCGATTAAGGACCGATTCTTGGAGCCTTTCCTGTTCATGTTGAACGCATGCCTCTCTCTTAGTTGGCCGGCCTGAAGACCGACCGCGAAGCCGAGTAGCTCAACTCAGACCGGGAGTTGATAAGTATAAAGTACGCCTCGAAAGGGAGCCGTAGGCGTGAGTCCAAGGGCAGGTGATTTAAAAGTCCTGATCGTCCTGGCAGAAGGGTAATCGCTGAGAGCGCTGGCGCTGATCGAACCCGCGAATTTGGTTCCTGAGTTGTACCAAAGGTAACCCACGGCTACCCTTGCTAAGTATGCCAGGGTGAGAGTTAGGAATACCCCCTCAGCTGAGTTGTAATTCGATTCGAGTCGTCGTCTCTCCCGGTTAGAGAGAACTTGACGGGCTTATCTCCAATGTAGATACACTTAATAACATAATGGTTCGGAAATGATGATATGATGATGACAGCCTTATTATACCTGCTATGGTTAATATTGTTTGCTCCTAATAAGTGAGTGCTCTAGTACAGGTGCTAATCTAGTGGACAGGTAAATAATGATAAGCTTGATGCTAAGTTTAAATTGGTTACTATAATCGTAAGCTCTTTTATGCAACTGTGTCAAGCTAGCCCACCTCATAAGCCTTGCATGACCCTTGGTGTCCTTTATTTCTGGTTTTGACGGGTAAGTCTAGCTGAGTACCTTCTTGTACTCAGGGTTTATCCCACCATATTGCAGGTGAAGTTCTCGGCCTGTGAAGATGGTGGCTAACCGCCGGTGGCTCGGTGATTCTATAGTTACTTCTCATCTATATGCTTTTGTCGGATGATGTCACTTATGCTAGCAATGTATTTGGAACATATATTAATGAAATCTTTTGAAAGCTATGTTGTTTTCACTAATCGGTTTTGAAACCCAAACTTGTACTATTATTTGTGAATTCATTTGTAATATTATTTTCCGCTGCAACCCTGCGTATGTGATGTGTATTTGCTTAATCACGCGATCTTGGTTGTGATATTGATTTACCGAGGTCTTTCGGGACACTCGGCAGACTACCGGGTTTATATGAGTGAAAGTATGTGTGTGTCAACGTGTTAGCGGGGACAGCCGTACTTGATCTTGTATAAATTGGGTGGTTCTGTTACACTAAACACTAGGCTCAAACCTAGAGCAAGCACATAAGCGGCGGTCTAATCAACCTAAGCACTTCGCAAAGCACCTACGCTAATCACCTAATAAAACACTAAGCACTATGCAAGTGGAGATCACTAAAATGGTGTATCAACACCCTTGGTATGTTTCATCAGCTCCATGCATCTCAAATGGCCGGTTGGGGGTCTATTTATAAGCCCCACTGAGAAAGTAGCCATTGGGGACGAAATCCCGCTTTTCTGCTACTGACCGGACTCTGACCAGCGTCCGGTCAGTACTGATCGGATGTGTTTGGTCACGAAAATGGCTCTCTGGAACCTTACTAATGTTGATTGAACTCTGGCACCCAGCGTCTAGTCACTTTGCTGCTCAGCGTCCAGTCCAGCGTTCGGTCACCTCTATCGATAATATACAAGGATCCGTCTGTACCCACTAGAAGAATCCTTCACACAACGGCTACTCCTCAAGCAGTACCTACAACAGGGGTAAATAAACCCTGAGTACATAATGTACTCGCAAGACTTATCCAACTAGTGGGAATAATTTCCTAACTCCAAGGAATATGATAAGCTTTATGGTTTGCTAGATTTCCTTTTTGCAGAAAGCAATACTAATAGTGCATCCTTATGTATGTTTGTTATTAGCAATCATGATTATTTCATTATCTAGCCATTCTATATAAGCACATGTTCTACTTTCAATCAAGAGTTGAGCAAACAGTTCCATTTCACCACCTTTCCTCTTTTAGTTCTTACTACGGTGCTAGATTGTAGACAAGCCGTACCGGATCGCCTATTGATTCGTGAATCAATGTGCCTAGCTGGGTACCCTAAAACACAGAGGAGACTACATGTGCGCATACGAGTTGGCACAACTCATGTGGCCATAGTGCCTTAATTGGCAAGCCGACGGAGACATGACCTTGTGCCGGTGCAGCAGGCGTGCGTAGCAACGGCAATGGCGATGCAATGCAAGCGGCGTGGGCGCTCATGATGTGACGACGTGACGTAGAGGAAACATGCGCATGCTGGCGACGATTATTATGGCCATGTGATGCCACTACACCTGAGCAGACGACAACGGCATCTGGCAGAGTAGAGCCGAGCATGACACGACATGGGCTGCCCTAGGGCACCAACAGCGGTGCTAGCGGCAGCATGCATCACGGCGGAGAGGAGGGCCCATTGCCTGCTAGGGCTACCGGCCACCATAGCCAGCCAAGCACACATGCTCGTTCACATGGCCAACATGCCAATGATGGCACAAGTGCGCGGTGACCGCGTCCATGCGATAAAACAAACAGGGAATGTTATGCGCACGATTTTTAAAGCATTCAAAAAACCCTAAAACATTGATCTAATCGCAAAGCCACCTATGCAATTCTTAAGAGGGCATAATAAGCTACTAAAACAAACCATGAAACCACACCACTACTTAATCCAATTCTCCTACAAAAACTATCAAACATGGCTTTGTCAAACCACTTTCTAGACTTACGAAATTGACTGTCTCAATCGGATTCGCGTCAAATTCACTTTCCAAGCTATTAGATATGCTAGCTAATGAATTCATTTTTTGACCGTTTGTATTTCATCATCACCTACACAATTTGTACTTCTAACTTTATTAAAGTTTTGTATATATGTTCTATAGTGTTTTTGTTCAATAAAAATTCACGAACATCCGTACTTGATAATTTCATACGTCACAGACAACCTTTTGTTAGGCATTTTCGTTTGTCATTTTAAGTTACATAAATTGATTCACATGCTATATTACATACATTACACATGAATATGATGCTCATGCAGTGTTTTAGCAAAAGATTTATAGTGTAACACCGAGGGTGTTACAAAACATGTAGCTCGTTTAGTTACGATTATATCGAGAGAACGTATGTATGCCACCGCATACGTCATTAGGATTTATTTTTCTAAGTTTGTGAGTATGTATGGAACGAGCATACATCATTCATTCATATCATTTCATTGTTCCTCCACCTTGCTTGATCTTATTATTAAGTAACTCTTTTCTATAATCGCGTTGTCTCACTTAATTGTAACCTTTTGCTACAAATGACAGCCCTAGGAGCCCCTATTGCTAGCGACATCTTTTTGGCATTGTTTGAGACTCCCACCTTACTGTGGAGGGTACTGCACTCTATCGGGTATGCTGAACCGCCTCGCTATTTTTGGAACAAAGTGGTAACTGAGGGACAATGGTGGTACGATGTGCGAGTCACTATCACCGCTCGTGTGGACAATCCTCAGTGGCAAGGATGGAGTATCGAGTCAGATGGACAGACCCCTTGGGAGGGTGCCCAAGTGGCTGCTTTTGAAGTTCTTAGTGAAATCTGTCAAGAATTCAGTGATGAGCTTATCATTGGGCCCGTTGGATCTTTCCCTCAAGTGGATGTATCACAGACCGCTTGGACCTAGCTTGGCAGAAATGCTTTGTTAAGAGACTAAGATGAAAGAGCAGGAAGTAGTAATGCTATGTATGTAGTTATGATGATGTTTTACTCTCACCAAGATAGCTACATCAAATGTATGCAAGAGCTCCAAAGAGCATAGGCCGCACAGCGTAGGATGTGAGGATGTGTGCATAGGCACCAAAGGGTAGTTAGAGTAGCTCAGAATGAGATAGGTAATTATATGACATCCTTGGATGCCCGTTGGAGGCAGTTTGTCCATGTTGTTGAAAGAGATGCAGCTAGGGTTGAGTTATAGGATGTCCATGCTGAGAGGGACAAGGTCATTTGCCTTGCTAAAACTAGGGAGGTAGCTAGGATCAGGACTATGTTTCAGGCTGCTAGGTAGGCAATGGAGTTTGATTGTAGAGAGCAGGAACTCATACGCCAGATTGAGGAGCTTCAGCTGGATGTTCATCGTCTCAATAACATGGCGAACCCAAGTCTTCCTCCAGCTCCAACGGTGGAAAAAGATCCCAATGTGTTGATTGCTGAGGATGATGGCATAGAGGTGGACGCCAAGGAGGAGCCTGAAGATGAAGAGGTTGAGCCTTTTGAGGACGACCACGGTGATGGTGTGTCCGACATCGACAGCGACCACCCCGAGGAGTAGCTTAGCTATAATAGCTAGCTAGATGTGTTAGCTCTTTATCTTCGATCCTTGTATAATGAGCTCATAATGTAGGTCTTGATTTTTTTATGTACCCCTATTCAATGTTATTGGAATCATGCATGTACTACATGTGGTGATGGTACTTTTCAATGAATTTCTAGTTGTTTTCTACAAGAAAATTTTGGCATGTATGGAACACGTTGCGAGTACGATAAGTGATCCATTTGGCGATGTTATGTTGTGGAAATGAATTATTGTGCCTCTATGTTATTTTATGAATTTATGATTCTCTCCAGTAATTGTAGTATGGCATGATTATACAATTCTTCTGCAATCTTTTGAAATCATCCAATAATCACTTGTTGTTGTAACTTTATAGATGACTCACACTCGCAGAGGGGCTGGTACCAGTCATGATGGTGATGATGATCTTCCACCACCACCACACCCCATGCCAGCGGAAATGATGGCACAACTCCTAGAGACCCAACGGTCTATGGGGGAAGTATTGCGCAGGCTTGCGCAGAACACCATTCGTGGATGCGGACGGGACCAACACCAGGGGCTTGAACCGAATTAGTTTAGTGATTTCAAGGACTCTTTGGACACTAAACCACCTATTTTTAAGGAGGTAGAAGAGCCATTGCAAGCTAATGAATGGCACAATACCATTGAGTAGAAGTTTCATCTCTTGAGAGTTACAGTGCATATGAAGGTTGAGTATGCCTCACATCAGTTGCATGGTCCAGCAGGCATTTGGTGGACTCATTACTTGTCGACCCTCCCTGCTAATGCTCAGGTTACATGGAATGAGTTTAAGGCTGCTTTCAGGGGGCATCATATTCCCCTAGGTCTTATGAGCATGAAACATATAGAATTTATGAGGCTTACCCAGGGTACCAAAAGTCTCATTGAGTACTTGCATGCCTTCAACAACCTCTCTAGGTATGCGCCTGAGTTTGTGAATACTGATGCTAAGAAGATTGCAAGCTTCAAGAGAGGACTAGGACCAAAGTTGATGAAGACTCTAGCAAATAACAAGAGTGAGACCAACAACGAATTCATGAGTGATGCGCTCACACAAGAGAATCATAATAATATTTATGCTGCATCCAAGAGCCACAAGAGGGCCTTTGAAGCCGGTGCATTTCAGCAGAGAGCTCTAGTGGTGGCAAGAACCTAATACCGCTCACCTGCTCCAAAATATCAGCCACCTTAGAAGGAGGCCTAGCCAAGCCAAGCAAACAAAGGGTATCGTCGGGCATACTCTATTGCTCTACCACCTAAGGGTGGTGCAGGACAAGGTAACTCGAAGGCACTGCCTAACAATCAACCATGTTTCAATTGCAACAAGACTAGTCATTGGGTGAGGGAGTGCCCTTACCCCAAGAAGAACAATCAGAAGTCAGCAGCTGCAAATGCATGCTCAGGGTATGTGCATTACACCACCATGGAAGAGATTCCCTCTAGCGAGGTTGTCACAGCTAGTATGTTTCTTGTGAATTATCATCTTGCAGTCGTTCTATTTGATTCTGGAGCTTCGCATTTATTCATGAGTCCAACATTTGCATCCAAGCATGATCAAAAAATATTTGTAGTAGACAAAGGTGGTTATTGTATAAGTGCAGCCGAGATTAACATTTCTACCAATCAGATAGTTAAAGATGTACTTATCCAAATAAGTGAATGAGAGTATACTACAAATTTAGTGATATTACTAGGATTGGGTATAGATGTGATCTTGGGTATGAATTGGATGAAGAACCATAGTGTCCTTATCGATACATCGACTAGAACCATTATGTTGAGAGACCCCAAGAATAACGATGCTTTTCTAGTACCCCTTCCTAGGGAGTTTGATCTCCAAAATGTGGCCAATGCTATCCAGCTTGTGGCCCTTGCTGATATTCATATAGTATGTGAGTTTCCGGATGTCTTTCCTGATGAATTGTCGGGGTTACCATCGGACAGAGAGATAGAGTTCAAGATAGAATTATTACCGGGTACTGCACCCATTTCCCGAAGACCGTATAGAATGCCACCTAATGAGTTAGCAGAATTGAAGATACAATTGTAAGAACTCTTAGAAAAGGGTCTCATTCACCACAAGCTAGGGAGTTCTATGGTTTAAAGAAAGATGAAAGAAGAAGAAAGTAAGCATTTTCGATTGGATGAGAATGGTGTTCTATGGTTTAAAGATCGACTTGTAGTACTGAAAGATAGGCAGTTGAGAAACCAAAATTCTAGAGGAAGCTCATTCTTCCAAGCTATCCATTCACCCGGGTAGCAGCAAGATGTACCAAGACTTAAAGACTCGATTTTGGTGGATAAAAATGAAGAAAGAAGTTGCGGCATACATTGCTAGATGTGATAATTGTTGCTGAGTTAAAGCCATTCATATGAAACCAGTAGGGTTACTTCATCCACTGTCTATTCCAAGTTGGAAATGGGAGGATATTAGTATGGATTTTATTGTCGAACTTCCAAACACCCAAAAGGGTCATGATTCTATATGGGTAATTGTTGACCGTCTCACCAAGTCTGCACATTTTATTCCTATCAATGTCAAGTGTTGACCTCATCAATATGCAAAGTTATACATTGATCAAATTATAAGATTGCATGGAGTACCTAAGAGTATTGTATCAGATCGAGGGCCCCACCTTGTTAATCATTTTTGGGAACACCTGCACAAGTACTTAGGTACTAAATTGATTCACAGCTCTGCTATTCACCCTAGACAGTAGGTCAAACTAAGCGTGTGAATCAGATCTTGGAAGATATGTTGAGAGCATGTGTGATTTCTTCCAAGGGTTCATGGGAGGATTAGTTACCTTTGGCTGAATTCTACAATAATAGCTATCAAGAGAGCATCAAGAGGTTCCATTTGAAGCTTTATATGGTTGCAAGTGTAGGACCCCTCTGAATTGGATTGAGCCTGGTGAAAGAAGGTAGTATGGGATTGACTTTGTTAAGAAAGCTGAAGAATGAGTTCAAATCATTCAACAACATATAGAAGCTGCTCAATCAAGATAAAAGAGTTATGCAGATAAAAGGAGAAGTCCTATTGTGTTCCAAATTGGAGATTATGTGTATCTGAAGGTGTCCCCAATGAAGAAAGTACAAAGGTTTGGAGTGAGATGAAAACTTGCTCCTAGGTATATTGGTCCATATCAGATCATTGCACAAAAAGGACCCATAGCCTACAAGCTCTAGTTACCTCTGGAAATGAGAGCTATATTTAATGTTTTCCATGTCTCCCAACTCAAGAAATGTCTTCATGTGCCCGAAGAAGCTATTGAACCCGTTAGTGTCAAGATCTAGTTGAATTTGACCTATGAAGAGAGACCTATTCGAGTGCTTGATGAAATGGAAAGAGTGACCTGTAGCAAAGTTATTAAATTCTACAAGGTGGTATGAGATAATCATAGTGAGCAAGATGCTATGTGGGAGCGAGATGACTATCTTCATGAGGTCTATCAGGGTTTCTACGAGAAATGGTTGGTAGTACAAATCAAGGGACAAGATTTCTTAAAGGGGGGAAGGGCTATAACACCCTAAGTGCTAAGCATGCATTGGGCATTGGCATTGCATGAGCACAAGCATCATTGATCATTCATGAGCATGAGCATCTCAAATTTTCTCTATAATTGCTTATATCACATCTGTTGACACTAAATGCTTTACATATGCTAGGGTTTACATGTAACCAATGTATAAGATGTTTGTGGGACCCTAGGAGTACCTTAAACATGTTTAGAATGTCACATGGAACAACTTTGGTATTCATGACTTGGACCAATTTGGCCTCTAAGTCATGGTTATAGTGTAAGTTACCATTTTCATGTTGTATGCTTGACCTAAGTTGAACTATAGCATAGAGTATTTGCATGGCAGTGCACCCTTAAGCAAAGTTGTAGTACTTGATTAGAGCAACAACTTTTATTTTTGGGTCAGGGTCTAATTATGTGCTTAACATGGTCAAATCATGCTCACAAAAATCAATGCAGTGCTATTTTGAAGACTTAAAAAAATTTCTAAGTCCAAAATGTGTTTACAGTTTCAAGTACCCTAGTTTGACGCGTTGTAGTTTGTAAACTAGGCTGATCTAGGCTGAACTCTTGTAAGCAATGTTGTAGCTCTATAATTCTTGTTAATGAAGTTTTCACAATTAACGAACAATTTAGGATTATTGGCTGCTTGAAATCGCGTCGTCAATCATCTGCATCTACTCGTTTCAAGGTTTCTACGAGATGACTATCTTCATGTGGTCTATCTGGGTTTCTATGAGAAATGGTTGGTAGTACAAATCTTGGGATGAGATTTCTTTAAGGGGGGAGGGTTATGTTGCGCGCCTACGCTGCTCACTTCCTTCACTCTTGTGCCTCGCTTCTCTCTCACCCATGCCCAAGCAAGCGCGGCACCACGCCACCATGCCATCACCATCGCTCTGCCATGCTCGCTCGCTATCATCGCCGCACCACCAGTTCCGCCATTGTCACCTCTTCCACCCTGACCAGCTTGCCCCTCTTACCATTCCACTACCCCACATGCATCCATCTCCTTTGGTCCAGCACCCCGCTGGTGTCTAGTAGCTTAGGTCGAAGCAAGGGTTGACGCTACTATGTGTCAGTGCTGGAACGGTTCGCCGCTCTATGTGCGGCCGCCATTGCCATCGTGGCACAGAAGCTCATCGCCATCGAGCTAGTCACCCATGTCTGTCTGTACTCTCATGCTTTTGGTAGGGTAACCCTAGGTCTAGCTAACGGGGTGATGGAGACCTCTCTCCCGTTGCCATCTTGCCAGAACGGGGAGAGCACCACCATGCTCCATGCACCACCGCGTGGGCGTGTGTGGGGGTATTAACCCCTATACCCTTATGGCTAAGCTTGGGCCGGCCCAGATCAGTGGGTCTGGTACACCAAAAGATGACGTGCGGCCCAGCCAACCTGATCAGAGTCCTACGCAAGGAGTCAAGGTAGATTTGGTGATCAATCAAGATCTTGGTCGGTTAGAATAGGAATCCTTATCCGGCCACACATGGCAATTATAACTGGCTAGGATTAGTTTCCAGATCTGTAACCCTACCCCCGAACTATATAAGGTGGGCAGGGGACCCCTCTAAAAACATCACTCATTGACATACAGCAATACAAATCAGACGCAGGACATAGGTATTACGCCTTCTTGGCGGTCGAACCTGGATAAAACCTCGTGTCTATCTTGTGTCACCGTCTTGTTTGTGGCTTGCGCATCTGTCTGCCGACAATCTACTACCTTGGGCATACCCCTAGGTAGACTACCGACCATATTTCATCGATAGTGGTGTGCTAGGTAGGGGGTGTGCATACTGCTCTCCAAGCAAACAAGATGGTCATCATCTCTGGCTCCATGGCTACACTAAACGGCCTCATGTTCACCGTTGGCCAGATCACCTAGACCACTGGCTCCGACGACTTCATCGCCATGACCCTAGAGGAGGCATGGATTCAGTTTGCTCTGACCATTGCTTCACCTGCATCGGCTAAGGCTCCGACCACGGTGGATACGGCTCTGACCACGATGGATACGACTTCGACCACGACGGATACGGCTCCAACCACGATGGATCTAGCTCCGACCACGGTACATCTGGCTCTGACCAAGCCTACATCACCTTTAGCCACACCGACAACTCGTCATCCGCTTCCCCGCTACAAAGGGAAGCAGATCGACAACACCGACCTGCTCGACTCCATCGATCGGGTCGGCACCAAACTCGCTGAAACCCTAGCTCTGGTAAGTATGATTTAAAGTCAACTGAATGAGCAGGTAACCGCTCCCCACAATAGATCTACCTGACCAGCTTGGACTAGTCATCCTGCATGACTTGGTACAGATCTTATAGTCACATCTACTCCTAAAGGGCACTCTGCTCGTCGCCGGCCAGCCTTCACGACGGGTCTCCGACTCTCCGAGTATGAAGCCTCAATGGAGAACCACCAGGTCCAGCCCTACAGCCTATGAAACACTACCTCCAGCTACGCCTACAACCTACAACACTGCTTGGATCTATGTTTTATGCACTGACCTCGGCTAAAGCCACGCAACTTCGTCAACATGATCCGGATTGAAGATTATCAAGAAGGATCCGTCCACACAGTCCAAGAGGGCGACTCCAGCTCCTCGTCTGGCACCACATCTAATGCATCTGTCCACACCGAGCTTTAGCATCATGAAGATGAAGGCGTCAAGTATGATCTGGATATCCCAGACCATGCCCTAGGGTTCTCACAATTCCTGTCTTTCCTGCTAAGACGAGGGGATTTGATCCATGTTGTCAGCAATGACGAACCGCCAGCAGTTGGTGAAATAGAACAAGAAAGGACTGCACACGAAGCACGCAGTATTGACCGGTTTAATCACCGACAAATCAAAGCCGAAGCAGACTAGGAGGCATGACGCATAAGGGTCTAGCCACATGACCTCAACGATGCTTTTGACAGGGTGGGGGACAAACAGGTCTTTAGGACTCCAAGTGCCAACGTAGCCGTCGCCATGGTGACAATGCAATGGCTACCCAACACCCTAGAAACCCAAGCAGTTCACGATGAAATACAAGCCTATCTGACGGCTGCTATGGCCTAGACCGTGGAGATTATAAACCAAGCTCGGGCTCCATCCATCTCAGTCGAGTCAAGCCACAGCCGCCAGCACCCAAGTCGCTCACAGCCACTCAACCAACGTGGCTCGCGCAACAACAACCCATCAGACAACCATCAAGGTGGAAACGGTGGCCATGATGGTGGCTAGGATGACAACTGCCGTCGGGACAACAACCGCTGCGACATCTAGGATGATAACCGCCGGGACAACCACGACAATCGTCGTGATAACCATGGTCATAGGGCTAATCCAGATGGCAATCGAGATTGCCACGATGGCAATAATGATCTCTGCCATTACCTCGGTGGACGCGATCTGTGCACTCGCATCAACCAGAGAGCCGACGATCGAGCATCCCATGAAAGTTATCGCTGTATGGAATATGACACTGCCCATGGCCCGCCGGGTTTGAAGCAGTTTACTCCACACCTTTGCCAAGTCATATGGCCTAAGAATTTCAAGCTCGAGAAACTTCAAAAGTACGATGGCAAGGAAAACCCCGAATTATGGGTCATGCTCTACGAGACTATGTGCAGATCAGCCATGGCTGACGAGCACATCATGTCTAACTATTTCCCAGTCACTGTTGGCCATGCGGGTCACCAATGGCTGGTCAGCTTGCCGGCGAACTATTTCAACTCTTGGCAGGAGCTCAAGCAAGCCTTCATCGACAACTTCATTGCTACTTGTGAACAACCAGGCAACAAATACGATCTATAATGGATTCAAGATCGAAAAGATGAGCCACTGCACGAGTACATCCAGCGTTTCTCGAAGATGCGCATCAAGGTCCCATCAATCTCTAACAACGAGGCAATCGAGGCTTTCATCACTGGCCTCCGCTTCCACGATGCCCTAAGGGACAAGCTCCTCTGCAAGAGACCTGAATCGGTCACAGCGCTCCTGGCCACCGCTAAGAAATATGCGGACGCCGATGACGCTAAAAAGATAATTATTGAAGAAGCAGCAAGGGTTCCACGCTCCGACCACCCCCCACACCGCGACGACTACCGCGGCAACCATGGTTGGAACGACAATTTTGACCACCGCAACCAGCGCAATGACTCCCACAACCACCACGACCAACATAATCAGCGGCATAACCACCATGACGATTACAGGAGAAAGCGTGCTCAGGAAGACGACGGCGAGGTCAACACTGTTAAAAAGGGTGGCGGACATCGTAACTATGAAGACGATTATGCCAAAGCATTGAAAGGGCCCTGCCAGCTCCATCCTAAGTCAAACCATACCATGGAGAATTGTTGTGTCCTCAAGTCTATCTACACGCGTCAACAGGCTTCGGATACGTCCGACAAGCCTAACGACGCTGGGGAACAACGCAACGAGGATAACGACGACGACGATGCAGACCCTCGTCACAAGTACGTCAAGCCAACCGATCACGTGCAACACCATCATCAGAGGCAAAGTGTCCATTGAGACCAAACGAGAACGCAAGCTGCTCGCCCGCGCTTGCTTGAATGTGGCCAACACCGACAATCACCTCACTGATCCGTGGCTCCCTCCATGGTCTCACCGTGAAATCTCCTTTAGTAGAAAGGACCAATGGGCCACAATACCTGAGCTAGGGCATTTTCCCCTAGTCCTCGATCCTTGTATCAACAAGGTTCAGTTCAACAGAGTACTGATCGATGGCGGCAGCTCCATCGATATACTATTCAAGAACAGTCTGCCCGCCCTGAAGATAGCTCAGGCAGACCTCAAGCCATACGAGGCATAGTTCTAGGGTGTTCTCTCTAGACAGAGCTCTACACCTCTCGGTAGATCATGCTACCTGTGCAGTTTGGGACCCCGGACCACTTTCGCACTGACTACGTCAACTTCGTGGTCATCGACTTCGATGGCACCTACCATGCTATTCTTGGTCAACCGTCGCTCACCAAGTTCATGGCCATACCTCATTATAGGTATCTGGTGCTCAAGATGCCTACCGAGAAAGGAGTTCTAACCCTCCGAGGCAATGTGTACGTAGCTTATACCTACAAAGATGATAGTTTCAAAATAGCAGAGGCTCACGACCTCTCTATTCGCATGGCCGAGACCATGCTCGACGCCAAGAAGACCTCGACCGACCACCAGGAGATCCTGGAGCTCGAGGCTCCACGTAAGAACATCAAGTCCAAGGAGCACAAGGTGATCCAGCTGGTCGATGGTGATCCTAGCAAAACGGCCCTTATCAGGGCCAACCTGGATCCCAAATAGGAAGACGCGCTCGTCAGGTTCTTGAGGAGCAACGTAGATGTGTTTGCATGGAAACCTGCTCACATGCCCAGTGTACCTTGGAACTTGATCGAGCACTCCTTAAATGTCAACGGCAAGGCCAAACCTATCAAGTAGAAGCTACAATGGTTCGCTCGCGACAAAAAGGAGGCAATTAGGGTAGAAGTTACACGGCTTTTGGCAGCCAGATTTATCAAAGAAGTGTATCATCCGGAGTGGTTAGCCAACCTAGTTCTTGTACGCAAAAAGAATAATGAATGGAGAATGTGCATTGATTACACTGATCTCAACAAACACTGCCCTAAGGACCCCTTCGGCTTACCTCGCATAGATGAGGTCGTAGATTCAACCGCTGGTTGCGAGCTCCTTTCCTTTCTCGATTGCTACTTTGGTTATCACCAGATCGCTCTCAAAAAGGATGACCAGATCAAGACATCTTTTATCACGCCCTTCGGTGCCTACTACTACATGACCATGTCATTCGGGCTCAAGAACGTCGGGGCTACCTACCAACGCGCTATACAAGCTTGCCTCAAAGACGAGATAAAAGATGACCTCATCGAGGCTTATGTTGATGATATAGTTGTCAAAACCAAGGAAGCTCATACCCTTGTTGACAACCTAGAATGCACCTTTACAGCCCTTAATACATTCCAGTGGAAGTTAAACCCAAAGAAGTGCATCTTTGGTGTTCCTTCTGGCATACTACTCGGCAACGTCGTCAGTCACGATGGCATACGCCCTAACCCATAGAAAGTCAAAGTTGTCTTGGACATGAAGCCGCCCAAAAAGGTGAAGGATGTTTAGAAGCTTACCGGATGCATGGCCGCCCTCAGCCGTTTCATATCAAGATTAGGCAAAAAAGGATTACCATTCTTCAAACTACTCAAAGCATTCGAAAAGTTTGAGTGGTCGGAGGAAGCAGACGTTGCCTTCACACAGCTGAAACAATACCTTACGTCACCTTCGGTCCTCACTGCTCCAAGAGAAGGCGAAATACTCCTGCTATACATTGCAGCTACTAATCGAGTGGTCTCCACGGCCATGGTGGTCGAGCAAGATGAGCCCGGCCACGTCTATAAGGTACAGTGACCAATCTATTTCATTAGTGAGGTACTCAATGAGTCCAAGACTAGGTACCCATAGATTCAAAAGTTGATCTACACCATACTGATAACATCCCAAAAGTTGAAACACTACTTCGATGGATATCGTGTGGTGGTCATGACTGAGTACCCTCTGTGAGACATCATTAGCAACAAGGATGCGAATGGGTGCATCATCAAATGGGCAATGGAGCTATGCCCCTTTTCCTTGTAGTTTGCAAGCCGCACTACAATCAAGTCTCAGGCACTCGTCGATTTCATCGTCGAGTGGACAGACTTAAACACGCCTGCCTCTCTTGGATCCGATGAGTATTGGATGATGTACTTCGATGGCTCTCTCAACATTGATGGTGTGGGAGCAAGAGTCCTTTTCATGTCACCATCCAAGGAGCAGCTCTGGTACATCCTCAGGATTTATTTCCCAGCATCTAATAATGCCGTCGAGTATGAAGCATGCCTACATGGTTTGCGCATTGCGGTTGAGCTTGGCGTTAAACGTCTCTACGTCTATGGAGACTCTGCTTTGGTCATCAACCAACTCAACAAGGACTGGGACACAACCAGCGAAAAGATGGATACATACTGCAAATTGATCAGAAAGCTGGAAGGCAGGTTCTATGGCATCGAGTACATACACATGGTCTAGGACAAGAATCAAACAGCGGATGCACTGTCAAAGTTAGGATCATCCCGAGCAAAAATCCCACATGGCGTATTTGTCCAAGACCTACTCATGCCTTCCATCGAAGAGGAAGATTCCATGACAGACAAGCCTCCAGACCAGCAATTGGTGGCTACGGTTCCAGCGTCAAGCACCGCCGAGCCCCCTCCGACCACTCATGAGCCTGACTGGAGAATACCTTTCATCAAGTACCTAACAGATGGCAGTGGTTACACTAATCGGACAGAGAACGAGCGCCTAATGCATCGCAGTAAGCAGTACCTGCTCATCGATGGCAAGCTATGGCGCAAGAACACAAAGGAGGAAATCTTGATGAAGTGTATAACCCAGGAGGATGGCGAACATCTCCTGGACCAAATCCACTCTGGCTCCTGCGAAAACCACGCGGCCTCAAGAACGCTGGTCAGCAAGGCTTTCTGAGCAGGGTTCTATTGGCCGTCAGCAGTAGCTGACGCAGAGAAGCTAGTCTGCCACTATGAGGGTTGTCAGTTCTTCACTAAGAGAATCCACATACCAGCACATGAGATCTAGACAATACCAGCCTCTTGGCCCTTTGCATGCTAGGGACTAGATATGATCAAGCCCTTCAAACCGGCTCCAGGGAAATTTACATGTGTCTTTGTGCTGATCGACAAATTTTCTAAGTGGATAGAATACATGCCTTTGGTACAGGCATCCTCAGAAAAGGCTATCATGTTCCTCAACCAGGTCATCCATCATTTCGGCATACCCAATAGCATCATCACCGATCTGGGTACTCAGTTCACCGGGAACGCTTTTTGGGACTTCTGCAATGAAAGGAGCATAGTAGTAAAATACGTCTCGGTGGCGCACCCTAGAGCTAATGGACAAGTCGAGTGGGCAAATGGCATGATCTTAGACACGTTGAAGAAGAGGATGTATAGAGAAAATGACAAAGCACCCGGAAGATGGCTCAAAGAGTTACCAGCTGTGGTCTGGGGACTCAGAACTCAGCCCAGTCATAACATCAACGTCTCACCATACTTTATGGTTTACGGTGCTGAGGAAGTCCTCCCTGTAGATATAGCTTTTAGATCAGCACGGGTAGAGAACTTCGACGAAGGCAAGGCCAATGAAGTATGAGAGCTAGAAGTGAATAGCACAGAAGAGAAGCGGCTCGATTCTTGTGTACGTACGGCCAAATACCATGCTATTTTGCGTAGGTACTACAACTAGAACGTTAAAGAGTGGTTCTTTATGGTCGGGGACCTAGTCCTAAAGTGGAAGATGAACCAGGCTGGTGTCCATAAACTCGCAACCCCATGGGAGGGGCCCTTCATGATCAAGGAGGTCACATGACCAATGTCTTATAGGTTAGCTCACCTGGATGGTACGGACGTACCAAACTCGTGGCACATCGACAAGCTTAGACGTTTCTATGCTTAACTACTGAGATATGTACCCCTCTTGTACTTTCGATTTACTTCAATAAAGCTATTATGATTTCTCTGACCACTCTAATGTGTCACTTCGACTTTTATGGTTATTCTAACTTAGCCAGTAAAAGCCGACCACCACTCCTTCTACGGTTTTCAGAGCAGGACCTGTCTCTGGTTCCTCCCAACACGTGCATGGGATCCACTCTCTACGTTACGGGTGATCGGCAGGTCCCCCTTGGTTTGACTTGTCTGCGTCTGCGTGTGCATAGGTCACATACCTCACACTCCGACCACATGGCAAACTAGGGCCGCACAAACTTTTTGGGATGATGTGTCAAGCAAAATGGTACAACTAAATAGAACATTATCATGTTCTCACTTAGTTACACCAACATAAGTTTCAAGCTTAAATACGTTTTATACAAAGCAAACAAGCTTATAATGATATACAGTTATGTTATTACAAGCTTGCCTGAAGAGGCCCAAGTTTATAATAACACAACTATGTCCTCCTTCTATAGCTCTAAGCCTATTACATTGGCTGGTTGGGGCGCGCAGCACCTACTGCTTGCTGCTTTCGATATCCTACTCGAGTCTTGGGGACTCTTGTGCTAGTTGAGCTGAAGGGGATGGCCCCACCGATGCCTGGCTGGTCGAGACCGCAGGCTTCGTCGGTTGGCTTCCAACTGATGGCGTTTCCAGCTAACTTATCGATGGCGTACCCTGTACAGGTGCTGTCCCACCTCCACATAGGTTAATGTCACCAATTATCTTTGACGATAGGTCTAGCTGGGCCATCCGAAGCTCCTCCACCATGTCTGGGTCTACCTCCTTTGGGTATCCAGCCTCCAGGTGCTTGAGATCGATTAGGGGGTAGTGGGCATGCACCATGCTTAGCACATGGGCACCTGTGTACTCACCTGCCTCCTTCACAAACTCTTGGAATCATCCCCATGCTTGTCTACATCTCTCGACCAGTCCAAGCTAGGGCGTCCTTGGCTCTTCCTCTATGAGCGCTGGGTCGATCAGGTTGAGAACGGGCAAAATGCTAGTTGCCACTTCCTGGCACCGGTTCTTCCATGTGTCTCGATCCTCGGTGGCCTCGAGGCATCGTGCTTTCCAGCCGTCACACTCTTTCATCATGGCTTCTAGATGCCTCTTGGCATTGACTTTTAAAACTGCACACCGTACAAGACATCAAATGTAACGGCATGACAAGATAAGGCGGGCAACAAAATGAGAACGGTGGTCTAGAATACTTACTCTTTAGTTCCTCCTTCATTTTGGTGGTGTGGTCCTAGAGTTGAGACTAGTTGCACGCTAGTTTCTCGTTGTCCTCCTTTAGGCGACCACACTCTACGGTCACGCGGCTATTCTCCTCTTGGAGGTGGGTTACCTCAGCTTCTAAGCCTGCATTATAGCTGTCACTACCAACAACACAACAACATGTATCATACACTTGCTATGATAAAATGACAACTTACTTGTTTTTTCCCACTCTTTGTTATTGAGCTGGCCGACCAGGTTCTGGTTCTGTGCTTCCCGCTCTGTCCTCTCCTGGTCGGTGGCTTCAAGTTGGTAGCGCAAGCGTTCCACCTCGGCCGCTAGTTCTCTATTGTTCGTCATGATTCCCTCAATCTGGTCGAAGCACCTCTTTCGGTACTTTGCAATCTTCATCAAGTCCTACATATAAATAAGCTAAGTCAGACAGTTTGACTACATAACAGGATCAAGTGGTCAAGCCAAACATACCTGGACTTCTGTCACTAGATGCTTTGCCGCTCGTTCAACTTTTAGGGTCTCTTCAACCTCTGGGATTTCTTCATGCATAACCCACTCGTCGTTCCTCCAGCGCGACACATATACATGTTGTCGTTTGTCTTGGGGATGGCCTAGGATCTCTTCAACTTCATCCTCTTCGGCCTCTTGTTCAGGGGGTGGCGCTAGTCTAGAGTCTGTAGTCTCCGCGACCACTATGGCTTTCCCATGAGCCGTAGCATCGGCAAGCGTGCTCTATGCCAACTTCGGTTGCTACTCCTCGGCTTGGTCTAGTTCCCTTGGCACCAAGGTATCCGCCTCAGTAGGGTTAGTGCTCAGAGCACTTGTACTTTGCTCGGCTGTCTTCTCGACCAGCTGCTCGAGGACTATCATATGGCCACTCGTCTGCTGAGGTTCTGGTGGAATTTCTTCTATAGGTTCCTTCATAGTTGGCTGCTGAGCAGTTCTTTTCGCCAGTACTGGCAAAGCCGTGCCACACCCGGCTAGCTGGTCGGGATTTTCGGTGGACGCCGACCTAATATAACAGAGAAAAGTTTAGAAGACAATAGTATTCAATACAAATTATAAGCTTACATCAAAGTTACAGATACTTATAGCTTGGAAGCACGGAATGATGTGGCGAAGGAGCGCCTCTTCGACCGCGCCTGCTCCACGTGCATGGCGGGTCCCACCGGGTCTTTTTCCACCACCGGTACTAGCGCCGGGGTTTGGTGCTCGACACTTCCCCCGCTTGTCCTCTGTGTTGCAGTGGTCGGTGATGCAATCACTGCTGGCACAGAGGAGCCACCCTGCTCTGTCGACCCCATTTGTCTCCTCTTTTGAGGGACGAGTCGAAAGATGTCCACATCCTCTGTTTCATCATCTGAAAGGGGGAAGATGGCCTGGCGACGTTTGTTGGTAGCCGGCCGCTTGCCAGTAGCCCTGGCCGTTGCATCCTCCCCAACCCCGAGTACTGCCTAGTTGACGTCTTCGGTCTTGGCACTAGTCTAGGCGGTTGAGCCGGCAATTTGTGGCCAATCCACACCAGGGGGCGGAGACACAAACACTGCTGCCCGGTCATGACCATTACTCTGGGAAATATAAAGGAGACAACAGTCAATTTTTTGTTACAACATAATTCTATAGGTATAAGGAAGCATCATTTACCTTTGGGGAAGGTCAGGCCAGCTTGAAGGCATGCTCGATATCATTTAACCTGACATAATTGGGATCAGCTAGGTTGAATAGCTCCCCAATTCTGGCCTTGACTTCTATCTTGTCGAGTGCCTCTTTTCTGGTCCTCATTGGATCTACGCTCCCCTGGTACTCAAAGCCAGGATGTACCCTCTTCTGGCAGGGCTAGATCCTTTGGCTAATGAAGTTCCCAACCACGCTTGGACCATCTAGCTTTCCCCATGGGATCATCCCGAGCAGTTCTACGATCTGCTCCAAGTGCTCAGGCTTCTCTGACTAGCTGTTCTTCTTCTCCGGAATCAACCCCACATCGCACAGGGTGATCATGTTTGGCTCTTCATGGATGTAGAACCACTTCTTATACCATTCGTCCAGTGAGGTGTTCTAGGGGCAGTGTAGGTACTGGGCCTTCATACCATCACGTAGATTGAGGTATACGCCTCCGGCTATCTTCGAGCCGCCGCTCCCTTTCTTCCGCAGACAGAACAGATAGCAAAAGAGGTCGAAATGGGGCTAGAAGCCACCATAAGCTTCGCAAAGATGGATGAAGGTGGAGACAAGAATTGAGTTGGGATGCAGATTGTAAATCCCAAATCTCGTAATACAAGCAAAGCCCCTAAAGGAAAGGGTGCACTGGAACCCCAAGAGTTGTGGATCGGGGAAGCTTTCTCCTTCCAGCGCATGCCACCCCGCTAGTGCCTTGTTGTGGAGCACTCCCATGGCGACGAGGTCTTCGATGGTCTGCTCATTGCTCCTTGACTTCCACCACTCCTTCGCCATGACTCTACCTTTCTTCTAGGTGTCTCTCTTCGCCATTAATCTACCCTTGCTAAGGGGGTGAATGCGGTGGAGGGGGGATTGGTGATGATTTTCGGAGGGGTAGGGTTTGGCAAGAGGAAGAAGAAAGTTGCAGCGGCGAATGATAATGGGGATCGGTAAAAAGTAACTTACTAGTTATATATTATAAATAACCAAGAGCTCCATCATTTCATCCGCTCGAGATTCTTGGGAGACGTGCACATGTGCCGTAGACGGTTGCTTTCACAACCTCGAGATCTATGCCAATAAACACGCCTCTTTGTTTCTAGTGTACGCGCCTCTTCATTGATAATGTGAGAGGGCCCACACTGATGCACCTCCATATAGGCGCCAAGCGACTGTTTGCCAGAAAGAGTAAGAAGGCAGAGTGATGTGTTATATCTGTCTGCTTTTTTGACCAGACGTGGTAGATTGGACTTGACAGAGTAAGGACATAAATAAATACACCAAATAATAATACAAGCGGCGTTCGTTTTTTTTCGTTGCATGTCTTATGCTCAATGATGGACCCGACCACTGCCGTGCTCGGGGACTACCCAGACCACTACCATGCTTGGGGACTGCCTAGACCACTGTCGTGCTTGGGGACTGCTCCGACCACTGCCGTGCTTGGGGACTGCTTCGACCACTACCGTGTTCGGGGACTGCTCTGGCTACTAATGTGCTCGGGGACTGTCCCGACCACTGCTCAGAGATCGCTTTCCTCAGCTACATGTGATTTGTACTCACATACAGTTGAGAGACATTTATTTAGACCTTGCTACAAGGCTCATACTTTGCCTTCTAGCAAGCTCAGGGACTACATCGATACGATGCACCTGCTAGTGCATCTCGTATCGCCTGCACGATGATTGGATTCTTAACTTCAATGGAAATTCTTTTTTAGACCCTAGCTCCATGTGCCTGCGTCACCTACTACCAGGCTCGGGGACTAAGTGGGCACACTTCACCTTGTGGTGAATGTGTTTGTTTAATCAACCCTTATGCTTTGACTGATTGTAAGGATTACTATCGTGCTCGGGGACTGTCCCGACCACTGCTCAGATATTGTTCTTCTCGGCTACATGTGATTTGTACTCACATATAGTTGAGAGACATTTATTTAGACCTTGCTGCAAGGCTCATACTTTGCTTTCTAGCAAGCTCGGGGACTACATCGGTACGATGCACCTGCCGGTGCATGTCGTATTGCTTGTATGACAATTGGGTTCTCAACTTAACTGGGAATTCTTTTCAGACCCTGGCACCATGTGCCTATGTTACCTACTACCAGGCTCGGGGACTAAGTGGGCACACTTCACCTTGCGGTGAATGTGTTTATTTTACAACCCCTATGCCTCTGATGATCAAGGACGCTACGCTTCAAGACGCACTTACATTTCTATTCAGAAATACAAGTGGGCACACTTCCCAGGACGGAAATCTTTTTCTTTTTTCTTAAGAGCATCATACATTCTTTGGACAACCTACTTCTTCGGTGACAACGGTGGTCAGAGATGTCAAGGACTCAAGCCTTACTTGTCGGAGAAGGTTAAAATGGCGTGTCGCAGCATAATACATGGTGCTCAGGGACTAGCTATGGGGGTATTAACCCCTATACCCTTATGGCTAAGCTTGGGCCGACCCGGATCGGTGGGTCCGGTACACCAAAAGACAACATGCGGCCCGTCCAACCTGATCGGAGTCCCATGCAAGGAGTCAAGGCGGATTTGGCGATCAATCAAGATCCTGGTCGGTTAGAATAGGAATCCTTATCTGGCCACACATGGCAATTGTAACTGGCTAGGATTAGTTTCTAGATCTGTAACCCTGCCCCCTAAACTATATAAGGAGGGCAGGGGACCCCTCTAAAAAACATCTCTCATTGACATACAGCAATACAAATCAGACGCATGACGTAGGTATTACGCCTTCTTGGCGGCCGAACCTGGATAAAACCTTATGTCTGTCTTGCGTCACCGTCTTGTTTGTGGCTTGCGCATCTGTCTGCCGACAATCTACTACCTTGGGCATACCCCTAGGTAGACTGCCGACCATATTTCATCGACAGCGTGCACGTGGTCAGAGCTCATCATTGCATCACTGGAACCCTAACCACCTAGGTTAGCTCCAATAGGTTACCATGTAGCTGTAGAGCACCTCACCGAAGCATATGGTGGCCGGAGGATGCTGGAGTACTGCCATGCAACCACCGTCGTCCACCATTGCCGTCGGCGAGCTACTTCTGGTAAGCTTCTAGGCTAGCCACAATCTTGCTGTCAGTGAGATATCGTTGGTCGGAGCACTTCCTCTGCTCTGAAGTCATTGATGTCTGGGTCCCACTGACCAGCGGGCCCCATCTGTTAGTCTATGTTTTAGTCGATTTTTCTGAATTGTTTTCATAGATTTGAATGCTTGTTTCAAACATTCATATCTTGAGCTAGGATTGTCCACTTCTAGTGAACAAAATTTTGTTGGATTCCTCATAAAATGTAGTATTTTATAAAAATATGAAATACACTATTTCTAGTATTTTTCAAGGTGAATAAAATGTAGCAAATAAGTGCTTTTTGAATGTTTGCGATCTTATAAAATGTATAACTTGAGCTAGGAAAGTGATAAAATTTTGGTTGTAATTTTTCTGATCTTGTGTTGACATGCTCTAGCTAGAAAAAATACTAAACTTGCACTAAACTTGATTAGAGTAAGGTCTTTCTATTTATCTTTTAATAAATGGTGTCTTCTGAGGAAATTCATAAGGATAAAAATAAGTAACATCTTGCCATGCAAATTTTTGCACAGTGTCAGGGCACTAGGATGAAGCTAAGAAAAATATAAAATCTATTGTTTGACACTTTTCTATTGGGTTAACTATTTTCACTAAAATAAACCTTGCTGACTTATCATTTTTGTAGAGGATGTTATATATGTTCAAATGGTATGAAATTTTTATAGTAGCCTATTGGGAGCACTTGGAAGCTATGGTAATGTTCTTAAAATTTACTGTGCACATTTGATATATGTTTGTTATTTCACCTAATTATCTAATTAAACTAATAAAGGCATTTAAATAAATAAATTGGGCTTGACCATTAGGTTTGATTGAGTGTATTTTATATTCCTAAACTTTTGGTATATTTGGTGGTGTCCAATTTTGAATGCTTATATGTAGTGAAAATATTATTGCTCTATAATTCAATTTAGAGGTGTTTTTGGACAGATTCTGTTGTTTGGTATTTTGCATAGTCAAAATTAAGTTTAATGTAAAAATAGTTAATAACAAAGTTGTAGGGAACTTCTTCATCTATCTTGTGTCATAAATGGTTTAGGAGTTATAGTTGTTTGAAGTGGTCTTCTGAAATGCTTGTTCTCTAGAATTTCTGGCTAGAGCTAAAAAGATTGTCTATTTTGGTTAGGATAGAGTTTGAATTAGCTTTTGGTGATTAAATTAGAGTTGTAGGAAATTTTATAAGCTTTCCAGAAAGTCTAAGATCATAGTATTTGGATATGTAGAACTACAGTTATGATTTAAACTTTTAACTAATATGTGTAGCCTAGAAATTGTCTTGTGAAGAATATTGGAAGTGGATAGAGAAGAGTTATGCACCTACTCAGTAAACAAGGATTTAGCGTTGTTACAATTTGTGTAACTTAACATCATTATCATAGAAGCATGTACATTCTCATGTCACATCATCCATGATCCTTCTTATGCATTCATGGAACTTACTTTTACATATGCATACAATAGATGCAGTCGAGGAGATCACGTTGGTGGAACTGGAAGCCGATCCATAAGAGGAGAGCCAAGAGGTGCAGCACTAGGAGATTCCAGGAGGAGGAGAGCCTGAAGCTGATCATTTTCCTGAGTTTTCGGATCATCAACCTGCCACATTTGTGAAAGGCAAGCCCCGAAGCATTATAAGTCTCTCTATTTTATTAATGTCACCTAAGTTACTCATATTGCTGCATTACATGATAGGAGTTGTTTGGGAACACTTGCTGCATATTACCTTTCCTTTTCTAGAAATATCTACCCTAAATCCTATTTAAGTCTATGAACGCTCCTTATGCTTAGCCATGCTTAGACCGGTAGAAGTCGAGTGATTTTCTGTCACCTGCGAGCCATAGGTGGTAACTTGATCATGGTTGGCTATATTGTGCTATCATGGAACATAACTTAGTGTTGTTGATTAATTGGAGACTGGGTAGAGTCTTATGTTGGTGGTAATCATAGTGATTCCGTCTGTGTCATTTAAGGACCAGTCATTGGAGGTCATCTTGTCATGTTAAACGCATGCCTCTCACATAGTTGGTCGGATAAGTCATTCCAACCGTGAAGCCAAGTAGCTCAACTTAGGCTAGGGACATGAGCAGTTAAAGTGTGCACCCTAGAGGCAGTAAGGATGTGTAGAGAGCCAATGGCGTGAGTCCAAGGGCAGGTTCGAGTTTTGAGCTTCCTGGCAGATTGGTAGTATCTTTGAGGGTGCGGCATTGGTCTTACCCATGATTTGGACTTGAGTTGTACCAAAGGGGACCTGATGTGACCCCAATAGGGGGAGTATGGGTGTGTGTTAGAAATAATTCCTCAGCTGGGTAGGAATCGATTCGAATCGCCGTCTCTCCCGAATGGTGAGAACTTGACAGGAGTATACTTCATCGTAGTAATTGATGGAAGTATTGGTTATGAGATTATGAAAGAACTCAACTAGATATGGTTATTATTGTGTTGACGTAATGGTACCAACATGTTTGGCATAGGATAGTTGCTAATCTAGTATGAGATAGGATTAATAACTGGTGGTTCACAGTTTAAAAGATATTGGACTACTAATGCTTTTTATGCAAATAATGTCTACTAGCTCTACTTATAAAGCCTTGCATACTCCTTGGTGTCTTAGTATTTTTGTTGGTGATGGGTAAGTCTAGCTGAGTACCTTCTTGTACTTAGGGTTTTATTCCCATTGTTGCAGAAAATGTTATGTACCATAGCTATTGTAAGCACCACTTTGCTCCTGTAGTGGATGAGGAATAGTACCATGGGCATGGTCATTCTATATTTATCATCTCACCCTTGTGATTTTATTGGAGATGACTATGAAAGCTGGCTATATATCTAAACTACTGGTGTTGTTGTTTTGAACTATGTTACTTCCGCTACTGTTAAACTTGGTTTGCAATAACTATATGAACTCTGATGTATGTGACAAAATTATGAACTATTTGTGAACTATGATGTAACATGTGTCTGGTTATGTTGAATCATATATGATCTTAGCTTTTTTGTTGGTTGAATTGAGATCCTTCGTGATACTCAATGGACTACTGGATTTATATGGGCTCAAGTGTGATGGTTCGACTGCCTTGGTGGTTGTTATTGTACTTATGCTCTTATAAATTGGACGGTTCTGTTATAGGACGCCACCTTCGCCAGCATGTCGGCCGCCTCATTGAGACACCTTGGGATGTGATTGAGCTCAAGGCCATCGAACTTGTCCTCCAACTAGCAAACTTCTTGGTAGTATGCAGCCATCTTGGTGTCATGGCAGCTCGACTCCTTCATGACTTGGTCAATGACCAGCTAGGAGTCACCCCTGACGTTGATGCGTCGGATACCCAACTTGATGGCGATGTGCAGGCCATTGATGAGCACCTCATATTCAGCCACATTATTGGAGGAGGGGAAATGGATGTGAACCATGTACCTCATGCATACCCCAAGGGGTGAAATAAAGACTAGCCCTATGTCAGTGCCTTTCTTCATCAGTGATCCATTGAAGTACATCATCTAGCACTCCTAGTTGATGACTGCTGGCGGCATTTGGACCTTGGTCCACACTATAATGAAATCAGCCAGCACTTGGGACTTCATGGCCATCCAGGAGGCATACGAGATGCCCCATCCCATCAGCTTGAGTGCCCACTTTGCGAGTCTTCCTGTGGCATCCTAGTTTTGGACAACCTCACCAAGGGAGAAGGACATCACGGTCGTCATCGGATGTGACTCAAAGTAGTGGCGCAGCTTCCTCTTGGCAATGAGGATGGAGTGCAGGAGCTTCTAGATTTGAGGGTAGCGGGTCCTGGAATCGGACAAGACCTCGCTAATGAAGTACACGGGGTGCTGAACTTTGAGGGCATGTCCCTCTTCTTCTCGCTCCACCACTAGGATGGAGCTGACCACTTGCGTGGTGGCTGTAATGTAGAGCAGAACCGGTTCTTTGTTAGTCAGAGGAACTAGGATCAGAGCCTTCATCATGAGCTATTTGACCATGTCAAGTGCTCCTGAGCCTCGGGCGTCCATTCAAAACGATCGGCCTTCTTTAGAAGCCGATAGAGGGGGAGACCTCATTCGCTGAGGCATGAGATGAAGCGGCTAAGCATGGCGAGGCACCCTATAACTCGCTGTACCCCTTTCATGTTCTAAATCAGGCACATCCTTGTGATGGCTGAGATCTTCTCTGGGTTGGCTTCGATGCCACACTCGGAGATGATGAAACCAAGCAAGATACCCCTCGGGACCTCGAAAATGCACTTCTCAGGGTTGAGCTTAATGTTGTTTGCTTGGAGTTTTGCGAAGGTCTGCTCAAGGTCAGCTATTGTCATAGAACCGACCAATTTATAAGAGCACAAGTACAAAAACAATCGCCGAAACGATCAAATTCTCAAACTTGAGCCCATATAAACCCGGTAGTCAACCAAAATCTCGAAGGATTTCAAACCAACTTGCATACAACCAAGATCACAGTAATTCAACATAACATATCGTACGTTACAACATTTCGCATATGTTCGCAAATAGGTTACATCATCACAGAGTCATTGTTATTACAAAACAAGTCTTGTAAACATGCGGAAGCAATTAGTTTAACTCACACACCGAGTTCAAATACACATACTGGTTTGCTGATCACAGACCACAAAAGCATTCAGATAAGAGAACAGAGATCATGCCCATGATCTAGTCTTCATCACCCGTCGGGTGGAGACAATACTTGCAGAATCCCTGATATAGAAGGTCATCTACAACAAGAGGGAATAAACCCTGAGTACAGGAATGTACTCAGCTAGACTTACCCATCAAAAACCAAACAAATGACACCAAGGATTATGCATAGCTTATTGTAGTGGAGCTGGCTGACACTTTCTTTTTGCAGAAAAGCATAAGTAGTATGATCAACTCTTATCCTGACTAGCAGTGACTTTTTAGCCGTTATCCTGTCATCTATATTAGCACCTGTACTAAGCAATCATTTTATTAAGGTGCAGACATTAATAACCATATCAGGTATTCATTGTGGCAATCTTATCATCATCATCCATTTAACCATATCGTTAAATTAATTGAATCTACGTTGCCGCTGCTCAGTCAAGTTCTCACTATCCGGGAGAGACAGCGATTCGAATCGATTCCTATCCAGCTAGAGGGTATTCCTAAACACAAACCCTGCTTTCCCCGTTAGGGTCGCAACAAGTCACCTTTGGTACAATTCAGGAGTCGCGGGTCCAAACAGATCGGCATTCTCAGAGAACCACTCTGCCAAGGTTGTTTGGGACTCTAACCCGCCTTGGACTTATGCCAATGGCTCTCCGCACATCCTTACTACCTCTAGAGTGCCGCCACTGCTCGCGTTCCTGGCCTAAATCGAGCTACTAGGCTTCGCGGTCGGAACGACTTATCCGGCCAACTAAGTGTTAGGCTGCGTTCAACATGACATGAGGACATACAGCGTATCGGTCCTTAAACGACATAGACGGAGTCACTATGTTCAAACCTACACAAGACCCCACCCGGTCTTAATTCATTACTCACATGGTTCTTTTCCATGATAGCAAATATAGCCAACCGTGATCCACCTCATCCTAAAGCTCGCAGGTGATAGGAAATCACCTGACTTCTACCGCACTAAGCATGGCTAAGCATTTAACCCGTTCCTGAACTTAAATAGGATTCTAGTGCGATATCTGGACAAGGAAGGATATATAATGCAGCAATTGGTTCCAACCAATTCCTATACTTAATGCATCATCAACAATAAAAGATACTCAATGTATTTGTAAAAACATGGGAGGCTTAATATGCTCTGGGGCTTGCCTTTTAGGAACGAGGAAGGCTGGTGGTCAGGGCACTCGGGCAATTCCTCCGCAGTGACTGCTTCGTCGGCTTCCTGCACCTCGAGCTCCTCCTCCTGGTTGGCTCCCTCGAACTCCAGCAACGTCACTCCCTCCGGCACACCTATTGCATGAATGCGCAAGATAAATATCATGGATGCACATGAACGAATGTCAGGGATGCTTGGGGAATGCACATGTTCGCTGTAGTTAGCATATTCCAACTTAAGCCCTATTCAAATCACTTTACTTACCAAGTTTATACAACCTAATGTATAATTGCTCATCTTCAGTTAATGACCTAGCACCTACACCTAAGCATATTCTCAAGTTAGGCTAACCCCTAACAATCAACGAGAACCTTGCAACAACATACACTCAAGCATTTGTATTTCAGCAAAAATGAATACTATGTAATGGTGCAGTAAACTAACCATAACTGGAAATTTATAATTCCAAATAACATGCAACAAGGCAATCTGGAAAGCTTATGAAATTGTCTACAATTCATTTTTAGATCTCAAAGCATGATTCAACACTTTACCAAGTCGAATTCATAAATTAACAGAACTCTTTCCTTACAAGGCAGAGAGTAAGCAAAACTGGAACCTAACTTTAAACAGCTGTAGTTTCTAAACTACTAGGCCAAATGCCCTCAAATTTTGACAGGAGCTAGCTACCTAAATTATCTACAACTCTTGTATTCATCCCATTCACAGATAACCAAAATATCATGGGGAACTTTCCAAAGTCCCCAGATCTGTCCAGAGGGACATAATGCAAACAATTAATTATTAACTTATGATATAAACACTTAATTGGAGAAAACCAACTTTACTGACATATCACAAGAACACCAGAAAGTAGGGTGTTCATCACCAAAACATTTCTTTTAATACCTTTCTTAATTTATTTAATTAATTAGAGGAAATAGTAAACATATATGAAAACTACACCATTAAATCTACAACAATTATAGTAGACACTACATGCCCTAAGTAGACTACCATAAAAATTTTACATCATTTGAGTAAGTATAACAACCTACACAAAAATGGTAAGGCAGAATGGCTTAAAATGGCATAATTAGGAAACCTTAGTGAAAAGTGTCAAGCAACAGATTTAATATTTTTCCTAGCATCCTTAGGGTACTAGGATACTCTCCAACAAATTTCATAGTCAATGGATTCATAAATAATTTACTAAAATTCACCCAAGTATCTACCAATGACAAAAGGAAAATCTATAACTCAAAAACTACACATGCAATGACTCTCAAATTTTAACCAGAGGTTCTACCATACAAGACTAGCTTACCCACAAAATTTCATAATTTTTGGATCACAGAAACTCAAGATATGATTTAAACAAGTTTGCATGCATTCAAAAACACTTTTCAAGTTCCTATTTAATTCATCCAAAATTTCTACATAATGTGTTCAAGACATATTTTTCTTAAATACTAGACCTAACTGTGAGTCTAACAAAATTGGAACCATCCAATTTGGATCTACAAAATAGGAGATACAAAAATATCAAATCAGCATTCAAAACTGCATTTTTGAGCTATCCTTAGAAACAAGCAGTCATTGATGAGTGGGACCCGGCTGTCAGCCAGACCCACCGGTCAGCGAGACGAAATAGAGGAGGCGCACGTGACAGCACGGCACACAGCGAGGCTCACCGGTGGCGGCTCCTCCGGTGAAACCAAGTGTACCAACGTGCTCCCCTAAGCAACCCGCACCGACTGGTACCAAGAACACGACCTATTCCTAACCCTAGCCTTGCCGGCGGTGAGAGCAGCGGCGGTGCGCAAGGTACGACAGCGCTCCGACGACGGTGACCCGCCATTGTCCCGCTCGAGCTCGATATGAGCTCCGCAAGACCACAGCGAAGCTTCCTAGGCGAACTAGGGTTCCGAGGTGCAGTGCAGGTGCCTGGCCATGTGCGCCGGCCAGCGGCGGCGCTCTGGGTACGCCGACGAGGTCAACGGCCCGGCGTGCATACAGCGAATTACTAAACTACATCTAGAGGGTAGAAACTATAGCTAACAGGGAAGCTCATGCTTGCGCTAGCTAGAACGGAGATGAGCCAGGCATAGCCAGCGACGGTGAGCTCGTGTATGCGGCCATGGCAGCCATGGCGAGAGCGACCGGCCGTTCCAACATGCACACATGGTAGTGTCTAATGTTACTCCTACCCGAGCACCAGCAAGCTAGGAGGGTACTAGGATGGTAGAGAGCTCAGCGAGAGAGAGAACAGGGAGATGGGGCCACGACGGCCGTGCGAGCGGCGGCACTCTGGCTGGCCTCCCGGTCGAGTGCATCGCAAAATGTGGCTCACCAAACAGGGCAACACGAGCGTGAAGAGGTGGAGATCGTAGAGGTGATGGTGGTGGAGCTATGGTCGTGATCAATTGGACAATGGTGGTGAGGCGAGGAAGCTGGACGGAGGCGGAGCTCATGGTGGCGATGGAGGAGCGGTGGTTCCGCTGCTTCGGCTATGGAGGAGAGGCAAGGAAATGAATGAGGCAAAGGGGGGCTCTCGGTGGCGTGCTATGGTTTCAAATGCTAAGCTCAGGCCCGACGTGGCCTGGCCAGTCAGGCCATCGGCGACGCGTGGCGCCACGCGGCGGTCGACCTCTGTTGCCGGTCGGCCATGACCGAACTGAACCTTTCGTTTCAGTGTTCATCAAGTCCGACTGACAGGCGAATTTTAACGACGATTAGCTTCAAATCTGTTGGTTATCAGTGAAATCAGTCAAGATACAAATTGTAGCCCTAAGTACCAGCTACATTTTTTAAACAGTCAAACAAAAGGGTTCAGGGGTCTAATTTGGTCAAACCATGACTTGGAAACCTAATTAGTCAAAGTGACCAACATGAACAATGTTCCAAAAGACATTCTATGTGTAACTAAGTTACTTACAAGCATTTTTAGCCACACCATGCATTGGTCACACAAGAATCAAGCAAGGTATGTACTGAAATAATGAAAAACATAAGAAATGTTGCAAATGTTTCATAGTCATGTTTCACATGTTTCATGATCTTGTTGTATAGTATTAACTAATCTTGTTTCACTAAGTGAGTGGCACATGTTGCACACTTTACATTTCATAAAAGAGACAACACACATGAAATATACAACATGTTGCAATGTTTCAAAATCATGTTTCATGTGATATAAGTTCACGAAGGGATGCATGATGCTCATGTTCATGAAATGCAGTGCAAATGTGGAAGCTAAACACCTGGGGTGTTACAGCTATGACCTAGTCAACCCATTTGGACTTGACCATGATGTCATCCACATAGGCCTCAACAGTTTGCCCAATGAGGTCTCTGAAACACTTAAGCATACAACGTTGGTATGTAGCCCCTGCGTTCTTCAGATCGAATGGCATTATGACATAGCAAAATGATCCAAATGGGGTGATGAAAGATGTCACAAGCTAGTTGGACTCTTTAATCAAGATTTGATAGTACCCAGAGTATGCGTTAAGGAAGCAAACGGTTTCACATGGTGAGGTAGAGTCGACTACTTGGTCTATGCGTGGCAAAGGAAATGGATCCTTTGGGCACGCTTTATTGAGACCCGTGTAGTCAACACACATTCTCTATTTCCTGCTCTTCTTTTATTCAAGGATGGGATTGGCTAACCACTCTGGGTGGTATACTTCCCTAATGAACCCTACCGCCAACAGCTTCATAATTTCCTTGTTGATGACCCTATGTTTTCCCTCATCGAAGCGACACAGACGTTGTTTCACCGGCTTGGAGCCTGGCCTGATCTTTAAGGCATGCTCGGTGACTTCTCTCGGAATGCCTGGCATGTTTGAGGGTTTCCACACAAAGATGTCTCTGTTGGCGCGAAGGAAGCCGACGAGCGTGCTTTCCTATTTGAAGGAAAGAGTGGTGCCAATGCACACCATTTTGTCTTTGGAGCCACTGGGTCTATGAGGACCTTCTTAGTGCCCTCCACTAGCTCAAAAGATCTGTCCGACCGCTTGGGGTCGAGTGCTTCCTTGGTGACCTCCTTCTCGATGGTCGTAAGCTCTTTGGAGGCGATGATTGTCGCGGCGTGATCGCAACACTCGACCTCACATTTGTAGGCACTCTAGAAGGAGGTGCCAATGGTGATGACCCCGCAAGGTCCTAGCACCTTCAACTTTAGATAGGTGTAGTTGGGGATGGCCATGAACTTCGCATAGCATGGACGTCCTAGGATGGCATGGTAGGTTCCATGGAACCCAGCCACCTCGAAGGTGAAGGTCTCCATCCTATAATTGGATGGATCCCTAAAGGTGATGGGCAGATTGATCTGCCCAAGTGGCATGGCCTTCTTTCCATACATGATGCCATGGAAAGGCACTCCGGTTGGTCAGACACGTGATCGGTCGATGCCTATGGCATCAAGCGTTTTGGCATACATGATGTTGAGGCCGCTGTCTCCGTCCATCAATACCTTGGTGAGCCTCTTCATGCTGATGATTGAGTCAACCATGAGCGGATATCTCCCTAGTTGTAGGATGCTCTCTAGGTGGTAGGTTTGATCAAAGGTTATGGCAGACTCCGACCACTGGAGGAAGACAGGCGCGGCCGATTCGGCCATATAGACCTCATAGCGCATGAGCTTCTAGTGGTGCTTGGAGTCATAGGCCACCAACCCTTCGAAGATCATGAGGTAGCCATCTAGTGTCAAAAAGCCACCGTCCCTCCCCATGGTGTCTTCCATGGTTGGCTTGGGGTCCTTCCCATGCCCTCCCTTATTGAAGCCTCTAGACAAGAACCGCTTCATCAGGCCATAGTCCTTGTATAGATGCTTGACGGGGAAGGAATGGTTCGGGCATGGTCCTTTGAGCAGCTTCTCAAAGTTGTCTAAGGTACCCTCCATGGGCTTCTAGCCCCCCTTGCAGTAGGTGACGTCCACGAGCGAGCCCTCAGACCACTGCTTGTTCTTCTTCTTGATGGGACGGTTGGAGGCGCCTTCATCAACATCCTTGTCCCTCTTCGCCTTGCCTTTGAGGCAGTCTGTAACACCCTGGTGTTACATTGTAATGTTTTGCTGAAACATTTCATAAGCATCTAGATTTTTGTGCATATGTGTATGACATGAGGTATAACTCGATGTTCGGCACTTGAAACATTCGTATGAAACATGAGTCCGTGAGTACATTTAATGTAATACTGTGTAATCGCATTGTTCTAGAATGTAAAAGGGCTAAAAGAACATGTAGCTAATGGCGATAAAACTAGGTGGGGTCAGACAAGGTTAGCTAGCTAGTACCTTGAGTAGGCTAGGTTTGGATTCCAACACAGGATCGTTCATTTCAACATTGTTTTCATGTTTCAGAAATGGCCGACGATGCCATGTTTGGCAAACTCTATGGAACGATTGGCTTAAGAAGTAACACGATGTAATGACTGCGATCGGTAGTTTGATGAACCGTCTTATGCATCGACCAATTAGTTTAGCGATTGGAGCTTTTCATGCAAGGTTTCTCACTGCTTTAAAAAGCGTGCATGACACCTAGCTTAAGCCCTGGGCGTGGTCACCACCCGCTACTGGCGTGCCAGCACCCACTATCACGCCCGGCTGTGCCCACTACACCATGCACACGCACGACCTACGCGTCCTGGCCGCCTACCCTGCTGCTGCTCACCTACGGCCATTGCCCCGCTGCTGCTCGCCTGTCGCCATGTCTAGCTCACCCTATGCACCGACACTGGCCATGTTTCCTTGCCACTAGGATGTGACGTGCACGTCTTGCCCTGCGCTGCCTTGGCCGAGAGCGCGCCGGTCCCACGCTGCACATCGCCCATCGCCACACCGGTTCTATGCCATTGACATCGCCTTGGCTGCTTGTGCGTTGGACGACAGTCTGCCTGCCGTCACCTCACGTCGCACTCACGCTAGGTACCTTATCGGATGCTGCCCGCTGCGTCGCTATACTGTTGCTTTATCGGCTTGCTGCCACGCCTTACTGGCTGGCGCCTGGAGCCACGCCCTACTGCTTCCCCATGGCCATGCATGTCAGTAATTGCATTGACGACCATCGCAGGTCCAAGCCATGCCATGCCATGATCTCCCCTGTCTCCACTGTCTCCTTGCCCGCCATGACGATTTCCCCCAATTCGCCTTAACCGTAGCTGTAGACTCCAATTCGTCTTAGGCTCGGCTTCGTTAGGCATCTGGCTACATCCCGTTCCCACCTTACTGTGTGTGTCCTTGCACATGGCTAGAATTTCATGATTCCGCGTCACCAGCTCCATAAGGCCGAGCCAACGCCCTCTAATGGTGAGCCAGCCCCACAGTGCATCTCGTAGCAATTCAGTGCACCCACAGTCTCGCCATATCCTCCTGAGCACCTCACGCACCACAGTCGTAGCTTCACAGCAGGCCAGCCACCACTGCGGCGGTCGTGCCACCATCGGGCACCACCGTACCACCATGAGCGCACGTGTCTAGCCTTGCTCAGACCACCTCCAACCTAACCATCAATGCAAAGGTGTCGGTGATTACTCCCTGGTGCTTGCTAGCTCATGCGTTGGCCTCGCCTTCGCTGTTGCTCATGGGAACACGCCTGCCTTTGCAGGTCAGGAGCCACCGCCGGGGAGGGAGTTTGTCACTATGCCTCTGCTCACCGTGTCACCTCTAGTAGCTTCTACTTGTCATCAAGGTACCTATCAACCCCTTAGGTAGACCGTAGAGGTTCAGGTGAGGCCGGCGTAGTCGCTTAGTGCCCGCGCCGTCGTGCCGGTGCGCGCCCTGGGGGCTAGGGACTTAGTCATGGTGAAGACGTAGAAGTGGGAGGGTGCAGGTGTAAAACGTTGGACTATGGGAATAGTGCTCTGGTGCTCGCAGAGATTATTGGGTATGTCGGGGGTGTTCATGCATATTTGTCGATGCGCGTAGACCTTCCCCGTCGTGGGTCATTGGCCGTCTGGGCCGCACCTCTGCGTGGGTCACGCGCTGGCCAGCTGTCGCATATGGGTGGGATGATGCGCTGGACTGGGCCGCACGTTGTGGGCCAGCGAAAGAGGATTCAGTTTTCCTTATTTCCTGGAATTAGAAATGCTTATTTATTTTCTGTTATGAATCCAACTTCGATAAATCATAGTAAATTGCATGGTTGTCCAAAAATAGCAAAACTAAGTTTGTTAGGTTCGCAAAAATGTCATCTACCTGTTAGTATAGTTAGTTCACCATTAGCTGTTAGGATGGTAGGCTCATAAGATTTAAATAGAAAGCTTAGAGTTATATCGATCAATAATTGCAAGAATTGTTGTGGCGAACCGTCAATAGCTTTAGCTTCGACATTGTTACAGTAGGGTCCTTAGACCTTTACATACTTGCTGTAAAATTGGTAGCCATAGAGCGAGTCGCTTAATGGCGTAGTTATTATCCTTGCTTTAGTGTATGTATCGTAAACTGGCATTAGGAGTAGGAGTATCCGTAGTCACCGTAAGAAGGTATGACACGTTCATACTTGTTAGTAGTGCTGGTACGTAGCTTAGACTTTAGTGGGTAGATATCACTTAGTAGTTTAATAGGGGTACTTTTGCATTGAGAATTTCTGTTGCTGTAGTGTTAATCATTGCATCGTCATTTCATGTAGATCACGAACAGGTAGACTTCATACCCATCGGTGAGCCGGAGTACGACAAGGTGATCGAGGAGTACGAGGAGGAGCTCTTTGAATAGGAGGGAGCCCAGGAGCCTGTTGGTACTGACTTTGCTGACCCGACACCTGCAAAAGGCAAACCCCGATGCATAACCCCTATTTTTAAATGGTCACTAAATATATTTATATGATATGCATTTACGTTATAGGCATTTTATGGAAACTACATGCATAAATATATCCACCATGAGTCCTACTAGTATAGGTCGAGTAGCTGCTATACTTAGGATGTCGGTAGCGTGAGTAACCTGCCGTTACTCATAGATAGGTGATTAAACTATGATATCATGATGAAATAATGGAAAGGAAAATGTGACTGGGCAAGGATGTGGATTTGGTACTAGTGGGTGTGAGGGGTTGTGTCCTACGGCCAATAGGCCATAACCCGGTTACACTTTTTCCCTATCTGTGTCGATTAAGGACCGGTCATTGCATATGACTCTAGGCAAGTCACAGATTATTGTCCAGAGCACATACTTGGGTATGGGCGTAGGGAAGGCTTGTTGCTCTCTTGTCGTAGATCTGGCTCTTTCCAGACCGACTAATGGGAAGAGGAGGTGGTGGAGGTCCTTGTGCCACACTGAGTCTAGGACTCAGAGGCGGGGGCTTGGAGTCCAAGTTTGGATGGGGACCTAGACACCTGGGACAGGAGAGTGGTGGGTTAGTCCTGCTTGTGCCTGGGGTACAAGCGGGGCGTGTGTCTTCGGGGCATCCAGCTGGGCACATTGATTCGCGAATCGCTGGGTTATCCGGTATGGCTTGTCTACGGTTTTGCACCGTAGTAAGAACTAGAAGTGAAAAGGATAAGGAATAGTATTGATTGCTCAACCCTTGCTTGAAAGTAGAACAGGTGCTTATATAGATTGACTAGATGAAAACTTAATCCGACTGATGATAATAATGTATCAATAAGGACTCACTATTAGTATTGCTTTTTGCTAAAAAAGAACCAGCAAACCATAAAGCCTAGCATATTCCTTGGAGTCGGGAAAGTATTCCCACTGGTCGGATAAGTCTTGCGAGTACATTGTATACTTAGGGTTTATTTACCCCTGTTGCAGGTGATGCTTGAGGAGTACCTTGTGTGGAGGATTCTTCTGGTGGGCTCAGATGAAATCCTCATCATCTTATCGTTAGATGTTATCTTTTAATATTTCGTTGTTTATCTTTCCACACTCTGTATTTGGTATTGTAATAATGTACTTTTTAAGAAACTCTAATGTATGAGATGGACTTGTGTTGTAACTCATTCTCATTATTGGATCCTTGGGAAAAATGTGGATCTTTCGGGTTCTCCCTCAAGGTGTGTCCGACGGACACCGCTCGCTGTAGCTGCTTTCGGGGTGCTTAGTGTTTGGTGGAAGACGAGCGCCTCCATAAGTACACTATTTTGGGTGATTCTGCCACAGTTGGTACCAGAGCCAATAATGGTCACGAGTTCCTCACTCTTTTACAAAACTAAAAGTTTGACCAACAAAAGTTTTGTGAAAAGTAGGATGCGATTAAGTTAAGTTATATAAGTATAAGCCCTAGCTATATGGTATATCTAGGATAGCGGCACTAGTTTTATCTAATCAGTTTTCTATAGGTACACTAACTTACGTGGCGTAAGAAATCGCTTAGTATACGAAAAGTGAGTGTGCGATGTGCCAAAAATTTTACGAACGCCGCTATTTTCCGGCTTGAGTGAACGTATAGGTCGAAGCATGCATCATATAATAGCATCTTACTTGAACTAGGAATCCCCCTTCACGTATAATGAAAGTAGTAAATTGGTAGGACTAACTAAATGAATGCTTTAATAAATGTGCTGCCATCTCTTTAATCCCTGGATTTTGATCAGAAGGGTGTCCTAATGGATGGTTCATCTCTCTTACAGATGAATCTGAGGTCCGAACGTGGGAGCACCAGTTCGGGCATGGCCAATGAGGGCCATGGTGACAGTGCTCAGGCCTTTGAGCGTGGCAACGAGGGAGCTCATGAGGTTCCACCCTTGGTTCCTCATCCTTTCCCTCCACCGCCACCGCCTCCGCCGTTGTCCACTGCGGAGGTCATGGTGGAGTTGTTGGCTACTCGTCAGGAGTCAGCCGCTGCTTGTTAGGAGACAGCTCGTGCCATGGAGATTATGGCACAGGCTGTCGCGGGTCTCGCCCGTGGAGGCCATGGGGGCAACGGTGGGAATGGGGGTGGTGCTCGCCGTCCTGAGGGACAGTCCTCTTACCAGGATTTCCTCAAGACCCACCCGCCCATGTTCACACCGTCAGACGACCCTTTGGAGGCAGAGCACTTACTTCGCACGCTGGAGCAGAAGTTTCGGCTGCTCAGAGTGGCCAATGAGCAGAAGGTGCACTTTGCATCCCAGTAGCTTTTGGGGTCGGCATGTGCCTGGTGGAAGACTTTCCAAGCCGTGGAGCTGCCGGATCACCCGGCAATGTGGTAGGAGTTCTCCACCGCCTTTCACGAGTTCTTCATACCTGCTGGTGTTATCCACCAGAAGGTGACCGAGTTCATGGAGCTGTGTTAGGGGAGCAGGACGGTAATGGAGTATGTGACCCAGTTTAACCACTTGGCTCAGTATGCTGGTAGTCAGGTGGACACGGATGACAAGAAGAGGGATCGCTTCTTTCGCGGTCTCACTCCTACTCTTCAGGAGAAACTATACCTAGGAAACTATCAGACCTTTGGGGCTCTAATGAACGCCACTAATGCTCTTGAGGGTTTTCAGCGGGCATCTCAGGTGGATTGGAAGTGGAAGCGGGTAGTAGCTGGATCCTCTAGCCATCCTCATACTCAGAAGGTGCAAATTGTTAGGTGGGGGCCCTATCAACCATCCGGTGGGCCTCTGTTCCGGTCACCCCAGCAGACGTCATAGACTTCCTCTGCTCAGTACAAGGCACCTCCGCAGTAGGTGCAGCCCTAGCAGACTCAGGGACAATAGGTCCCACCTCGTTAGGGATTCAGGAACAAGCCTAGTGCTTGTTTCAAGTGCGGCAAGGAGGGCCACTATGCCAAGGAGTGTCCTCAGCAATAGGCAACTCAGTCGTCTCAGCCGTCTGCAAATTCTAGGCTTATTAAGAGGACTTTCATCAAGAGGAAGGTGCCCAGTAGATCTGGTCAGGTGCACTTCACGAATGCTCAGCAAGTTGTGCAGCAGGAGACAGTTATGGCTGGTATGTTCACCATCGAATCCCATCCAGCTTTGGTGTTGTTTGATTCCGGTGCATCGTATTCCTTTATGAGTAAGGGGTTTGTAGAGCGGCACAACTTATCACTATTGGCTATATCGTATGCCAATAAGATCCATACTATGGGTTCTCATATGTTCATCAACACCCACACAGATATAGTAAGTTTGGTATTAGCCACCCACACTTATCGTCTATAGTTCATGATAATGCCTGGGCAAGGCATTGATGCTATTCTTGGAATGAACTGGTTGCGGGTGTATGGGGTAGTATTGGATATGAGGAGAAGAAGTGTAGAGTTACGGCTTCCTTCTTTTGAGGATAGGATGTCTCTCATCATACCCTTAGAACTAGTCTTACCTGTTGCTGCCCATGCTAAAGCCATTCCTAATCTTACCTCCATTCCAGTAGTATGTGAGTTCCCGGATGTTTTCCCTGAAGATCTTCCTAGATTGGCACCGGACCATGAGGTAGAATTCTCCATTGAGCTTGAGCCTGGTACTACTCCTATCTCTAGACATCCGTACCGCATGGCTCTAAGAGAACTGGCAGAAATGAAGAAACAACTGGAGGAGTTGATGGACAAGGGTTTCATCCACCCAAGTTCTTCACCATGGGGTTGTCTAGCGATTTTCGTGAAGAAGAAGGATGGTACTCTGTGGATGTGTGTGGATTACCGCCCCTTCAATGTGGTAATAGTTAAGAACAAGTATCCTTTGCCCCGCATAGATACTTTGTTTGATCAGTTAGCTGGTGCCAAGGTGTTCTCGAAGATAGATCTCCGATCGAGCTACCATCAGATCAAGATCAGGCCACGGGATATACCAAGGATAGCTTTCTCTACTAGGTATGGGTTGTATGAGTACCTAGTGATGTCTTTTGGTCTCACCAATGCCCCGGCTTTCTTCATGTACCTAATGAACTCAGTCTTCATGCCAGAGTTGGATAAGTTTGTAGTAGTGTTCATTGATGACATCTTGATCTATTCCAAGAATGATGAAGAGCATGCCTGTCACCTCTGGATAGTCCTGACTCGACTAAGGGAGCACCAGTTGTATGCTAAATTCAGCAAGTGCGAGTTTTGGTTAGATCGAGTGCAGTTTTTGGGACATGTGTTGACACCTAAGGGCGTTTCTGTGGATCCTAGCAAGGTGCAAGATCTATTAGATTAGAAGTCTCCTAGGTCTGTGCACCAGATCCGTTAGTTCCTTGGGCTAGCTGGATACTATCGGTGCTTCATCCCTAATTTCTCCAAGATAGCCTAGCCCATGACCAAGCTACTCCAGAAAGAAGCTAAGTTTGTTTGGAGTCCAGCTTGTGAAGAAGCTTTTCAGTCCCTGAAGACTTTTCTGACCACTGCTCCCATGTTGGCCCAACCAGATATTGAGAGGCCCTTTGAGGTTTATTGTGATGCCTCGAAGATAGGATTGGGATGTGTGCTTATGCAGGATGAGCGTGTGATAGCTTATGCTTCGCACCAACTAAAGAAGCATGAGGTGAACTACCCCACCCATGATCTAGAGCTAGCTGCTATAGTTCACTCTCTAAAGATTTGGAGGCATTATTTGTTGGGCAACAAAGTGCATATCTTCACTAACCACAAGAGCCTTAAGTATATTTTCACTCAGTCTAAGTTGAACATGAGGCAAAGGAGATGGTTAGAGTTGATCAAGGATTATAATTTGGAAGTCCACTATCATCCAGGAAAAGCCAATGTGGTAGCGGATGCTTTGAGTTGTAAGTCGCATCAGGTTGAGGAAATACCCTTGTCACTCCACCACACAGAGGTGCTAGCTCAGATTGCATTGACCTCAGAATTGCTGGAGCAAATTATTCAGGATCAGAAGGAAGACCCTGAAGAGATTCCTCACATCAAGAAGTTGCTAGCTAAAGGATGTGGACCTCATTTTAGCATTGATGAGCAGGGAGTCATGAGATACAAGAATAGACTGGTGGTTCCATCTAATGAGGAGCTAAAAAGAAAGATTTTAAAAGAAGCCCATCATTCCAAGCTGTATATCCACCCTAGTAGCAACAAGATGTACCATGATCTGCGCCGACTATATTGGTGGTCCTACATGAAGCAAGATATCACTCAGTTCATTGCGGAGTGTGACACTTGCGGTAGAGTCAAGGCAGATCATATGCATGCTCCCGAATATCTGCAACCTTTGCCCATTCTGGTTTGGAAATGGGAGGATATTTCCCTGGATTTTATTGTGGGTTTACCCCACACCTCCGTAGGTTTTGATTCTATTTGGGTCATTATGGACCGTCTCACCAAGTCTGCCCACCTCCTTCCGGTGGACACTAGATACACTACCAAGAAGTATGTGGAGTTATACTTTGATTGGATTATGACCCTACATGGAGTTCCTCTCACCATCATCTCTGATAGAGGGTCAATTTTTGTCTCTTGTTTCTGGGAGAAACTCCAGGAATGTCTGGGTACTCGTCTTCTCAGAAGCTTGGCATACCACCCATAGATTGATGGTCAAACTAAAAGGGTAAACTAGGTGCTCGAGGATATGCTGCGGGCTTGCACCATCTCTTTTCCTAAGAAGTGGGATCATTGTTTGAAGCTGGTAGAATTTTCATATAATAACAGCTACCAAGAGAGTATCCGCATGGCGCCATTTGAAGCTTTATATGGACGGAAGTGTAGGATGCCACTAAACTAGGTTGAAGTAGGAGACCATGGGTACTTCAGGCCTAATTTCATAAAGGAGGCTCGAGAGAAAGTAAATATAATTCGTGAACACTTGAAGGCAGCTCAGAGTCGACAGAAGGCTTACGTAGACAAGCGAAGAAGACCTTTGGAATTTGTAGCTGAGGATTATGTGTATCTCAAGGTATCTCCTATGAGAGGGGTACATCATTTTGGTGTCCATGGCAAGTTAGCCCCTCGGTATGTGGGTCCATACAAGGTGTTGCAACAGTGTGGTCCTGTTGCTTATCGCCTCCAACTCCCTGAATTTCTCTTGGCAGTTCACAATGTGTTTCATGTCTCGCAATTGAAGAAATGCCTATGAGTTCCTAAAGAATCTTTGGAAATAGAAGGACTTTTGCTCCAACCTGATCTGTCTTATGTGGAGCATCCTATAAAAATCTTGGATGAGAAGGAGAGAGTGACCAGGAACAGGGTGATAAAGTTTTACAAGGTACAATGGCAAAATCATTCAGAAGACAAAGCCACCTAGGAGCAAGAGAGCTACTTATCAAAGCATTACCCCCACCTCCTCCCTAGGTCGAATAGTTAGCTATTGCGCCAAATGTACTCCCTACCTCTTTCTCACACTAGGCACATGAAATCTCGGGTCAAGATTTTGTTTTAGGGGGGGTAGATTTGTAACACCCTGGTGTTACATTGTAATGTTTTGCTGAAACATTTCGTAAGCATCTGGATTTTTGTGCATATGTGTATGACATGAGGTATAACTCGATGTTTGGCACTTGAAATATTCGTACGAAACATGAGTCCGTGAGTACATTTCATGTAATACTGTGTAATCGCATTGTTCTAGAATCTAAAAGGGCTAAAAGAATGTGTAGCTAATGGCGATAAAACTAGGTGGGGTCGGACAAGGTTAGCTAGCTAGTACCTCAAGTAGGCTGGGTTTGGATTCCGATGCGGGATCATTCGTTTCAACGTTGTTTTTGTATGTTTCGGAAATGGCCGATGATGCCATGTTTGGCAAACTCTGCGGAACGATTGGCTTAAGAAGTAGCGCGATGTAATGACTGTGATCGGTAGTTTGATGAACCATCTTGTGCATCGAGCAATTAGTTTAGCGATTGGAGCTTTTCATGCAAGGTTTCTCACTGCTTTAAAAAGCATGCATGACACCTGGCTTAAGCCCTAGGCACGGTCACCACCTGCTGCTAGTGTGCCAGCACCCACTGCCGCGCTCGGCTGCGCTGTGCATGCGCATGACCTACACGTCCTAGCCACCTACCCCGCTGCTGCTTGCCTGCCGCCACGTCTGGCTCGCCCTGTGCACCGGCACTGGCCACGTTGCCTTGCCACCAGGACGTGACACGCACGTCTTGCCCTGCGCTGCCTTGGCTGGGAGCGCGTCGGTCCCATGCTGCACGTCGCTCGTCACCACGCCGGTTCTACACCGTTGACATCGCCTTGGCTACTTGTGCATTGGACGACAGTCTAAACGCTATCACCTCGTGTCGCACTCGCGCTGGGTACCTTGTCGGATGCTGCCCACTGCGTCGCCATACCGTTGCTTCGTCGGCTTTCTACCACGCCTTACTGGCTGGCGCTAGGAGCCACACCCTACTGCTTCCCCATGGCTATGCACATCAGTAATTGCATTAACGACCACCACAGGTCCGAGCCATGCCACGCCATGATCTCCCCTGTCTCCACTGTCTCCTTGCCCGCCATGACGATTTCCCCCAATTCGCCTTAACCGTAGCCGTAGACTCCAATTCATCTTAGGCTCGGCTTCGTTAGGCATCTGGCTACGTCCCATCCCCACCTTACTATGTGTGTCCTTGCACATGGCCAGAATTTTGTGATTCCACGTCACTGGCTCCATAAGGCCAAGCCGACGCCCTCTAACAGCGAGCTAGCCCCACAGTGCATCTCGTAGCGATTCAGTGCACCCACAGTCTCGCCATATCCTCTTGAGCACCCCGTACACTGCAGCCGTAGCTTTGCAGCAGGCCAGCCACCACCACGGTGGTTGTGCCACCATTGGGCACCACCGCATCGCTGCGAGCACACGTGGCCAGCCTTGCTCAGACCGCCTCCAACCTAACCGTCAATGCGAAGTTGTTGGTGAGTACTCCCTAGTGCTCGCTAGCTCATGCGTTGGCCTCACCTTCGCTGTTGCTCACAGGAACACGCCCACCTTTGCAGGTCAGGAGCCACCATCGGGGAGGGAGTTCGTCACTGCGCCTCTACTCGCCGTGTTGCCTCCAGTAGCTTCTACTTGTCATCAAGGTACCTATCGACCCCTTAGGTGGACCATAGAGGTTCAGGTGAGGCCGGCATAGTCGCTCAGTGCCCATGCCATCGCGTCGGTGCACGCCCTGGGGGCCAGGGACTTAGTCACGGTGAAGATGTAGAAGTGGGAGGGTGCAGGTGTAAAACGTTAGATTGTGGGAATAGTGCCCTAGTGCTCGTGGAGATTACCGGGTACGTCGAGGGTGTTCGTGCATATTTGCCGACACGTGCAGGCCTTCCCCGTCATGGGCCGTTGGCCGTCTGGGCCGTGCCTCTGCGTGGGCCACGCGCTGGCCTGCTGTCGCGCGCGGGCGGGATGACACGCTGGACCGGGCCACGCGTTGTGGGCTGACGAAAGAGGATTCGATTTTCCTTATTTCCTGGAATTAGAAATGCTTATTTATTTTCTATTATGAATCCAACTTCAATAAATCATAGTAAATTGCATGGTTGTCCAAAAATAGCAAAACTAAGTTTGTTAGGTTCGCAAAAATGGCATCTACCTGTTAGTACAGTAAGTTCACCATTAGCTATTAGGATGGTAGGCTCATAAGATTTAAATAGAAAGCTTAGAGTTATATCGATCAATAATTGCAAGAATTGTTGTGGCGAACCGTCAATAGCTTTAGCTTCAAAATTGTTACAGTAGGGTCCTTAGACCTTTACATACTTGCTATAAAATTGGTAGCCGTAGAGCGAGTTGCTTAATGGCGTAGTTATTATCCTTGCTTTAGTGTATGTATCGTAAACTAGCATTAGGAGTAGGAGTATCCGTAGTCACCATAAGAAGGTATGACACGTTCATACTTGTTAGTAGTGCTGGTATGTAGCTTAGACTTTAGTGGGTAGATATCACTTAGTAGTTTAATAGAGGTACTTTTGCATTGAGAATTTCTGTTGCCGTAGTGTTAATCATTGCATCGTCATTTCATGTAGATCATGAACAGGTAGACTTTGTACCCATCGGTGAGCCAGAGTAAGACAAGGTGATCGAGGAGTACGAGGAGGAGCTCTTCACACAGGAGGGAGCCTAGGAGCCTGTTGGTACTGACTTTGCTGACCCGGCACCTGCCCAAGGCAAGCCCCGGTGCATAACCCCTATTTTTAAATGGTCACTAAATATATTTATATGATATGCATTTACGTTATAGGCATTTTATGGAAACTACATGCATAAATATATCCACCATGAGTCCTACTAGTACAGGTCGAGTAGCTGCTATGCTCAGGATGTCGGTAGCGTGAGTAACCTACCGTTACTCGTAGATAGGTGATTAAACTATGATATCATGATGAAATAATGGAAAGGAAAATGTGACCGGGCAAGGATGTGGATTTGGTACTGGTGGGTGTGAGGGGTTGTGTCCTACGGCCAATAGGCCATAACCCGGTTACACTTTTTCCCTGTCTGTATCGATTAAGGACCGGTCATTGCATATGACTCTAGGTAAGTCATAGATTATTGTCCCGAGCACATACTTGGGTATGGGCGTAGGGAAGGCTTGCTGCTCTCTTGTCATGGATTCAGCTCTTTTTGGACCGACTGATGGAAAGAGAAGGTGGTGGAGGTCCTTACGCCGCACTGAGTCTAGGACTCAGAGGCGGGGGCTTGGAGTCCAAGTTTGGACGGGGACCTAGACACCCGGGACAGGAGAGTGGTGGGTTAGTCCTGCTTGTGCCTGGGGTACAAGCGGGGCATGTGTCTTTGGGGCACCCAGCTGGGCACATTGATTCATGAATCACCGGGTTATCCGGTACGGCTTGTCTATGGTTTAGCACTGTAGTAAGAACTGGAAGTGAAAAAGGAGAAGGAACAGTATTGATTGCTCAACCCTTGCTTGAAAGTAGAACAGGTGCTTATATAGATTGACTAGATGAAAACTTAATCTAGCTGATGATAATAATGTATCAATAAGGACTCACTATTAGTATTGCTTTTTGCTAAAAGAGAACCAGCAAACCATAAAGCCTAGCATATTCCTTGGAGTCGGGAAAGTATTCCCACTGGTCGGATAAGTCTTGCGAGTATATTGTGTACTCAGGGTTTATTTACCCCTGTTGCAGGTGATGCTTGAGGAGTACCTTGTGTGGAGGATTCTTCTGATGGGCTCAGACGAAATCCTCATTATCTTATCGTTAGATGTTATCTTTTAATATTCCGCTGTTTATCTTTCCGCACTCTATATTTGGTATTGTAATAATGTACTTTTTAAGAAACTCTAATGTATGAGATGGACTTGTGTTGTAACTCGTTCTCATTATTGGATCCTTGGGAAAATGTGGATCTTTCGGGTTCTCCCTCGGGATGTACCCGATGGACACCACTCGTTGTAGCTGCTTTTGGGGTGCTTAGTGTCTGGTGGAAGACGAGCGCCTCTATAAGTATGCTATTTTGGGCGATTCTGCCACACGGTCGAAGATCGCTCCAACCACCTCCTCACCTGAGGCATGGCTGGTGGCGATGTTGAGGAGCTCCTTGGTGGTTCATGGGTCCTTACGTCCGAGCTTGTGAACCAGGGACTCGCAGGTGGTCCTAGACCGGAAAGCTCCTATAACATCGACGTTGATGACGTTAAGCAGCTCGTTGCACTGCTGGGAGAAGCTCTAGATGTACCCATGGAGGGTTTCACCGGCCTTCTATCGGTAGTTTTTGAGATCCCATGGATTCCCAGGACGCTTGTACGTGCCCTGGAAGTTCCCCACGAAGATCTCTTTTAGATCCGCCCAACTTTGGATTATGTTGGGCGGAAGGTGTTCCAACCATATTCGTGTCGAATCAGCCAGGAACAATGGAAGGTTGTAGATAATGAAGTCATCATTTTCCGCTCCACCGACTTGGCAAGCAAGCTGATAATCTTCGAGCCATAGTCCAGGGTACATTTCCCAAGAGTATTTTGAGATGTTGGTTGGTGGTTGGTACCGTGGTGGGAAGGCAGCATTGAGGATGTGTCAGCCAAAGGCCTAATGTCTCGGTAGGTCGGGGCTCAGGCTTCGGTCCTCGCCACTATCGTAGCGTTCACCATGGCTAGCTCCCTCCCTCGCATCATCGTAGGTACGCCTGCGGGCGTCGAGGGTGTCGCGCGCGTCACAGTTGCGGCCGAGATGCTCATGCATCAGGACTATAGTGTACAACATGCCACCTTGCGGCGCCTGGTGAACTGATGCGCCCTTGTTGGGTTACTCTGAGGGCGTGTGTTGGCTGACGTTGAACTCACATCATCGAGACAATGAGCTTTCGGCTTGCTGCGCCGCCGCACGCTCGAGTACCAATGATCCTCAGGCATCATGGGCCCCGGAAGCCGATGGAGTAAGGCCACCATAGCAGCAATATTTTGGCTTGCCCAAGCGAAGTGAGGGAGGGCTTCATCGTCCTCGATGATCCTCCGATTCACGTCGCAGGCCATGGCGCACGTGCCCACCGTGTCCATGGTGCTCGATCTCTCGATCGAGCTCTGCTCGCTCCTGCTCGAGCTGGAGTCATGCTTCCTTGAGCTCTTAGTGTTAGGCCTTTAGCTGCTCCATCTGCAAACGATTGAGAGAGGAACAGGTCCCAAGTCTCTGGTGAGAGGATGTAACCCCTCTGGTGTTATAAGCTCACTTAGCACTAAGATTATGGCCTGAGAGATAGATTTATCAAGATATTGAGTTAGTTATGTAAATGCCTATAGGCGCTAATGAAAAACATGACAAAAAGGAAAGAATAAGTTGTGTTAATCGTTGGCATGAAAAACAATTTCTATAAACAAAAATAAAATGTAGCCTGTGTGTAGTGCTTAAGTAAAGGTGATGAGCAAATGGTGTAAATGAAAAGTGCAACTGTAATTTTTGAAAACAAAGGTTGTTAACTAGTGTTCTTGGATGCTCAAAAATCAAATTGAAAATTAAAATTAGCCCTTTTCATTGAATCGACAAAAATTTGAAGTGGTGTTGAAAGTACACTTTTTGGCGATTTATAAAATGCAAAATAGTTAAATAGTGCCCTAATGTTTTGGTTCTATTGTTTGGTATAAAGTGTGTGCTATGTCGTGAAATGGTTGTTGATAAAGTTTGGTAAAGTTGGATTATTTTAAAAATGAGTGCAAAAGTGCTAGTTGTTGTTTAATCGAACGTAAATTTTCTAAGTCTGAAAATAGTTCTATAATACTGTTTTGAGGAATTAACTCGAGAAAATGGGGTTAAATACCATAGTAATATTTTTGCTCAGTGGTTTGCATCATAGTTAGTACCATCTAATGGCATAAGGGTTAGTTAGGTTAGTGCTTGTGTTGGCCGGCTGGGGCCGCTCGGCTTGGCCATGGCATGGCTGCTGTCGAGACGCTGCCAGCCGCTGGTCGCCTGTCGGACGGCCACTGGCCACTACCACCCTGCTACCAACCTTTGCAACTCAGTTCTCGTCATCACATGGTGTTGTGCCCTGCTGCTGCTGCCCGCTATCGCTGTCGCACGTTGTCGCTGCTGCTACTCGTGCCCTGCAGCTCTATGTCGTTACGCCTGCGGGCGTCGAGGGTGTCGCGCGCGTCACGGTTGCGGCCGAGATGCTCATGCATTAGGACTGTAGTGTACAACATGCCACCTTGCGGCGCCTGGTGAACTGATACGCCCTTGTTGGGTTACTCTGAGGGCGTGTGTTGGCTGACATTGAACTCACATCATCGAGACAATGAGCTTTCGGCTTGCTGCGCCGCCGCACGCTTGAGTACCAATGATCCTCAGGCATCATGGGCCCCGGAAGCTGACGGAGTAAGGCCACCATAGCAGCAATATTTTGGCTTGCCCAAGCGAAGTGAGGGAGGGCTTCATCGTCCTCGATGATCCTCTGATTCACGTCGCAGGCCATGGCGCACGTGCCCACCGTGTCCATGGTGCTCGATCTCTCGATCGAGCTCTGCTCGCTCCTGCTCGAGCTGGAGTCATGCTTCCTTGAGCTCTTAGTGTTGGGCCTTCAGCTGCTCCATCTGCAAACGATTGAGAGAGGAACAGGTCCCAAGTCTCTGGTGAGAGGATGTAACCCCTCTGGTGTTATAAGCTCACTTAGCACTAAGATTATGGCCTGAGAGATAGATTTATCAAGATATTGAGTTAGTTACGTAAATGCCTATAGGCGCTAATGAAAAACGTGACAAAAAAGGAAAGAATAAATTGTGTTAATTGTTGGCATGAAAAACAATTTCTATAAACAAAAATAAAATGTAGCCTGTGTGTAGTGCTTAAGTAAAGGTGATGAGCAAATGGTGTAAATGAAAAGTGCAACTGTAATTTTTGAAAACAAAGGTTGTTAACTAGTATTCTTGGATGCTCAAAAATCAAATTGAAAATTAAAATTAGCCCTTTTCGTTGAATCGACAAAAATTTGAAGTGGTGTTGAAAGTACACTTTTTGGCGATTTATAAAATGCAAAATAGTTAAATAGTGCCCTAATGTTTTGGTTCTATTGTTTGGTATAAAGTGTGTGCTATGTCGTGAAATGGTTGTTGATAAAGTTTGGTAAAGTTGGATTATTTTAAAAATAAGTGCAAAAGTGCTAGTTGTTGTTTAATCGAACGTAAATTTTCTAAGTCTGAAAATAGTTCTATAATACTGTTTTGAGGAATTAACTCGAGAAAATGGGGTTAAATACCATAGTAATATTTTTGCTCAGTGGTTTGCATCATAGTTAGTACCATCTAATGGCATAAGGGTTAGTTAGGTTAGTGCTTGTGTTGGCCGGCTAGGGCCGCTCGGCTTGGCCATGGCATGGCTGCTGTCGAGACGCTGCCAGCCGCTGGTCGCCTACCGGACGGCCGCTGGCCACTACCACCCTGCTACCAACCTTTGCAACTTAGTTCTCGTCATCACATGGTGTTGTGCCCTGCTGCCGCTGCCCGCTATCGCTGTCGCACGTTGTCGCTGCTGCTACTCATGCCCTGCAGCTCTATGTCGTTATTGGACCGGCCTAATGGTGCTGCCACGCGCACATGCACCCCCGCTACACCCGCACATGGCCGTGCTGGCCATTGTGGCAATCTCTCTCCCAACCACCACCTTTACGTGCGCTACGCCAAGCCAGGCCGCCCCCTCTTTCCCCTATTCGTGTCATGTCCGCAATCCCGATGTCGTCGTAAAGTCCAACCAGGGAGAGGTCACATCCAACCGATTCCTATTGTCTTCGGCTCCATCTTTAAGCTTGCTGTCCACCTAATCCTATCTGGCCTTCAATTGAGTCCGGCCAACCCCAATCAGCCATTTCCCCTCGCCACCGAGCCGTTAAGGCCATGCCCGGCTAAGGCGGGTGGCAACCTGATCCCAGCGCCATTTGAGTTGGCCTAGCTGCGCCAAAAGAACCATCGCGACTCCCTCGTCAACCGGCTCACTTCACCCGAACCTCTACCACCTCACCGCCATAGCTGACACGGCCGTGTCCGCCGTGGCTCACCACCAAGCTCGCCGCGCGCATGTGGCCAGCCCACCCTAGCCTTCCTCCGCGTCAACCATCGTCTCGGCTAGTGTTGTGGTAAGTCCATGGTGCTCTGGCGCCAGCTGGTTGGTCCTTTAGAGGCCCTAGCTAGTCGGAATGGCTGCGCCGCCGCCGTGGGTGGCCGCTAGTCGTGGCCACGCTCGCCCGTGAGCCCCGCTGTCCTCCACCGCCGCGTAGCACCTGAGTTTAGGTTAGTGATGGTGCTTGGCCGATTAGATGGAGCCGTCATGAGCCCGGCTCACCGGCGTAGCCGCCTAGTGCCGCTGCCTGTCATGCCACCGCGCACCCTGACTCGGGGAGGTGCGCTTGAAAATTTGAAAAACGTCAGGGGGTTAAGTGAAGAGAGCTGAGAGAGGGGGGAATAGGGTTTGGGTCGCGGTGTAGGTCGGCATAAGACCGGGGCCGTTTTTGCTTAAACGCCCAGGGCGCGTGCGGGCTCTGCCGTGGGCCATGTCCGCGCACCGCGCATGTAAAGGTGGTGGTTGGGAGAGAGATTGCCACAGTGGCCAGCACGGTTTTGATTTTTCCTTTTTAGGAGGAATTAGAAATAGATTGTTAATTTTATTTCTGAGCGGAACTCTAGTAAATATTATAAAATCGCATTGATATTCAAAAATAGTAAAACCAAATTTGTTAGGATCCTAAAATCATGATCTATCTGCTAGTATATTTTGTTCACATAGTTTTATAATATTCTTAGAAGCTATATAATTAAATTAAGATACTTAATATTGCCAAAATATAAACTTGTAGGAATTGTTGTGATAAATTGGTGATAGTGTTGGCTCTAAAATTTTTATAATAAATTCCTAACAATATTAGGTGCTCACTATAATTTTTGTAGCTCCAAAGGAATTAGTTTGTTAAGGTAACTAAATGAGTCATGTACGTAAATATATATTTAATCAATCAAATGTCAAAAATAATTGGGGGTTTGTAGAACAAAAACATTTTTCTAGAAACGAGCCTTACTTGATGATGTGGATACATAGACTAGCACGTTAGAGCTATCTTGTTAGCTTGTGAGGCGTAATTGAATTTCTAAGAGTTTCGGCTGTCGTTGATTATTTACATCTATCCTTTGCATCCATGTATATCATAATAGGAATAATGATGGATCGTGGAGATGACCGAAGTAATGGAAGCAGATGGTGACTTGATGATCATGCCACCAAGACAAATGCTAACTTGGTTATATCTTACCCAGGCAAGCCCCGGTGCATAACCCCTACTATTATGTACTCTATTTTATGCTTGTGCATTAAGTTTAAGGAGTTGAATGAAACTCACTTTCATATATATATATATATATATATATATATATATATATATATATATATATATATATACGGTAATGCTATTTTGCAGCTAGCCACAGAATAACTTATTCTATAGCCACATTATTTTACGATAATGACAATACACATTTACGATACATGACTTACCATAATGTTATAGTAAATCACTTATGAGAGAGTTACCATAATCTCGTAAATTAGTATAGTAATTATCGTAACTCAAAGTGGCCATAGAATAACTTATTCTGCGGCTAGCTACAGAACAGTAGCTCTATATATATATATATATATATATATATATATATATATATATATATATATATATATATATATATATATATATATATATATCCTTATCCTATGAGTTTTACTAGTATGATAAGATCGTGTATATTGTTATGCTATAGGACTCCGGTAGAAGTCAAGTGATTGTCTGTCACTCGCGAGAGATAGTAAAGATATTATTGTTGTTATTATATTACTATCACATAGAAAATATATGAATGATAATTGGAGATCAGGCGGAATGGTACGTGGATCTAAACTTGGTTTGGCATTCGAGCGAGGCCTGGATTTTGCTTGTTCTGCCTGTGTCGGTTAAGGATCGTCCGTTGCATTAGATTCTAGTTAGGTCACAGACTTATTATCCTGAACACATACTTGTTTATGGGACCAGGGAAGGCTCGTTGCTCTCTTGTCGTGGGTTCCAGCACTTTCTGGACCGACTGGTTGGAGGTGAGGATGGTGGAGGTCTAAGCACCACACTGAGTTTGGGGCTCAGGAGTGGGGGCTTAGAGTCCAAGTTTGGACAAGGACCTGGAACTAGAACCCTTACCAGGAGAGTGATGGGTTGGTCCTGCATGTGCCAGGGGTACAAGCGGGGCGTGTATTTTGGGGTACCTAGCTGGGCACATTGATTCGCGAATCGTCGGGTAATCCAGTATGACTTATCTATAGTCTAGCACCGTAGTAAGAACTAGAATATGAAAGATGGTAAAATGGTCTGATTGCTTACCCCCTGCTTGCAAAGTAGCATAGGTGCTTACATAGAATGGTTAGTTAATGAACTAATTATGACTGCTAATAAAATGAATATAAGGATGTACTTTTAGTAATGCTTCCACAAATGCAGTAGCCCACAAGCCAGATAGCCTTGCGTACCCTTAGAGTCTTTTCTTTCCTCCTAACGGGTAAGTCTCGCTGAGTACAATTGAGTACTCTAGGTTTTATTTTCCTCTATTGTAGGTGACAGGCGGATGCTAGAGCTGACTCTTGTGTGTGGATTCCTCCTGGTGAGCTTAGAGAGGATTCCTTTACGCTGCGATCATAGTTTTTATCTATAACTCTCACTAAATGTCTTAATAAATAGAAGTTCTATAATCTGTTGTCATAGCTTATATATCAATGCTTCATCATGTCATGAATAGATATTTATTTCTACTGTAACTCTAATCCCATGTTTATATTCTGTAGTAAATTAAATTGTTCATAACTCTGATATTGTATTAAAAGTGATGTAAGAAATGACTTAAGAATGTTGTAAGCTTTATTCTCTCATTTGTGATCCTGATGGAAAAATATGGATTTTTGGGTTCACCCTTGGGGTGTGCTCGACGGAACCACATAATTTAGTGCCCTCATTTGGGTACATAGTGCCTAATGGAGGACGAGTACTCCTAGGAGGTATTAGATTAGGCGGTTCTACCATAGAGGAGCGAACGGGCGCCGAGAGCTCGGTCGCTTCCTGGCTGTGTGCTCGTGTGTTCTGATCAGTTTAGGGTTCAATGGGTTTGAGTCCGAATTGATGCGATGTGTTGCGTTGCCCTTTGTGGGATGCCCTGCTTTCCCTTTTATAGACCAAGGGAAAGCACACGTTACAGTGGGGGGAAAAAGGAGGATGAGAAGGAGAAGAAGCCCTCCAGGATCGTTAGGTTCTTTTATTCATTCACATGGGTCCCATTGATCCTATAGACGTCAACAGGGACATTTCTACGTCGTGGCCCTGATCATCACTGGTGCCATGTGCAGGCGTCGTCTCCTAGTCATGGCGCTCCACTTTGTTCTAACGGACGTCATGGTGGGCTGACACGCCCATCAGTGCTCGTACGAGGGTTAGGCAGAACAGCACCAGTACGTCTGACGCTGTTCCTAATGTGAATCCCCAGGTATGGCCCATCACGGCCATGGGTTATATCGAGGCGTCCCGATCACCTCCCTGGTGTTAGCGTTTTGACCTAGGCCTATTCGCTTGGACCTGGAGTGGTTGGCGGCGGTATGGATCTCCGTCGAGCGAGGCGGAGCCCGCCCTCAAAGGTCGGGCAAGGCAAAGCCAACCCTCAGAGGCCGAGCGGTGAGGCGGAGCCAGCCCTCAGAGGTCAGGCTAGGCGGAGCACATATCCAAGGGTCGGGCAAGGCGGAGCCGGCCCCTAGAGACCAGGCGAGGAGGAGCCAACCCTCAGAGGGTAGGCGAGATAGAGCTAGCCCTTAGAGGGTCGGGCTAGGCGGAGCCAGCCCCTAGAGGCCGGGCGAGGCGGAGCCCGTGGCCTTGGTGTCGGGCGAGGTGGAGCCCGCCCCTAAGGGTCGAGCGAGACGAAGCCTGTGGCCTCAATGTCGGACGAGGCGGAGCCTGCCCTCAAAGGTCGAGTGAGATAGAGCCAGACCTCAGAGGCCAGGCTAGGCGGAGCCAGCCCTCAGAGGGTAGGCAAGATGGAACCAGCCCTCAGAGGGTCGGGCGAGGCAGAGCCCGCCCCCAAAGGTCGGGCGAGGCGGAGCCTCCGGCCTCGGTGTCGGGCGAGATAGAGCCCCCCTTAGAGGTCGGGAGAGGCGGAGCCCGTCCCCAAGGATCGAGCGTGGCGGAGCCTACGACCTCGGTGTCGAGCGAGGTGGAGTCAGACCTCAGAGGCCGGGTGAGGCGGAGCCAGCCCTCAGAGGTCGGGCAAGGCAGAGCCCGCAGCCTCAGTTTTGGACCCAGCCTCTGTGTCGAGCGAGGCGGAGCCCGTCCCCAGAGGTCGGGCGAGGCGAAGCCCGCCCTCGGAGGCTGGACGAAGCAGAGCTTGTGCACCTGGGGTCGGCTGGAGCTGTAGTCGCGCTCTTGACTGCTCGAATGAATCAATGTTGATAGTTATTAACTCCTCTTCGGGTACCCTAGTATTAGTCCCCGACACTAATATTCCGATTCTAAAATATATTAGTCCCTAGCACACATGTGTGAGTCATGTGTCATAATTAATTGTATATGTGAGATTTATTCCAATCTAATTATGTCGGTCAACAACCTGCAGAGCCGATCCTGATAAACAAACCCAGCTCTTCCGTTGTGCTGTACCCGGACGAAATACGTACGTACATAATATATATTCCAGTAGAGTCGATCTCAATTATTCATCGATACTGTATTCCAGCACAAACGTCCTCGGCACCTCGAGTACAAATTCCTCGAGTTCGTCATTAATTATCAACCACATATATGAATAGTATTTCCACGCATAGAGGTGATAAATAATTGTAATAATAAATATTGAAAGCCATACATAAAAATCCAACATATCATAAAAATTTAATCGTAATTATTGTTTTTTTATTTCGCAGTGGATGCGCTATATGTAGCTTTGTCCTTGTGAGCTAATATATTTGAGATTGGCAAAGTCATTAGAAGTTCCTGTCGACGAACACGTCACCTATCAATAAAAAGTAGTGCCGTAGAATAAATTTAGATGAGTGGCTAATTCAGATGGGCAGGTTCACCTAGGCTATAGCTAAACTAGTTCGCATATAATAGCGAGTTTGATCAAGCAGTACCCGAACAATGCACACCTCAGCTGTAAGGATTACGTAGAGCCCAAAATAGATGTCTAGGACTAATCCTAATTATCCTTTGGTATCAAATTCAGACATGGATGCGCAATCTGGATCGGTCCAGGCTGCTGATGATTTATTATGCATTTGAAACGGGTAGAACACCCGATCGAGAAAAAAAAATGTATTTGAAAAAAAAATGTTCTGAGTTCGGCCCTCTGAATCCACACTAAGCAATCCAAGCCATGGGCGGACTGACCCAATCCAATTTTTTGGGCCAATAAACACCTGTCCAAGCCCATCCACAAGGCTCCATGGGCTTCATGGTCAGGCTAACATCAGGTAAGGCCAGGATTTTTTTTATATGTCCAGACTATATAGGAAACAAGTTATTTTTTTTTTTCTTTAACTAGCAAACATGTACCTGTGGCACGTGCACGCGCGTGTCTAGAGAAAAACATTTATATAAATATTATGATAGAAAGACTAAATGATTACCTTAAATGAGATTCAAACTCTATGAACATGGTCCATTCCATCCTGACAAGACCAGGTGCCAGGTGATGTGATACGGCAGCTAGTCTTTCCAAATAATAAAAACATTCTTTCTAAATTATAAGATATTTTGGTTTTTCTACTCTACATGACCAGCCTCCGGACATTCGGACACACGCGCCCGCGCGTACGCCTGCTGTTGCACCTGCAGTTGTGCGTCCGCGCTTCTCCGTTTCCCAATACTGCGTTTCGTGCTGCCAGACCGCGCATGCACGCTGGACCGTCTGCGCTCGCTCGGCGGCACCCCAGCAGCTACAGCAGGCGGCTGCGGCAGGTGGGTCTCATTGCAACATGTGCAACACAAGATGTCCTTTTGCAACATCCAAATAAAACAATTACAACATACGTTCGTAACCGTTGAAACACTTGCAAAACCACTGGACATATAGATGTCCAACGGCCCAGCCCGATGGGGGTCGGGCCGGCACGGCACGCCGGGCCGCTCGGGCCGTGCCGAGTCGAGCACCGTGCCTGACCTATGGCCCAGGCACAGCCTGCTGGGCCGTTTTTGGGCCAGGCCGAGCCGAGAAGCAAGGCAAATCCAGCGTGTTGGGACGGCCCGAGGCCCACGAGGAAGCGCGAGCACCTAGCAGCCAGAGAGAGGGGGAAGGGGAGGAAGCACAAGCAGCCGGAGATGGCAATCAGGGCGGAGCTCGGGGCCAGCGCACTCGCTACTACGGCGGCTTAGGACGGTCCACAGCGGCGGCGCTCGAGGAGAGGGAGGGGCAGGGGGCGTCAGCGTCCACGCTCGGACGGCCGCACTGCGAGGTGAGGAGAGGTCGCGCGAGGAGCTGGGGACGTCGAGGAGAGGGAGGAGGCGTCCCGGTCCCGCGTCCGCGCTCGCCTCGCCGACACGAAGGAAGGGGAGGGGGCGCCCGCGGCGACGGCGCCGAGGTGAGAGGAGGAGAGAGTGCGGCACTGTGGTGTTGGGAGGGGGCTGCGTGGGGGAGGGGAAGGGAAAGGGAGTTAGGGTTCGGGGGTGGGCCTGTGGGGCACTAGGGGAGTTGCGGTAGGGGCTAGGGCTCTTAGCAGGTCAGTTGGCCAGGGCGCTACCGAGCCACGCTCTATGGACTAGGGCGTTCCGTGCCGGCCCACGTGCCTGGGGTAAGGCCCAAGCATGGCCTGCTCCTCCGGGCCGTGCCAGCCCAGACCCGCTCACCATCGAGCCGGGTCGTGCTTGGGCTGGGCCAAAAATACAGGCCTCGTGCTAGGCGACGGGCTCGGGCTGCATGGACATTTATACCTGGACAACGTTTGAAAGCCATTACGAACATATACAACATCAAGATGAAACACTTATAACATGCATATGAAACACCTAAAACACTTTGAAAACATACACTTGAAACATGCATGTATATGCAATATCCGGACGAAACACTTGAAACATATGTTCGAAACACCTAAAAAACTTGATAAATACGCTTGCAACATGAAACATAGGCTTGCAACATGCGTATATAGCCAATGCAACATATGCGACATTCAAATGAAACACTTAAAACATACATCTGAAATACCTGAAACATGGCATCGCCGGCGGCCACGGCTCGTTGCGGCAGGAAGCTCGCGTCGATGGTGGTGGTGCCCCTTGTCATGGTGTCTTCGACTGGCGCCGAGGTGGGGCGTGGCCGGGGACGTTGCACGGCAGTGGCACGGGATGGGGGTGCGGCGTGGTGTAGGATGGGGGCGCATGTGGCGTGGGATGGCCACAGTGGTGAGGCGAAAATGGGGCAGGTGGATGGCCGCACGGCGCCGTGAAGCCGCGTGACGACGTGAGGCGAAGTGAGGAGTTTTTTTAGAGAGATGGAGGAGACGTAGGTGAGTAGGCAGGCTTGTTGGACTGGTAACGCGTAGACCTGGGAAGGTGGCATCTAGATGGACGGACACCCACACCAACATTTTCATTTCTACGTATATAGTTTTTTTCATATGTATATATAGTAAAAGCAATGTATCGAGGAAAGTCAAAATGTTTTATAATTTGGAACATAGAGAGTACGTGAGTCCATCCCATGTTACAAGTCAGAATAAAGTTTTTATTGCGTTAATTTCGCCGTATCAATTTCTAATGTTCAAATTAAATCTTGCAGCCCCAAAACATGATCATCGCCGTATCTCCTCTTTTTCCACTCAAAGCGGCCACGTGACATGAGTCTCGGCGTGCTACACTTGAACACTGGATTTTCCTAACAAACACTCAAACACACGAGTTTTTGATGCCGGGATCACGCAATCAAGCAGGATGTTCGAATAGGTGACAGCCATAGGCGTGCAGTGCATGTTGAGGTGCCATCGGGTTGAGTCGCTGCCGAAACGACGTCCGGATCGAACGGATATTACAGAGGAAGAGTCTCACTAAAAAAATATTTTTTTTAATGTGATGTGAAATTATTGTCGTAGTCCAACTTTTCTACGTGAACTCTAAAATTATGCATCTCATCCCTTCAACTCGCAAAACTATTTAAATTGCCTCTATACGAGGTTAGAAGCATTGTTCGTCTATATGGTTATTTAGCACGTTTACACACCGTGTAAACATCTTGCCGTATCCGTAATTTGACATTTATCCTATTTAATCACTGTTCTGTTTAAATGATCAATTAGCCCAAATAATAAATAGCTAAATGATAGGTGACCATTTAGTCTGTTTAACGTTTGAATGTTTAGGCAAACACTGGATAGAGATGGCTTTCAATATGGTTTATAAAAAATCTGGTAAACATTTGATAAGGTTTTTCAACCTCCAGAAATGCTTCTAAAGTTTTAAAAGTTCCGAGAAAATTTTAATATATAGATTGGGACAAGTTAAATCCAAATAAAACATAATGCTTATAGAAATGTCTCTAGAAGCTTCTAAATATTACACTTAGCTCTAGAAAAAAAAATTATCTAGAAAAATTCTAAAACATTGTAATCGATGTCTAAACGTGTTTTGAAAATATTTTTACAACAAATACATGAGATATGAATACATTCACAAGTAGTATTATGCTGCATTCAATATTGGTTGCATCTTATATTTGTTTTGTGTTGTTTACTTGTCTTCACGCGGAGCTAAATTGTATATCTTGATATAGGTGCACTCGTGCCCAGCGCGGCCGCGCCCCTCCACCTCCCGCGGGTTGTTCACGGGCCATGTCATCTACTAAAGGTCTCGTTTAATTCGCACTATTCAACTAGTTTTTCAGCTAGAACAGTGTTTTTTTCTCACAACAATTCAGCCAGAACAATACTTTTCAGCCAATTCAGCCAAGATTCAGCAAGTCGAACGAGGCTAAACTAGAGTTAGTTAAGCCTCTTAATTTTGTTCCAGGGCAGCAGCTACCCGGAAAAGATCATTTTTATGTAGCCTGTTCGTTTCGGCTTATTCGTTCGTATCTGGCTTATAATCCATGGCTTGAACGGTGTTTTTCTCCCACAGCAAACCAGCCAACGATACTTTCAACCATGCTTTATAAGTCAATTCAGCCGAAACGAACACGCTGATGGTTTTACCTCCGTAAATTATCGATGTGATATGATTTTTCACCTCTGATTTCAAAAGCGAACATTTTTCCCTCTCAAATCTCAACTCTCAAAACCATTTAAATTGACGCTGAGTACTTATAACCCAGATACCCTCACCACATGAGATTGGCTTGCACTGTACGTCCAACTCCGCGTCGAACTCTGGCGTCCTGCGGAAGGACTCAAGTGAAAACAAGCAACTTGCTGCCTCTCAAGATAGCAGGTGCAGTGTGCAAGTCGAAACAGTGTGCAGCAAGACAAGACAAGCGACACGACGTGTCATCCCTACACTAATATTGGCTTTGTTCCTTAAAATTTAACTTATACCTGCTTACGTTGAAATAATAAAATATTTTTCGTTCCCTGAAAAAGGCTGCTATAGCCCTGCCATTAAGATACTGTAGCGGTACTGTAACAACGTTGTGGTGTATTTTTCCATCCACTCACGAGGCATGCATAGTAGGACCACGCAATAGCGCCCTCGTCACATCAGCATGGTTGGAGAGAGTCCCACGTCAAATGTCGTCCTAAACAGTATTTTTAGATCAAATCCTACACAATATTGGCAGGCCCGGCCCGGGGGTTCGAGCTGTGCCCACGCAGAGAGCCCTTGAAGCCTAGGTGTCAAATCTTAAGTACGTAAACTAGTTGGTAATACTATGATGTAATAGGAAATATATATATATATATATATATATATATATATATATATATATATATATATATGGCCCATAGAAAATATCAGGTGCGTAAGAAAGAGTCTGTCGATTTCTTTTTCATCGCGGCCTCTCTCCTTCGTGGTTTTATCGCGGCATGCCTTCGCGTCTACCGTTCGGCGTCACCGTCGCCGATCGGCCGTGCGCAGCGCACTGGCTACTCCGCTTGTTCGCTCCATAACTCCGTTCCCAGCCAAGCGAGTACGACACTACAACTATACGAGACGTCCTTGCGTCCAGATGTGTTCAGGTAAAGTGCCGTGCCCAATTGCCCCTGTTCCCTAAGCCCCTTTGTTGATTGTTTAATCAATGTTTAATTTGCCTAATTGCCTTTGCCCCCGGTCGTTATTCTTCAAAATATAAGACTCAGATCTAATTTGGGATTGGGGAATTCCTAATGGTGCAAGGCAGTGAATAATTATTATCCTTGTTCTCCACTTGTCTCTCGCCAAAAAAATACTTGGTAATTTACTAACACTCATTTTTATTTTAACGTTAAACTGAATCTAGTATTTCTAAAATTCCAGTGCACTCGTGTTGACAAAAGGCACGCATTTATATAGAAGTGAAAAGAAAAAATAGAGATGGATAGAATTTTTATACATATTATTATAATTATAATGAAGGGCCCATCTCCAAGACTGGCTCCAGGTCTATAAATTGACAGGACCATGCCTGAATATTGGAACATGGCCTCGCACAAAGGAATGTGTAGTAACAATAGGATGCATGACTCCCTAGATCAGTGTCATATGGAAGACTCTCTCTTATAGCCGCCCTGCTCGTTATAATAAGGGACAGCATGGGCATCTTATTCCCACAAAAGCAAGAGACGCCAGTCTCTCGGCTTAAACTCCCTCAATTTTAGACTCATTTTCCCTCTCTTCATATTTTATTTGTAACCCCTAGAAACACGATTGAACAACATTCGAACCGGATGTAGGACACATTGTCTGAACCAATATAAATCCTAAGTCTCTCAGTGCTGGCCATGTGAACCCTACACAAGACTATAAATTTACTAATCGATTTGAGCGTACCTAGTTACGAAACATTAGCAACTGCCCTGCCCGGGTTAGAAGTGTTTTCAAGGCTGGTCATCTTTTTTTACTTAAAAAAACTAATAAATACATGATAAAGTTTTTAAACCATGAAGATGTTTACCAAATTCTAATTTTGATTAAAAATAGAGATAGATTAATACATGAAAAACCCAAATAAATATTATTAGAGGTCGTAAACCTATCTCTCGAAGCTTTAGAAAATAAGATTTAGCTCTAGGAAAATAGAAAAATATCCCAAAAATTAGAAAATCCCCAAAACATTCTAATTGATGTCTAAATATATATGTTTTGAAATCTTTGCACAACAAAAATATGATATGCAACCAGCAAAAATGCAACTACATTTAATCCTTAATGTATTGATGCTAGTTGTATTTCGTGTTTTAGTGTGGAAAATATTAAAAACATGTTTAAACATCAATTAGACTGTTTCAAAAATTTTGTTGATTCTTTTCCCATTTTTAAAGCTAAATCAATTTTTGAAGCTTTTTGAGATCCTTTCATGAGTTCTATGTATTCTATTTTGGGTTTTTCGTGTCCTAATATATGTAACACCCCGGTGTTATGCAAGCATTTAGGCATTGCAAATCATGCATATTGTGCATCATCAAGCATCCTAAGTATCCATGCCTAATCATGTAAATAATAACTGAAACCATGCTTCAAAATATATGAAACATGCTCGTAAAACATGAATGTTGCATACACTTGTTTAGAGTTATTTTGCCCTAATTATGCTTGCTATGTTAGTAAAACATGTTTGGCTATAATTGTAAATCATCTAAAATTATTTAGCACCATTTTTGGAGCAAAGTTTGTATTCAAACTTTTGACAAAATATGCATTTGAAATTTTTATTGAAAATGGTCAAAAATCCTCCCTATTTAGCTTTTACTTCCCAATTCAAAATCTATGCAAAATTTTTAGTTGGTCCCTAAAGCAAAGTTGTAGAGGATTAAGTTCTAAGCAACTTTTATTTTTGGGCCATTTTCAAAAGAAGTCATTTTCTTGCTCAAAAGGGTATTTGAAAACTGATATTTGAAAATTCATTGAAAATAGAATTTGAAAAAATGTTTCTCTCCTTAAACGGGCCGCCGCCTCACTTCTGGCCCACCAGCCGAAGCCGGCCCAACGATCCACCCCGCGCTGCGCCTTCGCCTCGGCCCAGCCCACCTCGCGCGGTGGCTTCCTTCTTCCCCCCCCCCCCCCCCCCCCCCGCGCGCGCGTACGCGTCCGACCGCATCAGGCACGCCGCGCCGCGTGGCAAGCGCATGCTGGCAACGCCGGCCGGGTGGCGTCCCGTGGCCCCCGCAAGCAAGCGCGCCTTGCTGTTTTCAAGCCACCGCAGCTCCGCTTCTCCCTGCACTCCTCATTTCCTCTCCCGCGCTGCGTCTCTGCCTTGCCCCGCACCGAGCTCTGCTCGCGCCGCCATCGCCACCGCAGCCCCACCGGTAAAATTAGCCGCTGGTGGTCCACCATTGCCCGTAATCGAGCACACGTCGCTCCGCCTCACTCCTCAGCACCTCGTGCTCACTACAGGGACACCATTTGAGCAAGGTATAGCGGCCTTGCGTGTTTTCGCCGTCGTCGGTCATGGCGCCGCCGCGCTTGACCTCGCCGTGGAAGGGCTTCTTCCGTCCCTTCTCCATCCCCTTAGGTAACCCGCTCGGGTTTGCCATCTTCTTGCGGACCCAGCGCTCACGCCTGTTTGCTCGGTCCTGGTTGGCAACGGCCGTTGGCCCGCTGGCAACGGCCGCACCGCCGTGGCGTCTGGAACGCCGACGTGGCATGGCGTCTCACCTCGACCAAGCTAGGCCAAGTCGGCCTTGGGCCGAAGCCCTGAGCCAGGCCGTCGCCCTTCCCCTCCGCTCGTTTGCGTGGGCTGGAAGCGGCCGTGGGCCAGTCGTTCCCATGGGCCGGCCCAGTAGTAATAGGAAAAATTGTTTTCGGTTTTTCTTTTATTATTTGGGAAGAGAAATACTTTAGAAAATGTTTGTGTACTCATTTTGGCTCTAAATTTGTTGAAACAAATTTTGTTGTGTTCCTTGTCACCAGATCTACATGATAAAATTATTGCATGTCATTTTTTAGATACTTTTCTGTAGAGCTTTAATTAATTCTTGATATTGCTAATATCTTGTAAAATGTGTAGAAAAACCTATATGTATCAGAAAAATATGTTTCCAAGTTTGTTACTCTTCTTGTGTAATGTACTTCCTAGAAAAAATATATGCCATGCATGTCCTATAGAAAAATTGTGAGGTGTAGTTCAAGTGCCTTTAATGGCTGATTTTTGTTATTTTTGCTAGAGAGCAAAATTTGTATAAAACATGCATGTGATAATTTTTGTACAGTGGTTATTTACTGTATAGAACATAGAAAAAATATTACATCTATTGTTTGACACTTTTCATAATACAAAGTATTTTCATGTTCATAATTATGCCATAGCTTGTTATTTTTGTGTAGGCTACTCCACTTATTCAAATGTCATAAAAATTTAATGGTAGACTACTTAGGGTAGTACTGTGCTATGGTAATTTTCTAAGATTTTTCTAAACTATAAAAATAGATGTTGCTATTCAAACCTATTATTAATTAGGTTTTAATCAAATGTTGCTTTATGTATGATTAAGAAATTAGTGAAGCTTTGGTGTATCTTTGAAGCATTTAATGAGATGTGTTGACTTAGCATATTAGTAGTAGAAGAGAATGCAGTAGATGACATGTGTTTGTAGTACATGTTCTTGGATGATGTTGACTACCTTGTATTCAAGCATATCCATTGTGTTCATTTCATCCGATGCACTTTTTGCATAAGCACTTACGCACATGCATCATACAGGATCACAAACCGAGAGCCTAGTCGTCATACCCGAGGAGCCCGAGGAGCAGCTCGAGGTGCAGCCGCAGGAAGTGACCGAAGCAGACGAGGAGGACATTGAGGAACTTCCAGAGTGCCCTGATCACCGCCCGAGCTCCTTCGAGAGAGGTAAGCCCCGGAGCATTTTTCTCCCTGATTTGCAATTATTAATTAAATGCTTTACTTTAATTGATGCATTACGTTCAGGAGTTGTTTGCAACCGTTGCTGCATTATACCTTGTCTACCTTTGTTATACTATATTCTTGTTACCCTGGTATTCACAGTCGAGTCAATGCTTAGCTGGCTTAGACCGGTAGAAGTCGGGTGATTTCCTGTCACCTACGAGCTATAGGTGGTTACCTAGATCTACTTGGATAACTATGTAGTCATGGTATAACTAAGTGTTAAATGAAGTTGAGACCGGACGGAGACTTACAGAGTTTTGGACTGTAGTGCTTTCCGTCTGTGTCGATTAAGGACCGACCGTTGTTGGGCCTCGAGTCATGTTGAACGCATGCCTTACATTTAGCTGGCCGAATAAAGTACCTTTCGACTATGAAGCTGGGAGATTATTCGGGCCGAGTAGATTGCCCGCAGCGCACTGTGCCAGAGCAGGTGTGGTAGGACACGGGGGCGCGATGATAAGACCAAACGACAGTCGGTCGGCCCCTGGGTACATGTGGTTCCTGGCAAACTCGAGATTTTCCTGGATAGTTGACTCGGTGACCGATACCTCACTTTAGCGGGTGAGTGAGGTTTGTGTAAGGAATAAATCACCAGCTGGTTAGGAATCGATTCAAATCGCCATCGCTCCTGGATAGTGAGCACTTGACTTGAGTGACTTCATCGTAGTAATGTTAATGGAACACTTGGACAGTTATAAGGAATATGACATTATGGAAGTTATTAATGATCATTGGTTATCATTATTTGCTTAATCACATGCTTGCTCTAGTATAGGTGCAAATGTAGTCGACAGGTTAATAATAATTAACTTAACGATAATGCTTTTGGAAAGGTTCTTGAAATGCTAAAAATGCTTCTTTTTGCAAATGAGTTAGCTACCCTACTATAAATCCCTTCATAAAACTTGGTGTCACTTATTTTCGGTTATGTCGGGTAAGTCTAGCTGAGTACCTTCTCGTACTCAGGGTTTTATTCCCACTTGTTGCAGATGGGCAGATGTATTACGGCTACTGTATCAACTGCCTTTATCCTACGATGGGTGATGCTTAGGACCATGGGCATGGTCATTGCTTACATCTCGTCTGATGCTTTTGTTGGAGATGATCATTAGCTGGCACTGTATTTGAACTCCGTGTGAGTGTGTGTGGTTTTGAACAAATGGCTTCCGCTACTTCTATTTGAACTTGTTTTGTAATAACTATGTTTAAACTCTGATGTATCTAAGATGTGAACTTTTATGTAATATGTGATGGTGACCGTTAAACTTATTATGATCTTAGCTGGTATGTGAGTTGGTTTGGAATCCTTTGTGATTTCACGGACTACCGGGTTATACGGGCTTAAGTTTGCTAAATCGTCTGATCTGGCGGATAATTTTCTTACTTAATTTCGTATAATTAGTCAGTTCTGTTACAATTGGTATCAGAGCATGGTTTAGCGTGTTACTATTCACAAGTGTATTTAAAACAAAAAGGCATTTGAAAAACATGATTTCCAAACTAAAAAGTGTGCTAGTGGCCATATCCTTTATGCCCAGTTAAGGACTCTAGGTGGCTTAATTAAGTACTGACTTGGGGTTCTTGCATCATATTTCTCTTTTGTTGCTCATACGGCGTGCTATTGTATGAGTGTCACTTGTTTGAGTGGTAGTGTATGGATCATTTGCCTCTACGCCTCGGTAAGTGTGAGCTGTGAGAGCATGATCGGATACACCGCTGATCTAGGGTGAATGCTTATATGATGCTGGAGTAATTACATGTTCTACGCATGTTTTACAAAGGTATCTCATGTGTGGGTATTCCATCTGTTGAGACGATGCCATCAATAGAACGATGGTTCGGGTAGTTACTACCACTGTACACGTATCTGGGGATTCGTGTAGAGCGTGTAGATAAAATTTACTGCTTTTATGTATTCATTGGGAATTGGGCTGAAATGAATCTTCTGCAAGTACATAACAACGTTATCGTGTAGAACGTATTAGATACGTATTTGAGAGATCGTTTGTATGCCACCGAATTCATCGCTAGAAATTATTTATTTCATAAGTTTGTGAGAACGTACGGCATGTACATACATCATATTACTTGTGCATTTCATTCATGTCACGCATTCCTCCCCTTATAAATTGATTATCTCATTTTGATAAAAGTTGTATCACCTAAAATATGTTCCCGCGGGGTAATAAAAGAACTTTTGCTATAGATGGCCCGCACGAAGCAGACTGCCCATAAGTCCATCGGAGGAAGAGCACCTCGACATCCATTGGCCCTGAGGGAGCACCGCACCATGGACACCTTCTTGAGCAAGTTTGGCATGCTGACCTTGCTTTGGAGAGTGCTCCATGATGTGGGGTACCCAGAGGGTCAAGAGCCGGTGTACTCTTGGAATGAGAGCCAGTTAGCAGAGGATGGACTTGCAGTGGTAGAGATCATAGGTCTTGCCCTTGGTGATGCTCTAGAATGGGATGGTTAGCACTTGGAGTTTGAGGGTCGCACTCCTATTGAGGGTGCAGAGGGAGCAGCTTTCCGTGTCATCAGGGATATCATGAGCAGATTTCCTAGTGAGCTTGCAGTAGCTCTAGCTGGCACCTTTCCTAGGGATGATCCTCGTGATGCTATTTGGGTTCAGCCTCAGGGAAGTGCCTTGGTCAGAGGTCTAGCTGAGGGATAGGCTAGCGACAACCATGTTATGAGTGCTATGTTCGCCGCCATCAGCGCGTATGAGGGTCTTGAGAGTACCTACTAGACTTTGACTAGCTTACGTAGTCATGATAAGCTCAAGGTAAGAAAGCAGAAGAAGAAGCAGGCATGTGCTATAGCTAGTTTGCAGAAGCAGTTGGCTGATATGAGCTTACAGCAGGACTAGGCAGTAGAGAGAGGTGATAGAGCTATGCAGCGGGCGCATACGTTGACTCAGGCCAACAACAATACAGATCGCATGATTGGACAGTTGGTTTAGGAAAGGAATGAAGCCTAGAATGAGAGGGACCTTCTGCTGCAGAGGGTCGATGAGCTAGAGGAGTACAATGTCAACCTACACGAGGAGTTTCACGTGCTCTACAATGGGGTTGGCCCATATGCTCCTCTAGACGCCGCTGGTATGGACATCGACGACAACGACGAGGACGAGCCTATAGTTTCACCTAGGGGCGATGGTGACATCTCCGACCCCGACGACGGCCCCAAGGAGTAGGCTAGTTGCCTTGCGCTAGTGTTTAGGTCCTGTCGCGATGACCTTTCTTTTGTTGGCATGTAACCTAATGTATCTTGCTTCGAACTTATGAGACTTGGCATATGATTGGAACTTGGCTAGTAATGCAATTTCTGAACACATAAAAATCCAGTGTATGTATGCTGGCAATTTGGTTGTATGGACGTGATGTTTGCTTTTGAAGTAATTTAATTAGTGATGTTGTTTTAATTGGGATGCGATTATTGTGCCTCTATTTTATTGTATGAATTTATTCTCTCCAGTAAATTCAGTACGGCATAATTTTTCCTTCACTCACAATTATTACAGCTTCACTCAATCATTATTTGTTGCTGAAATATGCAGGTGACAAATACTCACCGTACCACTTATGAGGCCACTGAGACCGGTACTAATGGTGCTGGGACGGGTGGTGGTGGTGGAAACCACGGCAACAACAATGAGCCCCCCCATGAACCGCATTTGCCACCTCCTCCCCCGCTCACCCCAGAGGTGTTCCTCGCACAGTTGCTCGGGAGTCAGCGCAACACGGAACAGTCCCAAAAGAACATGGAGGATTTTCTACATACTATCACCAACAATGTTCAGCGCAATAACAATCAGGGTGGTGGCATTGGGGTGAATCAGTATAGCAGCTTTAAAGATTTTATGGACACCAGGCCGCCAATATTCAAGGAAGCAACAAAACCACTCGATGCTGAAGAATGGATCAACACTATGGAAGATAAATTCCATGTACTAAGGATGACTGAGGTATTGAAGACTGAGTATGCTGCACATCAGTTGCAAGGACCGGTGGGAATGTGGTGGAAGCACCATCGCACCACCTTCCCTCCAAATGTTCAGATTACGTGGAGAGAGTTCGCTGAGGCCTTCTGTGGAGTTTATATTCCACCTAGGCTGACCGAGATAAAGTTGGGAGAGTTCTTGGCATTGAATCAGGGACCAAGACTGTGACACAATATTTGCATGCTTTTAATAACTTGTGTCATTATGCTCCCAACATGGTTGACACTGATGCTAAGAGAATCACCAGTTTCAAGAGAGGACTCAATCCAAAGATGATGAAGCATGTGGGTACCAACACCCGTGCTAGATTCAATGACTTCATCAGTGATTGTCTAAAGCAGGAAAAGAACAACAACGTCAGCACCATAGCCAAGACTCGCAAGAGAGCCCTAGAAGGTGGTCCATCCCAAGCAAGAGCACCTACAGGAGGTCGTCCTCCCTATTGTCCATCTGCACCTAGCGCTAGGTTCAGGCCACCACAGCAGAGAGGTCAGAATTTTAGGGGACCACAGAAGCCTTACAAGATGGCAGTATAGTCTAACAAGGCAGCCGCAACTACGGTACAGGGCAATTCCAAGGGAGTTGTGGGATCTGCTGGTACAGTAAGGGGATCCTGCTACAATTGTGATCAACCCAGCCACTTCTCAAGGTTCTGTCCATATCCGCCCAAGAAGAAGCAGCAGACCTATCCTACTCGGGTGCATAGTATGACTGTGGATGAGATTCCTGAGAGAGAGCCCGTAACCGCTGGTAAGTTTCCTATCAACCAAAACCCTGCAGTTGTTCTATTTGATTCTGGATCATCGCATTCTTTTATGAGTCAAGCATTTGCATGGAAATATGAACAACTATGCATAGAATTGGGTTATGGTTACCGTATAAGTTCAGCAGGGGCTGATGTTTTGACCAATCGGATGGTTCGAGGGGCAACCCTTGAATTAGGTAGCAGAAAGTTTCGAGTGAACTTGATAGTTATGCCTGGACTAGTTCTAGATGTCATTATAGGGATGAATTGGATGAAGGATTGGGGAGCAGTTATAGATACCGGAAGTCGGGTACTTACCCTTAAGGATCCCCTGGGTGAGGGTACTTTCCAAGTACCATTGCCTCAGAGAACAGACCTTATAAGTGTGACATGTGCTACTGAAGTTATTCATATTCATCAGATTCTGGTAGTGTGTGAGTTTCTGGATGTATTCCCGGATGAGCTACCTGGTCTTCCGCTAGATAGGGATATTGAGTTTGGAATTGAGTTAATCCCCGGAACAGCTCCGATTTCAAGGAGACCCTATCAGATGCCTCCAGATGAATTAGTTGAGCTGAAGAAGCAACTAGAAGAGTTATCAAAAAGGGATTTATCCGGCCAAGCAAGTCTGAATGGGGATGTCCCGCCTTGTTTGTGAAGAAGAAGAAAGAGGGCACGTTGAGAATGTGTGTGGATTACATGCCACTTAACGTTGTAACCATTAAGAATAAGTATCACTTGCCTCATATTGATGTTTTGTTTGACCAATTAGCCAAGGCTAAGGTATTCTCAAAGATAGATTTGAGATCCGGTTATCATCAGATCAAGATTAGGCCACAAGATATACCGAAAACCGTATTTTCCACCAGATACGGTTTGTATGTGTATCTTGTCATGTCCTTTGGCTTGACAAATGCTCCTGCATACTTTATGTTTTTGATGAATACAGTTTTCATGCCAGAATTGGATAAGTTCATGGTTGTGTTCATTGATGACATTTTGGTGTACTCCGAGAACGAGAAGGATAATGAAGAGCATCTAAGAATTATCTTGACCAGACTTAGAGATCATAAGTTGTATGCTAAGTTTAGCAAATGCGAATTCTGGTTGAAGAAAGTTCCTTTCCTGGGTCACATTCTGTCAAAAATGGAGTTTTAATCGACCCAAGTAAGGTGCAAGAGGTTATGGATTGGAAGGCACCAACCACAGTTCCTAAGATTAGAAGTTTCTTAGGATTAGCCGGTTACTATCGTCGTTTTATACCGGACTTCTCGAAGATTGCCAAGCCGATGACAAGTCTGCTACAAAAAAGATCACAAGTTCGTGTGGACAGAGGAGTGTGAAGCAGCTTTCCACACCTTGTGGAAACTATTGACCACTGCTCCTGTTCTAGCACAACCGGACATTGAGAAACTATTTGATGTGTTTTGCGACGCATCAAAAACTGGATTGGGCTATGTTCTTATGCAAGAAGGAAGAGTCATTGCTTATGCCTCACGTCAATTGAGAAAGCACGAGGTCAACTATCTGACACATGATCTTGAACTTGTTGTAGTTGTGCATGCCCTAAAAATTTGGAGACATTATCTACTTGGTAATGTGTGCAATATTTTCACAGATCGCAAGAGTCCCAAGTACATCTTTACCCAACCCGAGCTGAATATGAGACAGCGAAGATGGTTGGAATTGATCAAAGATTACAACTTGAATGTGCAATATCATCCTGGAAAGGCCAATGTAGTGGCAGATGCTTTGAGCAGAAAGTCACATTGCTTGAATGTGCAGCCATTACTTGAAGATGGGTTCGATCTGATGCATCCTGCTGTGTTACATAGTATTCAGATTAGTTGCTCTTTGGAGAGTAAGATAATAGAAGGCCAGAAAATAGATAAGGGAATATTCCACATCAAAGAGAAAATAAAAGAAAAGCCATCTAAGCACTTTAAAGTGGATGAACAGGGCGTGTTATGGTTTGACAACCATCTTGTGGCTCTCAAGGATCAAGAGCTTAGGAATAAATTCATGAATGAAACTCACCTTTCTAAGCTATCTATCCATCTAGGAAGTAGTAAGATGTATCAAGAACTAAGACCTCGTTATTGGTGGACCAAGATAAAGAAAGAAGTTACAGCTTATGTTACCAGATGTGACACGTGTTGTAGAGTGAAAGCTATTCATATGAAACCTGTCAGTTTGTTGCAACCTTTGTTCGTACCTAGTTGGAAGTGGGATGATATAAGTATGGATTTTATCTTGGGTTTGCCCACTACTCAAAAGGGACATAATTCGATTTGGGTGATTGTGGATCATCTTACCAAGACCGCTCATTTCTTACCTGTCAAGACAACTTATCGACCACCTCAATATGCCGAGAAGTATATTGCAGAAATTGTGAGGTTGCATGGTATACCAAAGACTATATTATCTGATAGAGGGCCACAGTTCATGGCTCACTTTTGGGAACATTTGCACAAAGGCTTCGGAACTAGTTTGATTCGTAGTATCGCTTATTATCCTTAGACAGATGGTCAGACTGAATGAGTGAATGCTGTTCTAGAGGATATGTTAAGAGCATGTGTGTTGTCTTCTAGGGGTTCATGGGAGTCATGGTTACCATTAGCTGAGTTTGCTTACAATAATAGTTATCAAGAAAGCATCAAGATGGCTCCATTCGAAGCTTTGTATGGCAGAAAATGTAGAACACCACTGAATTGGGTCGAGCCAGGAGAAAGAAGGTATTATGGCATTGACTTTGTAGAAGAGGTCGAGAAGAAAGTTCATATTATCCAACAAAATATGAAGGCGGCCCAATCACGTCAGAAAAGTTATGCAGACAAAAGAAGGAGACCCCTTATGTTTGAAGTTGGTGACTATGTTTATCTGAAGGTCACGCCAATGAAGAAGAAACGGTTTGGAGTCCGAAGAAAGTTTGCCGCTAGATACATAGGGTCATACAAGATCTTGGAAAGAAGAGGTCCAGTAGCTTATAAGTTAGAGTTACCTGAGACAATGAGTACCGTCTTCTCAGTTTTCCACGTATCACATCTCAAGAAGTGTTTGCGTGTTCCGGAGGAAAAAATAGAACCTCGGGGTATCCAACTCAAATCAGATTTGGTGTATCATGAGCAAGCGGTCTGTTTGTTAGACACTAAAGAATATGCTACTCGGAATAGTGTGGTGAAAACATACAAGATACAGTGGAATCACCATGATGAGGGAGATGCAACTTGAGAAATGGGAGAATATCTACAAAAAGCTTATGAAGATTTTTATAACAAATGGTTCATAACCCAAATCTCAGGATGAGATTTTTATAAGAGGGGAGGGCTGTAACACCCTGGTGTTATACAAGCATTTAGGCACTTCAAATCATGCATATTGTGCATCATCAAGCATCCTAAGTATCCATGCCTAATCATGTAAATAATAACTGAAACCATGCTTCGAAACATATGAAACATGCTCGTGAAACATGAATGTTGCATACACTTGTTTAGAGTTATTTTGCCCTAATTATGCTTGCTATGTTAGTAAAACGTGTTTGGCTATAATTGTAAATCATCTAAAATTATTTAGCACCATTTTTTGGAGCAAAGTTTGTATTCAAACTTTTGACAAAATATGCATTTGAAATTTTTATTGAAAATGGTCAAAAATCCTCCCTATTTAGCTTTTACTTCCCAATTCAAAATCTATGCAAAATTTTTAGTTGGTCCCTAAAGCAAAGTTGTAGAGGATTAAGTTCTAAGCAACTTTTATTTTTGGGCCATTTTCAAAAGAAGTCATTTTCTTGCTCAAAAGGGTATTTGAAAACTGATATTTGAAAATTTATTGAAAATAGAATTTGAAAAATTGTTTCTCTCCTTTAATAGGTCGTCGCCTCACTTCTGGCCCACCAGCCGAAGCCGCCCCAACGATCCACCCTGCGCTGCGCCTTCGCCTCGGCCTAGCCCACCTTGCGCGCTGGCTTCCTTCTTCCCCCACGCGCGTGTACGCGTCCGATCGCGTCAAGCACGCCGCGCCGCGTGGCGAGCGCATGCCGGCGACGCCGGCCGGGTGGCGTCCCATGGCCCCCGCAAGCAAGCGTGCCTTGCTGTTTTCAAGCCACCGTAGCTCCGCTTCTCACAGCACTCCTCATTTCCTCTCCCGCGCTGCGTCTCTACCTCGCCCCGCACTGAGCTCTGCTCGCGCCGCCATCGCCACCGCAGCCCCACCGGCAAAATTGGTCACCGATGGTCCACCATTGCCCGCAATCGAGCACACGTCGCTCCGCCTCGCTCCCCGGCACCTGGTGCTCGGTGCAGGGACACCATTTGAGCAAGGTATAGCGGCCTTGCGTGTTTTCGCCGCCGTCGGTCATGGCGGCGCCGCGCTTGACCTCGCCGTGGAAGGGCTTCTTCCGTCCCTTCTCCATCCCCTTGGGTAACCCACTTGGGTTCACCATCTTCTTGCAGACCCAGTGCTCATGCCTGTTTGCCCGGTCGTGGTCGGCAACGGCCGCCGGCCCGCTTGCAGCGGCCGCACCGCCGTGGCGTCTGGAACGCCGGCGTGGCGTGGCGTCTCGCCTCGGCCGAGCTGGGCCAAGTCGGCCTTGGGCCAGAGCCCCAAGCCAGGCCAGAGCCCTTCCCCTCCGCTCGTTTGCGCAGGCCGAAAGCGATCGTGGGCCAGTCGTTCCCATGGGCCGGCCCAGTAGTAATAGGAAAAATTGTTTTCGGTTTTTCTTTTATTATTTGAGAAGAGAAATACTTTAGAAAATGTTTGTGTACTCATTTTGGCTCCAAATTTGTTGAAACAAATTTTGTTGTGTTGCTTGTCACTAGATCTACATGATAAAATTATTGCATGTCATTTTTTAGATACTTTTCTGTAGAGCTTTAATTAATTCTTGATATTGCTGATATCTTGTAAAATGTGTAGTAAAACCTATATGTATCAGAAAAATATGCTTCCAAGTTTGTTACTCTTCTTGTGTAATGTACTTCCTAGGAAAAATATATGCCATGCATGTCCTATAGAAAAATTGTGAGGTGTAGTTCAAGTGCCTTTAATGGCTGATTTTTGTTATTTTTGCTAGAGAGCAAAATTTGTATAAAATATGCATGTGATAATTTTTGTACAGTGGTTATTTACTGTATGGAACATAGGAAAAATATTACATCTGTTGTTTGACACTTTTCATAATACAAAGTATTTTCATGTTCATAATTATGCCATAGCTTGTTATTTTTGTGTAGGCTACTCCACTTATTCAAATGTCATAAAAATTTAATGGTAGACTACTTAGGGTAGTACTGTGCTATGGTAATTTTCTAAGATTGTTCTAAACTATAAAAATAGATGTTGCTATTCAAACCTATTATTAATTAGGGTTTAATCAAATGTTGCTTTATGTATAATTAAAACATTAGTGAAGCTTTGGTGTATCTTTGAAGCATTTAATGAGATGTGTTGACTTAGCATATTAGTAGTAGAAGAGAATGCAGTAGATGACATGTGCTTGTAGTACATGTTCTTGGATGATGTTGACTACCTTGCATTCAAGCATATCCATTGTGTTCATTTCATCCGATGCACTTTTTGCATAAGCACTTACGCACATGCATCATACAGGATCGCAAACCGAGAGCCCAGTCGTCATACCCGAGGAGCTCGAGGTGCAGCCACTGGAAGTGACCGAAGCAGACGAGGAGGACGTTGAGGAACTTCCGGAGTGCCCCGATCACCGCCCGAGCTCCTTCGAGAGAGGCAAGCCCCGGAGCATTTTTCTCCCCGATTTGCAATTATTAATTAAATGCTTTACTTTAATTGATGCATTACGTTCAAGAGTTGTTTGCAACCGTTGCTGCATTATACCTCGTCTACCTTTGTTATATTATATCCTTGTTACCCTGGTATCCATAGTCGAGTCAATGCTTAGCTCGCTTAGACCGGTAGAAGTCGGGTGATTTCCTGTCACCTGTGAGCTATAGGTGGTTACTTGGATCTGCTTGGATAACTATGTAGTCATGGTATAACTAAGTGTTAAATGAAGTTGAGACTGGACGGAGACTTACAGAGTTTTGGACTGTAGTGCTTTCCGTCTGTGTCGATTAAGGACCGACCGTTGTTGGGCCTCGAGTCATGTTGAACGCATGCCTTACATTTACCTGGCCGAATAAAGTACCTTTCGACCGTAAAGCTAGGAGATTATTCGGGCCGAGTAGATTGCCCGCAGCGCACTGTGCCGGAGCAGGTGTGGTAGGACACAGGGGCGCGATGATAAGACCAAAGGGCAGTCGGTCGGCCCCCGGGTACATATGGTTCCTAGCAAACTCGAGATTTTCCTGGATAGTTGACTCGGTGACCGATACCTCACTTTAGCGGGTGAGTGAGGTTTGTATAAGGAATAAATCACCAGCTGGTTAGGAATCGATTCGAATCGCCATCGCTCCTGGATAGTGAGCACTTGACTTGAGTGACTTCATCGTAGTAATGTTGATGGAACACTTGGACAGTTATAAGGAATATGACATTATAGAAGTTGTTAATGATCATTGGTTATCATTATTTGCTTAATCACATGCTTGCTCTAGTATAGGTGCAAATGTAGTCGACAGGTTAATAATAATTAACTTGACAATAATGCTTTTGAAAATGTTCTTAAAATGCTAAAAATGCTTCTTTTTGCAAATGAGTCAGCTACCCTACTATAAAGCCCTTCATAATCCTTGGTGTCACTTATTTTCGGTTATGTCGGGTAAGTCTAGCTGAGTACCTTCTCGTACTCAGGGTTTTATTCTCACTTGTTGCAGATGGACAGATGTATTACGGCTACTGTATCAACTGCCTTTATCCTGCGATGGGTGATGCTTAGGACCATGGGCATGGTCACTCCTTACGTTTCGTCTGATGCTTTTGTTGGAGATGATCATTAGCTAGCACTGTATTTGAACTCTGTGTGAGTGTGTATGGTTTTGAACAAATGGCTTCCGCTACTTCTATTTGAACTCATTTTGTAATAACTATGTTTAAACTCTGATGTATCTGAGATGCGAACTTTTATGTAATATGTGATGGTGACCGCTAAACTTATTACGATCTTGGCTGGTATGTGAGTTGGTTTGGAATCATTCGTGATTTCACAGACTACCGGGTTATACGGGCTTAAGTTTGCTAAATCGTCTGTTCTGGCGGATGATTTTCTTACTTAATTTCATATAATTGGTCGGTTCTGTTACAATATATTTCTAGGATTTTCACGGAATATTCAGAAACCTAAAGACATTCTTTGTGGTTTAAAAATCTTATTGGGTATTATTGGAATTTTTTAAACTAAAAGAGGATGAAACGACTTTGAAAACCACTTCTAACCAGAGTAGGGAGATAATTTATACAGTTTTGAAAGTCGATGGGATAAGATATCTAGTTTTGGAGTTTGACGATCACGATGATAAAAGGACTTTTTCGCATGTACTCCTTGTGCCCATTCCTTCGACAGGCCAATTTTATCCAATGCGTTGTGGTTTGCCCATTGTTGACAACCAAACTTGACATCTTTTTATAGCTTGAGCGTTCTAGTATGCTTAGGAAATTTATTTGGCCAGATTAATTAAATTCAAAAGCTTAATTCGGCTTAGTTATCAAATTTGGTTGTGATTGGTAAAGCTCTCATGATTTTTAAAATGATCAGTCGGCTAGCCAATATTGTTAATGGCCTGATTAATCTATTAGAAATTAACGACCACAGGTTTTAGGCATACTGATATGTTTAATTAACAAATGAAGCCGGTTAAATTTAATGTTAATCTTGGCTGGTGATTAGCAAAGCAAAGGGGAGATGAAGCAGGTTTAGTTTTAACCATGGCTGACATGTCAAGGCATTAATTGCTCCCTAATTGTTTAATATTGTCCAAGTGCAATAAACGGCAGCTACGTGTGCATGCATAGGAGCAACAAGCGCATACTGGTCATTTATACTCAAATGCAAGCAATACAGTAACGCGTGCATGCAGCGGTAGTCCAGCCGTCCAGGAAATGTGCGTCCTGAGGAAACGGGCAACAAGAAAACTGCGTCATCAGGAAACGGACAACAAGAAAGCTGTCGCGGGGATCGGATCAAGCACCAGATAACATTTTGCATGGAAATGCGGTGCGCGGCTCGTCGCTCGTTCAGGTGGATCACGACGGACAGGGTCAGGGCGTATATTCTGGTCATATGAAGGCGAGATGCAGCAACCGGTGCATGCGCAAGAATCCAGGAGACATGCAGGTGCAGGGACGGTGGCTAGTGATGACCGAGCACGTCCTGCGCATGGCGGGCGGACGCACTGTGCATGCCGTGCACCACGGAGATTCTGAGGAACTGAGCGGACAGAGGAAGGAGTCCACAGACTCGTGCGTGGAGATCAAAGTCTAGATCACCCTATATATATGTAGGGTTAAGGCCGGTAGAGGGGGATCCAACATCGTCCAAAAACAAATTATCACTATTCTATTCATTTATTTTCTTCGTCTACTTTTCGCATCTAGGTTAGTAGCTATATTTTGCTAGTTTCCCGCAAACAAGCCGCACGCTCCAGCGAATCGGAGTATCCTTTGCTGTTCTTGCCTGTGAAGCAGCCGGTTCTTCGCCGTAATCGAAAATCTCTTTACTAGTTTGCTCGAAAACTAGTCGTGGCGCTTCTACGAAAGTGAAGCAAATAGTCATTGGCGACTTCGCGTGTTGATTTTCGGCGTCAAACACCCATGCCTTCGACAAGCTAATTTTATCCTATGCATTCTGGTGGCCCATCAATTAATCTCAACAATCTGCCGTTTCCTTCTCTCCCAAAGGCAACACCTGCCGGCAAGCTTCCGGCGCGCATTTTCAACCCCAGACAGCCCCACGAGCGCCCCCAAAGAAGAGAGAGTCTTCCACCACACGAAGCCAAGTTCCGGGGACGAGTAAAGTGCCAACCACAGGCAGACAGAAAAAACTCATTCGGCGCCCGGTGGTCCGGCCGCCCTGCTTAGTTTTGTCGCTCCAAACGCTAGCCGAATTCATCCCTGACAAGCCTCGCAGACCACGGTGCTTCATCTGTTACTACTCCAAACGTCGCCATCCATGGGGTAGCTAGCTAGGAGCTTCTCACTCGCATGCTCGAGGTCCGTTGGGGCTTGCAAGAGAATCGAGCAGTTTGGTGAGGGAATGAGGGCGCTCACCTAACGACTTGCTCACGTTGATGCAGTACTCGTCAGTGGTATAAATACCTCAGTACTTGGCCTCTAACGCATGGCATCGCCTAGCTAGCTGACTAGCTGTTCCGTGACGAGTGGTAGCTAGCGTAGTAGGTACAGCCGCTTGCGCTCGAGAGCGAGCGAGCAGCATGGCCGGGGGCGGGTTCGCCGTGGCCGCCGGCCCGTCCGTCGACTACGGCGGGCGGGTGACGTTCTCCATCGTGGTGACCTGCCTCATGGCGGCCTCCGGCGGCCTCATCTTCGGCTACGACATCGGCATCTCGGGGGGCGTGACGGCGATGGAGTCGTTCCTGTCGCGCTTCTTCCCGGGGGTGCTGCGCCGGATGGCCGCGGCGCGCCGGGACGAGTACTGCCTCTACGACAGCCACGTCCTCACGGCGTTCACCTCGTCGCTGTACCTGGCCGGGCTGGCCGCCTCGCTCGTCGCCAGCCGCGTCACCCGGGCGATCGGCAGGCAGGCCGTCATGCTCGCGGGCGGGGCGCTCTTCTTCGCCGGCGCCGCCGTCAACGCCGCCGCTGTCAACATCGCCATGCTCATCGTCGGACGCATGCTGCTGGGCTTCGGCATCGGCTTTACCAACCAGGTGTTGCATGCCGGCAGGCACTCCATTCTTTTCTTTGTTAATAACACACAAATGACATAAGTACTAGTATTACACTAGATGACAGTTCAGCTTGTGCAGCCACTATCCGGGGCTGATTAACAAAACTACTACGAGTACTTCGTTAGTACTAGTATATATACTCCCTCCATCCACACACACACTATTTCTCCTGCACTATATTGTCAATTGCTACAAAATCAACATCGCCTCGAAATTCATTTGAATTTGAATCTATCGATCAACTCTTGTACTTTTTAAATTTAAAAAATATGACATAATTTGACTATTTTTGGATAAACAAACAATACAAAATTTAAGTTTTACAAGTAAAATTATGTCTTCGCAGCATGATGATATTTCAGGAGCAATCATCTTTCTAGCTACCTAGTCCGGAACTTGCAAAGAAATCAAATATTGTCATTCGCCAAAAAAAAAAAAATCAAATATTGTCAAATAGTCTTGTAGCAGGCAGCAGCTGTTATGCCCTTAAACTACAAAACTTAGTTCCCTTCCATGGTCTTAAACTGACCCTGTAACTTAGGTTCCTTTTTTTAGTTAAAAATTTGATAGGAGTACTTGGTTCCAATAATAATAAGCAAACTTTTTTAGATGATAGGCGACTTTTTGGCAGAGCATGTGTAGACGATGACACACAACCATAAGAGCCACTAGCACACCATTTGCATTTCGTTACACTGCTGAAATAGGATGGCCAAATAAAACCCATACACTTGCCCTTAATTAGTGTGCATTGTCAAACCAATACTCTTGCCCTAATAAAGTGGACTTTGTATTATCTTGATGATGTGCGTTGTTACGTTGTTGTCAACTTATATAGATGGATAGATAACCTACCCTACTCTAAAGCGGAGCCTACTTTATCGAGTACTCCCTCCATACTTAAAAATGAAGTCGTTTTGGACAGCGACATGGTCTCCAAAGCATAACTTTGACTACTTATTTTTTATAAAGATATTTATTAAAAAGTGATATATGTAAATTTTTTTGAAAGTATTTTTCAAGACAAATCTATACATATGGTTTTCATATTTCCAAACTCAACAACTTAAAAGTTATTTATGATTTATATTCCTAATGTTTGACCCAAGCCTTTTCCAAAACGACTTCATTTTTTAGAATGGACGAGGGAGTAGGGAGTATCCCCAATCAAACTCATGGTCCACAGCTCCAGTTGTGGTTATGTAATTATGTACTAGTCCCCAGCTGCCTATAAGATATTAGTAGTACGTACAAGTAGTTAGCGTTCTTCTTGACCGGAATTCAAATAGAAAAGTAAACATGTTGTTGCACACAAATGGTAAAAAAATTTGTCCCATTGTGGTTTTGACTTTTGACATGGTAAGTATTTATTTTTAGAACTGAAGTGATGCGAGTATATATATTTAGTATGTTTCGCAATAAAGGCTAGCTAAAGTGACTCGGGTAAAATGAATTCCTGCACAAGACATGAAGTGAGAGGTGCTGTCCACCTCCACCAAAGAAGAGTAGTTGGCGACAGACAAAAGAAGCAATTGACACTGTAGCACGAGGAGATGGGAAAGGTTGTTGCAACGTTCCGTCCTGCTTCGTTTGCTCATGCACTGTCCCTCGAGGTAGCTAGGGCTAGTGGTTGGTTTTGAGCCAGCACACGTCGCTCTCAGGCCCCGCGGCCTGCATTGCACCTCATGCAGGCATCCGGCTTTCTTGGAGTAGTTGGCTGTCCAGCTGGTTGACTTCAGACGCAATCGCAGGACCCATGTTATTAATCTTTTGCAAGTACTGTGTGTGAATTGTGATGATGCATCATGATGACACGTGCGTGACAAACGTACGGTGCTCACGTACGGTGTGTTACGACGCGCTAATGTTGCGTGACAACTGACAAATGCATGGCTGGCAGGCGGCGCCTGTGTACCTGGCGGAGACGGCGCCACCCAAGTGGCGGGGCGCCTTCACGACGGGGTTCCAGCTCTTCCTCAGCTTCGGCAACCTGGCGGCGAACCTGGTGAACTACGGCACCTCGCGTATCCCGACGTGGGGGTGGCGCCTGTCGCTGGGCCTGGCCGCGGCGCCCGCCGCCAGTCATCCTGGCGGGGGCGCTGCTCATCCCGGACACGCCCAGCAGCCTCCTGTTGCGCGGGCGCCCCGTGGAGGAGGCCCGTGCCGCACTCCGCCGCGTCAGGGGCAGCAAGGCGGACGTGGACGCGGAGCTGGAGGACGTGGCCCGAGCCGTGGAGGCCGCGCGGGGCCACGAGGAAGGCGCGTTCCGGCGGATCCTCAGGCGGGAGCACCGGCACCACCTGGCGATGGCCGTGGCTGTGCCGCTGTTCCAGCAGCTCACGGGGGTCATCGTCATCGCCTTCTTCTCGCCCGTGCTGTTCCAGACGGCCGGGTTCGGCAGCGACGCCGCGCTCATGGGCGCCGTCATCCTCGGCGCCGTCAACCTGGGCTCCACGCTCCTGTCCACCGTCACGGTCGACCGGTACGGCCGCCGGCCGCTACTCCTCACCGGCGGGTTCGTCATGATCATCTGCCAGGTCGCGGTCGCGTGGATCATGGGGTCCCAGATCGGGGCCCACGGCGAGTCCGCCATGGCCAGGCCCTACTCCCTGGCCGTGCTGGCGCTGACGTGCGTCTTCTCGGCGGCGTTCGGGTGGTCGTGGGGCCCGCTCTCCTGGGTGATCCCCGGCGAGATATTCCCCGTGGAGATCCGGTCCGCGGGGCAGGGCATCAGCGTGGCCGTCAACCTGGGCGGCACGTTCCTGCTCACGCAGACGTTCCTCTCCATGCTGTGCACGCTCAAGTACGCCACTTTCATCTACTACGCCGCCTGGGTCGCCGTCATGACCGCCTTCGTCGTGGCATTCCTGCCAGAGACCAAGGGGGTGCCGCTCGAGGCCATGGGCGCCATCTGGGAGCGCCACTGGTACTGGAGACGGTTCGTGCAGCCGCCGCCTGGCCAAGACGGCCGCCGAGGACCCCTGATGAGTGACAGAGTGGCGCTTCGGTTGTGGACGTAACACGCTTCCTCGGACGTTCTGTTTGTGAATGTGAATGGCTTCAGTTTGTCTGTTCTGTTCGTTTGTCTGAGCAAGAGCTGTGTGTGGACTAAAACTGAAACAGAAATGCTATATAACACACGTGTGTTTTAAGCACTAAAAAACACATAGATTTTTAGTCTACTGTATCGTTGCCTGCGTTCGTCTACCAAGCCGTGGTCGTGTCAGGTCTGCGTCCTAGTCTTGTCGGAGAAGCTTGCTGGTCCCTAGCGCGAGGCAGGTGGTGATAACGGCGGGCAAGCCGGTGGTTGTGTCATGTCTGCGTCCCAGTCTTGTCGGAGCAGATAACGGTGGTGCAGCTTCCTGGTCCCGAGCGCAAGGCAGGTGGTGATGACCTTGTCCTCTTGTCCTTGCATAAAAAAATTGTTTAGTGTGATATGTGGATTTGTAGATCTGTGATCTTATGATTGTCAGGCAGATGGAAGTTGTTGGATCTTAATTCTATGGTGTAAAAAAAATTATGTGTTGAAACTGTATAAGACACATAGTTGTTGGGTAGATAGACTCAACCGAAACTAGTGCGTATTCTTGTCCGTGTTTCCCGTGATACGTCTTCTTGTCCGTGTTTCCCGTGATACGTCATGCAAGATTTGAATATAATAAGAGGGCTGCTATTATTTCATAGTAATATAAAGTAACAATAACTGCAACAACAAAGACTCCGTGGCCCAATGGATAAGGCGCTGGTCTACGGAACCAGAGATTCTGGGTTCGATCCCCAGCGGAGTCGTTCGTGTTTTTTGAATTATATTTCACCCTTATTTTGACTTATACGGAGTATATACTGTTTCATTTATACTTAACATCACCCTTATTTTTGACATGTACACTCCTTATTTTTGACTTATACTTATACTTTTATACTATTTTACCCTTAAAATCACTGGGATGTCGGTTCTTGTTTTTTTGACTTACTATTTCACCCTTATTTTGAGTTATATACTATTTCACCCTTAGCATCAACTGGGGTGTTTACATTTTTTAGGCGTGGCGTGAAGCAGCTATAGAAAAACAACTCTGGATATTTAATCTTCGTTTCCAAGGGTTTTGTTACCAAATGATACAAAATCTGGTCCACAATTTGCAAACAAATGTTTAAGAGTGCAGATAGAAGACGAGTATGGACCTTTTGCGTCAAACATCAGCACAAGCAAAACATCCTATGATGCCATAAGCCCAGAAATGAGTCCAAAATAATTATTGCATAAGTTCCAGTTCGGGTGTACTAATAACATAATAATGTAGCAAGAATCAAAGTTGAGAGATCACACACCAGCGTATCAGATGACACGAGTGACCGAGTCAGATTCTGCTGACTCTACATTATATTAGACTAACGAGTACCCAACATAAATTATGATCCCCCACACGATTGGAGAACCAAGAGGTCAAGAAATGCACTCTCTGCAAGCTTCAGTGACGAGGGGAGCTGTAGCCAGTCCGGAACAATCAGATCAGGGCGATGCTGCTCTCGCCACCAGGGGGCTTGCGGATGCCGCCAAGGTATTCTCGGGGAGCTGGCGTTCCATCAGCAAAGATGTCACTGCCGCTCATCTCCTTCAGCTTCGCAGAGCTCAGAGACTTCTCAGCTGAGGCAGGGACGTCCTCCTTGAAGATGTTGTTACCTGTCAGCTCCTGGAACTTCTGGTTGTGGATTTTCTTTGCTGTCTTCACTACGGGCTCTTCACTGAATGAGATGTTGCTTGGACCTCCGGCAGGCTGCAGCATAAGTTTGCATAGAGTCAGAGGGGAAGATATTCATTCATGCTAACATGAAGAAAAACATATAACTTTTGTTCAAAGGGGTAAATACGATGGTTTCCCAAGAATATCAAGTCATATGAGAACGACATCAAGTAAAACATGAGGGATTGTTCTATGCACTGCTGTTAGCCTAGCTAGTGTATTTCATATGAAAGGCTTACAAACACATTCTTCGTAACATAAACACCAAAATTTTCCTTTTCATATTATCCTATAGAATTATGGTACAAATAACTATTAAGCATATCAAATTAGGACATTATCATGCTAGAGGAGAAGATTCAAGCAACAGTCTAAAAGCCCAGCTTTGAATTCTTGAATTCTAGGACAGACATTTTACCATAGACAGATTTGATTGTTAGTATAAAAAGCACCAGCATGCACTGGTATGCTAACTTAGTATTCAGCAAGTAGGTATGCAAAAGCACAGTACCCTATTCATGCAAACACATCAAATAGGGATCACTAGTTATACAGTACAAATAGCTAGCAACTCAAATATTTGTATCATTTGAACATAAAACAAATAAAATCCATACAAATAATTGTGCAAAAATGGAATACTAGCCTGCCAATGTTCAGCCATGTACAAACCATATTAAGTTGGAGCTGAAATCTGTTTCCATGACATATTCCATGACATGAAGAGCCAAATTTCCTACATTATGCTTATGCCTTTGGCTGGGTAGGGCATAGCCAAGAACTAAATGAAATATGCATCAAAACATCAGTAGGAAGGTCATCTTCTAATGTCACTTACATTAGATACTTTAACTGATGTGTGGACGCTTCGCTGGGGAAGTGAAAAGTCGACATTTCCTTGTAGCTCCATGTTACGAGCAGCCAATGGCCTGGCAGGAATCTCAGGAGGTGGACCAAAGATGTCACTGCCACTAAGCTCCTTGGTCTTGGCTTCAGAAAGCTGCTTATTTATTTTAGCATCAGCATCTTCCAGGGTACCACTAAGCTCTCGCTGCTTAGCCACCTCAGGTATCGACGATGGCTTCTTCGGTGAAACACTTCCATCGGCGCTAAATGAAATCTGGCTTATTCCAGTCACAGTTTGCTGTCATGAAAAGTCGACTCACATAGTAAGAAAACAATTCTTCTGTCAAATAGAATCAATCAATGCAAAATAATTAGAGATACAAAATCTATAGTCAAGCATAAAGTTACATAAACCTAAACTTAGCACAACGTGAGAAATATAAGTTCTGGAAGATGCAGTTCCTTTGAAATATCAGTTATAGTGCATTTCCTTAACAGAAATATATGCATCAACTTGGCATTCCATCCACATAAACATATAACATGTACTGGGATGGATCAGCACAGTAATGCTAAGGAGGGGAGAATAGGTTTCAGTAGAAGGATCTGAATAAGACCAGTACCTGGTACATCCTCAAGGAAGTCTTGTTAGAAGGATTTGAAGCCTCTGAATCACCATTTTCACTCTTCTCAGCGAAAATCCCACTCCCACTCATTTCTTTCAACTTTGAGCCAGAGCAAAATTTCCTTTCACTACAATAGGTCAACACGAAGGTTAGTGTTCACTGTTCAATATATTTTATCTCTCTGAAGAAACGGCCAGATAAATTTGGAAGCAATGCTGAAAATTACATAGACTAGAACATTCCCAGCAGTTTGTCTACCATCGTCCAATGCAGACACTGAATCACAGAACTGTCAGGTACACATTTTCATGTAAAACACGAATTTCTAAAAGAAACATGCACAAGGTTTGTCACTAGTTGCCTGAAATTTTGCAACACCCTCCAGTGTAAAACAGAAGTGTCGATACTTTCTAAAGAAACATGTTAAACAGGCAGTGACACCGCTACAGCCTACATCAAGGAGTCGGTGCACACAGCCTGCCATCACATCAACAATCTGGAAATGTCCACATTTCAAATTGGGCACTTGTGTTCTGCATCCTTGAAATCCCTTTCAGTCAGTACTAAAAAGAGTCTAGCGCCATCTACAATACACTACTGATACCATGACGTTGGACACTAGCAGTGTCACACACTTGCACCGTACCCCACCAGCACGGCCCAGCCTTCACATGAACCAACCGCCTGCAAGCGACTGCTCTCCAGCTACCACCATGGGAAGGTGTCACAAGCATTGAAACATGCAGCTGCCTCTCCTCGCTAAACCCCATCCACTGTAGAATGGCCTTCACGCCAAAACCAGAGCAACCAGGCTTGCTATGTTTGAATTGAGACATCGGCTAGATCGGCAGGAGCACACATCCGAACAGAGCACGCACGCACGCACACGTAGATACGCATCGCTAGATCAGATCGGAATCGGATTAATAACTAAAGTAGAATGCAGTAAACGACACAGATCGAGCGGATCAACACGGAATGCGGAAGGGGATGCCCCAGATCTCACCTCTTGCTCAGATCCTCGACCTCCTGCTCGGTGACCGGCGCGCCGAACATCGCCGGCGTAATCCCCGCGGCCGGCTGCTCACACATCATCACCCCCCAAGTCAGCCGCATAGCGCGGAAACAGATGAACAATCAATTCACAACACACCAACGCGGGTAGGGTATCAATAGGCAACGACAAACCTTTAGGCTGGGGCGGGAGGACGCGGCCGGCGAGGCGGATGCGTCAGGGCCCGTGGCCGACCAGGAGAGAAGGTCGGCCGTGTTGGTGTGCGGCTTCCGAACCGGCACCGCCCTCTCCATTGCTCTCCTTCCTTCCTACCGAGCGGCGGCAGCTACGAGATCGAGGATGCTTTCGCTCGGCCACTACCGCCTGCCTGCTCAGCTCGGCACGCTTCCCTCTCGCGATTTCTTCAGGGAGCGAAATGACACCTCACGATACCTCTCGTTTCGAAATTTTTTGCCGGTGACACCGCTGCCTGCCACTGGTTTGTACTGGTACCCATCCATGCCTGTTCCCCTCACGAAACAGTGACGCTGAACCGACTGACATGTGGGACCACTTGGTACTAGAGCCACCTGTCGGTGTGTCTTGGTTCCTAGGAGTAGGTTCGACTGGGGTCTTGTTTAGATTGCAATTTTTTTTAACCTAATAAATAGTATTATTTTTGTCTTATTTGGTAAATATTGTCCAATCATGAATCAACTAGGCTCAAAAGATTCATCTCGTGATTTCCAACTAAACTATGTAATTAGTTATTTTTTTTACTTACATTTAATACTCCATGCAAGCGGCTAAAAATTAATGTGATAGAGAGAGTGAAAAAACTTGGAACTTTGATGGGATCTAAACAAGGCCCGGGAAGGCGTCGGGCGGGGAGCAGTGGATCCCTTATCCGTGTGTTCGAAAGGTTTTAGCGTTTCTTTGGAGTCGTGGTCGATGATGAGTGGGTGTGATGGGACGAATAGATTCGGATGCTAATGCAGAGGATCCTGTCCGAGCGGGGTGCCGGTGGGCACGTTAGGCTCGCCGCTCCAGAACCAGACGGTGCGCTGCGGGCTGCGGCCATGCGCTCTCGCTTCGTACGGAAGCTACGCTCAACCATTGACAGCTTGGGCCCACGTGGGGCCAGGCTGTTAGCACAACACCTAGGAGCATTTTCAAAAGCCTGTTCTTAATTCACAAGAGTTGAGATTTTGTTTGAAAAAAAAATTCCAGCCTTGGATCTCTAAACATAGATATCATCTATTATGTATTACTCGTTAGCCAAAGATAGAAAGCGAAGATAATTATCTACAATGCGTACAAGATATAGAAAAAATGATCAAGGGTATAAAGATATAGAAAACTATTTTTACTTAAGTGACTCTGTAAATGATGATTTAGAGAGTAATTTTAGAAATACTCTCGGAGATGCTCTAAGGTTGTGTAAGAGCAACTCCAGGAGTCTCTTTATATGCCTTCTAATTAACAAAAATAGAGATTTTGATGATAAAATACCCTCCAACAACTCCAAATAAAAATATTGTCATCCTATATTCTGGATTTCTTGTTAGCCAAAGATAGAGAGCGGAATTGGCTCTGCATAGTTCGTACAAGATATAGAAAAGTTATTGGAGGGTAGAAAGATATACAGAGCGGTTTTATCCAAATGCCTCTGGAAACGAAGATTCAGAGAACGGTTTCATATTTGTTGAATATGAAAGCATGTCATGCTAGCCGTTCCCACCTTCATGTGCTCTACTCATCATTTGGCCATTGTCTTGAATTCATCATAAAGAAATATAGTGAAATTTCATATAGTAACTAGATATTAACATATAATTATGATCAACATATATAATTATTTATGAATCTGGCGTGAGCTAGATCATGCGGGTGTGAGCTAGATCATGATAAATGGCTCACCATCACAACTAGTACAGTTCATCGTCACGATTCACGGAACAAATTCAAACATAAATAGCTCATCAAATATAACCGGTTCATTGTCACAAATAATACTAAACATATCTAATTCATCAACTTCATATCATTTAATTATAGGCTCATCAAACTAACTACATAACTTAATTAGCCACCAGTCTCACTAGTGATCCATAAGGTAATTCATTCATCACATGCCATTGCTTTACCCTTCCAATGACCTGAAGGCACCTTGCCACTAGATCAAGCGACTAGCTTGCAGTGCCCTGGCATCTAGCGACTCCGAGCCCCCCCCCCCCCCCCCCCCCACCGCCGCCGCCATCGTCCACCGCCTCTACCACAGCTGTTTCACCTCCTTTCCCCCTCCGGCATATCGTCGGAGGCCGGGGAAAGTGGGGATCCATCGTTTTTTAATAAGTTTTTTTTTTCAATAGATCGAATCTTTAAGGTTAAGGTCTCTCCATGTCAAGTTTTTTGGTTTTGGAGATTTATTTCCTCCTCTTCCTCTCCGGCGACGGCAAGAGGGCATGGTGAAATCGTTTTCTCCATGACGGCTCTATTGAAGATAAGGGCTGACAACTACGACGTCAGCATCCTCACTGGTATGACAATATGAAAACTTTTATTTTCGGACGGCGACATCAAGGCGAAGATGGTGTTGTCGCTATGGATTAATTTTCTCCGGTCTCTTCTCCCTTTTATTGTGGTTAGATCTGGCCACGATGAAGGACTAGGGAGAATAAGTTTTAGATCGATCTTCCTCATTCTCGGTGGCAGAAAGAAGAAGAAGGAAGACACCAGAAAGAAGAAATTTCTCAACTCCGCCTACATGAATGTTGGACGTCGTTCGTTTGACATCAGGTCTTTTGCCGAGTGTTTGTCTGTGCGGCCATCCATACTGTGAAGCGTCATAAGGGTTTGGTTCTGAGATCTAGAGTTATTCACAGCGTGGGTATAATTTAGAAAAAAATCAGTTTCTAGATATTTGTGTAATTCAGAATACTTGTAACGTGTTTATGTACATAGCTATTATCTAATATAATTCATCTCTCGCAGGAAAAAAGACACCTCGCCACTGCACATGAGCAAGTTAGGCACAAAACGGGGACGAGGAGGCCGCCGAGTAGCACTACTTGCATGTCGACAACTGTCCGAGCTCCTATATCGCCGCCACCATTTGTTGGGACTGGAAAGGGCGTTCTCGATGTGGTAGCAATAGTGCATCTCATGCTCCGCCACTATATGATGTGGCCATCCTTCTTTTGTTGCTGATGTTCCCAACAGCTAATTATACTCGTTATAGATTGGATCCATCTATAGTGTAAAATAGGATATTGATTCATTAGAGTCCTAATAGACCCACCATTTCTAGCAAAACCATAGCCACTGCCGTCAATTTTTCTCACTTTCTTTCTATTTTGTCCTCTAATTTAGAGTTCGTTCATAAAATAGACATAACTTTCGCATACAAACTCCGTTCCCCCTACAATTTTCAGGTTCAGGGACCCAAAATTATTGGGTTCGGTTTTCCCTGGTGATGCCTAATGGAGACTCGAAATAAATTATTTTGAATAAAAACTCATGCATTTTATTAATAAATTGTTTTTGTAAGTTATTAAGTTTGTTCTTAGTTCAGTTATAGAATTTTGTGTTATTTGTTGCCTCTTTTTTATACATTTGAATATTTAGTATATATCATGCATGTGTTTCAAAAATTCCTTATTGCTTTTGTTGTATTGTCGGTGAGCTACAGGTTTCAGGTTTCAGGATCCACCAGGTTTGGAGGTGAATTTTCACCTAAGGCCTCGTTTAGATTGCGAAAAAAATGAAGTCGATGAATAGTACCACTTTCGTCTTATTTGGTAAATATTGTCCAATCGTGGACCAACTAGGCTCAAAAGATTCATCTCGTGATTTTTAACTAAACTATGTAATTAGTTATTTTTTTACATATATTTAATACTCTATGCAAGCGGTTAAAAATTGATGTGATGGAGAGAGAGTGAAAAAATTTGGAATTTGGATGGCATCTAAACAAGACCTAAATCGATGTTCGGTGCAGTTTCAAATTTTAAATTTGGGTTTCAGGTCTAGGTCCACGAAGACTCCACTCGACTTGAATCCTTGTTGCCATCCCTACCGAAAACATTAGATGCGCTACATTCTATCAATTTTGTTGATGTGGCATGACACATCACCACGAAAGTGGGGAAGAGAGGCGGTCTTGCACTCCACGTTGAAAACCTCGTTGTGATGATACTTGTTCGCTTGATCGTATTAACCATGCTTATCAGCCATGATATAGTATTTTTCTCTCACAATAAAACAACATCAGCCGGCTTATAAGCCACAGAAACGATCAAGCGAACATGGTGATAAATATCAGGTGTATATGTGTACACCCATATCCCTTAACTAGGAGGCGTTTGGTATAACTCTGCTTCACTAGGTAAAGGAGTTTTTTTAGCTTTGGCTAAAAAGCAGCTCCACTTGCGAGTCGAAGCTATTTTAGAAAAATATTTATAAAATAGCTTCTTGATAAAAATGATGAAAATGTCTAAAATACATTTTTATTTATTTTTCTCATTTCTATTTATTTTGGGTTTTTTTTGAGAATTTCCTGTGTGCCATTAAAAAAATCGCAATACCCTGTATGCTTCTGAAAAAGTTCAGCGGTCTTCAGCGTCACTGCTCCAACTTTTTTGTGCCCTCCATGCCACTGTCGTCAATTTTGGCTCTAACTCCGTCAAACTGCATGTGTGAAAAGTCGAAAATACCCTTAAGTCTAAATATGTCATTAATTTTTTTGAGCATCTTAACGACTTTAAATGAAAAAACTCAAAAATAGAAAGCTGTAGATCTCATCGAGATCTATAATTTTCATATAAAAATTATTTTCATTTAATTTCACAAAAAATATGATTTGATATGATTAATATATCTTAGAAAAATCATATTTGTTTTTTTGCGAAATTAAATGAAAATAATTTTCATATAAAAATTATAGATCTTGATGAGATCTACAACTTTCTAGTTTTGAGTTTTTTCATTTGAAGTCGTTAAGATGCTCAAAAAATTAATAACATATTTAGACTTAAGGGTATTTTTGATTTTTCACCCTGCTGTTTGACGGGTTAAAGCCCAAACTGACAGATAGTGGTATAGGATGGCACAAAAAAAATTAGAACAATGACGCTGAATACCACTGAATTTTTCCGGACGGTCATTGCGATTTTTTTTTGACACGAGTTTTTTTTTTTCGGTTAGAGGTGAAGTTCGTCCGTATCCGTATCTCTTTCTGCGTCACCCTTTTAATTTCCTCGGCTCGCCGTATCCTTTTTTTTCATCGCGTCCGATCCCGCCGCCGCGAATCCACTACCCGACGCCGCCACCCACGCGCCAGCGCCACGGCTCCCCCGGCCCCTCCGCCCGTCCGCGATCCGACGCCGCCACCCGCGTCCCCGCACCGCCGCGCCCCCGGCCCGCGCCACCACGCCCCCGGTAGAATCTCTACCAAACGCCCCCTAGATCCGCCTCTGGTCGTCGGAGAAGCAAATCCCATCCCATCCATGGCGTCGGCGTCGGAGCAGATCCCATCGCCACCCACCTACAGGTTCCGGCCTACGAAGCGCGAGCTCGTCGAGTTCTACCTCCTCCCGCGCGCCCGTGGCCAGGACCCATTCCCCGGCGTCATCTTCGAGGACGACGCGGCGGGGAGCACGCTGCCCTGGGACCTCTTCGAGCGCCACGGCGTGGGGAGCGAGGATGAGGCCTACTTCATCGTGCGCGGCAGCGAAGCCAAGAAACCCGGCGCCCGCCAGGACCGCGGCTGCGATGGCGGCGTCGGGACGTGGAAGATGCAGAGCAGCCTCGAGAAGTGCCTGCGCGTCCGCGGCAAGAGGATCAAAATCCACGTCAGCAACCTCAACCTGCACATGGGCAAAGGCAAGAACAGCGGCAGCGTGGGGTGGGTGATGCACGAGTACACCATCGCCGCGCCGCCCTGCCCGTCGCCCGTCAAGATCTGCCACATTGCCTTCAGCGGCCACGGCCGGAAGCGCATGCGCGTGCCGGATGGCCAATAAGTCCGGCAGAGCCCTCTTCTTGGCAGCAGCGACTTTCAGGGCTTCCCGTCCGCAGTGTCAGAGCAGCACACCGGGTTGGAGGCGCAGGTGCCGACAACAGAGCAGCAGGACACCGTGGCGCCGCAGTTGATGGTCCAACAATCTACCATGCCGATGGTGCAGCAGCTGTCTGAAGGAGAACTGGAGTTCTGGAGCTCGATAGGGGTTGATGTGCAGAGCAATAACAGTTTTGAGCAGGAGCACTCCACAGGGGTCCAGAGCAGCTGTGTGGTGTCCAACAACGGTGCCATGGCAACAGGGGTCCCGAGCAGCTGGGTGGTGCCCAACACCGGGGCCATGGCAACAGGGGTGCAGAGTAGCTGGGTGGCAGGAGACCTTGATGATTTCTGCAGGTCATTACTGGCTAATGTGCGGACCAACTGTGCGGCGCCGAGCTTCGGCAACATGGCCACCGGAGCGCTGGGCGGTGGCTGCTCGTTGATCTGTAAGTAGAAGAAGAGTACTTTCTGGTCAAGAACTAACTCAGGAATCAGTTCGGAGCCAAGGTGCATGAAGCAATTTTCTAGTCTCTGGTCAAGAAGCTGTTCGGAGATATGCTCGGGGGCTGTGCTAGGAGGCTGCACCACATTTTTTTTTTTTTAGTTAGGACTAGGATGTAAGGGTGTGTTTAGTTCACGAAATTTAGAAATTTGACTACGGTAGTACTTTTGTTTTTATTTGATAATTAGTGTTCAATCATGGACTAATTAGGCTCAAAACGTTCATCTCGTGATTTGCAATTAAACTGTGCAATTAGTTTTTTTTTTGTCTATATTTAATGCTTCATGCACGTATCGTAAGATTCGATGTGATGGATACTGTAGCATTTTTTGGGAAACCTTTTGAAAACTAAACACAGCCTAAAGCAGATTGCACTCTGCAGTGTCTTAGGCCTTGTTTAGTTGGCGAAATTTTATGGGAAATGGTACTGTAGCACTTTCGTTGTTATTTGATAATTAGTGTTCAATCATAGTCTAATTAGGCTTAAAAGATTCGTCACGTGAATTTCGTCTAAACTGTGTAATTAGTTTTATTTTTTATTTATATTTAATGCTTTGTGCATGCGTCCAAAGATTCGATGTGACGAAAAATTTTGTAAAATTTTACAAAATTTTGGAAACTAAACAGGCACTTATGAAGTTTATTATTTAGTAGTGGAAGGCCACCCACTAATGTAACCATTACTCATTTTGTAGCCCTATCCTTCTATCATTTTTTTAGCCAAGGAGCATGGGGCAACAGTCGCTATTATTTTGTAGCCACCCACTCATGTAACCATTATAGTACCTAAATCTATGGGTCCATATATGTAATGTTAAGTTCTTCCCTATAATCTTCAGTTCATAATTGCCCAGGAGTTTGTAGTAACTTTTAGAATGGCTTGAATTACAAATGAATAACGCCTTGTTCGGCTGGGGCAGGCTGGCTGGCTGGGCTGGCCAGGCTCCTCACATGGACACTGTTCTAATGAACCAGCCAGCAGTACTTCTCTCTCACATAAACGAACCAGCAACGATACGAATCAGCCAACCGAACAGACTGTAAGAGTCCATAGCAGTAGTGGTCTGCTACTCTATTTGCTAAAGCTTATTCATACCAAGGATCTTCCCTGATCACGTGAGCTAAGATCCCCAGCCCATGAATTATTTACTGCTGGCTGGTTTGGTATGAGAGAAAAACACTGTTCTCGACTGGAAATTTACGATCGTTTACGAGCAAGCCAACAGGTAGCTGTCAAAGATTGTGTTCAGTATATAGCTCTGCCACGAGAAGCCGAAGAATTGCATTCCGAAGTCCAATGAGCCTCTGGTACGAATCTTGTATTTCAGCAATGTTGTTCAATTCCCTCCGGCCTACCATTCAAAATGTTTCTCATCGAGGCAATGACTCAATATCACGAAGCAGAACGCAAAAAGAGACTGGAATATAATATGATTAATACAAGCCAAGTCAATAATTAAGCTTATCTTAGTTCCCTTCTAATTCAAAACTACTTTTTTCATAAATTAGAGCAATTCACCTGTTGCACGATTTTTACACCTATCAGCGGATAAGATAAATGATTCATAATTAAGGACATCGCAACTCCCAACTAAATTGTTGAACTGACAGAAAATTGACCATTCTGTTCAATTCACAGAAAATTGACGCAAATCATTCAATCAATTATTTCAATTCTCAAAATTTGGAGCAGGGGCTATACACTTAATAGTTTTGTACAAATATTTATCCTGACATGGGAGCGTCTGAACCAGTTGTTAATTTTGCTGTGAGAATTGACAGTTGAGAATGGCCTAGTACTGCTGACTGAACGTTGCTGCGAGGAACATATCCTCCTCGCTCCCAACCCACCCGCACTGGCCGCAGCGCTCGGCAGCACGGCAGCACTGGGTCATGCCGCCACCGGATGTCCTCTCCGTGCTAGCAACGGCGGCGTGGCGGACAGCCTTGACCTCGACCAGCAGCTTAGGCGCCTTGCACCCGCGCAGCTCGCGGCCCACCTGCGAGAGCGTGAGCCACCTCTCCGCCGGCTGCGCCGCCGCCGCCGACGACACGTCGGCCCACGGGAGCTCGGCCCGCGCCAGCACCCGCGACGACGGCCTCACCCGCGCTCCGCCGGCCCCCAGTAGCGCCGCCACCAGCCCGGACGAGGACGACGGCCGCGGCCTCCACCGCAGCTCGAACGCGATTCCCCCGGCCGCACCGCCACCACCCCAGCGCTGGAAGCGCGCGAGCTCGCCCCAGCGCAAGTCCCCGTCCCCGGCGCACGGGACCTCCCGCGTGTCCACGCGCAGCCGCCGCCGCCCGTCCCCGGCCGGCACGTAGTACCTCAGGAAGAGGCTGCCGCCGCCGCGCTCCTCCAGCTGCTCCTGCTCTAGGCCATCCACCCTGACGACCCTGACGCCGAGCTCGAGGCTCGGCGGCTGCACCCTCAGTAATCCTGCCATTAACGCACGCACTCGATCGCGCCTTGCGCTTCTTCTTGCAGCAAGTTAACTGCAGGAACGCAGCAGTACTACTAGTCGTCCTAGCTAGCTAGCTGACTCAGCTGCGGTGGTTCGTGTTGGCGCGCTGGGCTGAGCTCATGTGTACAGAGAGTTGCATGTGCAGGCTCCGATATATAGCTAGGCGGACCGCGGACGCCAGTGCTCTTGTGCTCGTGGAAACGGCCCTCGCTTTCCCGAGGGACCGACCGATCGAGCGAGCCAGCCGAGTCATCAACTTTCTAGTGGACCCTTGGGCGTGTCAAGGATGGTTTGGCCATAGAGGAGGCACAAGAGTGATTAGTTAGTGACCAACGCCGATCCGATCAGCCGATGATGGGCAGATAACTAGATAAGGATGCGTCGCGTCAAATGGCGAGGCTGATATGGTAGATTAGTGGGTTAGGCAGCAACCGGGGCGAAGGCGAACGCTTTTCCCCTCCTTCCACTTGAGCACATGCGGTTGCTTCTCACTTGATTGGTCGTCGTCCAGTTTGTTTAATGCTGGCGCGACCGCTTTTGATTTGCCCAAGGCGAAGGGAGGGAGGCGGCCATCGACGCACGGCGAAATTGGGAAAGCAAAGCATGCCCGTTGCGCACGCACGTCTGCACGGGATTTCGGATAGCCAGATGAGGACGACGGGCGGGTGCTAGTTGTATTACACCTCGGATCGATGCTCACGCGTGCCTAGTTTACTAGCCCGCGCCGGTTAATTAGATGCAGCCTGCCCATTTTTCCCCACTCTGGAGTCTGGAGGTATTGTTAAACGTGTTCTATCGGTGATTCGTGCTCAGATATCTCAGGTAGTGTGATGTGAGGGCGAGCGTAGTTTCTAGTGCTCGGTTGACCCAAATCCACTGCCTGCATCAGTGGCTGGAGAAAATGGTGGGGTGGTGCCTACACTACACACACCTTGAATGGGATGTGTCACAATCACTATTCCGCGTGTGCGCCGCTAACCGTAGCGGCGCACACGACGCCCCACACGCCGGAATCGAAGAAGGGGGCGGAGGCTGGGGGCGGCACGCGGAGTGGCCGGCGGCGAGGTCTCCGCCGGCCGGGGCGGTGGACAAGGAGGAGGAGGCGGCGGCGGAGGTGGCGGTTAGGGTTAGGGTTGGCCAGCCGGTGAAGTTTTGATAATCTCCCCGGCTATAGATTTCGGCCGGCCGGCCTGGCGGCGGCCGCGACACGGCAGTGAGCGAGGCGGCGGCGGCACCGCCGAGCCGGGCGGGGCAGGGCGGGGTAGGCTGCGGGGGCTAGCGGCCGGCGAAGTTAGGGGAGGGCGGGCTCGTCCGGCCGGAGTGGTTGGTGGGCGGGGAGGTCGCCGGCGGCCTGGGCAGTTGTCGAGGTGGGCAGCGAGGCAGTGGCTCGCTGGGGAAGATGAACAGTGACGCAGAGGAGAGGAAGCTGAGCGAGGGCGGGCGCGTGTGCAGCCGCTATTGGTGCTGGCGCGCGTGTTGAGGAAGAGTTCCGGGGATGTGTCGACAAGTTCAATTAGGAGCAACATCACATTTCACTACATACTCCTAGCATTATTGCAGCGCTGGTCAGCTCCTTCTCCACTGATGGGGACATCTGATGAATGATCAACCATAGTACTCCCAATCAATCAATCATGTACGAACCAGTGGCAGCAATACCCCGTTCGTTTGATCGTATGAGCCAGGCTTATCAATCATAATACATTATTTTTTTCTCACAACAAAGCAACATCAGCCAGCTTATTACTCACGGAAACTATCAAACGAACGTGGTGTTGCTTTGCCCTGAGTCGTTGACCACGCAAAAAGATGGTTAAGTTGGCTCCCACCCTCCCAGCCACAGCAGAGTGTTTCAGGATTTCCGCACTACTACCCGCAAGCTCCGTCTCTGTTATTTGATCCGCAGCAGATTGGGCCTACCAATGGCACAGAAAGTACAAGCCCTGCTGTATTCACATTCTGACTGTACGGGCAAAACAAAAAGGAGACGATCGCCTAAATATACTGTTATTACAACAAATAATTTTGATTTTTGAACTTGAGAGGGATGACGAAGCAAGGTTGAATGGGAGTGGCACCAAGGAGCCGGAATTATTCTATAACAAAAAATGAATGTGTGGATGGAATTATGACATAAATCAACGTGTCTCTCTGACTACAAAGCAGTGAGGAGCTTATTTGCAGCACAGCAAAGTTAAGGGATGGATGTACTGTCAATTATGCTTATGCACTTGAGTCTGCAGTGGTTGCCTTTGCTCGATCGGCTTCAATCATAGCCTTGATGTAGAATTCACCTGCTTTGTAGGAAGATCGAACCATTGGCCCAGATGCAACATAGCGGAACCCCTGCCATTTACAACGAAGACAAGGCAATTTTGTCAGCACCCCAGCTAACTATGAGCAATGCGGAAAATGACTGTGCTTGAAGATCGTTAACAATGAGAGAGATTCTGGGAACTAATAAGAACAATGACAGTAATCAAGTCCGCAAATGAATCGATGCTGCAGCATAGGTGAAATTGCAAGTTTCTAGAGCCTTATTTCGCTAGCACAACTAAGTTTGGATTACCAAGATAGAATCACAGAAGGAATGAACATTCTATTGACGATTCTTCCTTTTGCAGCATTCCAAATTGCCAAACAATGGTGTTTAATAATCAGCAAAGAGGCATCAGAGTCGATAAACATATTTATTTTGTATATACTGTGAAATTTAGTATTATGGTTGATAATAGGCTTGCCATGTATAGGATGACCAAAGGAATGTGGCTGCCTCCAAATGCCTCATACAATGTGAAAAGCTAAAGACACATCCGAGAAAGATAGGCATACCATTTCAACACCAAGCGCCCGGTACTTCTCGAAAGCTTCAGGCGTAACATACTCAGAGACAGGCATGTGGCGTTTTGATGGCCTCATGTACTGGCCAAATGTTATAACATCAACACCAGCAGCCCGCACTTTTTCCATGGTGCTAATAACCTGATCTGGAGTCTCTCCGCAACCCAGCATTATTGATGTCTTTGTAAGGGTACCAGGAGGAGCATACTCTTTTGCCATTTTCAGAACATCTATAGACTGTTTGAAATTTGCACGATAGTCTCGGACATTTCTTTGAAGCTCTTCCACTGTTTCAATATTGTGTGCAAAAACATGCAATCCAGAAGTTGCAACCTTCTCTACACTGCTTGGATCTCCACGGAAATCAGGTACTGCAAAATTAGTAGTAAGGGTACTGAATATGGAATGGTTAATGCAATAATTTGACAGGGCCGATGATCAACTCCACGCTAATATGCAAGTAACCAAGCATACGGTGAGGAACATGTCTCTTACCAAGTGCTTCAATAAGCATTTCTGGCTTCAAAGCCTTTAACTTCTGTACTGTTTCAGCAAAGTGACCACTGCCCTGATCAGGTAAATCGTCCCGGTCAACACTCGTGATAACTATATATTCAAGGCCCCATGAGGCAATAGCTTGAGCAACATTGGAAGGTTCATCAGGATCCGGTGGAGGGGGTGTTCGAGATGTCTTGACGTTACAGAATCTGCAAATTAGTGATTTCTCAAATTCGTAAGCAACTATGGGCCTTATGTTTATTTCTTCAAAAGGTAAATTTCACATCACAAACAACAAACATCCTTGCTATCCAGGCTTACGCAAAACAAAACTATTGATGAAGCGGCTAAAACTATGTGGTCTAAACAACAAACCTGCAGGTACCCCAAAAATGGACATCAATCACACACAATAGAATAAGTATATTTTATATAGAATTGCTTCATACAGAAAAAACATCCATCTTATCGCCCCATCGCTAGATAGAACTACACAGTGGTCAGTGGTGTCTATGCATTTGTAAATTTAGATATCGAGAACATTCTTGCAACGCAACAGCTAGAGCAGTATAAAAGTGCCTAAAAAATCCAGAAGAAACATCTGAGCATATGAGGATGCAAAGTTCGATCATATGAATTCTAACAGTTCATGAATCAAGATAGAGCACACTGCAGCATGTTAGTCTAAATGTCTACCATACAGAAGCAAGTGAATAGCACATTCCAGTTACTAATTACTAATATATTGAATCCAAACATAATGCAATAAGGTCTCAGATCGCACAGCCTAAACATCTAAGCATCCGTCCACGGTACCACAAACAAAGCAGAAAAATGAGCACGACGAATCTCTTACCTGCAGCCGCGCGTGCAGGTGTCCCCAAGGATCATAATTGTGGCGGTGGCAGTGCCGGTCTCGCCGCCGGACCAGCACTCGCCGAGGTTGGGGCACCGGGCCTCCTCGCAGACGGTGTGCAGCTTCAGCTCCCGCAGCTTGGCCTTGATGGCCGCGTACTTGGCGCCGCCAGGCACGGTCTCCTTCATCCACTTGGGCTTGGGCAGCGGGCGCTGCCGCGTCCCGACCTCCACCGAGTACGCGAAGTCGCCCAGCGACGGCGCGTCCGCCTGCAGCCGCCGCCGCAGCTCCACGAGCCGCCCTGGTTCCGCGGCGGGAGGAGGCGATGGCACTGAGGGGTCGAGGGTTTGGAGGAGAGACGGGGTGGAGGAGATGGAGCGGGTGGGCGCCTGGGTCAGGGCCCGGGTTAGGGACGCCGCGAGGTGCTGGCGGCCGTGCATGGCTGCGGCGGCGGCGGCGGCGGCGGCAGCGGTTGGTGGGGCGTGGCCGCGTGGGGACTGCGGACGGGAGCGGTGGGGGGATAGTCAGGCGAGATGGAGTTTGTTGGTTGTTTGGTGAAGATGGGGATTCGCGGAAAACGTAACCACAATGAGGCGTCTTAGGTGATAGGAAGGCGTATTCGTGTGCCGTTCTGGAGAACTGGCCATCGTAAATCGATACCTCATATATCGGCTTTTTTTTTTAAGGTTGAAACTGTGTTTTTCTCTCGCAACAATTTAGCCGGAATAATATTTTTAGTGAGTTTCAGTTAAGTTTTAGACCAGTGAACGGGTCACATGATGAGCCATATTTAGATTCATTTACTCATTTGGAGATGGATCAGCGCTGATAGTAGGAGTGTGCTTAAAATTTGGAAAAACTGCAGCCATAGTAATATTTACAAAACCTCAGATAAGTGTTATTTTCTTAAAGGGACCAACGTTCCACTATAAGTGGCGGAGCTCGACCAAACGGCAATGGAATATCAAAGTCTAGCAACCTCAAAGTCACAAAAGCACAAGATTAATGGTGAATCACTTTGAGACAGAGGGACCACGGGGAATCAGACGTCCCGTAAGCGTCGGACGCCCCTGTTGATGGACCCGACGTCCAGAAGCATATCCGTTCCTATCCGCTCCTCTCCGGTCTCCGTAGATAAAAAAAACAGGCATTACTGTGACTGTGCTCCGCGACCGGCTCCGCCGCAGCTCCCACACACCTCCCTCTCTATCGCGCCTCCTGTCGGCCTTCCTCTCCACCGTCGCCGCGCCCGCATCGCCACGGCATGCTCACCGCGCAAGGCCGCACCACCCGACTGCTATTGTCGCCTCCACCGTGGGCACCGCGTGCACCCTATCGCCGGGGCAGCGATGTCGCTCACTGAGGCCGCACTGCTCCTTGCCCACTGCCATCCTCCTTCTCCACCGCGACCGCACAACCAGCTGTGTCGTGCTTCGCCCGCCTGGCTGCCATGTTTTGCTAAAAGCACATGTTGCAAACGCATGTTTCGAGTGTACACGTGTGTTGCATATGTTACAAAGGTTGTACACGTATGTTGCAAATGTCTGTTACCAATGTTTCGTCTGTGTTTTTCGGACGTATGTTGCAAGTATATTTATCTGGATGTTGTATATGTTTCGCACATACGTTGCATGTGTATTATCTGGATATTGCGTATGTTTACAATGGTTTTTCAGGTGTTTTCACGTGTTTTTTCCAAGTGTTTCATAAGCATGTTTAAGTGTTCAATCTATCTTTAGACGTACTCTCTCCGTCCATGAAAGAATACAATTCTAATACAGTGTTATGGTTTTGTGTCTTAAGTTCGATCAATTATAAATAAAAAATATTAATATTTATGATATTAAATAAATATCATTATATTAATTATAAAATGTCTTTTTATAATAAATTATTTTGGAGCTATAAATATAAATAGTATTTACTATAAATTTGATCAAACGTGAGCTATTTTTGCTAGCACGCAACCCGTAATTGTATTCTTTTCTAGACGGAGGGAGTATGTTACAACTGTTGTATATGAATGTTTCAAAATCAGATCAGGTATGGCATCGCTCCTTCTCGCCTTCTGCTGTATCGTCTCGGTGTGTCTTCTCCGGACGCCGGCAGGGCATCCATAGGACGCTACGGTCGGATCCTTCCGAATCGGAGGCGCCGCCTCCTTTGATCCTTTCCCTCTTGTCGCTCGGACGACGCGGGCCCCGCGTGGAGCGCGCGAAACAAAGTGCAACGCGCGAGCGCCCGGACGTGCTAGCCTACGCTACCGTCCAGGCCAACGATTGCGATTAAAGTCTACAAAGGGCAAGTGGACGAGATGAAAATTCAAAAAAGGTGCTTTTCTGACCCAAGCTGATCTGCAATTCACTCGTACTTTAACTCTTGTTCTAGAACTGAGGATTAGAGCCTTTAAAAAAAATCGACACTGGTACAAAGAGCTGATGGGCATACTTTTTTGGTATCCTAATGTCATCCATGTCACTACCTACCCAAATCAGCTTGACTATGGTGCATTCTCAAGCATTTTGTAGAAATTCTCCAAGAACACATGTTGTTCCGTTGATGGGAGAATCCTTACCAAACGGTTTTAGGATTCAGAATCAGAACCAAAAAATATATATATTTTAGTTTCTTAAAAAAATATTTCAGGGTTCTCCAAAAACCTGAAAAAGCCTAGTTTCATGAGAATCAAAATCAGTCTCTTCAGGAACCTTTTTATAAAACTGAAAGCTGCCAAACGGGGCTCTATAACAAATATAACCCTCCATTTGTTTTTACAAGGAGCATCCATTTCTTTTATAAGGGGCACACGCATTTTTGGATTCAGAGTTCATAATCGTCAGCTAAGAATCAGCCTATGCAAACCTTTTTTTGTGCAAAAGTCATATCTTGGATCCGTATTTGAAAGCACTCTCTTATATTTATGATTTGTTGCTAGAAACATTATATTATAAGAGAAAATTATAGATCAAAGCATACCAGGTCAAATCACACCTGATATTTTGAATTGGAGGGAGCACAATGCTCGTGGACCTGGTTGCCTCTAGTCTTAGCTTAACTCGGTATGAGTTCAGAAAGAAAATCCTGGGATTACAATGATAAGCTTGCATTCATTAAAAAATGGTTTTTCTTATATATTTTTCAATCTTTACCTGTCGAAGCTACAAATGTCTCAGAAAAAACAACCCTGGTACAGACACATAATTGTAAAAAAAAAAAACTACAGATAGGCTCCCCCTACCACAAATTTACAACAGTACACGAACACCTGCAGCTCACGGAAGTAAAATGTTTTCTTGTTAGACTAGAGTGTACAAAAATGGAGCGCTTCTGAATTGTTCCATTTGCTTGTGTGAAATAACATATCGAAGTGTACACGATGGCCATCTTGCTCGCTGGTATCTTTGCCGGAAGCAAGTTGGCAAGCTCACCAAGAGTTATCTGATGAGCAATTGTTTGTAAACTACACAAGTGTGCCAAGAGTTCCAGAGCAAAAGCCACAGTGCATTGATTCACCTATTTCTGGAACTTGGAGATGCAACAGGAGCTACTCAATTGCAGCAATAGGAAAGCAACATCAGTTGAATTTGCCGATTTCCATCTTCTTCTTGATTGCTCTTTGGCTATGGTATACAAATGAATCTATGATTCCAGAAACAGTGAACACACCTGCACATCAAGAACAATAATTCTTAGGTAATAGGTGCAACTGCTCCAAGGATGTAGAAGACTTGGTTTAATGCTCGAAATTCCTACTTTAGATACCTTGAAGACATAACTAAACCAGGAATGGTCTAAATCAGTCAACAACCAGAGAGAGAAGAATCAGCAACCACAGTTGCAATTCAGCTCTCACTGATGGTCTACCAGCTTTACCTCTACCATTGGCTATATTTTACACAGAAACACAGCTTTTACGTTGTTCATGGTCAAGCTGGCAAAGGGGGCAAATGCATGTTCAACAGGTCAAATGTTCAACTGAATTACAAGTGTGTACAACAAATATACTTGTTGTAAACAGAAAAGGTGCATGACAGAGAGATTAGTTAGCATAAACAAAAATGGACAGATGGAATCATTACCTCCAACAATAGCGCAAACATTAGTTAAAAAGTGTAAAAATGACACATGTTGTTCCGTGAATGTGACCTGTAAAAGCCATTGATGAAAAATTACACTCCTGTACTGCAAAACGCATGTCAAGCAACTACAGATACAATGATTTCCAGCAAATCCAAATTTTACCATTACTGAAGGAGAATAAGCAAATCTCACATAAAAAAAACAAAAGCAAATGAGTAAAGTAGGCTACCCTTGCATTATCTATCTGCAATACAGTATCAAATGTAAAGTACATCGAGATGGTACCTTGATTGGAGAAAGGTCATAAAAGAAGAACACGCCAGGAAGAGCCTGCATCCGACCACTCTCACCACTTCTAAAATGTTCCGTTACAGAGAACTGTGGCAATGAATTACAAGGAATGCTTAAAATCACAATAGATACCGATATGTGCATCAGCAGCATGGTGTTTGCCCACAAAAAGAAAAAAGAAAGAAAGAAACAAAGAAATTACCTGATTAGAGAGAATAATGTGTTCATTTATGTCAGTGTAGACTGTAGGAACAACCTGGAAGACCAGAGAAAAGAATAGTTTCAGATATTTTGAATTAAGTCATTGGTGTAACAGTAAGTGTAAGAATATATAGAAAACAAGAAAAAACACAGGAGCAATCTAACTAGAAAGAGAACATATCGTTTGATACTTCTTTTAATTAGGTCTCAAAGGATAGGACAAACCTTGATGAAGTATTGATACATTCCATATGATGAATGCTGCACCCAATTTGCCCTGCATGTTTAACAAGTAAAGAATCTTAGATTCTCACTTAGATGCACCCTAGTAACAAACCCAGAAAACAAATATATGAAATAAAAATAACATTATAGGAACAGGAAACTACCCGTTGAGTGGATTAACAACACCAGGAAAGTATTCTCCAAAACTTAGTCTGTTTATCTTATGGCTGACCTGGCATTGTAAAGAATAAAATGGTTAATGTTAATGCAATGATGCTAGTGAGAAAATGACAAATCTTCCTGTCAGTATGCACAGCTATAAAAATCATTTACATATTTTCTCAAGTATGATTACATTGAAGCTGTCCTTCTGGAACGGAAGCAAGTCATGGACGTGCACATTTGACTGCTGGAAACTTTTCCCTGGAGCAAAATGGAAATTCCCAGCAACCTTATTAACTTCAATGAAGCCATAAATATTGCATCCTTCACCTTCTTCATCCTTTATACTTTGAAGAAAGCCCTCCCTTTTGCACTACAGAACACCACACATCTGACATAATAATTGTCTTGAAGGTAAAGGGGACATTGACTACATAAAGTGATATTTTCTTTTTGGTAGTTACAACAGATGTTCTTTTCTGGTAATTACATCAAATGGTTCTACCTGGTCAAGCGAATCTGGATTTGATACACCCCAACCTTTTTTCCTATAGGCTTCGCGAACATCTTCACACGAGTTACAACATTGACCATCAGACTACATCGAATAAGGAAAGATGTTAGCTCAAAAATTCATAAGAAAACAGCAGATGAACTATATATCTGTAGGAGTATTATACAAGGACAACAGATTCTAAAGCAATCATGTAATTTCTTGCACAGTAAGATAAATGAAGACGTGTTAACAGAAAGATATATGCTAAAGAAACTAAAAATGGCCTGACTCACACAGATATATTCGATAGCCCCATTAGGTCTGACTTTTGCTCTGTAGTTCATAGGTGTATACAGGACTCAAATTAGGGGTGTTATTGAAAACTTCGCCGAAAAGAGTTTAACATGGCCCAGCTATTGACATGAGCTGACATTATGTATTATGAACTTACGATGTCATCTTTCGCAAGAGCTAGAACTAATGAAAATGTTAATTTAAAGAAAGGCAACCTTACTGAGACCTGGCCAAAAGCGAACAGTAGACTAATAAAATCACAATTCATAGCGTGGCTGGGGATATCAAAGTGATTGCGGGTGATACTATGCTTTCAGCTGACCAAGTTTTTTATAAGGTACATAGCATGGCTGGGGAATGGGGATATCATTAATAAGGAGGCAAATGTCACTAGGAAAAATGGCAGAGTCAGCAGATGGTCTCCAAGTCCAAGGATGCCAGAGATAATCAAAATAAATATTGATGGTCCTTTTCTTGCCAATTAGAAGAAGGGCAGTTGGGGTTTTATTGCTCGTGATCATGAAGGCTCAGCGGGGTCATGGCTGGCGCTGGATCAATAGATGTTGTCCATGATGCCCAGTGTGCGGAGATGGTGACTTGGAGGATGGCTCTGGAGGCAGCATCAGTTAATGGTATGATGACGATCGTCATTGAAACAGATTGTTCTTGCCTTGTCAGTGCCCTGAAGTCCACAGCTTTTGATCAAGCTCCTGCCAGTTTCTGGTTTATGGACACTAGAATTTTTATGAGTCTCAATTTCATATTTGCTGATGTGGTGTTTGTACCCCGTGATTGTAATTGGTGTGCTCATGAGATGGCACACCAGTATCTGTACAGGGACCTGGGTGAGCATGTTTGGCTTGACCCCCTCTCGAACTTTGTAACAGCACTTGCACTACGTGGTGTGATGGATCAGTGGTGATTGATCAATAGACAAAGGAGGTGAATTTCAAACAACAACAACAACAACAGGATTCGTTTAGTCTAAAGTAGTCTATGCAACACAAAAGGTAGTAATACAATTGCGTATTTTGTGGGCCAGGGATAGATATTATCTCACAAGAGATAGAAGCATACTTCTTGTGCACCATAACATGAGCCACAATAGGTTTCATTGTGTTCAAGCCTTCCACCATGATGTTGTAGAGGTGCTTCCATCTGTTGAAAAGGCAAAGGATATGTGCATCTTTAGGTATAACAAAACATGTATGGATTTGAGCAATACAAAACACCTAAAGACAATTCACTTGTGAAGCCAATAAGTGTTATGTAATGCATCAAGAAATAAGTCAGATATTATGTGCAGAACAAATCACATGCTAAGAAACTAGGACTGTACAAAAGGAAATGTCATAATAATACTCCATATTTGGATTGTTTCAAAGAACCTGACTTTGAGGCAGTGTTGTTATACATTCTACATGCTATAGGTGTGACTTTTAACACCACAAGAGATGATCTCACCTTCATCCCACCAACTGCATCTTGTCTAGTCGCAATAACATTGCCATGGGCATCAATTCGCTGCTTGAATATATCATGTTTCTACATAAGAGCATTAAACTGGAACAAGTTAGTTACCACAAGTCTGCAACCATCAGTTATTGAACATAACCTGTAACAGCTAAAAAGCTGAATACACAAATGCATACCACATCTAGGTGCTCCTGTCCACTGATGTCCATTGCATCCAGGCTAATTATAGAACATTGAAGGGCTGGAAAGGTGACATCAAACTGCATTTTAAGCATCAGAAAAGGTAGATGTCAACAAGTGTCTGAACATAAATTAGTATAAATTAGAATGCCAAAGTTATCATGTACGAAATAAGTTCTGGTAAGCCAAGGTCCAGTGTTAGAAAATATACAAGAATGAAGGAACAACTAGCAGGCAAAAAGAGCTTAAAAAGAAATGAGTGTTTGCGAACAGTTGGTAAAGGGTGACAATGAAATGGTGCAAGAATATAAAAGCTGTACATTACATTTATGCGAAGTGTTTCTCCCCTTGAAGTATCAACCCTTAGCGTTGTCTCAGTAACTGCATGGAGATATAATCCTGCATAGAGAGACATTAACTGGTAAATAAGGACAAATCATGAATAGCAAAAGAATATAAAGTTGTTGATCGGTAGAATGATTTCTTTGGTTAACCTTCTTGTTGGTAGGCTATTCATCCAGTAAAGAAAGCAAACCCAAAGTTTCAAATATCCACACACTAGAAACCTGATATCTAAAACAATGAGAGCAAAAGGGCTCCTCATTTACTTCAGCAAAACATGTGGGTACTAGGTAAACTTAAATCTCATTTTTCCTGCCACAGTGAGTAAATCTGCTTCTGAATTTCTGATGAAAATGGCCCTTACATTCGGCAACAAAGCAACCAAGCACAAAGAGAAACAGCCTTTTATCTCAAATTTTGCACGGAACCAATAATTACGTATGCAAAATTGCGATTTCTAGTTGATATTCTCTACAAGCTAATATAACATGACAGGTCAATGCCTTATTCACTAACCAAAAGAGAACGAAAGTTAACAGCAGAATCTCCCGAGCTTCGTAGCTTGAGTTGAATCCTGGTATAATACAAAGCACAGTAAAATAACATCTTGCGCGGTCGAAATAGGCACTCAATTCCACTCTCGGCAACCCAATTACGCGTGATCAATTCCACCCGCTCCAACAAATCCCGTAACCACGACACCAGATCTCGACGCATCCTGGGGAGAACGCCAGAATCGTAATGCGACAGGGGTCATCATACCCTCATCCATCTAGCACCACCCACGCGGTCAAACCTAACCAGCCGATCTCAGAAACAGGTACAAGGGAAAGGGATCGAGGCGCAGCGGGGAGAACAAGGAAAAAGCGAGACGCGTACGGAGCTCGGAGACGAAGAGGAGGAGCATGACAACGGAGGAGGCGAGCGTGATGATGCCGCCGGAGAGGGTGCTGCTGTAGAAGTCCTCGTTCACCTTGGGGTACGCGTCCAGGCTGCGGAGCTTCGACAGGAGCCCGTCCATGGCGGCTGACGGGATCTCGGAGTCGGAGGCGGAATCGGGCGGAGAGGCCGAGCTCGTCCCTTCCTCGCTATTTCAGTTTTCTTTGGGGGCGCTGAATTAGCGAATTGTCCTCGTCATGAATCATTAGCGAATTGTGTCCTGCGCCTTTGTATAGCGGTATTGGTTTTTTCGCCCTTTTTGGAAAGGTGCAAAAACGTCCACGAATGCTCCCGTTTGACTTTCTTGTTTTCACGCCTGAAACTGCTTGACTGGCCGTTTTCCACCGTCAGATTAACCATTCTTCCTAATTCAGCATGGTACGGTACAATATATACTTCTAAAGCATACCTTCTAGCTTGATTTACATTTTTGCTCTTTGCTCAATAATTTTGATTCAATATCATTTGTAGTGTTACTGTAGTTGAATCCACATCAAAGTACTTTGTCAGCCACAACGGTCTGAGCATAGAACTCGAAACTGTAGAGGGCATAGAGCAAACTCCAAACTCCGATCCATTTTAGGGCTTCATTTTGGCTTGATAAGCATTCAAGCTTATACAAATTAGCTAACCATTCTAACTGAAGATCGTTCGAGCCCGAAGGAACCGAACGAGTCCTTAGTGTGAGCATCACATGGCTGACTCTAGACTCTTTAATTTACGAGAAAATTCTTTCATTGTCATTGAAAACTATAACAATTTCTTTGTTGCCATTCAAAATTACATGTTCTCTTCATTGCCATTAGTTTTAGATTTACCGTTCCCTCGTTGCCATTGCTGTCACATAGGAGTCACGGCGTGACTTCGCTCCCATACCAGGTGTTTATTGATCTCGCCGTCGCCCTTCAGTGCCTGCCCTCTCGCCGGAGTTTATTGATCTCTGCCTTCACGTGTGCATGGCCTGCTGCCTGCACGTGTGCTCACCACCGCCTGGCCGGAAGGCATGGAGCTGGGAGAGCTTCGCCGGCCGTACGCAGTTGGCCGAGCCGAACTGGTTGGGGTAAGGCTGGCGGCGGTGAGCCCCTCGCGAAAAAAATGAAGAGTAGTACGATAAGGCTGGCGGCCTGCTGCGTCGTGCCGGTCCACCGCCCGTCCTTGTCACTCACATCAACCATCCACACGAACGTACCCATTTCTTTCTTGCTTGCTCTGGTCTGGTAGCGTCGCGGAAACAAATACTCCAGCTACCGATTTCTTTCTCCGTTCATCCATCGTTGTTCCACCCACCTACAGCTGCGACCCTGCGACGGCAACCAGATGACGACGGCAGCACGGCCACGGCCACGCCGCCTCCTGCAGCCTGGATTCCTCCAGATGACGACGGCGGCACGGCCACGGTCACGCCGCCTCCTGCAGCCTGGATTCCTCCGCTTGCTCGGACACGGCCTCTGCTCCCACTGTCTCTTCCTGCTCTGCTTCCTGGTGGTCGCCTTCGCCTCCGGCTCCTCCGCCGGGCGCGTGGTCACCAGCTTGCCTGGCTTTGACGGGGACCTCCCTTTCCACCTCGAAACAGGGTGCGTGCCTACGTGGTTACCTTCCGTGGACTAGTAGTAGTATTCTTCTTCTTCCTCATCATCCTGGTGTACTACTAGCTCACGGCACATTTAGGATTTAATTTGGCTGCTGTTGCTCTGAAACTGGAAACTGAATTTGGTGCGTGGTAAATCAAAGGTACGTGGAGGTGAACGAGGACGCCGGCGTGGAGCTCTTCTACTACTTCATCCAGTCCAAGTCCGAGTCCGAGTCCGGCGCTGCTAGCGATGCCCCTTTCCTCTTCTGGCTCACCGGCGGCGACCGCTGCTCCGTCTTCAGCGGCCTCACCTACGAGATTGGTAAGATACGAGATTGGCAGCAACGGCAGCAGCAGTGCAGCAGCAGTAGCAGCACCTTGGCCGCGCCCTCGCCGCACACCGTGCACCGTGCACGTCCTCCCGTACGCCGGCAGCGACGATGTCCCGGCCTCCTCCCCGTGCTCCCCCGCGCCTACTGCTCTGGCTCCGGCGGCAACATTCTCCCCGCAGCAGCACGACTCATCGTCGTCGGTGCTGCCGGTGCCAGCGCCAGCGGCGCCTGCAAGTTCGCCTGCTGGGCATCGAGCGCCTGCTGCATCTCGCCGCGGAGCGCGTTGGCCGCGGCCTCGTTGGACTGCGCCAGGTCGCGCCACACCTGCGCCTCGACGTAGAGGCTCTTCACCCGCTCCTCGAACGCCGAGTTGTTGAGGCGGCCCATCCGCTGGATCTCCTCCTCGGCGCGCAGCCACTTCGCCGCCGCGGCCTCCACGGTGGCCACAACCTCCAGGGCTCCTCGCAGCGCCGGGAACTCCACCGTCGCCGCGTGCTGGCAGCCTCGCAGCGCACGTGGACAGCCGCCTTCGCGTCTTCTCTGCGCCAACCAACCACGCCGGTCGACGCTAGCTGAGCACCTAGAACTCCCCTTCCCGCCCCCAGGCCGCGCCCGCGGTCCCCTCGCCAGAACGCACAGCGCCGCCGCCGCCGCTGCCGGCTGGTGCAGAGCCGCGCCGCCGCTGCAACCGCGCTGCACACGCGACGCGCGCACTGGATGTAGGCCTCCGGCCGGTCAGCGCCACCGCCCGAATGCACGACCGCTCAAGGACGCCGTGGAGAGAGAGACGGCGTGACGTGCAGTGTGCAGCGGAGCGGGAGGGAAGTGATGACGCGTGGGAGCGAAGTCACGCCGTGACTCCTATGTAACAGCAGTGGCAACGACGGAACGAAAAATCTAAAACTAATGGTAACGAAGGGAACATGTAATTTTGAATGGCAATGGAGAGATTGTTATAGTTTTTTATGGCAATGAAGGAATTTTCTCTTAATTTACCCCGTGCACTTGTGCTTCATGTACTTGCTCAGAGAGGCCAATGCATATTTAACGGCCTGATCGCTGGGCTGGGGCTGGCTGGGCTGGCTGGCCAGCCTCCTCAGATGGCTAAGCTAAGCATGGGCGCTCGTTGTCTAGTCTGGCATAGATCCCCGTTCTCTGTGTGCACGGTACACCACATGGTCGACGGTCACCTGCTTCGGTTCTGATCCGATCCAAACTTGATGACTTTCCCGCATCTTGCCTGCCACTTAGTAATATTTTTCCAGCAGAATACATGTACACTGAATGCCTTTCCAAGCTCTTCTGACTACATATATCACCCTCATTAGCTATAGCCTCTTCAACTCTTGGATCTTGAGTTGTTCAGCATGGCCGTCAATGCAGTCTCCTTCGCCGTCCTCCTTTCCTTCGTGATCTTGGTACGTCTCACTCTCTTGCATTGTCCTGATAATGTCATGCTTGGCCGTCTTTTTTCTCATCGGCATCCATTTTGCCCGCCGGATCAAGACCACCGTCGCCGGGCGACCAGGTAGTGGTGCCCCTGCAGAGCTCTGACGACGCGGCCGGGAGCTACGACTACAGGTGCGTGTACACGATCTACGTGGAGACCGGGTCGATCTGGAAGGCCGGGACGGACGCCGTGATCAGCCTGGCTCTCCGTGCCGCCGACGGCGCCGGCTTCACCATCCTGGACCTGGCCCGGTGGGGCGGGCTCATGGGCGCCGGCCACGACTACTACGAGCGCGGCAACGTGGACATCTTCAGCGGCCGGGCGCCCTGCCTGCCGTCGCCGCCGTGCCGGATGAACCTCACCTCCGACGGCTACGGCCCGCACCACGGCTGGTACTGCAAGTCCGTGGACGTCACCGCCACGGGGCGCCACGACGCCACGTGCGCCAAGGCCGGGTTCGGCGTCGAGCAGTGGCTCGCGAGCGACGCGCCGCCGTACCAGCTCTACGCCGAGCGTAGCTTCTGCGCGAAGAGTGACACGGATGAGTGATGCTGTCGGAACCGGATGCCACTGTAGTGGGCTTCCAGTCTTCGTGTCATTTCTGTCGTTTTCTTGCGTCGTTTGCTCTTGTTCATGGAGATGTTTGAACTCGTTGGTGGTGTAGCAGGCTAGTAAGAGCATCTCTGACAATTATTACTATTCCATTCCCCATAATACAGAAGATTGTGGTTGCTTCAACAGATGAGTCAGATTACTCATCGTATCCCTAATGCTTAAAAGGAAACAAGGAGAATTCAAGTACCATCACTGAATGCAGTGCATAACAACATGAGAAAATCACAGTCCTACAAGCACAAGTAGGAAAAAGAACAAGACTTATAAATTCAACCAAACAACCTACTTCAAGATGAGAAGAATAAGATAAGGAAACCCGCTTTGTTTTGTGGCAATCTTGGTTATTAAGCTAGTGAGTGTGAGGATCGCAATTCACAAAACCAAGCAGATCAAAGGAGCAAGGTGGCCTTGGCATTATCCAATAGAAAGGGCTCATGCACTGTTCTTGCCTGGGAGGTGGCATGCAGACCAAAGAGCAAGATGGACTTAGCATTATCAAACTTAAAACCCCAGAATAATGTCCTGCTCAAATTGCTCGACAAATTTTGCAATCATGCAGACTTTCCTTGGGTGCAACTCGCTTGAAAATGTCTATACAAATTGAATGCTACTACTCCACATGCTAGAAGCCCAGCTGGCTCCTTCTGGTGGAGGGACATAGAGTGTAAGCTTGCTGCACTCCAGGCAAAGGATACTCCTTGCTGTTTTGAAAAGACCTTAGGAGCACTGGACCTGCACTTTAGCTTCCCTTAGTTGTTCTCTTTTGCCAAAAAGCCAAACTGCTCAGTGAGATTTTTTCTAGATAATCATTTCAACAGGAACTTCTTCTTGTCACTGTCTCCACAAGCTTCTGATCAACTATTACAGTTCCAATCACCTCTCCAAGGCAAAGCCTGGGACCCTGTTCTCATGACAGCTGGTAATACATTTGTGGTTCACTCCTTCGGCTAAAAAAACATATTTACTATTGTTAGGAACCTTGCTAGTTTCACCTCTTTTCAAATGGTTTTAGAGTTCGACCATCGTTGGCAAACATAAATTCTGGTTTTGGCTTCTTTTAAGGGACATACTATGCACCAGAAACTTGCTCAAGAGAAAAAAAAAATCTCTCGATGACTATAATTGTGTTTTGTGCAATTTAGGAGTTGAGGAAACAATCTTTTCTTTGAATGTCCCCTTAAGTCAGTCTTCTTGGACCCCTCTGCTCATTGTCTAGAACTTGTCACTCCAACCGCTGGATATGATCATTGAAGCAAGAAACCAGTTTGGAAGCTGCATTTTCAGGGAGCTAGCCATCACTGCCAGTTGGACCATTATATCTGATAATGGTCATCTGTCACTCCCGATGGAAATCACATCTTAGGCCTTGTTTGGCTGCACTTGTATCTCGCTCCATCTCAAAATATAGAACCACAGAGCAATGTATGCACCCAATGCTTGATGCTTAGTGTGCCCTTTTTGTTCACTCTTGCAATTTTGCATGACAAAATCAGAAGAATACTGTATATTACATGTCCCGCAAAATGTTGAGAACTTAAATTTGAGGCATTATCTTCTCTGCTGGAGGGCATATGTCATCTATATTTACCAAACTGGAACATATATAATACAACACAAAACAATCAGATGGATCCTATGGCTGATAGGTACATCTCTTCTGAGTACGCAATGCTGTCCTCAAATCCTCAAATTAGACGGTGATGTTACATCTTTGACATACTACCAAAGATGGTAATAAAGCCTTCATCAGTCGTCATCCTTGAACTCCCTGATTAGCCAATCCAAAGCAAATAACCATTAGATATCTCCTTCTGACCAATTTTTATCTTGCTTACATTTATTTGGAACGTCGTTCAGGCCAAAAAATGAACTTATGAAGGAAAACATATAGGACCCTTCTCTTCTCATGGAGAAGCATCATAGGGAAAAGTCCCCACATGACAGGTTCCTAAATCATTCACTTCAACAATATGGACCATCTGTGTTAAGCAAATTAGCCTCTCCACAAAGGGCCTCATGTATGAATATCAAATTTTGCGACAACCTACATCTATGCACTATGGATGTGCATAGTTTCATTTTTTTTTAAAACTCCTAAGTCTGTTTTCTAAAGGGTTTTCACGATTCCACCAAGCAGAGTGTTTGCAATGAATATTTTCCCTAGTTCCATTTTGGGAAATTCAATAATATAGATAATGTTGCTCTGAAGTTGTTAATGTATATAAGGCTAGCAGTGATCAAAGGGGAACACGGGTGCTTACATGCAACAGTTTTAGATAAAAGCATATTACCTGCGGTCAAGATAGCGCGGTTGGATCCCAGTGCCTTGGCATGTAGTGCATGTCAAAGAGCCGATACCCTCGCAGTTGACACACTGTGATTCTTCAGTCTCTCCTGCACCAAGTACTACAGTAACAATGCCCTTTCCACTGCAAAACCTGCATACCTCTGGAAAATCAACAAATTCCATTTAATATTCAGAACCGTTGGATACTGTTTTGTAAAGGAAAAGAGAAGATGCATAGTTACATGGTAGTTATGTATGCATTGTGTGCAACATACCACCATGCCAAGTCCATTATCTATTTCCATCCTGACTAGTTGTCTAATTCACTGAAGCTCATAAAGGGAACTTGCAAGTCCTTTTGGTTCAAGGCTCTCATTGATATTGCAGTTTCAAAAAGGTGAATGTTTGTCATTTCCCGGGATACTCAATAACAGCTTTGCTACCAGAGTACAAACTTAATTGGTGCAGAATAAGTGAACAAGAGATAATATGTTTGTATTTCTTAATGCCATCATATTTAAGTATAGATATGGTCATGAAAGGTAGAGGTACAGGGACACATTCGTATTCGAGAAAGATGAAAGTTGCAGTAATAAACATTACTAAAACTTTGGTTCCGATTTTCTGACTCTGCAGTCTGCAGATGACAAAGCATTTTTCACCCTAGTCCTCTCTTCCTACTATTTTGTAAAACATTAAAAGGTCAGCCAAATAAAATACTAGTGCATAGGAAGAACTAAGATGCATCTTTTCTTTGATTAAAAGGAGAGCCTGGATGTAACCATGATATTTTCATTTTAACAAGGCAATCCTGTGACCAGATTTTGTGTGTTTCATCCAGCCACGTGGTTGTCCCAACAATGTTTAATTACACAACCTGCGCAATCTAAAGTGTCCCAACAATGCTTCACTCAGACATGTTAGAAATGCAAATTGGAATAAAGGAGCTAAGGCAATCTAAGGAGAAGAATCATCACATACGCGCGCCAGAACCACTGCAGGGGAAGCACGGCTGTGTATTCTCCCTCTTTGCCTGCATGAAAAAAAAGGGATCATTGTATTATTGCAACCGTTTTATGACTTGAAATAATAATAAATACTCGTACAGAACAGTGGCAAATACAATTAAGCTTGGATCTTTCAGTTTCAGTTAGCTGCTACTAACTCCCACTCCCAGCCCAATCAACGTTACTCCCAGTCCAATTAGACAGCAACAGCCTGTGAAGAGCGAACAGGTCGCAAGGAACTTAAAAAATTGGCGAATACTCACGGCATTGTCGATTTGAGTCTCGTAGAACACAGGGACACCTATTCCCACGGCGATGCTGACGACGCCCACCGATATGGCCACAATCTAGAGGCACCGAGAAATCAAGCTACGCGAGAATCAAGGGCATGGTTAATTTGGGTGGGCATCCGCAGCGTACCGTGTTCTGGTCGAGGTCAATGGCCCGGATGCGAGGGTACCGCGCTCCCGCCCTTCGCCGTCGGGGCAGCGCCGCCATGTAGGGCGAGGAAGGAGTGGAAGAGAGGAAACAGCAGGAGTGGAGCGTTGTGAGCGACGACGTGGAGGAAGCGGCCATGGCTGCGTCGTCCCCCCTACGTCACGCGTTGGCTGCGGACCGGGTCTCCGGAGGGCGGGCGGGCGCGGCGGTGGCCGTGACCCGGTGACCGGCTCCACCTCGCGTCGTGAGGAGGGCGAGCGGGGGAGGACTGGAGGAGGTAGAGAGACAGCCGGGGGCTCGTGCCGTCGTGGACCATGTGGATGTGGTATTACGCGGAGACGTGGCAGGCCCAGCCGCCCAGGTGCCAGAGTTCGGATGTGTGGGTGCTCGTGACTGGGGCCGGCCGGGCCTCGGGACGAAGAAAACAGCGTGGATGCATCGATGGAATTGAGCACCGGAATTTGAGAGGCTGCGGAACTCCCAGATCGGATAATATCCATCCGAAAGGATCAAGGCTGGCCACGAATGCCTGCTCTCCCGATCTCCTACCCTTCGTCTTTTCTTATCCGCAGTAGTAGCCAAAAAAAATCTCGGCTTCAGTGCGACAAGAGAGAAGCTGATCGTTAACTGTGCTGTTAATCTGACAACCATTGTCGCCATTTTGCTTTGACTGAATACCAACGGGTTGACGGCCATACATAATCATTTGGTTTATAATAAATAATAGATTAACGAGATTAATCCACTCGCCATTTGCACCGCCATGTCATTTCCGGTCGACAGTGTACAATGGCATGTGTCTATATGTGAAATTGCCAAGATTATTTTTACTTTCCAGCGAGTCCAAGCAGCCGAAAATGACGCGCATGCTTTCAGATTCAGAATATACAATACAAAGTGAAGCTCATTTTTTGAGGCCCATTACATTGCGCCATCCCCTGCAGCCCCGCTCATAGTCATCGTAAGAAAGTGAAGCTCATTTTACTCAAGGCTTCGCAGCGGCAGATGGGAATGGGAGAGCCTGGCATGGCATGGGACTGGCCGATCGGACTCGGGAGCGTCCTCGCTCCTGCCTCCGATCTCCATGCATGCTGCCGTTTCGGCGCACGATTATTGATGTGCCGCAACGGATCGGATCGGAGGAGCTCCTCTAAGATAGCATCATCATCGTCATCAGATATTTATAGTCGGCAGTGGGCCACCGGGTGCCTGCCGCTGCCGGTGCCGCACCACCACCTGCAGGGCCGTCTTTGTAATTTTAGAGGCCCTTGGCAAGCACGAGCATAAGGGCAAATTAAATTAAGAGATCTTTTAGAATGGTTAGAGATGCTTTTTAACGTCTCCCGATACCTACGCAAAATAGTCATTTTTATTGATTTTATTCGTCGAAGAGCAATATAGTCATTGTGAACAACCCTCTCACTCCCCACCCCGCCGCGCCCCACCCCACGCTGAACTCGCCTGGCTCCCAATCGCACGCACCTCGCTCTCTCCCTCGCCCTAGCCGCCGCCGCCCTACTCTCTCTGTAACACCTCTGGTGTTATGAGCTCGTTTAGCACCGTGATTTAGATCTAAGTAAAAATTTCAAAAACAGGTTTCTCGGATTTTTGATTTAAAACGTACTTGATGCGATGAGTGAATCCGGTGACTCAGTTTTGTGGACTTGAATCAACGCCCAAGTTAAATTACTCGGTGCGTAAAGATATTTAGGAATGTCGGACAATAATTCTAGCCGATAGATAGCGAACGATTTGTTCTATTAGATTAAACACGGAAAACGACTTTTATAAATAAAATAAAATCCATTAATAAATAGAACGATATATGTATATAGTTTTTGAATCTAATTTAAATTTGAACCTTGTTGAAAAGCCTTGATCTAGTGATATGTTTTTACGTATAGACTCATTTCAATCTCTATGATAATTGGTAACGTACCCACGACAGCTGGCCGTCTGGCCGCCTCATAAATTCAACGTGATTAGTGTGAAAGCACGAACTGACAAGAGAGAGAGAGAGAGCGCAGCAGCTTCATTTATTTTTCCTGGCTTACAACGTACTCGTTGCATGATAATTATTCACCGTCTCGTTCATGCCACTATTGTCCTGCGCCCGACGCCTTGTGCGAGCATCTTTGCTGCTGCTACGCTACCACTGTCTTTTGCCTTTAAGAAAGATGGCCGGCCTGCTGCTCGCATCGTCCCGTCGCTCTACAGAGCTGCCGAAGCACGCCGCGCTGTCCCTGCGTTAATAAAGTTGGACGAACCCTCGCGTTATTTTCCTCCTCCTTTTTCTATTTCTGTTTGCCTCTCTCTGATTGTCCTTGCCCTACCACTACTGTCTGCCTCTGTGCCGAGCTGAGCAACCGACGTGCCTATGCCTGCACGTGTATCACTGTTGCTCAGTCACATCGTAGATCAATCCGTGCCAAACCTATCTCTCCCTCCCTCCCTTTTTCCTTTGCTGCACCGAGCCTTCGCAGCATCGCCGCCAAGCCTCATACTCCTCCCTTTTCTTCTGGCTACATTGCTCTTCTCTGAGCCGTGCCATCGCCGCGCCTCCCGCGCCATTCCCGTCGCCGCGCGGGCACTGCTAGAACACCTTCGTGGACGAGCGCTTGCCCCTTGGCTTCGCACGGACCTGCTGCTCCTCGGCGCCCAGGCCGTAGTGCCCCACCGTTTGCTGCGCCTTTGGCCATCGACCGGCCACCACGCGCGAGCGCTGCCCTCTTTCCCCGTGACCCGGTCCAGTGTCTACACCTCGTCAAGCCACCTCGCTCCCATGGGCTCTGTCGCCCCAGCCTCCAGCGCCACCCGCACGCACGTCGTCGTGCCGCATCTCTTGCCGCCGTTGCTAATTTTTCCTCCATCTCGTGAGGGTGCGCATGTGCGCCGAGTCCACGCACCTCCCCGCGCTGCTCCACCTATGGCCGTAGCCCCACTACGTTGCCCATGTCGTGCCCTGCGCCGTCCTTTCGAGCGCCTTCCTCGTTGCCGCGATCGAGCAGGGCACCCATCCACCGTAGCTGCTCCTGCTGCCCGGCCACCATGTGCGCAGGCACGCCCCAGCCCTGCGTGCTCTGCACCCCCACCTCACCGTGGCCCGTAAGCCGCTCAAGAACACCGTCGCGCCAAGCTGCGACCGCAGCGCTCCCGCTGTTGTCTGCTGCCGCCGGTCGCCAGCGCTTGTGGCTGGACCACCTCGGTCCACGCCGTGGGCAGGCGAGCCGGTCCTAGCCGCGTACCTCCCCGCGAGGGTGCTCGTGCAACTCCCCGGCGGGACTCCCACCGCCGTCGTGCCTTCCCGGCCGAGATTGGTCATCGACCGAAGCTCCTCTGCTCGGTGCTCTGTTCGTGGAAGATGAAGAGTAGGGTAAGAAATGAGAATAGAATTAATACAGGGTCCTTATTGCTAAATACGTGACTCATACGAATAGCACATGCTGGACTGTGGATCAGTTTAAGGTAATCGCAAGGTCATTTTTGCAAAACTGCTAGGCCGGTTTGGGCAGGCCGTTCGTGGGCCGGCTTGCTGGGCCATTCGCGCCCGCGCGCTGGCCAGCCGGTGGCCGACGCACCTAGGCCGCTGCGCCATGCGTGCGCCTCACCCCTCTAGGCCTTGGTCGCGTGGGCTGCAGCCAGCCATGGGCCGCTGCCCGCGTGCACGCTGGTGGGCCGCCTGCTTGGCTGACTGGGCTATGGGTGCCTAGGCCTCTTGGCCGCTCGCATGGGCCGCGCTGGCCGAGGCCGGCCCAAGTGCCCATCTCTTTTTCTAGTTTGTGTTTAAAATGGCTGAAACTTGCAAAATCAATATAAAATTATGTAAGTGTCCAAAAATGATGAAACTAATTTTGTTAAGTTCCTAAAATCATAATTTATCTAATAGTATATTTTGTTCACATAGTTTGATAATATTCTTGGAAGCTATATAATTAAATGGAGATCCTTAATATTGTAAAAATATAAATTTGTAGGAATTTTCGTGATAAATCGGTGATAGTGTTGACTCTAAAAATCTTATAGTAAATTACTAATATTATTAGCTGCTCACTGTAATTTTTGTAGCTCTAGAGTAATTAGTTTGCTAGATAGATAATGATGCCCTATTTCGAATAAAGATTAAATCGATAGAATGAAATAACGAAACAACAGAGTTTGTATAACTGAAATACTATTTGGGAAATGACGCCTTTCTTGACAATGTTGATACGTAGATTAGTACATTAGTCATTAGAGCTAGCTTGTTAGTTCGCAATATGTACTCTATGTTAAGAGTTGTTGTTGTCGTGTTAATTAAATATTGCATCATCTCTGCATCGCATTGCATATCATAATAGGAACAACGACGGTGGATCGATGGTATCAACTGAAGTAGCTGAAACGATGGTGCCAAGGATCGTGCCGCAAAAATGGAATGCTAACTTTTGGTTATATTTTACCCAGACAAGCCCCGGTACATAACCCCTACTTTTCTGCACTTTAAATTATATTTGTGCATTAAGTTTTCAGAAGTTGAATGAAACCCACTTGCATATATATATATCTTCATCCCATGAGTCTTACTAGTATGATAGGATCGTGTAGATTGTTATGCTACATGACTCTGATAGAAGTCGAGTGATTGTCTATCACTCGCGAGAGATAGGAATTATATTACTATATTATTATCACTTGGAAAAATATAAATGGTGGAAAGAAAAAATGGTGACTGAGCAGGGATATGGTTTAGGTTTTGGTGGGTGTAAGAGATTATGTCCTGCAGCCAATGGGACATAGCTTGGTTACACTGTTTTTCCCTGTCTGTGTCGGTTAAGGACCGGTCGTTGCATAAGTCACGGAGGCAAGTCACATATTTATTATCTCGAGCACATACTTGTGTATGGACGCTTGGAAGACTTATTACTTTCTTGTCATGGGGTTTGGCTCTTTTCGGACGGACTGTCATGGTGGTTTTTGGATTAGGAGGTCCTTGCACCGCACTGAGTTCGGGACTCAGGGGCGGGGGCTTGGAGTCCTAGTTTGGACGGAGACCTGGACCCCGTGACAGGAGAATAGTGGGTTGGTCCTGCTTGTGCCCGGGGTACAAGCGAGGCATGTGTTTTCGGGGTACCCAGCTGGGGGTATTGATTCACGAATCGCTGGGTAATCTGGTACGACTTGTTTTGTGTCTTGCACCGTAGTAAGAACTGGAAGATAAAAGATGGAAAAAGAAACTCTAATTGCTTACCACCTGCTTAAAAGTAGCACAGGTGCTTACATAGAATGGTTGGTTAATGAACTAATGCGACTGTTAATAAAAATCGAATATAAGGACGCACGCTTAGTATGCTTCCTGCAAACGCAATAAACTCACAAGCCAGATAGCCTTGCATGTCCTTAGAGTCTTTTTCTTTCCTCCTGTCGGGTAAGTTTTGCTGAATACAATTGCGTACTCAGAATTTTATTTTCCCCTATTGCAGGTGACAGGTGGATGCTAGAGCTGACTCTTGTGTGTGGATTTCTCCTGGTGGACTCAGAGAGGATTTCCTTTACGCTGCGATCATAGTTTTTATTTATAACTCTCATCAAATGTTTTTATTAATAAAAGTTTTATAACCTGTTATCCTAGTTTATTTATCAATCTTCATCATGTCATGAATAGATAATTATTTTCGCTGTAACTCCGTTCACGTGTTTATATTACGCTGTTACATTTAATTGTTCATAACTCTGATAATATGATTATATTTCGCTATTATAATAATAAATAGTATACTCTAATATTGTATTAAAAGTGATGTAAGAAATGGTTAAGAATGATGTAAGATTTATTCTCTCATTTGTGATCCTGATGGAAAAATATGGATTTTTTGTTCTCCCTTGGGGTGTGCCCGACGGGATCGCGTAATTTAGTGTTCTCCTTCAAGTGCTTAGTGTTTAATGGAAGACGAGCACTCCTGGGAGGCATTAGATTAGGTGGCTCTACCACACTCTCCCTCCCTCTAGCCATCGCCCTCGCATGGCGTTGTGTCGGTGGCCCTGCCCCGCCGCCGCCCCCGCCCCCAGCGCGAGGGCCGCGGTGGTCGCCTCCGTCGCCGCCTTCCTTGAGTCTGCTGGGTTCCCGCGCACCCTCACCGCCCTCCAGTCCGAGTCCGGCCTCGATGTACCCTCTCCCCTATACGCTTGTGGTGTTGCCATTTTGGTGCACTGTCGCTGAGGCGCCGGATTGGGGAATTTCTTGTTCCAGGCCGGTGGCTGTTGTGCCCTCGGCCTCGCCGCCAGACGCTGACTCCCTACCCTCGGCCCCGCTACCGCCGTCGCCCTGCCCTCAGCCCAGCCACCGCCACTGCCGTCGGGAACGACTGTGAGGAGTCCAAGATCCGGAAGGCGCGTCCCTAGCTTCGTTGACGACGCGTACGCCCACCTTCCTTCCTGTGATTCCCTCGCCGACGACAGCTAGGTAGGCCTTCTCTAGCCCTAGATTCTCTCAGTTCTGTCAGTGTTAATTCATAATTCTTATTAGAGTCCAATTGAAGTGCTGCTGCTGTAGTTATTTTTTTCAATTAATAATTTGATATCAATGAGACTATGGGTCTGCAACCTGAGAAAATTAGAGAGAGAGAGAGAGAGAGAGAGAGAGAGAGAGAGAGAGAGAGAGAGAGAGAGGTAGGATTATCAGTAGTGTGTAATCCACTTGAAGTGCTGGACTTTCAGTAGTGTGTAATCTTCTACTCATGAAGATGCTTATTGTTCCTTAGATGTAAATCTGTGTGTGACATTTAGTTATGTGAGCAGTCAAACTTAGAAATTGCAAACTGGATGTATTTTTTTAATGAAAAAATGAATTACTTCAGCATGAATTCCTTGTCTTTCCGGCTGCTGTCACCAATGTCCACGTATATATTTTGGTATTTAGGATAATCAACTGGCTCATGGAAAGCTGTAGCCTGCACAACAGTCACAATTCAGTTTTCTATGTCTCATTATATCCCTTAGAAATAAATCTGTGTGACAGTTAGTTATGTGAGCAGTGAAACTTAGAAATTGCAAACTGCATGTATTTTTTAATGAAAAAATGAATTACTTTCCACATAGAACCAATGTGAGGATAAGAAGTTAAACTACAGTTCCGGGAGTAGTAAGTAAAAAATTGCTATCTTTGGCATACCGTAGTTTTCCGCTTTTCCGCCGGCGTCGACATCCTGGAGAGAAATCTAATTCGGATCTCAAACAGTGCGCCAAATGTGTGTGCTAGCTTTTTATGTGATGTGCAGTCCAATGAAAGGTTTTTTGCAATGTCGTCGATGTGTGCTAGCTTAGCAGCTGTGATGCTCCTCCATGCTTTTTTTTTTCATTTGTACTGAATCATCCTGTGTCATTTGCAGCTGTGTAAGCCTTAATTTGTCTTGTGATTTGATATCTTGTATGAATTCATCTTCCATAACTAGTTATTGTCTCCACTGTTTTACATGTTTGAAAACTTACTCTATAGCGAGCATTTTTCAATTGCTATATATGTTGATTTGTGGCTTCAAAATTCAGACATGTATAAATGATGCATTGTATTCTTGATATTATTCTTTCTGGACATAATTTATTTCATTTCAAAAGAATGGTTATCCTTTTATCTTAGTGTACTATCTTTCATGATATACATTGTCTCTCTTTATTTATAAAGATCATGACAGGACCTCCTGCGTCGCATCAAGATGACTGACCTCAACACGCTCCACCACTTCCTCGACATCTCCATCACACGCTCCTCCATTAGGTTGTTCCTCTCGCAGCGCCAATATGTTGAACTTCTCTAGCATGCTGGCATGTCCAAGTGTGAAAGTTATAATTTGGTTTTGGATAATTGATGAAACCTATTTGGACTAATCCTTGCATCTAAGTGTGTGACTAGATAGGATGGTCCAATCCAAATGGTGGAGCAAGATGAAGTCCATGGTGACGTTGGTGGACATGTAATGATGGTGATCAAGCTCCAGACTTGGAAAATAAGAAAGAGAAAAACAAAATGTGCTTAAGGCAAAGGTAAATTTGATATGACCATTTTGTTTTATCACTCAAGACACCAAGTGGGTGTGAGTGGATTTAGGATAGATAGCCGTACTATTAAGAGGGGAGAATCTTGGTTGAAACGGTTGTCATGTGCCACTAGGTGTAGTGTGCATATGCATTAGGACCTAGTGAGCTAACAAATTAACCCTTGAAAATTGTTTGAAAAAACGCTAACACACGTACACTACAATGAGACACTTTGTTGTTAGCAATTTAGAATCAAGGGTGACGTAGTTGAGTCATTAAAAAATTATAAGAGGAAGAAAAAGGAAGACCGGACTGTGACACCCCAAAAATTTTGACCTAATTTAAAAATCACTAAAAATTTGAACCTTTTAAAATTTTGCATAATAACCTAACCACCTAAATAAATAACTTAGAAATATAGGCCAACCTTAAAATAAAACCTAGTGTAGGAATGTGTGCTTGAGTGTTTGTTTGTTTGCTTGAGCATATGGTGGCATACCTTGCATGCATACATGTTTAAATTTAAATTCAAAATGCATTTAAACTTAGCATAGGAAAGCTAGGAAAAAGAAAAAGGAAAAGGAAATAAGAAATGAGCATTGGGCTCATTTCCTCCCCTCGGCCCAAGACGGCAGCAACAGCAGCCCGCTCCCTCTCCCTTCTCCCTCTCCCCTTCGCGCTGGGCCAGCCCGTCACCGCGCCCTGGCCCAAGTCACGCCCGCGTTCACCCTCTCCCTCTCTCGCTCGCTGACATGTGGGGACAAGCCATCAGGCCTGTCGTCTACCTCGGGCCAGCGACGCGAATACTGCGTCACCGCCCGAGCTAGTCGGTCCCTCCGCCACCGCCTCACCCTGGTGAAGCGACAAGGCTCGCGAAGATTTTTTTCGTGACCCCACACCACCTCTCCTCCCTCTCCTCTCTCTCTCCTCACTGCTCCTCCCTCGACACACGGCGACAAGCTCACCTCGCCGTACGCCATGGATGAGCCCGAGCTCTCCCAGCCGCACGCGTGGGCAAGCCTACACTATGGCGAACCGACCTAGCGCTATAGGCACGTGTTGCGCGCCATGGTGAGCTCGGCGGGCGAGAAAATATCTTGCCGCCGGAACCGACATGGCCGGCCTATAAATAGGCCCGACCAAGGCCGCTCCGACCTCACGCACACTTCCACCAGCTCCGCCTTGAGCTGGAACATTTCATCTCCCCCTCCTTTTCCCCTTTCCTCTCCTCCTCCTCCTTCTATTGTGGTTTCCCCAAATCGGGAGCCACCGGCACCATTGATGCCGCCTTCCTCCTTCTCCCTCTCTGCTGCTCCGTTGTCCGATTAGGATCGTAGGTGAGCCACCACCGCCACCTCGGGCACCCTCTATCGCCGGGAGGGCCACCACCGGGCATGGCGTGGCCACCCAAGCACCGTCCACCCTTCACCCGTCTCCACCAAGGCTCGATGTCGCCGGCGTGGCCAACTTCGGCGAGCTCGACACCTCCCTCCATTGTTCCATCACCGGCGTGGCCGTACCAACCTCCGTCGTCTCCCCTCACCCCTTCCCTCTCTCTCTATCGTGTGGGGCCAGACGGCAACGGCGTGCCATCATCGTCCCGTCCCGTCCCGTCCCGCTCCGTCTCTCCCTCTCCCTTTCTCTCTCTGTCACGTGGGCCTGCGGCCATTGCGTCGCTGGCGTCATCAACGTTGATGTGGTGCCCTAGCCCACCTATCACACACACACGTTGCGCGCACACACACAGTCTGGGTACAGTTAGGAAAATGCTAGGTACATCCGATTAGTGTACACAGGAAGCTAAAAACACTTTCCAAGCTTAGAAATATTCCCAAAAAAATTTGTAAATAAACTAGATGCATTAGAGAGTTTTATCATATAGTTTGCACCCTTTTTCATGCACCAGAAAATACATATAAAATTCCAACTAGATAATTAGCTATAGAATAAACTTGTAAAATGCATATCTTTTGCATCCTAGCTCCTTTTTAGGTGAAACCACTTCTAAAATTCACCTAAAATCTAGCTCTATGCATTCATCCTAGTGCCACCATATTATTCTATGTTTGCTTTTCCTCTTTTCTTTTGCGTTGGCGGTAGTCTTATGCGATAGCTACGCCGACAGACGACGGTGACTACCGGAAAAGCGAAGACCCCAACTACAAGATCGTGTCAGAGGAAGTCAACAGTGAAGGCAAGTCCTAGCTCCCCTCTCCCCCTACCATCTTGCTTAACCATTAATTAGTAAATAACTTGCTTAAGTAATATCATGAAATATGAGTTCGAATATTGAGAAATGTTGAATTAAGATAAATGTTAATCCTGTTAGTTTTGAGCTACATGGCACTGAAGAACTTAAGGATAAAAATAACTAGAACTTAAAACTTGGCAAACCTAAAACTAAACACCGATAGGGGCGAACGGGGATAGCTTATGCGGGATAAGTTATCTTGGCGGGAATGCCTGGATAGGGTTCCCGGGGAGATGCTTGTCTCGATCACGTAAGGACCGGTTCGTAGTCCCTCTCGTCTAGTGAGATGTTACGTACAACCACATGTCTATATGGGTAGACTAGATCTCACACCCCGTTGGGCGGAAGTATAATACCTATTAGGAGGCTGATGTAGGCAATGGAATATCAAGAGCTGACATGGATGCTATGTGATCTTCCATGGCCTGGTTGGCATGGATGCTAGGTGATCTTCCACGTTAAGCCCCTTGATTTTGGCCGTGTTCGAGCCCATGACTATTGTTGATTCTATGGTGACTTGGTATCACCATGTCGGATGATTAGGTATCATCCAGGTTTTGTGTTTTTCAACCCCTGAGAAGTCATGGTAGGGTTATATGGAAGTTTAGGGTAGCACCCGAGCGGGTACGGAGTCTTGTTAGGTCTATTTTAACCACTGATCATGGAAGGGATAGTGCCTATCATATGGGGAAATTTGTACACCTCTGTAGAGTCACTTAAATATATTCGAATAGCCACGTCCTTGGAATGGGCAAATGCTGGATTGGGATACTATGATTAGATTTACTTTTATGTGTAAAGAAACTGGTGGCTAATAGGAGATAACATTAACCCATGAACTAGCTAGGATGGTAATGCCCCACTAGGACCCAACCCTTAATTATAACCACCACCACACCTCTATTCCTACCCTATGGTTAAGGCTTGCTGAGTACGTAAGTACTCACTCGTTGTTGACACACACAAACTTCGGTACTCAGGAAGACCAAGGCTACGACAAGGAAGCTCGTCATGAAGACTAGGTTATGCGAAGAGTCCAAACGTAGGAGATGACATCGAAGCTAGGGTTTTGGCCGCGCTCGAGCTTGCCTGTGGTTTAGGTTATCGCTACACTATAGATATCGACGTATCAGAGACCACCATGAATAAGTGCCGCCCTGCAGCAATAGCTTTCCGCTAGCTCTGTAAGCCTACAACTATGCCACTTAGGCTATGGTTGTAAGACTCCCTTTTTAGATATAAATAAAGCCCAGAATCCTTTCTTTTAGCGGTGTACCAATTCTGTTGATTTTGTGCGTACTTATGCGTGATCCTGGCGTAAGTACAGATGCACCTAGGACTCTTAGAAATGAGGGTCCGACATACTGGTATTAGAGCCGAGCTTGACCGTAGGACGAAGCCCTAGGTTTAAACTACATTTTATAATGGTAGTTCTAGTAGGAATGATATCACACCTTTTCGGTAATGCTATAACAACAAACTTTTCGTACAGTCGCTTCAATTTCTGTTGCAAAATATTTCTAACCCATGTGGTGAAATTTTGCAGCCATGGAGGACGATGAATGGGAACGTTCGGACTGCTTGACCGTTGTTGGATTTCCCCCACTCCTATGGGAGACACTCCAGCATTTGGGTTACACAGAACCTCCCAGTACTACTTGTTAAGAATAGAATGTATTCTCTCGGTTGTACTAATTATAGTATAGAGGCTATGTATAGTAGGGAGGTTTGTTGTAATCCTTGTAATCCCTATAATTATGTACATGCCACCATGGGGGCCGTTCCCATGCCTATAACATGCAACCGAGGAGGACCCTAGGGGTAACCTTGTTCACCCATTCTCGTTCACATGGTATCAAGAGCCTAACACATCCACACGGATTAGATCGGTCCCATGGCGACCTCCTCTGAATCCGCCGCAGCCGCTGCCGTCTTCTCCTTCGGCTTCCTTCCGCCGGTGACGGAGAAGTTGACCCGGGGCAACTACAGCATGTGGCTCGCCCAGGTCACGGCCACCCTTCAGGGTGCCCAACTCTGGGGGTTCACCAAGCCCACCTCCACGCCCCCTTCTGAGTTCCTGCCGGTGGATCCGACTGATGCTGCTGCAGGGAAGAAATCTGCTCCTGTGGCTAACCCAGAGTATGACAGATGGTTTGCCAAGGATAGTCAAGTCCGCAGCTACCTATTCTCGTCTCTCTCCAAGGATGTTTTTTCTCAGGTGGCAACCTCCACCACGGCGACCGATCTCTAGGCCGCGATCCAGGCGCTGCAGGCCTCCCAGTCCCACGCGCGGATCATGTCCACCCGGATGGCGCTGGCCACGGCAACAAAAGGCGCGTCCACTGTGGCAGAATACTTCACCAAGATGAAGGGGTTGGCCAACGAGATGGCGTCGGCCGGCAAGAAGCTAGAGGACGACGAGATCGTCTCCTACATCCTGATGGGCCTTGGCGAGGAGTATGATTCGGTTGTGACTGCTGTGTCCAATTGGGTCGATCCAATCTCGCTCCAAGATCTGCAGGCTCAATTAGTGAGCCATGCACAGCGCCGTGAGATCCGTGATGGGGGGTCTCAATCCTCTGTCAATCTCGCCGCCAAGGGAGGTCGTGGTGGCGGTTTCTACAACAACAATCGCAGCAACAACCGCGGTGGCGGCCGGGGTGGTTCTGGTCGCGATGGTGGCAGGAACGCATCCGGCGGCCAGAACGCATCCGGTGGCCGCGGCTATGGCGAGTGTGGCCGGAATTTTCTCTCGGGCGTTTTTTGCCAGATTTGTGGCAAGGAGGGGCATCTTGCCCATCGCTGCTTCAAGCGGTTTGATACATCTATGTCTGGCCCACCGCAGAAGAGTGCAAGCATGGCCACGGCATCCTATGGGGTCGACACCAATTGGTATGTTGACTCCGGTGCCACCGACCACGTAACCAGCGAGCTGGAGAAGCTCACAGTGCGCGACAAGTACGGCGGTCACGATCAAGTTCATTCCGCCAGCGGCACAGGTATGAGGATTAATCACATTGGGTCTAGCACCTTGCATACTCCAGATAGCGATATCATTCTAAATCAAATTCTTCATGTACCTCATGCCAACAAAAGCTTACTTTCTGTTCATCGCCTTGCATGTGACAATAACGCTTTCCTTGAATTTCATCCGGATAAATTTTTCATTAAGGAACAGGGCTCGAAGAGGACACTCCTCAGAGGCACATGTGAGGGAGGCCTCTACCCTCTGAAGCCAAGTTCATCTAAGTTGAATTCCACTAGCCAAGCTCTTGGGGTCACCAAGGCGTCTACCACCCTGTGGCATCATAGACTAGGTCATGCATCTACTCCTATAGTTCAGCAAGTCCTAAGTCGCCATAGGCTTCCTTTTGTCAAAGAGTCCAATAAGAACACTGTGTGTGATGCATGTCAAATGGGTAAGAGTCATCAGCTACCTTATCCACAGTCGACTAGTGTATCTACTAGTCCGTTAGAATTGATTTTCTCAGATGTATGGGGTCCTGCACCCTCTTCTATTGGACGCAAATCCTATTATGTGAGTTTTATCGATGATTTCGGCAAATTCACTTGGGTGTATTTTTTGTGTCACAAGTCTGAGGCCTTTCAATGTTTTTGCGACTTTCAGCAACTTGTTGAACGCCAATTTGATAAAAAAATTTTAGCCCTGCAAACCGATTGGGGTGGTGAATACCAAACCCTGAATTCCTTCTTCAAGCATGTTGGTATAGTACATCACGTTTCATGTCCACATTCTCATCAACAGAATGGATCAGCTGAGCGAAAACACCGTCACATTGTTGAGGTAGGTTTGTCGCTCTTAGCGCATGCATCAATGCCACTCAAATTTTGGGATGAAGCCTTCTCCACTGCCGTATTTCTTATCAATAGACTTCCATCAAAAGTGATAGACAATCAAACACCCTATGAGCACCTTCAAAAACAATCACCTGACTACTCTTTTTTCCGCACTTTTGGCTGTGCCTGTTGGCCGAATTTGAGACCATACAACAACAGAAAATTATCCTTTCGATCCAAACAATGTGTCTTTCTTGGCTATAGTGATCTTCATAAAGGATTCAAATGCTTAGATCCCTCTGTTGGCCGAGTCTATATCTCATGCGATGTGGTCTTCGATGAGCAAGTGTATCCCTTCTCTCGCCTTCATCCAAACGCTGGGGCCCTGCTTCGGTCCGAGCTCTCCGTTCTTCCTGATGTTCTTCTTAATCCTTCATCACAATTTGGGGATGCAATTTTGCTTGACCACAATGCTGATACTTCTCTGTCTAACCGTGGTCCAAGTGCCACTAGTGCTGATGATAATGCAGGTAAAAACGACGCCCAACATGGTGGTCATTTGGAGGCAAACGGGCGCTATTTCATGCTCCCGCAACCGGACAACGCCGGCGCTGACTCCCATGATGAGCTGCCTGTGGCGCCCAGCGCAACAGCGTCTTCTGGCCCCGGATCATCTTCGGGATCGAGGCCAGACTCCTCAGACGCACGCGCCGCACGCGCCTCGCGAACCGACGGCCCAGGAGCGGGATCCTCTGCGACTCCACCCGTGCTCTCTCCGCCTGCGGCCACACCGTCTTCACCACAGACGGATCCCAGCGCGGGGGGACAGCCTAACAACGCGGCTCCTGAGGGATCCTTCCCGGGATCTACTTCGGGATCCTCTGTGGCCACAACGACAGCACCCACTCGCCCATCTACACGGCTCCAACACGGTATTCGCAAACCAAAAATACACACTGATGGAACCGTAAAGTGGGGTATGCTTGCAGCTCAATTAGGTGAAGAACCAACCTCTGTCGATGTTGCCATGCGTGATCCCAAGTGGATAGAAGCCATGCATAATGAGCATACTGCATTACTGCGCAACAAGACATGGCGCCTTGTCCCTCCTCCGAAAGGGAAAAACATCATCGATTGCAAATGGGTTTACAAAGTTAAGAAGAAAGCATATGGCACCATTGACAGATACAAAGCACGATTGGTAGCTAAGGGCTACAAACAGAGGTATGGAATAGACTACGAGGACACCTTTAGTCCTGTAGTCAAAGCTGCCACCATATGACTTATTTTGTCTATTGCAGTCTCCAAAGGTTGGTCACTAAGGCAACTAGATGTGCAAAATGCCTTTCTACATGGAGTGTTGGAAGAAGAGGTATACATGAAGCAACCCCCTGGCTATGTTGATTATGCTCATCCAAATTTTGTATGCAAGTTGGACAAGGCTCTATATGGTCTAAAGCAAGCACCTCGCGCATGGTATGCTCGTTTATGCCATAAACTTATCACTCTTAGCTTTACACCCTCCAAAGCAGATACCTCTTTATTCTATTACAATAAAGGGACACATGTGATGTTTGTGTTGGTCTATGTTGATGATATTATTGTGGCAAGCTCATCACAGAAGGCCACCAATGCCTTACTAAAGGATCTAGAAAAGGAATTTGCATTGAAAGATCTTGGAGATCTACACTACTTTCTCGGGATCGAGGTAACAAGGAATGCAAATGGCCTAGTGTTGAGTCAAAAGAAATATGCTGAAGAAATTGTTAAGAGAGCAGGAATGCACTATAGCAAATCCGTGAGTACTCCATTGTCCACCGGTGACAAGCTTAGTGCATATGAAGGGGATAATCTTGGACCAGATGATGCAACGAAATTTAGAAGTGTTGTTGGGGCAATGCAATATCTAACACTTACTCGTCCAGACATTTCTTTTGCAGTAAATTAAGTATGTCAATTTCTTCATGCTCCCACTACGCTTCACTGGACTGCAGTTAAGAGAATACTCAGATATATTAGTGGGACTTTGAAGCTCGGATTGCAAGTCAGGCATTCCAACTCAATGATGATTAGTGCATTCTCTGACGCAGACTGGGCCGGGTGTGTTGACGATCGACGTTCCACTGGAGGTTTCGCTATATTCCTTGGTCCAAATCTGATCTCATGGTGTGCAAGAAAACAACCCACAGTCTCACGTTCAAGCACTGAAGCCGAGTACAAATCTCTTGCCAATGCAACAACAGAGTTAATGTGGGTACAGAAATTGTTAGCCGAATTGAGAATTGATCATCCTCCTGCAGCAAGGTTATGGTGTGACAATCTAGGGGCCACTTATCTTTCTGCCAACCCGGTGTTCCATGCAAGAACTAAACACATAGAGATCGATTTTCACTTTGTCAGAGAAAGAGTAGCTCAGAAGCTATTGGACATAAGGTTCATCAACACAGAAGACCAACTTGCAGATGGGTTTACTAAACCTTTGTCAGAGGCAAAGTTACTTCAATTTAGAACCAATCTAAACCTTGTGGCCGGTTAAGATTGAGGAGGGGTGTTAAGAATAGAATGTAATCTCTCGGTTGTACTAATTATAGTATAGAGGCTATGTATAGTAGGGAGGTTTGTTGTAATCCTTGTAATCCCTATAATTATGTACATGCCACCATGGGGGCCGTTCCCATGCCTATAACATGCAACCGAGGAGGACCCTAGGGGTAACCTTGTTCACCCATTCTCGTTCACACTACTGCCATGAGTACGATGAGGAGGGTACTCAAGTGTGAAGTACACCTGCATATTCCAAGGCATCCATCATGTCCCGCATTCCAGCCCAAGTACATCAAGGTTCATGGAAGAGAATCCTATGATACAACACATAAAGCAGCACGTCAGGCACTTGTAGAGTTTTGTCAGATCTTTGAGGAAGATATTGAGCACACTCCGGCCAGATTCTTTTCGATACCAAACCAGACCACTCCCACGAGCGTGAGAAGGTTCGGGACTTGGAAAAAATCAGTCCCCAGGCACCAGAATATACGAAAGTATTCAGCGTCAGATACATGCATGCATTGGACGCTATCTTTGAAGACCAACAGCAGGAGCTATGAGGATGGATCACCAGAGTCCAGGGGATTAAGAACGAGTTACGCAACACCACCATGGAATTATACCTGGCAAGACAGGAAGGAGCAAGACTAAGGCGAAAGTTAGCTGAAAAGTACTAGGAGATAGACGCACTTCTACAAGACCCGCATATTTGGAAGCGTGCCAAGAAGATAATGAAGACAGGAAGAAACCTGACCATGCACACTGCAGCAATAGACACCAGGAATGGAGTACCGGTCTATGACCCACAGCACCCGCAGTATGAACCAGATGGGCACACCTGGCAAGAATCAGATTCAGGCCAGGAAACAGCTGAGACAAAGGAATCTTTTGCCGATAACTTCACCGAGCAGAAAGTCGCTGGACATGCCGGACCTTCACCAACTTCACCTAAGCAGGACGATGCCGATGGATATGCACGGGAACTTTACAAGTTGCGAGATGAGCAGATGGCCCAGGAAAAGGGAAAGACTGCACTCAAGGGTTTCCCCGAGATAAGGTTCAAGTAGAACCTCCGTTGAGTTGTTGCAACTCTTGTAGCATAAATAATCTGGGCTGTAGCAGCTGGTAGTAGTTATGCCTAGTAACCAAATAGAAGTAGTAATAGTAGTAGGCTTAGTAGTGCTTCGATGTCACTAGAGTATGAGTCGTCGCAAAGCTCCATCCTAGCAATTAGTGTCTATGATGCACCCTTGTGTCATATATATATATGTAACTGTTTTGTGGTGTAGTATATCGTGTGTTTGTTTATGCTTGTTTGTTTTGCTTGTTTGTTTTGTTTTTCCTTCCCTAACGAAAACCTAGAGGATGTCTTCTCATCCTTGCTGTTCGTAGCAACAGATGGAAAGAAGATCCGACATAATTCGTGAACCTCGTGAAAGGGCCGTCGAAAGACAAGTTCAAGAAACAGAGGAACAAGCTATACCACCTAGAGGCAGGCAATCATGGGCATTGTTGGTATAAATTAATGTACAAAGAATAATCCATAAGCGCATATATATTATACCGCTGTAGCATTTTACCGAGAGTAAGAAAAATCCAATTCTAACTTAACTCAACTTTATAATCATGACTAGATAATAGAAGTGTAATGGAGATTGCTAGGATCTTCTAGTTTTAACTTCAATAAATTTTTGTCGTTCATTGTTCAATTCTAAGAATATTACATGAGGGGAAAAAAGAGCAGAGTAGCGCGCGCCGCGCAGCGGCCTCTTCGGACCCGGGTCCGGTCCTGGCACATCGTCGAGCGAAGCAGAGTAGCGCGCAGCGGCCTCGGTCTTCGGTCCTGGTAGGGCAGAGCGGGTCCGACGCGGTTCCCCTCGGTCCAGTTTGGCCAGGTGGCGCAACGGCTGTCGCGGGCCGACGCGAGGCTTTAACGGGCGCGCGAGTTCGACGGCAAGACGGCAGGCGCGGCATCAGCGTTTCGGACCGTGGGGGTCCTAGCGGGTCCGCTCCCGGTCCCGTGAGTCTGAAGGCACGATGCAGGTGCTGCAGAGCACGGCATCAGAGCGCGCAGCAGCAGGAAGCAGGCCCACGCGGGCGTGTCTGCGGACCGAAGGAAGGCGCAGGCACCGGTCTCGCAGGGCAGCGGCAGAGGACGCAGTCTCGCGCGTGTAACTTCGACCGCGGACTACGCGAGTCCGTCCTGGCGGCACGACTACCACGGCTAAGCGCTCGCGCGGGATCGCGGCAGCGGGGGCTCGGCCCTGTCCTCGGACCCTGGCGTGCGTGCGGGTCCGGCAATGAAGCCGCGCGGGTCCGACGAAGGAGCATGCAGCGTTGGCGGCCTCGGACTCAGGTGCAGCACGGCGTCGGACTCATGTTGCTGGGTACTGTTTCTTCTCGGTGTGCTGCAGCGCGCGTGCGTATCCTCCAGACCGAGGGAACTCGCGGCTCCGATCCTATTCCCCGCGGGTCCGACTACGCGTGTGCGCAGGTGAAGGGCAACGTGGAGGCCTCCGGTTGGCGCGTGATTTCTTCGGACTCGTCCAGATCCGTTTTACCTCTCTGGATCCATCTGGACCCTGAAGGGAGATGGTTCGGTTCTTGATCTGGAGCTTGGGTCCGGTTCTACGCAGACAACATGGTTATTTAGTATCCGTTGGGATCTAACGGGCGTGATTAAACGTGGGACACGTGGCGCGATCCTTGGGCCTAGATCTTCATTGTAGATGGTCCGAAACCTAGGTCCGAACCCTGGGTCCGGACCTTCCTAAGGACATAATGGCTATAACTTTTTGTGGGCTCTATAAATGGAGCTTTGGTGTGTTTGGCTCACTCTCTTGGTCATTCTTACATGTGATAGCATCCTTTGAGCTGAGCAAACACCCTCCCACTCATCTCCTTGCTTGATAGTGCAAATTAAAGTGAGATTAAGTGATTACAAGTGCATTTGCTTGAGTGATTGCATTTAGTGGCACTTAGGGATCATTTTTTGCGGTTTTCTTATTACTCTTGGCGTTTGCCGACGCCTAGACGGCTTGGAGCAGCAGAGGAGTTGTGGCAAGAGTTGATGATTGTTCTTAGCCACCTCCCGGTAATTTGTGAGGGGTTCTTGTGCCTTCCCCGACGGAGCGCCAAAGACAACTCTAGTGGATTGCGCATGGCTTGTGTGATCCCCATCTTGTGTTGGTTGTGCGGCACCCGATTGCGGGTTAGGCATGTGATGCCTATTAGCGCGTGAACCTCCAAGTGGGTAAATCGCCACAATGGGGGCTTGCCGGCAAGCAAGTGAACATCGGGAGAAAAATCATTGTGTCATCTTGTCTCTGAGGATTTCTTTGGTGTTCATTGATATATTGTGCTTGATCACTTGCCATGGCGATATAACCCTCCTACCTCTCTTGCATTTACATTCCTAGCGTAGCTAAGCTCTTTAGTGTAACTAGTTTTGAGAGCTAGATTGTGTCTTGTCTAGTTTGGTTAGTGAGGCTCTTTAGTTAGTCTTTGAGAGCTCACTAACTTAGTGTGGTAGTGACCTAACCTTATATGTGACATAGAGACTATAGTAACTAGAATTGTGGATAGGTGGCTTGTATTTTTAGTAGACTAGCGCAACACTCGCTTCGCTACCTAATTATCTAATCACTTGGCTTAAGTGTTGTTGTAGAAATTTTTATTAGCTATTCACCCTCTCTAGCCATTTAGGACCTTTCAGAGTGTCATCCCACCATGGCGCCTGTGGACTCTAAGTCCAATCTCTTAGCTACAGACGGTGCCCTAGTCACCGACCCATTCGAGTGTCGTGCCTCACCGGGGCGCTATAGTACCTTACGCTCACCCGCTTGACCTGGCCTATATGGTCCAACAGGTGTGCCTCTTCATGCATGACCCACAAAGCCGTACCTTGATCTATCAAACACATTCTCCGCTACGTCAAGGGCACTGTTTCTACTAGTCTCCACATTGGCACCGGTCATGTCTAGTCTCTCACAACACACTCTGATGTGGACTGGCAAGGCTGCCCTGACTCCCGACGCTCCATGTCGGGCTACTACGTCTACCTCAGTGACACCTTGGTGTCTTGGTTGTCCAAGCGTCTAGTCCACTATCTCTCACTCCAGTTCTAAAGCAGAGTACCGTGTTGTCGCCCATGCTATCGCCGAGTGTTGTTGGCTACGCCAACTCCTCTAGGAGCCCAGTCAACCGCTACCCTCTACAACGGTTGTCTTCTGTGACAACGTCAGTGTTGTATACATGACAGCTAACCATGTTCATCACCTCTGGACCAAGCACATCCAGATTAACATTCACTTCGTTCGCAAGAAGGTCACCCTTGGTGAAGTTCTTGTTCTGCATGTACCGCCCCCCCTTCAATTCACGGATAACATGACTAAAGGCCTGGATGTATAGTTGTTTACTGATTTTAGGTTGAGTCTATGCATTCGTGAGCCTCCCGCTATGACTGCGCGCCTGGGGGAGGGGGTTAGATATGTATATATATATGGGTCTAATTGTAATTGTAACTAAAGTATTTTGTCACTATATATACATATGAAAGCAACCCAACCCAAGGGGTATGAGGTGTTCTAATTCTATTCTATAATGTTCCTCATCAATAGTCCTCAAGTCTACTAATAAGGCATTAGTCAATATAGATGATTGACATGTACTATAAACAAAGTATGTTTTGCACAGCATTTGCACAATTCATGTACTAAGAAAACCATTTTTTGGTAAAGATCTTTTTTGTCTTCTTTGGATGCAAAAAAACCCTTTTAACATTTGGGTGACATAGCTTCTTCATGACCAAGGATTTGCTGATAAGAGAGGAGTGCATTGCATTACTAATTAATTAAACAAAAGGTTAAATTCTCATAAGTTATAACTCTATAGCATAGCTTTGTGAAGAATCAAGAGATACACACCTATACACCACATTTATAAAAAGAACTATGGATACACCAGCCTTGCCTCTTCGATGATTAAATTCTCATAAGCTGACCACTCTATAGTACAAGTGTGTGGATTATCAAGAGATTCACATCTATACACCTAGCTTTCGGCCATAGATCCTAACATGGTTGCGCCAATTAACATAATGAAATGTCATTGGAGTAATTCCTTAGGATTGGGGTTACTAACTTACCGATCAATTCTTTTATCATAATGAGTATCCAAGGAGAACTTAAACTTGTCAAGAATTGAACCATAGATTACTCTTATGTACTCTAGGGGTTCATCTTGATATGGAGATAAGGTCTAAGCAATAAACATGGACCCATGATGAGTAGATAGCAGTAGTAAGTAGTACTAGTAGTGCACTAACTAGTAGCAAAATACATAATATAAGATATTACTAACCACTATCGATCCTTGGATGTGAAGTGATTCTGATATCTCTTCATTAATTGAATCAGTGTCCAAGTTAAAGCTCGTCGATGATTGCCATTTGCAATTACCTTGTTCTCAAACATAAACATAGACACATCAATCTCATGGCCCTAAAGCATAAAAATGAACACATCCAATGCGCAAAAAGCTTGGGAAAGAGTTGCTATAACAAGAAGCTAAGAGCAAAGTGATTTATAAATTCAAGGAACTAGAAGCTAAAATACAACCATGAAAATTGGGATCTTTTTTACCCTAATACTAGTAGAACTTAAAAAATGGAGGTCTAACCCTATTGACACGGATTGAAAAAGACTGAAAGATATGGTGTGTGAAAAAGCTTAGATGAAGCCCCCTGGCGGGAGCCCTCTGCTGCAAACACCATGTCGTTCGGTGACTCTTGCCCCTCGACGACCACCACCCTTCCGCCACCCAAACCACTACCAACTTCGAAGCCACCATTTGTAGCCAGCAAGCCCATAGAACCGGACCACAAGCCAAGCCCCCGTATTGTGCAGCACAAAGAGCTTTGCCCTACGCCGCTGGCTATCTATTACCGTTATGGATGCACAACTAGGTATTGCTTTCTAAATTCTAAGAGCTCATCCTCCACGACATGTACCTCACCGTCCGTGATATGTACCTCACCACTACCCACTTCTTCCTTGATTGCTGCATGCAAAAACCAAGTACTCTTTGGCTCCCCCGGTGTCTCCTCTCCCCGCATCTTATGTTAAAGTTGTAAACTTCTCTCCTTCCACTTCACTGCTTCCTCGGTGAAGATGCGTGTTCAGTCTTCGCACCCCTTCCTGTTCATGACACGAGTCGCTAGCTGAAAGCTCTAGTTTGGTTTTGGTTAATTGATGAAACCCTAAGTGCTAACCTAGTTTATCAAAGTGATTATGAGATAGGTAGCACTACTCCAAGTGATGAAGCAATGACGAAGATCATGACAATGGTGATAGCATGGTGATGATCAAATGCTTGAACTTGGAAAAGAAGAAAGAGAAAAACAAAAGGCTCAAGGCAAAGGTATAAAATATAGGAGTCATTTTGTTTTAATGATCAAGATACTTAGTGAGTGTGATCACATTTAGGATAGATAGCCGTACTATTAAGAGGAGTGAAACTCGTATCGGAATGCGGTTATCAAAGTGCCACTAGATGCTCTAACTCATTGCATATGCATTTAGGATCTAGTGGAGTGCTAACACCCTTGATAATATTTGTGAAAATATGCTAACACATGTGCACAAGGTGTTTGCAGGGTTGAGATGGGTTTGGGTCCCTCTCTCCCTCCCACCGAGCTTGCGAGGCGGGATTCGGCGCTTTCGGGAAAATGAAATGTCTATTTTCTATTGCGCCGGATGCAAAATTCTTGGTAGTTGGCACATTTGAGTAAGGGTGAAGAAGTTAGAGTTGAAATGGAGTTGGTCGAAATGATGCTGGCATCGGTCTACTGACCGGACGCTGGGTCACTCAGCGATCGGACGCTGAAAGGCTGCGTCCGGTCGAGCTGGCAGAGAGGTCGCTAGTTTTGGTGTTGCACTGGACGCTGGACCTGAGATGCACCGGACGCTGGTTTATGCATCCGATCAAACTGACGGGTCTGCACAGTGGCTAAGGGTTGAGCACCGGACGCTGGCTGCGTCCGGTCAAGGTGGACCGGACGCGTCCGGTCGAAAAAACATGCCTCGGGGAGCTTACTGGAAACGATCGGACGCTGGGGCTTCAGCGTCCGGTCAGTTCTGACCAGAGCGTCCAGTCAACTTCGTAGCCGTTGAAATCTAACGAACAGCATTTGAAGCTGGTGACGCGTGGCGTCCATTGGGTGACCGGACACTGAGGGCCAGCGTCCGGTCGGTATGACTGGAGCGTCCGGTCAGAGCGTGTTTTGCCCAGTGAAGGGGTACAATGGCTCTATTTGATGGGGGCTCTATTTATAGCCCCATGGCTGGCTCAAGGGATAACTCTTGCACATTTTCATTGACATAGCATCCTTGTGAGCTTAGCCAAAGCCCTCCTACTCATCTCCATCATTGATCCATCATCATTGTGAGATTGGGAGAGAATCCAAGTGCATTGCTTGAGTGATTGCATCTAGAGGCACTTGGTATTCGTGTTGTGCTGCGGATTTCGCTTGTTTTTCTTGATGGTTGCCACCACCTAGACGGTTGGAGCAGCGGTGGAGGATCGGCACGAGTTGGTGATTGTTCGTGGCCGTCTCCGGTGATTGTAAGGGGAGTTGTACCTTCCCCGGCGGAGTGCCGAAAGGTAACTCTAGTAAATTGCTCGTGTCATTGAGTTACCTCACTTGTGGGTCGGTTCTTGCGGTGTCCAATCGTGTGGACGAGGTTTGTGAAACACCTCTTAGCCGCCGAACCACCAAGTGTTGGTCGACACAACGGGGACGTAGCGTGTTGGCAAGCACGTGAACCTCGGGAGAAAATCGATTGTCTCTCTTCTTTGGCATTCTCCCGGTGATTGGCTATATATTCATCTTGTGATTGGTTCATCCCCTACACGTCGGTATAATCACTCTACTCACTCATTTACATTCTTGCAAACTAGTTGATACAAGCTCTTTAGTGTAATTAGAATTGAGAGCTTGCTTTATTATTTACATTCATCTAGTTGAGCTCTTTAGAGTAGCAAGGTTGAGAGCTCTTAGTGAGTAATTACATAGCAAGTTTGTGTGCCTAAGTATTTATTGCAACTAGAATTGTTGGATAGGTGGCTTGCAACCCTTGTAGAGCTAGAGCAAGTTTGCATTACGCTATTTGTCATACTAATCAAATTGCTCTAGTTGATTTGTAGATTTTTAAATAGGCTATTCACCCCCCCTCTAGCCATATTAGGACCTTTCACTAGCCACCCCATTGCAAATTTCATTGCTCTCCGGCGGAGTGTCAGCTTTGGCCAATGCGAGCTCGTCCTCCATGCATCAATGACAACCGTAGAAACCAAGACTGCCAAGGTTTCTTTTCCAAAATGCTTAGTTACTCCACCCACACCTGTCATTGTTCCTGGGCATTCAATTGTTCCCTTGCCACTATGGGCTAGCGCGGCTAGTGCACGCTCCCTAGTCTTCAGCATGCCCCCTCTGATTGGCAAATCGTGGGGGCAAAGATCCATGACTCTAAAGTAGCTGTCCTCTGCTGAAAATCCTTCTCTCCCTGCTCTACTCCCTATGTTGGATTAAAAAATTGTGGGAGAGACAATGCTACTAGATATTGCTAAGGTATACAGAATAAACCTTTGCATCGTGTATACCACTTGGAAGTATTTATTCATCCATTGAGCTCCATCCTTAGCGCCTTGGTTAGCTAGACATCAAAGACACTAGAAACCCCGTGAGATCAACATTATACAAGTTTCTAGATACTTATTGAGAAAACAAAGGTCTAGCTATCACTTATCCTATGCATGCTAGTTTTTCAAATCATCAGTCAAATTTTATAACTAGCAAACACCATAGAAGTTAGGAAGATACTTATTGATGCATCTACTATGCAAGCAACCATATGAAGTATGCACATTTAAATGCAACAACCAAGACGATGAGCATACTCCCCCTACTTGTGTGCTTCCAAAAATTTTGACCGCTCTTTTACTTCAATCATGTCCATTCATCTGTCCATTCTATCTTTGTCTTCACCACCTTTGTGTTCTTCATTATTTCTATGTGTCTGTCTCCCCCTTGATCTATCTTTGTATCCATCTTCTCTCCTTTTCTTGTCATTAATTTGCAAGAAGGGATCACCACTTTGATGGAGATGACCACTTAAAATTGAGGATCAAAATGCATATATACCGTCGACATTTTGACAAGCATACCTAGATACGTGGTGGACACTTTTGTGTGTGTACAAAATTCTCCTTTCCCTGCATCAGCGCGTTTTAGGACACGTGCTGTGGTACTGCCTCGCCACTAGTTGCCACATAGCCCAATTATGGATCGCTAAAAACTCACTGGCTGCGATAAGAACATTATTGATCGCGCGTGTACGATCTACGGTGGTGCTCATAGAGCGTTGCTGTCACGACTTTTTATTTTTAACACTTTTTTGAAACTATTTTCAAATATGACACTGTTTATTTTTTTTTTCAAAACTAACACTTTTGGCTACGCCTATTCGCATGGCGCAGCGAAATGCATGGGGGCGTGACAGGAGCGGTGACGTGGTAGCGACTAGGGCCACTGAATGCTGACGTGGCCAGAGCTACCGCGCCGCGGATCTAGGCGTGGCACTGACACGCCACGGCGCATGGCGCGACAAGGCCCATCACAGGCCTGCGGCAAGGCCTCTCTTCTTTCCTTTCTCTCCATTCCTTTCTCTATCTCCCCTGTCTCATCTGCCGCCGCCCAACACCGCCGCCAACCACCCGATCATGCCGCCACCCTCTCGTCGCACCTACCCATGGCCTTGGGACCTCCACCATGCCTCCATCCCTCCCTCTCTCCCCATTCCCCTACTCAAGCGAGGCCACACCTCCTTAGCCGCCCGCACACCTCCCTTCCTGTTTGCCCATGCCCGCCGCCATCCCCCCTTCCTTGGCTGGTCCACGCCGGCCGTGCCTCCCTACCTGCGTCTATGCCGCCTCCCCTAGTCATAGGCTAGGGGTTAGCCCCTTGGCTGCCCACGCTGCCTTCCTTGGTGGGTGGCCATTCGGCCACCGCCACCACCAGCGAGGATGCCGGCGGCCCTCTCCGTCGTCGAGGATGACCCCTAGAAGCTCTCCCCATTTTTGCTAAGGTATTCCCCCCTCCAAGACCCTCATTTTGGTGATTAAATTTTGAATGAATTGATTATTGTTAGTGATTTGGTATAGTTAAGTAGTTAGGATTTAGGGTATGGTTAGGTAGTTAGCCTTTAGGTTTTTGTTAGTTAGGATATTGGGTTTAGGGTTTGGTTAGTAATTTAGGGTTTAGGTTTTTGTTAGTTAGGATTAGGGGTTTAGGGTTTAGGCTATTGTTAGTTAGGACTTTGGGTTTAGGGATTGGTTAGGTTGTTATGGTTTAGTTAGTTTGTAGTAGTAATGGTAGTTAGTATAGATTCTAGTTTTCATGTGTTGGTAATTAGTAGTGCGTGATACGACGATTTCAATGACTTGATGAAGTTTCCTCAAATGCTTTTGTAGATGGATTATTGTGTCCAAGTTTTTTATGGAGGCAGTGTTAGGAAAGAAGATGATATGTTTGAGGATATGGAAGAAGAATTGGAATGGTTTGATGAACCTCCTAGCTTCGATGACCTTTGTGTCCGTTTGAATGCAAAGTTTGGTGGTGATTTCACAATGAAGGGGAGGTTTGATAGTGGAAAGACTAGGGTACACTATATCATGATGCCCTTGCGTGACCCTGCTCACTGGTCCTGCTACAATAGGGTGCTCCAAGGTTCCAATGTGCCCATGGCTGAGGTGGTGGTGGAGAATAGGTACAGGATGCAGGGTCTCTAGGATAGGCCGTCCAATGACGATGTTGGAGGCAATGAACAAGAATTGGAGGTCAAAGGGGAAGCAACTTAGGGTAACATGGATTTGGATGGTCAATTGACATGGGAGCAGTTTCATTCAACTCCAGTAGGCTGTATAAGCAATGACTTCGATGTGAACGAGTTCGAACGGGAAGAGGAGGAATAGGAGAAGGAGGACAGGATCAGTGATGCAGTTAGCAGTGATTTAGATGATTCTGATGATGACCAAGGAGGTAGAGATGCTATGCCAACACCGGTTGATGCCATGCCAGTATTGGTTCATGCTATGCCATTAGTAGTACCAACTGAGGTACTTCATGCTATTCTAGCTCAGGGTAGACTAGTCATAGATTTGCCAGAGGATGATACCCCCTATGATTCATGGGGTAGAATTAGCAAAGCATGGTAGTACGTTCCACCACCACCTTACATAGCGATAGAGCTTATGCAGCTGTGGTCGATGAACGTACCTTTCAGTGGAGTTTTGAACTATAGGGATGTCAGCATGACGAATATGACAGTTTGTGACACCGGTCTGCATATGTGTAGGAAATCATTGTATGACCATGAGAATGTAATCCTTGAGAAGGGGATGATATTCAATACAATATCAGAGATGAAGCTATTTCTTTAGGACTATGCTATTTATCACCATAGCCCCTACAACGTCACTCATTCTGATAAGGAGTTGAGGTACCACGTGACATGCAAAAATAGTTATATGTGGAGGTTAAATGCATGAAAGAGATAGAGTGATGGCAAGTGGAGGATAAATAAAGTGGTCCAACCCCACACTTGCCTATCAAATAAGGGGAAGGAAAATCATCATCAGCTCACTACATGTTACCTTACCCATTGTACATTGGGGCTCATCAATAACAATAATGACATTCAGTGTCTTCCTTGCAAGAGTCCATATTTAGATTCGTTAGGTATGATGTGAAGTACGAAAAGGTTTGGCGTGCTTAGCAAATTGCCCTAGCGATTCATTGGGGTAGCTGGGAGGAAGCGTACAACAGGGTACCCCGAATATTATGTGCAATGCATTACTATAACTCTGGCTTGAAATGGTTTGTAGACACCGAAGGGATGTATTTCGAGGACCCATTGAGGCATGTCCTACATCGTGTGTAATGGTCATTCGCGCAAACAGAACATGCATTTCGGTATTGTCGCCCAGTCGTACTTGTTGATGGCACTTTCCTGACCGAAAAGTATAGGGGCACCTTGATGATGGCTACTGCTGTTGATCTAGAGGACCAGATAGTACCCATGGCTTTTGCCTTGGTAGAGGGGGACAACAATGAATCTTGGTCATGGTTCATGCGGCTTCTGCGTGTACATGTGTTTGGCCCATCTCGCACTATATGTTTGATCTCAGACCATCACCTAGGGATTCTTAATGCTGCAGATGAACATATATATGGGTTCCCACCTCTAGTGCATAGTTATGCATGCGACATTTTGCCGCTAAGTTTTGGTGGCGTCAGAGGAAAAAGGAGGTTTGCGACAAGGTAAAGGCTCTATGTTGTGTACATACAGAGCACCAGTTCAAGAAGACAAAGTGAGAACTAGACAAGATGGTAAACGAAGCGGGTAAGGCCTGGTTAGAGGTGCAGATGGAACAGAAGGCTAAGTGGGCATTAGCATATGACGAGGGCGGTTTTAGGTATGGCATCATGACCACCAACTCATCAGAGTCTTTCAACTATGTATTCATCGGAGTTCGATTGTTGCCTGTGTCTAGAATTGTTGAGTTCTCCTTTCATAAGTGCAATGAATATTTTGTGAAGGGGTGGGAACTTGCGCAGAGGAATATAGCTGAGCATGGGCAATTTAGAAAGGCCAGAGCAGAACATTTGAAGGAGGCCATGGAATTGGCCAAGCAGTAGACCGCCGAGCCTTATGGACCTCGCCGACATGTCTTTAGTGTATGGGGGAAGGGTGGCACAAGCTTGGGCGGTGAACGTTATGGTGGATGAAACTACCAAGTTGATCTTGACAAAGTAGAGTGCAGTTGCAGCGTCCCTCAGATCATGCATGCCCCTTGCTCTCACATGATCATAGTCTGCAGGATCCGCGGATTTGACTTTAAGGGTCTGCCATACATGTCACCCTTGTATCTCCGTTCAAACACCCTTAGTATATGGGAGAAGAGCTTCAAGCTATACCTTGACCTAACACAGTGGCCCCCTTATCATGGTTATGACTATGTGCTACATCCAGACCTATTAAAGGTAGGGAAGGGTAGGAGGAAGAAGAAGCGACTCAAGGGGGACATTGTCGATGCGGGACCCACGGGATACACCGCAAGGAAGAGAGGAGATCTAGTTTGATTAGGATTCCTCCTATGTAATCCTAGTAGTAATACTACCCTGTAATCCTACTAGGACTCTACATTGTAAACCGACAAGGACTCTGGCCTCTTGACTATATAAAGGAGGGCGGAGTTACTGGACTTAGGGATAACGTAACACAACACTTTATAATCAATCCAATGCAAAAAGGCTAATGTAACACCTCGGTGTTAAGCATGCACTAACCTTCCATCCCATGAGCATAATCATCATCACCTCATGCATAAGCATCATTCACGCATTTCATTTTGAAAGAAATGAAGTATCATTCATGTGATGCTTAAGTTGGTTGAAATTTATTCATGTTTCAAACAATATGAAATGCCATGCTCATGTTTGGATGCCATGATTCTTGTTTTGATCACTAAGATAGCTTATAAATATTTAGGATGCAATTTGGAGCAAAGTTTATATTCAAAGTTTTGCCAAATTACGCTTTTAAAATAATTCTTCAAAATTAGGGTTTTGGGATTTAATTGACTTTAAATCTATAATTCAAAATATATTTGGAATTTGACTTTGGTCATAAAACCAAAGTTGTAGAGAATAAATTTTTGAGCAACTTTTATTTTTGGACCAAAGTTTGAAACTACTTTGAAATCACTCGAAATTTGCATTGAATGAAATCAAAATAGAAAATAATTTGGAAAATCACATTTTTCACTTTACTGGGCCGCCGCCTCGCTTTCGGCCCAGCCGCTCAGGCCGGCCCGGCCTACCTCCGCGCCACTCCCCTGCTCCCACGTGCCACGCCCGTCCACCACGCACGTGCCTGGCCGCATCAGAGCACGCCTGCCGTGTGGCTGCCATGCACCGGCGAAGCACGCCGCGCGGCAACATCAGCCTGCCGTCTGACCAGGCCACGCTGCCTTCAAGGCTCGGCCGACCGCACCTGAGCACCGCACTCACCCCTCCCTTTTCACTCTCTCCTCCGCCAATGCAAGCAGCAGCCACAGTAGTGCTCGCTCCTCCGCACGCCATCGCCGGCGTAGCCGTTCCGGCCATGCCTAACCACCGGAGCCTGCTACGTCTTCACCACGCCTTTGCCCCGGTCGTGTGCAGCTCGTGCTCATCATCATTTGGTGAGGTAAGGCTCGAGCCAGCCGCTATTGCTCATCGAAGCACGGCTGAACTCACTAGAGAGCTTCGCTTCCGTGGAAACCCCCTCTCTGCTCCACCTCTCGCCTTCCTTTCTCGCGCGTTAGCACCACCGTGCCCTCGCAAACCTCGAGCGCGCCTCCCTATGCCTTGCCGTGGCCAGGAAGTGCCCGCACGCTGGCATGCCATGCCGCTGCTCCGCCATTGCCGTCGGCAAGCCTCGCTCTGGTGAACCGCCCCTCCATATTCACCTCTATCCGGCGCGGTTTGACGTGGGGAGCACGTTGGTGCCCTCCGTTTCATCGGGAACCTCACCGTCGGCGAGAGCCGGCCGGTCAACGACGGCCCTGCCTCGGCTCCGGCTGACGCATGGGTCCAGCTTGACTATGGGTCCTGCCTAGCAGCCCATCTGGGTGCACTGCACCGGGTGCACCTAACGGTTTTGGGTTGGGGGAAATTTCAGTGTTAAAGAAAATGAATTCAAAAATTGATTTAAAAAGCTTGTAAAATGTATATCTCTAGTTATATTGCTCCAAAAATGGTGCAACAAATTTTGTTGTGCTTCTTGTCACCAGATCTACATGATAAAAATATTGCATGTCATTTTTGAGATACTTTTCTGTGGAGTTTTATTTAATCATTGAAATTGCTGTTTTCTTGAGAAAGGCATAATAAATTATAGTAAGATCAGAAAAATATGCTTCTAAGTTTGTTACTCTTCTTGTGTAATGTACTTCCTAGGAAAAATATATGCCATGCATGTCCTGTAGAAAAATTGTGAGATGTAGTTCAAGTGCCTTTAATGGCTGATTTTTGTTATTTTTGCTAGAGAGCAAAATTTGTATAAAACATGCATGTGATAATTTTTGTGCAATGATTATTTACTATATAGAACATAGGAAAAATATTACATCTATTGTTTGACACTTTTCATAATACAAAGTATTTTCATGTTCGTAATTATGCCATAGCTTGTCATTTTTGTGTAGGCTACTCCACTTATTCAAATGTCATAAAAATCTGATGGTAGACTACTTAGGGTAGTACTATGCTATGGTAATTTTCTAAGATTTTTCTAAACTATAAAAATAGATGTTGCTATTCAAACCTATTATTAATTAGGGTTTAATCAAATGTTGCTTTATGTATGATTAAGAAATTAGTGAAGCTTTGGTGTATCTTTGAAGCATTTAATGAGATGTGTTGACTTAGCATATTAGTAGTAGAAGAGAATGCAGTAGATGACATGTGCTTGTAGTACATGTTCTTGGATGATGTTGACTACCTTGCATTCAAGCATATCCATTGTGTTCATTTCATCCGATGCACCTTTTTGCATAAGCACTTACGCACCTGCATCATACAGGATCACAAACCGAGAGCCCAGTCATCATACCCGATGAACCCGAGGAGCAGCTCGAGGTGCAGCCGCAGGAAGTGACCGAAGCAGACAAGGAGGACGTTGAGGAACTTCCAGAGTGCCCCGATCACCACCCGAGCTCCTTCGAGAGAGGCAAGCCCCGGAGCATTTTTCTCCCCGGTTTGCAATTATTGATTAAATGCTTTACTTTAATTGATGCATTACGTTCAGGAGTTGTTTGCAACCGTTGCTGCATTATACCTTGTCTACCTTTGTTATACTATATCCTTGTTACCCTGGTATCCATAGTCGAGTCAATGCTTAGCTGGCTTAGACTGGTAGAAGTCAGGTGATTTCCTGTCACCTACGAGCTATAGGTGATTTCCCGAATCTGCTTGGATAACTAGGTAGTCATGGTATAACTAAGTGTTAATTTGAAGTTGAGACCAGACGGAGACTTACAGAGTTTTGGATTGTAGTGCTTTCCGTCTGTGCCGATTAAGGACCGACCGTTGTTGGGCCTCAGGTCATATTGAATGCATGCCTTACATTTAGCTGGCCAAATAAAGTACCTTTCGACCACAAAGCTAGGAGATTATTCGGGCCAAGTAGATTGCCCACAGTGCACTGTACTGGAGCAGGTGTGGTAGGACATGGGGCGCGATGATAAGACCAAAGGGCAGTCGGTCGGCCCCTGGGTACATGTGGTTTCTGGCAAACTTGAGATTTTCCTAGATAGTTGACTCGGTGACCGAAACCTCACTTTAGCGGGTGAGTGAGGTTTGTGTAAGGAATAAATCACCAGCTGGTTAGGAATCAATTCAAATCGCCATCGCTCCTGGATAGTGAGCACTTGACTTGAGTGACTTCATCGTAGTAATGTTGATGGAACACTTGGATAGTTATAATGAATATGACATTATGGAAGTTGCTAATGATCATTGGTTATCATTATTTGCTTAATCACATGCTTGCTCTAGTATAGGTGCAAATGTAGTCGACAGGTTAATAATAATTAACTTGACACTAATGCTTCTGGAAAGGTTCTTGAAATACTAAAAATGCCTCTTTTTGCAAATGAGTCAGCTACCCTACTATAAAGCCCTTCATAATCCTTGGTGTCACTTTATTTTTGGTTATGTCGGGTAAGTCTAGCTGAGTACCTTCTCGTACTCAGGGTTTTATTCTCACTTGTTGCAGATGGGCAGATGCATTACGGCTATTGTATCAACTGCCTTTATTCTGCGATGGGTGATGCTTAGGACCATGGGCATGGTCATTCCTTATGTCTTGTCTGATGCTTTTGTTGGAGATGATCATTAGCTGGCAATGTATTTGAACTCCGTGTGAGTGTGTGTGGTTTTGAACAAATGGCTTCCGCTACTTCTATTTGAACTCATTTTGTAATAATAATGTTTAAACTCTAATGTATCTGAGATGCAAACTTTTATGTAATATGTGATGGTGACCGCTAAACTTATTACGATCTTGGCTGGTATGTGAGTTGGTTTGAAATCCTTTGTGATTTCACGGACTACCGGGTTATACGGGCTTAAGTTTGCTAAATCGTCTGCTCTGGCGGATGATTTTCTTACTTAATTTGGTATAATTGGTCAGTTCTATTACAGCTGGCATCAGAGCATGGTTTAGCATGTTACTGTTCACAAGTGTATTTAAAACAAAAAGGCATTTGGAAAACATGATTTCCAAACTAAAAAGTGTGCCAGTGGTCATATCCTTTATGTCTAGTTAAGGACTCTAGGTGGCTTAATTAAGTACTGACTTGGGGTTCTTGCATCATATTTCTCTTTCGTTGCTCATATGGCGTGCTATTGTATGAGTGCCACTTGTTTGAGTGGTAGTGTATGGATCATTTGCCTCTACGCCTCGGTAAGTGTGAGTTGTGAGAGCATGATTGGATACACCGCTGATCTAGGGTGAATGCTTATGTGATGCTTACATGTTCTACGCATGTTTTACAAAGGTATCTCATGTGTGGGTATTCCATCTATTGAGGTGATGCCATCAATAGGACGATGGTTCAGGTAGTTACTATCATTGTACACGTATCTAGGGATTCATGTAGAGTGTGTAGATAAAATTTACTGCTTTTATGCATTCATTAGGAATTGGGCTGAAATAAATCTTCTGCAGGTACATAATAGCATTATCGTGTAGAACGTATTAGATACGTATTTGAGAGATCGTTTGTATGCCACCGAATTCGTCACCAAAAATTATTTATTTCATAAGTTGTGAGAACGTACGGCACGTACATACATCATATTACTTGTGCATTTCATTCATGTCATGCATTCCTCCCCTTATAAATTGATTATCTCATTTTGATAAAAGTTGTATCACCTAAAATATGTTCCCATGGGGTAATAAAAGAACTTTTGCTACAGATGGCCTGCACGAAGCAGACCGCCCATAAGTCCACCAGAGGAAGAGCGCCTCGACGTCCATTGGCCCTAAGGGAGCACCGCACCACGGACACCTTCTTGAGCGAGTTTGGCATGCCGACCTTGCTTTGGAGAGTGCTCCATGATGTGGGGTACCCAGAGGGTCAAGAGCCGGTGTACTCTTGGAATGAGAGCCAGTTAGCAGAGGATGGACTTATAGTTGTAGAGATCACAATTCCTGCCCTTAGTAATGCTCTAGAATGGGATGGTTGGCACTTGGAGTTTGATGGCCGCACTCCTATTAAGGGTGCAGAGGGAGTAGCTTTCCGTGTCATCAGGGACATCATGAGTAGATTTCCTAGTGAGCTTGCAGCAGCTCTAGCTGGCACCTTTCCTAGGGATGATCCTCATGATGCTATTTGGGTTCAGCCTCAGGGAAGTGCTTTGGTCAGAGGACTAGCTGAGGGATAGGCTAGCGACAACCATACTATGAGTGCTATGTTTGCCGCTATCAGAGCGTATTAGGGTCTTGAGAGTACCTACTAGACTTTGACTGACTTACGTAGTCATGATAAGCTCAAGGTAAGAAAGCAGAAGAAGAAGCAGGCATGTGCTATAACTAGTTTGTAGGAGCAGTTGGCTGATATGAGCTTACAGCGGGACCAGGCGGTAGAGAGAGGTGATAGATCTATGCAGCAGGTGCATATGTTGACTCAGGCCAACAACAATGCAGACCGCATGATTGGATAGTTGGTTCAGGAACAGAATGAAGCCTGGGACGAGAGGGACCTTCTGCTGCAGAGGGTCGATGAGCTAGAGGAGTACAACATCAACCTGCATGAGGAGTTTCACACGCTCTATAATAGGGTTGGCCCATATGCTCCTCCAGACGCCGCTGGCATGGACATCGATGATGACGACGAGGACAAGCCTGTAGTTTCACCTGGGGGCGATGGTGACATCTCTGACCCCAATGATGGCCCTGAGTAGTAGGCTAGTTGCCTTGCGCTAGTGTTTAGGTCCTGTCACGATGACCTTTCTTTTGTTGGCATGTAACCTAATGTATCTTGCTTTGAACTTATGAGACTTGGCATGTGAGTGGAACTTGGCTAGTAATGCGATATCTGAACGCATAAAAGTCTAGTGTATGTATGCTGGTAGTTTGGTTGTATGGACGCGATGTTTGCTTTTGAAGTAATTTAATTAGTGATGTTATTTTAATTGGGATGCGATTATTGTGCCTCTGTTTTATTATATGAATTTATTCTCTCTAGTAAATTTAGTACGGCATAATTTTTCCTTCACTCACAATTATTATAGCTTCACTCAATCACTACTTGTTGCTAAAATATGCAGATGACAAATACTCGTCGTTCCATGTATGAGGCCGCTGAGACCGGTGCTAATGGTGCTAGGACCGGTGGTGGTGGTGGAAACCACGGCAACAACAATGAGCCCCCCCATGAACCGCATTTGCCACCTCCTCCCCCGGTCACCCCAGAGGTGTTGCTCGCACAGTTGCTCGAGAGTAAGCACAACATGGAACAGTCCCAGAAGAACATGGATGATTTTTTGCATACTATTGCCAACAATGTTCAGCGCGGTAACAATTAGGGTGGTGGCAATGGGGTGAATCAATATAGCAGCTTCAAAGATTTTATGGACACCAGGCCGCCAATATTTAAGGAAGCAACAGAACCACTCGATGCTGAGGAATGGATCAACACTATGGAAGATAAATTCCGTGTGTTGAGGATGACTGAGGTATTGAAAACTGAGTATGCTGCACATCAGTTGCAAGGACCGACGGGAATGTGGTGGAAGCACCATCGCACCACCTTCCCTCCAAATGCTTAGATTACATGGAGAGAGTTCGCTAAGGCCTTCTGTGGAGTTTATATTCCCCTCGGCCTGACCGAGATGAAGTTGAGAGAGTTCTTAGTATTGAATCAGGGCACCAAGACTGTGACATAATATTTGCATGCTTTCAATAACTTGTGTCATTATGCTCCTGACATGGTTGACACTGATGCTAAGAGAATCACCAGTTTCAAGAGGGGACTCAATCTAAAGATGATGAAGCATGTGGGTACCAACACCTGTGCTAGATTCAATGACTTCATCAGTGATTGTCTGAAGCAGGAAAAGAACAACAACGCTAGCACCATAGCCAAGACTCGCAAGAGAGACCTAGAAGGTGGTCCGTCCCAAGCAAGAGCACTTGCAGGAGGTCATCCTCCCTATCATCCATCTACACCTGGCGCTAGGTTCAGGCCACCTCAGCAGAGAGGTCAGAATTTCAGGGGACCCCAGAAGCCTTACAAGATGGCAGTATAGTCTAACAAGGCAGCCGCAACTATGGTACAGGGCAGTTCCAAGGGAGCTGTGGGATCTGCTGGTACAGTAAGGGGACCCTGCTACAATTGTGATCAACCCGGCCACTTCTCAAGGTTCTATCCTTATCCGCCCAAGAAGAAGCAGCAGACCTATAATGCTTAGGTGGATAGTATGACTGTGGATGAGATTCCTGAGGGAGAGCCTATAACTGCTGGTAAGTTTCCTGTCAACCAAAACCCTGCAATTGTTCTATTTGATTCTGGATCATCACATTCTTTTACGAGTCAAGCATTTGCACGGAAACATGAACAACTAGGCACAAAATTAGGTTATGGTTACCGTATAAGTTTAGCATGGGCTGATGTTTTGACCAATCGGATGGTTCGAGGGGCAACCCTTGAATTAGGTAGCAGAAAGTTTCGAGTGAACTTGATAGTTATGCCTGGACTAGTACTGGATGTCATTATAGGGATGAATTGGATGAAGGATTGGGGGAGCAGTTATAGATACTGGAAGTCAGGTACTTACCCTTAAGGATCCCCTAGGTGAGGGTACTTTTCAAGTACCATTGTCTTAGAGAACAGACCTTATAAGTGTGACATGTGCTACTAAAGTTATTCCTATTCATCAGATTCCGGTAGTGTGTGAGTTTCCGGATGTATTCCTAGATGAGCTACCTGGTCTTCCGCCAGATAGGGATATTGAGTTTGGAATTGAGTTAATCCGTGGAACAGCTCCGATTTCAAGGAGACCCTATCGGATGCCTCTAGATGAATTAGTTGAGCTGAAGAAGCAACTAGAAGAGTTATCGAAAAAGGGGTTTATCTAGCCAAGCAAGTCTGAATGGGGATATCCTGCCTTGTTTGTGAGGAAGAAGAAGAAAGAGGGCACGTTGAGAATGTGCATGGATTACAGGCCACTTAATGCTGTAACCATCAAGAATAAGTATCCCTTGCCTCATATTGATGTTCTATTTGACCAGCTAGCCAAGGCTAAGGTGTTCTCAAAGATAGATTTGAGATCCAGTTATCATCAGATCAAGATTAGGCCACAAGATATACTGAAAACTGCATTTTCCACCAGATATGGGTTGTATGAGTATCTTGTCATGTCTTTTGACTTGACAAATGCTCTTGCATACTTTATGTTTTTGATGAATACAGTTTTCATGCCAGAATTGGATAAGTTCGTGGTTGTGTTCATTGATGACATTCTGGTGTACTCTGAGAACGAGAAGGATCATGAAGAGCATTTGAGAATTGTCTTGACCAGACTTAGAGATCATAAGCTATATGCTAAGTTTAGCAAATGCGAATTTTGGTTGAAGAAAGTTCCTTTCCTTGGTCACATCTTGTCAGAAAATGGATTTTCAGTCAATCCAAGTAAGGTGCAAGAGGTTATGGATTGGAAGGCACCGACCATAGTTCCTGAGATTAGAAGTTTCTTAGGATTAGCTGGTTACTATCGCCGTTTCATACCAGACTTCTCGAAGATTGCCAAGCCAATGACAAGTCTACTATAGAAAGATCACAAGTTCGTGTGGACAGAGGAGTGTGAAGGAGCTTTCCACACCTTGCGGAAATGGTTGACCACTGCTCCTGTTCTAGCATAACCGGACATTGAGAAACCATTTGATGTGTTTTGTGACGCATCGAAAACTGGATTGGGTTGTGTTCTTATGCAAGAAGGAAGAGTCATTGCTTATGCCTCACGTCAATTGAGAAAGCACGAGGGCAACTATCCGACACATGATCTTGAACTTGCTGTAGTTGTGCATGCCCTAAAAATTTGAAGACATTATCTACTTGGTAATGTGTGCAATATTTTTACAGATCACAAGAGTCTCAAGTACATCTTTACCCAACCAAAGCTGAACATGAGACAGCGAAGGTGGTTAGAATTGATCAAAGATTACAACTTGAATGTGCAATATCATCCTAGAAAGGCCAATGTAGTGGCAGATGCTTTGAGCAGAAAGTCACATTGCTTGAATGTGTAGCCATTACTTGAAGATGGGATCGATCTGATGCATCCTACTGTGTTACATAGTATTCAGATTAGTTGCTCTTTGGAGAGTAAGATAATAGAAGGCCAGAAAACAAACAAGGGAATATTCCACATCAAAGAGAAAATAGAAGAAAAGTCGTCTAAGCACTTTAAAGTGGATGAATAGGGCGTGTTGTGGTTCAATGACCGTCTTGTGGTTCCCAAGGATCGAGAGCTTAGGAATAAACTCATGGATGAAGCTCACCTTTCTAAGCTATCTATCCATCCGGGAAGTAGTAAGATGTATCAAGAACTGAGACCTCGTTATTGGTAGACCAAAATGAAGAAAGAAGTTACAGCCTATGTTGCTAGATGTAACACGTGTTGTAGAGTGAAAGCTATTCATATGAAACCTACTGATTTGTTGCAACCTTTGTCCATACCTAGTTGGAAGTGGGATGATATAAGTATAGATTTTATCTCGGGTTTGCCCACTACTCAAAAGAGACATGATTCGATTTGGGTGATTATGGATCATCTTACCAAGACTGCTCATTTCTTATCTGTCAAGACAACTTATCGACCACCTCAATAGTATCTAATAGAGGGCCACAGTTTACGGCTCACTTTTTGGGAACATTTGCACAAAGGCTTGGGAACTAGTTTGATTCGTAGTACCGCTTATCATCCTCAGACAGATGGTCAGACTGAACAAGTGAATGCTGTTCTAGAGGATATGTTAAGAGCCTGTGTGTTGTCTTCTAGGGGATCTTGGGAGTCATGGTTACCATTAGCTGAGTTTGCTTACAATAATAGTTATCAAGAAAGCATCAAGATGGCTCCATTCGAAGCTTTGTATGGCAGAAAATGTAGAACACCACTAAATTGGGTCGAGCCAGGAGAAAGAAGGTATTATGGCATTGACTTTGTAGAAGTGGCTGAGAAGAAAGTTCATATTATCCAACAAAATATGAAGGCGGCCAAATCATGTCAGAAAAGTTATGTAGACAGAAGAAGGAGACCCCTTGTATTTGAAGTTGGTGACTATGTTTATTTGAAGGTCACGCCAATGAAGAAGAAACGGTTTGGAGTCAGAAGAAAGCTTGCCGCTAGATTCATAGGACCATACAAGATCTTAGAAAGAAGAGGTCCAGTAGCGTATAAGATAGAGTTACCTGAGACAATGAGTACCGTCTTTCTAGTTTTCCATGTATCGCAACTCAAGAAGTGTTTGTGTGTTCCGAAGGAAAGAATAGAACCTCGAGGCATCAAACTCAAATCAGATTTGGTGTATCGTGAGCAACCGGTCTGTGTGTTAGACACTAAAGAACATGCTACTCGAAATAGTGTGGTGAAAACAAACAAGATACAGTAGAATCATCATGATGAGGGAGATGTAACTTGGGAAACAGGAGAATATCTACAAAAAGCTTATGAAGATTTTTATAACAAATGGTTCGTAGCCCAAATCTCGAGACGAGATTTTTATAAGGGGGGAGGGCTGTAACACCTCGGTGTTAAGCATGCACTAACATTCCATCCCATGAGCATAATCATCATCACCTCATGCATAAGCATCATTCACGCATTTCATTTCGAAAGAAATGAAGTATCATTTCATGTGATGCTTAAGTTGGTTGAAATTTATTCATGTTTCAAACAATGTGAAATGTCATGCTCATGTTTGGATGCCATGATTCTTGTTTTGATCACTAAGATAGCTTATAAATATTTAGGATGCAATTTGGAGCAAAGTTTATATTCAAAGTTTTGCCAAATTACGCTGTTAAAATAATTCTTCAAAATTAGGGTTTTGGGATTTAATTGACTTTAAATCTATAATTCAAAATATATTTGGAATTTGACTTTGGTCATAAAAGCAAAGTTGTAGAGAATAAATTTTTGTGCAACTTTTATTTTTGGACCAAAGTTTGAAACTGCATTGAAATCACTCGAAATTTGCATTGAATGAAATCAAAATAGAAAATAATTTGGAAAATCACATTTTTCACTTTACTGGACCGCCGCCTCGCTTTCGGCGCAGCTACTTAGGCCGGCCCGGCCTGCCTCCATGCCGCTCCCCTGCTCCCGCGTGCTGTGCCCGTCTGCCACGCATGCACCCAGCCGCGTCAGAGCGCGCCCGCCGCGTGGCCGCCATGCGCCGGCAAAGCACGCCGCGCGGCAACACCAGCCTACCGTCCCGACTAGGCCACACTGCCTTCAAGGCTCGGCCGACCGCACCCGAGCACCGCACTCACCCCTCCCTTTTCACTCTCTCCTCTGCCAAAGCAAGCAGCAGCCGTAGCAGCGCTCGCTCCTCCTCGCGCCATCGCCGACGTAGCCGTTCCGGCCATGCCTGACCACCGGAGCCTGCTATGTCTTCACCATGCCTTCGCCCTGGTCTCGCGCAGCTCGTGCTCATCACCGTTCGGCATGGTAAGGCCTAAGCCAGCCGCTATTGCTCACCGAAGCACGGCTGAGCTCATCGGAGAGCTTCGCTTCCGTGGAAACCCCCTCTTCGCTCCACCTCTCGCCTTCCTTTCTCGCGCGTTAGCACCACCGTGCCCAAGCGAACCTCGTGCGCGCCTCCCTATGCCTTGCCATGGCCGGGAAGTGCCCGCACGCTGGCATGCCGTGCCGCCGCTCCACCATTGCCATCGGCAAGCCTCGCTCTGGTGAACCGCCCCTCCATATTCACCTCTATCCGGCGCGGTTTGACGTGCGGAGCACGTTGGTGCCCTCCGTTTCGCCGGGAACCTCGCCGTCGGCAAGAGCCGGCCAGTCAACGACGGCCCTACCTCGGCTCCGGCTGACGCGTGGGTCCGGCTTGACCACGGGTCCCGCTTGGCAGCCCCTTTGGGTGCACTGCACCGGGTGCACCTAACGGTTTTGGGTTGGGGGAAATTTCAGTGTCAAAGAAAATGAATTCAAAAATTGATTTAAAAAGCTTGTAAAATGTATATCTCCAGTTATATTGCTCCAAAAATGGTGCAACAAATTTTGTTGTGCTTCTTGTCACCAGATCTACATGATAAAAATATTGCATGTCATTTTTGAGATACTTTTCTATGGAGTTTTATTTAATCATTGAAATTGTTGTTTTCTTGAGAAAGGCATAATAAATCATAGAAAGATCAGAAAAATATGCTTCCAAGTTTGTTACTCTTCTTGTGTAATGTACTTCCTAGGAAAAATATATGCCATGCATGTCCTGTAGAAAAATTGTGAGATGTAGTTCAAGTGCCTTTAATGGCTGATTTTTTTATTTTTGCTAGAGAGCAAAATTTGTATAAAACATACATGTGATAATTTTTGTGCAATGATTATTTACGGTATAGAACATAGGAAAAATATTACATCTATTGTTTGACACTTTTCATAATACAAAGTATTTTCATGTTCGTAATTATGCCATAGCTTGTTATTTTTGTGTAGGCTACTCCACTTATTCAAATGTCATAAAAATCTAATGGTAGACTACTTAGGGTAGTACTGTGCTATGATAATTTTCTAAGATTTTTCTAAACTATAAAAATAGATGTTGCTATTCAAACCTATTATTAATTAGGGTTTAATCAAATGTTGCTTTATGTATGATTAAGAAATTAGTGAAGCTTTGGTGTATCTTTGAAGCATTTAATGAGATGTGTTGACTTAGCATATTAGTAGTAGAAGAGAATGCAGTAGATGACATGTGCTTGTAGTACATGTTCTTGGATGATGTTGACTACCTTGCATTCAAGCATATCCATTGTGTTCATTTCATCGATGCACCTTTTTGTATAAGCACTTACGCACCTGCATCATACAGGATCGCAAACTGAGAGCCCAGTCGTCATACCCGATGAACCCGAGGAGTAGCTCAAGGTGCAGCCGTAGGAAGTGACCGAAGCAGACGAGGAGGACGTTGAGGAACTTCCGGAGTGCCCTGATCACCGCCCGAGCTCCTTCGAGAGAGGCAAGCCCCGGAGCATTTTTCTCCCTGGTTTGCAATTATTAATTAAATGCTTTACTTTAATTGATGCATTATGTTCAGGAGTTGTTTGCAACCGTTGCTGCATTATACCTTGTCTACCTTTGTTATACTATATCCTTGTTACCCTGGTATCCACAGTCGAGTCAATGCTTAGCTGGCTTAGACCGGTAGAAGTCGGGTGATTTCCTATCACCTGCGAGCTATAGGTGATTACCTGGATCTGCTTGGATAACTAGGTAGTCATGGTATAACTAAGTGTTAATTTGAAGTTGAGACCGAACGGAGACTTATAGAGTTTTGGACTGTAGTGCTTTTCGTCTGTGCCAATTACGGACCGACCTTTGTTGGGCCTCAGGTCATGTTGAACGCATGCCTTACATTTAGCTGGCCAAATAAAGTACCTTTTGACCGCGAAGCTAGGAGATTATTCAGGCCGAGTAGATTACCCACAGCGCACTATACTAGAGCAAGTGTGGTAGGACATGGGGGCGTGATGATAAGACCAAAGGGCAGTCGGTCGACCTCCGGGTACATGTGGTTCCTGGCAAACTCGAGATTTTCCTGGATAGTTGACTCGGTGACCGATACCTCACTTTAGCGGGTGTGTGAGGTTTGTGTAAGGAATAAATCACCAGCTGGTTAGGAATCGATTCGAATCGCCATCGCTCCTGGATAGTGAGCACTTGACTTGAGTGACTTCATTGTAGTAATGTTGATGGAACACTTGGACAGTTATAATGAATATGGCATTATGGAAGTTGCTAATGATCATTGGTTATCATTATTTGCTTAATCACATGCTTGCTCTAGTATAGGTGCAAATGTAGTCGACAGGTTAATAATAATTAACTTGACACTAATGCTTCTGGAAAGGTTCTTGAAATACTAAAAATGCCTCTTTTTGCAAATGAGTCAGCTATCCTACTATAAAGCCCTTCATAATCCTTGGTGTCACTTTATTTTTGGTTATGTCAGGTAAGTCTAGCTGAGTACCTTCTCGTACTCATGGTTTTATTCCCACTTGTTGCAGATGGGCAGATGTATTACGGCTATTGTATTAACTGCCTTTATCCTACGATGGGTGATGCTTAGGACCATGGGCATGGTCATTCCTTATGTCTCGTCTGATGCTTTTGTTGGAGATGATCATTAGCTGGCAATGTATTTGAACTCTGTGTGAGTGTGTGTGGTTTTGAACAAATGGCTTCCGCTACTTTTATTTGAACTCGTTTTGTAATAACTATGTTTAAACTCTGATGTATCTGAGATGTGAACTTTTATGTAATATGTGATGGTGACCGCTAAACTTATTACGATCTTGGCTGGTATGTGAGTTGGTTTGAAATCCTTTGTGATTTCACGGACTACCAGGTTATACGGGCTTAAGTTTGCTAAATCGTCTGCTCTGGCGGATGATTTTCTTACTTAATTTCATATAATTGGTCGGTTTTGTTATAGCTAACGCTGACTGGACGTAGGGCTATTACTCGATCATGGTCAAGGGCCCGAACTAGGATAAATCGACCGTCTCTTGTGTTTACCGCCGAGTTCTGCATACGCTGAAGCCCAAACAAACTACCCTGGGTACCCCCATGGTAGGCTATCGGTGGTGAAACATCGACAGCTGGCGCGCCAGGTAGGGGCTTTTGGCACAATTGCATTCAAGAGCTTGACGGACCTATTTCTATTCAAGATCAATCTCTCAGTTCGATGTGACTCCTATCGATGAATCGGGGATAACACTCATCTACGTCCAAGTCCAAAGCAGAGTCAAGTCTGGATCGGATTGAAAGTTCTATTTTCCATCTTGGCGAGTCATCGAGTCAGAGCTGGTTCTCAAGACTACAAAAGGCTACGTGTTGTGGAGATACGCTGAGTCGGTCACAGTCCATCGCTGCATCTAGGTGGAGAAGGAAACTGCTGCACGTGATCGAGGCGGAGCTCTGAGATCATTACCGACAAGTCCAACTCTGATGTGCTAACCTCATCTGTCTTGGCTTCGAATCATCCAACATAATGGCGCTACTGTACAGCTTGGATTAGACATGGTCATTGGTTTTTATGACTACACGCATCAAGTGAAGAAGGTGGCGTATGTGAACATGCAAGATGACTACATTATTGATTGGGCCAGCTAGCAAGGAGTCTGTACACCATGCAAGCAAGTCATAGAAATTAGAAAGTACTCGGCCGGATGTCTGACTACTCACCGCAATTTCCGACTACTCGGACCTTACGTACAAGTTGGGACAGGCTCTGAGTACTCGGCCACCAACTACTCGGCCATGAAGGTCAAGATGACGCCCGGGGGCTTATCACTTCACAACACGCCAACTACTCCATGCGGCTGTCAATCAAGCTAAGTCATGGTTTAATATTTTTTCAAATATTCTTTAATCATCATATATCTCCGAATATTATCCATATGCCTCCGCGGCTCTACTACAGTTGCAACCCTAACTGCTAAAGTCTTCTCTTAATGGTTGTTAATTTACCTGGGTTACTGAGACCTTAATCCGTGAAGCCTACTCACCGGAAAGGTGCAAGAGATGTTTAAACGTAACAGGCTACCTACCTAGAGAAATTACATAGCCTAGTAAGAGCAAGACGCGAAAAAATTTAATATGCATTTTATAATGTCTTCTCTTAATGGTTGTTAATTTACCCGGGTTGCTGAGGCCTTAATCCGTGAAGCCTACTCGCCGGAAAGGTGCGAGAGGTGTTTAAACGTAACAGGCTACCTACCTAGGGAAATTACATAGCCTAATAAGAGCAAGACGTGAAAAAATTTAGTATGCATTTTATAATACTGGGACATACTTCCAACTTGATATCTTGTATATCAATTATTACATACTTTCGTATGATTACTTTGCAGGGAACCATTTTCTAGACCATGTCATCAAATAAGGAACTCGCCCACCGCTGGCTTCCTTACTTGGCAAGATCCTACATATCCTCAGAAGAGGTTTTTAGTTCTTTGAACAACTCAGATTCAAGACCCTCCAACTTTTTATTTCAAATAGCAAGAGGCTCAGGGGCTACACTCAGTGAGTGCACTTTTTCTTCAAAAAAGCACACATCACTCTCAAAAAAGCACCCACCACCCAAAGATCCCAAGAAGCGCTACATGGTTTCACTTAAGAAAGCACTCGAGCGATGCTTGTTCCTGCTCGGCAAGACCTGGAAGAACAAGACAAGGCTTCCAGAGTTCAACCATGAAGTGCTCGAGGGCTTGTCGATGCGGGACCCATGGGATACAGTACAAGGAAGAGAGGAGATCTAGTTTAATTAGGATTCCTCCCATGTAATCCTAGTAGTAATACTACCCTATAATCCTACTAGGACTCTACATTATAAATCGACTAGGACTCTGGCCTCCTGACTATATAAAGGAGGGCGGAGTTCCTGGACTTAGGGATAACGTAACACAACACTTTATAATCAATCCAACACAAAAGGCTAACGCAGACTGGACATAGGGCTATTACTCGATCACGGTCGAGGGCCCGAACTAGGATAAATCGACTGTCTCTTACGTTTACCGTCGAGTTCTGCATACACTGAAGCCTGAACAAACTGCCTAGGGTACCCCCATGGCAGGCTATCGATAGTGAAACATCGACATACATGGACGCTATGAGAGGATACGGCAAAGACATTTAAGGAGGGGGAGACTTCAACGAGACCCGTGGTAGGAAACTTTGCTCCATTTGCAAAGAACCTGGTCACAAGGCTAGTAGGCATAGAAGACGAGGACAATAGGTCTATACATAGAACTTGTTTATTTTCCTAGTGAAGTTGTTTAATATGTTTGCTAATGTTACTTTCAATATGTACATGTGCTTCCATATTGTGTTCATGTTGCATAACATGTAGTTTAAATTTTGCAATGCTACTTAATGTTAATTTCAATATTGTATTATTCATCATGTTTGCTCTAACCCTTTGTTTATTAATTTGTACCAGGATGGCCCCTCCCACGCAGCACCCGTTGTACCTCATTCTTGAGGTGGAGTACGATGACTTGCACCGAGCTCATGTGTTGACCGACACCGATGCAGAGGTGTCCTTGCCTCCGTTGAGGCCACACACGCACAATAGGGCGCACCAGTGGGACGAGCGTTACGCACCGTACATATGGCGTGCTGGCTTCCTCAAGCTTGTCTGTGTTATCAACTATGGTCTTCCAGCCCTTGATCCCGCACTTCTCACTACAATTGTAGATAGGTGCGAGTCCCTTCATTCTCTGTAAACATTCTTATAACAAAATTGAGGTAACTGACAGCCATTCTATTTTTGTAATGCAACCTCACAGGTATAGTTGACAACGATCACTGGAGAGAGCTGGTGGCTCAGTTCTATAGCTTTCTTCCACCGGACGATGAGGATTCAAAAAAAGTAAGCAATTCAACCCTATTTAATACTTGTGTTGCTTTCCTGAATCCATCATGTCTCATTGTGTTTGGTGAATTTTAGTAAAACTTCCAATGTTTCATCATTGTGGATCACAGAGCTCTTTGAGAACTTGCACCCACAAGCTGATGAGGCTGAGATCGATAGGTTCACTAGAGTGTGGCTCTGGCACTTCCTTAGTGCTTTCCTATTTGTCGACATGTCGGACAACACCATCAGCTGGATTTTCCTTGACATACCACGCCAGTCGTGGGAGAACATAGTGACGTACAGTTGGGATAGCGCGGTCCTAGCATGGACGTATCGATAGCTATGCGTTGCTTGTCGTCGCACCTTAGGGTTTTGAAAGCCTTGGTGGTTGCTCCTACCTACTCCAGGTTTGGTGTTGGGAAAGATGGCCCATTGGGAGGCCCCTTCTTGATGGTTTGCCTATAAGTATTTCGGTTCACTAGTTAATTCAAAGCTATTACATATCATGAATTTATGATTGGCTAATTCATTGTCGTGTTTAATGTAGCATTGGAACGGCCAGAATACACTACCTACTGCTCTATATATCTGGAAGGAAGTAGAGTTAGTTCGAGGGAATCTGCGGCACAAGTTCTAATGCATAACAACATTATCCATTAATATAGCATGGAACTACCACACGTCGCACTCATAAATACTCAGTCAGAAACATACTGAGTAAGCAACTCGTCGTCCGAGTATCAATCCTCTACCACAACCTCGTTGCTCTAGCTAGGCTCACCTGCATTGCCCTAATATGCCTATCACCTATAGTAAGCGGCCTCCGCTTCATCTGTGGCTTGAGACAAGAACACATTCTCTGTGACAACCCAAAAATCCACACACCAAAAATTCCAACTACAAAATTTTTCTTTCTTTAAAACCCTTGAGTGATGATGTGGCATGTAGGAAACCCCTAACCTTGCACTAACTAAACCTATATGACTGGCACGAGTATCTCACCTCATCACCTAGAATTTATTTTACCACATAGCATACATCAAGTTGCATTATATTCAACATGGTGATTTGGATTTTATTTGATTTATGTGTTGATTAAATAAAAGCTAACAAATATGTGTTTATAAATAAATGAACTAATATGGAATTAATATCCCAATAAATACTTTGACCAATGTTTATCACCATGGAACATTTTATCAAAGGAGAAATAGGCCACTTTGATTTATATACATGAAAGAAGTGTAACATTATACGAAGGGAAAGAAGAGGGAGGCAGCAACTCGACCCAGCCTGCCTCAACCGACCCAGCCTGCCAGCCCAGCATCACCGCCCGTACGTGCACGCCGCTGATGAGCCGGACCCGCCCGTCAGCCCTCACGCACCACACGCCACCGCATCAGGACAAGTTGACAGATGGGCCCCCTCTGTCAGCCACCCAGCTACAGGATCATCTTCTTCCCCACGCCAGCCTCATCTCTCGACCAAGCCCCAACCAAAGCAGCAAACGCGGGCCCAGGTTCACGCACATCGCATGACCCTGTCCCCCACCTTAGCGCCGCGCCCACGCAACCGCCCCCGCGCACGAGAGCCGTCCGATGCGCTCGGCACATCACCAGCCGTTTCGTCATCCACCATGGGAGCTTAGAGCTCCGGCTATAAAAGCCACGACCCTCTGTTGCCCTAGCGTTCGCCCCATCGCCTCACCGCCACTTGGTGGCCAACCACTTCACCGAGCCAGAGAAAGGAGAGAAAGAAGGAAGAGAGAAGGAGAGGCGTGGAGAAGGACACCGCTGCCGGAGCAAGAAAGGAGAAGCGGAACCATGCCTCGCCGGAACCAGGAGCGTCGCCCCGATCAGCTACATCGACGTAGCTGCTCAGCATGGCACTGCATCGCCTCTACACAGCCACGACTCTCCACTGCACCGCCATCCTATCTCCCACGACACCTACGGTGAGCGCTCGATTTTTCCCTGCTCACCGCCGGACTCTGCTATTCCGGCCATGGCGCTCCACACCGTGAGCGCATAGGCCGAGGCCATCTCCGGCCTCTGGATACACAAGCACAGCATCCACGACCACACCGTAGACCCCTCCTAGCCCCATGGACGCTGTAGCCGAGCACCCTCATGCCGCGCTCACGACGCCACCGCCATGGCACAGCCACCACCGGCTCACCCGACCACCTCGCTAGACTGGAACATAGCCGTAAAGCATCATCGTGATGACCGAAAGATAGCTGCATAGACCGAGACTCCGTTAACTAGCCACAGCGCCCTGGCCAAGAGCACCAGACCTCGGCTGGAGCTCTGCCGTGCACCACCACCGCTCGCGGACTCCACCACGCCTTTTGGTCACCGTCGTTACTTCACCATGTCGCCTGCTAGCCGTCTGAACAAGGAACGAGGCACTAGGACCACTAGAACAGACCACCGAGACTCCGCTTCGCTTGCAGAGGCCACACGCAGAGACCACACGTAGAGGCCACATGTAGAGGCCACATGTAGAGGCCACACGCAGAGACCACACGTAGAGGCCACATGTAGAGGTCACATGTAGAGGCCACATGTAGAGGCCACACGCAGAGGCCACACGTAGAGACCGCACGTAGAGGCCACATGAAGAGGCCACATGTAGAGGCCACATGTAGAGGCCACACGCAGAGACCACACGTAGAGGCCACATGTAGAGGCCACATGTAGAGGCCACACGCAGAGACCGCACGTAGAGGCCACATGTAGAGGTCACATGTAGAGGCCACATGTAGAGGCCACACGTAGAGGCCACACGTAGAGACCGCACGTAGAGGCCACATGCAGAGGCCACATGTAGAGGCCACACGCAGAGGCCACACGCAGAGGCCACACATAGAGACCGCACGTAGAGGCCACATGAAGAGGCCACATGTAGAGGCCACATGTAGAGGCCACACGCAGAGACCATACGTAGAGGCCACATGTAGAGGCCACATGTAGAGGCCACACGTAGAGGCCACATGTAGAGGCCACTGAGACTCCGTCTCGCTCGCCGAGACCACATGTAGAGGCCACTGAGACTCCGTCTCGCTCGCCGAGACCACATGCAGAGGCCATTAAGACTCCATCTCGCTCGCCGAGACCACCGTGGACCAGTCACAGTGTAACACGTGTCAGCCCATGATTAATCTAGCCTTTTCCATTTTTAGAAATGATTTAAACTTCGGAAATTCATAACAAATTCATACGACCTCAGAAAAATATGAAACCAGGACCAAAATTCATCTAAAATTGAGCTCTACGCAATGAACCCATGTTTGAGTGCATTTGGCTCTTTTGAATTTTCATTGCTTCTTTGTGCTATTCTATAGACGTCGCTGACGCGACTATAATACGATCGTTGCAGACTCGGAGGAGAACCTGACAGACGAGGATCGTGAGTACCGAGAGGAGTACAGAGACGACTACACTGAAGGTGCCACATCCCACCCAACTTCGTAGCACCTATTACGCATGGCTAATATAGAACTGCTAGTGCTTTACTATGTTGTTATATTCACACTGTGATAGGACTTGCATGGTAGTATGCCTTCTTGATGGCCTTTACCTTGACGCAACCTTGTCCCTGCTCACCCAGCTGTTAGGCTAGTCACACGCTTGCTACTATATCTCATTGCTTATTACTTCTACTATGCTTACACTACATTGATGCGTGGTGGAAACTAGTATTATCTGGACTATGGGGAGAGTGCTGCGTGTGTGACTTGGGTGCATGGAGGGTGAGGGTTGTGTCGACCAAGTTGGAGTATACGACGAGCCTAGGGCAAGTCTTGCCGTAGGGTGCTACCTGGGCACCCCTGGAATGGATACCTGTGGTGGGTAAATGGATACCTGTAGTGGGTAAATGGTATACGAGGTGGCCTTGGGTGTGAACCTATGGTGGGTGGAGCCCAGGGTGGAGGTGCTGTGGTGGCACGATAAATGGAAACCCTGATGGAGACATTCTGGCTTGGTCATCCCTAAGGACTTACTAGTACTCAGATTCACCGGGAAGCCTTACGTACCACTCACCCCATATGGTGCGGGACGGCCGGACTACTTGGTAGGATATTGCCACTACTGCTAGGTTGTTAGCGGACAGTGTAAGGAGGTACAGGGTATGGAGGATCTCCCCCACACCCTTCTGAGACTTCATCGAGACCTTGTGGACCCGGCTCATGACTCACAGTTTCAGCCACCCCAGACCGGACTTGGGGTGAACCAGGGCTGAATGGTAGAGTGGCATTATCCTAGGCTAGCAAGCGGCCGGAATTAGCCCAGTTGACGATGGTCAGCGAGGAAGGCGGATCTTGTGGTTATGTAAAACCTCTGCAGAGTGTATGGTTGATCGATCGATACATGTGCCGACTTGTCGGCTATGGACCTTTCCTGGGTTTCGCTTAAACTAGATATGAGATGAGTCCTTCTCTTCCTCCCCCAGGAAGTGAGTGTTCGGTCGTAGCCAGGGGCTACGGGCCTTGAGACAGTGCCGAGAGGGAGTTGGCCTGTCGACTGAGCGATGGTATGGGTGTGGTATGGTGAAGGTGTGGAGATGGTGGTATATCGGTCCCAGGGTCGAAACCTGGCTTTGGAATGGGAATGGGGTGGAATGGGTGTGGTAACGGTGTTAAAACCTGACTATACTATTATATACTTGATATGCTAATACATAGGAAACCCTAGCCTTATAGGTTCCTTTTGAATATATCTGACTTGCATCCAATTACCACAAAGCAATGCTCATAGGGTTGGGAGTGGCCAGTACAAATCGTACTGATAAATTTTGGCATACAGGTTCTGCTGAGGAGTATAGCTCCGAGGAGTTTGACGGTTGAGGGATTCGTTCCTACGCTCGAGTTTGGCGATCTTATCTTCAAGCTGTTCTAAATGAATGCTACTTTTGATTCCGCCAATGCGGCGATGTAATAATTTATGTAATTCCGCACTATTTGTACTCTGATATTATCGATGTATGGATGTGATCATCGACTGGAATTTGGGTAATATGATCTACCACGGTCTTATTACGCTTTGACTCTGTGGATTTCCCATCGTGGAAATCGGGGTTGTTTAGTTGGTATCAGAGCCATACTTGACCTTAGGACGAAACCCTTAGAAATGGACGATAGAATAGGACGTGAACAGCCCCTCTTTCGGTTATATACCGACCCTGCATTTACTTTTATGCAAGGCTTATCTATTATTGACCTGCTAACACATGTCCCCTTGAAACATGCAGATGGCAACGAACGTCGACTGGCCGCCTCTAGGACCGCTACCTCTGGACCACGCCAAGCTTACCTTTGACCTACGTGAGCTCGGGGGTTTTGCACAGACCCTCTGCCGAGTTCTCGTCACGTTAGGTGTTCCCGAGGAGCTTGTCAAGGTCACCTGCACCGGGAAGCTAGCTAAGGAAGGAGGAATCGAAGGACCGATTGTCACCTCAGTGGAGTTTCCAGCTAGCACTACCTTACCTTCTGTCCTAGCTTTCACCGAGTTGACTATAGAGGACACAGTCGAGGAGGGACTACAGGCTATCACACACAAGGCACTTCGCAGAGTGATGAGGGACCACTATGAGCACCTAATGACGACAGAGTTTCATCTACTTCCCCAGGCCCTCGACCTCAGCCTTACCCCCAGTGAGCAGAGTTTCGTAGCAGGCAGAGTTATCCTTGCAGAGGAGGACAGATGCCTTCGAGTCTTAGCTATTCACCTACTAGAGCAGGACAGGTACGTGACCCAGCTTGAGCAGAAGAGACAACAGTACCAGGCCCTTCTGTGGGAGCACCAGGAGCGAGACTCGCAGGGAGCACAGGAGCGGGCTAGTCTACTTGAGATAGTGGCCAAGCTACAGGACGAGCTCAACCATCATGATGAAGTCCACAGAGCTGAGGTCGCTGACCTACAGGACAAAGCCACCGACCTAGGCAACAGGAACTGCTACCTCGACAGCAAGGTCTTGGAGTTGCAGAGAGAGTTGGACGACAAGAAGGCCGAGTTCAACCGTAGAGGGGACAGAGAGAGATCCAAGGGGATTGACATGCTGAAGATCCAATCTCGGAACAAGACCCTGACTCAGGAGCTAGAGGAGTCTAGGAAGAAGGCCGTTCACAACCAGGGTCACCTGATCGAGGCACTCAGGCAGACCGAGTACCTACAGGACAAGTGTGAGAGGACTTGGCAGGCTTGGCAGAAGTCTGACAGGAAGCGCCTTAGGGAGATGAAGGGTATGTGGGATCAGCTACCCAAGGAGATTCGCAGCAAGACGAAGCCTAGGATAGAGGAGTTTGAGCTAGCCCCGACTCGCCTCAACCTAGACGCCTGCCCTACCCTACCAGGAGCCAAGCCTACTGAGGAGCTTGCCGAGGCCTTGAAGTACGTGTCCCGACTTCACAAGTCTGACGGGGAGATCGAGATCGAGAATAGTCGTATCCCAGCTGCGGTATACGAGTTGGAGTAGATGACCCTGCGTGGTCATAAGTCATGTCAGTAGCTTCCATGAGTTGTACCCCTTATGAGATGTATTATGAGACACTATGCGTAGAACGATTCTCGCACGTCTTCAAGTGTAGCTACTGGAGATGATGCTATGTAATAAAAACCATGTAATGAATGCTTCGGATCTTATTGCATCTTTATGAATCTTACTGCTTCTTTTGTAATGAGTGTTGGATAGCATAAATGTTTTTCTTTAAATCATTGAAATCATGTAATCATATTGAATTATAAGCACATATGGCACAAGCACTAAACTCTCTATGATCCGTGTTGCAGATGCCGAATCGCCGTTCTATTCGCTTAAGGCAGCGAGGACGTGCGCCCACCCCTGAACCAGTTGAACCCAATGGGGGACGTGGTGGCAACAACCATGGTCGTGGCCGAGGTCATGGACGTGGAGGGATACCCTTCCACCTGGAGAATACCCCGCCGCCTGAGGAGAACATTCCTCCACCACCACCGAACCTGGCGGAAGTGATGGCACAACAGACCCAGCTTCTTGCAGCTCTTGTTGAAGGAGCAAACCATCACCAGGGAGGACAGCAGAATGACTTCCAAAGGAAGCTAGAAGGATTCCTGAAGCTAAGGCCACCTTCCTATGATGGCACCGATCCTGACCCACTGGTAGTCGATGACTGGCTCAAGGAAATGGAGAAGAAGCTTGACCTCACTACTTTCACCGATGATGAGTGTGTTGGAGCTGCCACACACCAGCTCACGGGTGCAGCATGCGCCTGGTGGGACAGTTTCAGTGACTCCCATGAGGACCCTGCCCACATCTCGTGGGATGAGTTCGCTGAAGCATTCACTGAGTATCACATTCCCAAGGGTATCATGGAGGCCAAAGCCGAGGAGTTCCACAACATCAAGATGGGAAAGGACAGGGTGACTGAGTACACTACCCGTTTCACCAACCTTCTGCGCTATGTACCTTCTTATGTTGTGGACTCTGAGAAGGAGAAGCTGTACTATTACCGCAAGGGACTTAACCCGCACATCAAGCTGAAGTTTGGCGGTATTGAGAGCAACACATTGCGTGCTCTGGTGGATCGCTGCATCCAGATTGAGAAAGACCGTGCTGAAGTTGGAGAAGAGTACAGGGAGAGAAAGCGTAAGCCTAAGGAGTCCTTCCGTGGCCGTGATCACAAGAGGTTCCATAGAGATGCACCAACCAGGGAACGCTATCGCCACAACAGGGAGGACAACCCTGGAGCGAGTAGAGGTAGTGGAGGCTACACCACCAAATACTCCCGCCCTGCTCAGGATCGTTACACCCGGGACCGTTATGCTCAGGACCGCAACACTCAGGATCGTTCCAACCGTCCCCGCACAGCGAATGAACGCCCAGCACAGAACCGCTCCGCATCAGGCACTGGAAACTGGAAGGCACCCGCGCCAGCCCCTACAGGCGGTATGCCTTTCACCTGCTTTGCATGTGGGCAACCAGGTCACAAAGCCGCTGAGTGCCCTCAGAACTCAGCTGCACAGAAGTCTCAGTTCAAGGGATCTGCTACTCGTGGACGTCTCAACCATCTGGACGCCGAGGAAGCACAAGCTGCCCCTGACGTGGTGTATGGTATGTTTTTAGTTAATGGCAATACTGCATCAGTTCTATTTGATTCTGGAGCAACTTGTTCATACATATCATCTAAGTTTGCACGAGCGCATGACCTGCCTGTAACCCCATGTGAAAAGCCTATCATCACCAGCTCACCCTTAGGAGATCTAAAGTGCACCCACATATGTAAAGGAGTGAGTCTTACCATAGAGGGTCTTACCTTTGAAGCCGACCTAACCCTATTACCTTCCACTAACCTAGATGTCATCTTAGGCATGGATTGGTTAACTATTCACTGAGGTATCATATCATGTTCACCTAGATACGTCCAAGTGACCCATCCATCAGGCCAAGTTGTTAGATGTGAACCCCAGTCTGGAAAATCCACCTCTATCCTATGTGCCCTGAAAGCAAGTTCAGAATCTCAAAAAGAGGAGGAGACAGTTCATGATGTGCCAGTAGTCAGAGACTATCCCGATGTATTCCCTGAAGAATTACCGGGTATGCCACTAGACCGTGATGTAGAGTTCATCATTGATATGTTACCAGGAACGGGACCCATTGCCAAGAGACCCTATCACATGTTAGTTGATGAACTGGCCGAGCTCAAGAATCAACTTAATGAGCTCATCTCGAAGGGATATATCAGACCCAGTGCTTCACCCTGGGGATCCCCTGTTCTATTTGTTAGGAAGAAAGATGGCTCAATGAGAATGTGCATTGATTACCGGAACTTGAACGCAGTCACCATCAAGAACAAGTACCCCCTGCCAAGGATTGATGATTTGCTTGATCAGCTCAGAGGTGCCAAGTATTTCTCTAAGATTGATCTCAGATCTGGCTATCATCAGATGAAGATTCAAGAGAGTGATATCCCGAAGATAGCCTTCGTGACTAGGTATGGGCAATTTGAGTTCACTGTGGTGTCCTTTGGACTCACGAATGCTCCCGCATACTTCATGAACATGATGAATAAGGTTTTCATGGATGAACTGGATAAGTTTGTGGTAGTATTCATTGATGACATCCTTGTTTATTCACCCACCGTTGAAGAACATGAACATCATCTAAGAACTGTGCTTGAGAAACTAGCCCAACATCAGCTCTATGCAAAGTTCAGCAAATGTGAGTTTTGGCTACAGGAAGTTGCCTTCCTAGGCCATGTACTATCAGCTAAAGGTGTTGCAGTTGACCCAGCCAAGATTGAAGCTATAAAAGAATGGGAACAACCCCGTAATGTGACAGAAGTCAGAAGTTTCTTGGGATTGGCTGGATATTACCGCCGATTCATCGAAAACTTCTCCAAGATAGCCCGTCCAATGACCAACCTTCTGAAGAAGACCAAGGAGTTTGAATGGACGCCCGAGTGCGAACAAGGCTTTCAGGAATTGAAACAGAAGCTTACCACAACTCCTGTGTTAGCATTGCCTGATATCAGCAAAGACTTCGTGGTCTATTGTGATGCATCCTGTCAAGGACTTGGCTGTGTATTGATGCAAGATGGAAATGTGATAGCTTATGCTTCTCGACAGTTGAAAGAACACGAGAACCGTTACCCTACTCATGATCTTGAGTTAGCAGCAGTTGTGCATGCTTTGAAGATTTGGAGGCACTACTTGATAGGCAACAAGTGTGACATCTACACCGATCACAAGAGCTTGAAGTACTTTTTCACTCAAGAAGATTTGAACATGAGGCAACGCCGTTGGCTGGAGTTGATCAAGGACTATGACCTGGAAATTCACTATCATCCGGGGAAAGCTAATGTAGTCGCAGATGCTCTCAGTCGCAAGAGCTACTGTCACACTTTGATCACTAAATCCGTACCACCCGAGCTCAAGGAAGAGATTGATGATTTCCAACTTGAGATACTACCGCACGGCTTGTTGAATGAGCTCCGCGTACAGTATGATCTCACAGATCGCATCCGTCAAGCCCAGAAAAATTGTGAAGAGATCGAATATCTCCGTGGTCTGATGAAACTAGGCTACAAGACCAACCACCATGAAGATGAACAAGGAACCATTTGGTTCAAGGACAGAATTTGTGTACCTTCTAATCTAGCTCTACGAGAGGAAATTCTATCAGAAGCCCATGATTCTAAGTACTGTATTCACCCTAGAAATTCAAAGATGTATCAAGACTTGAAGAAACACTTTTGGTGGAAAGGCATGAAGACGGACATTGCAGGACATGTGGCATGATGTGACACTTGTAATAGGGTCAAAGCTGAACATCAAAGGCCTGCAGGGTTGCTAAAGCCTCTTGATGTTCCCGAGTGGAAATGGGAGAGCATATCCATGGATTTTATAGTTGGATTGCCCCGTTCACAAAAAGGCAATGACTCCATCTGGGTGATTGTTGATTGCTTGACCAAAGTTGCTCACTTTGTACCAGTTAAGACCAAGACCAATGCCGAAAAACTAGCAGATCTATACATTGAACATATTCTCAGACTGCATGGAGCTCCCTCTAGTATTGTATCTGATCGTGGTCCTCAGTTTGTGTCTCGATTTTGGGAAGCCCTACACAAGTCCATTGGAACCAAACTTGACTTCAGTACCACTTATCATCCACAGACAGATGGACAGACTGAATGAGTAAATCAGATCTTAGAAGACATGCTTCGCGCTAGTGTACTGAATTATGGCTCTGATTGGGAGAAATGCTTACCCTATGCAGAGTTCTCTTACAACAACAGCTATCAAGCCAGCATCAAGATGTCACCTTTTGAAGCTCTATATGGCAGACCGTGTAAAACACCTTTGATGTGGTCCCAACCAGGAGAAAGGTCATTCTTCGACTCCGCTAAGATTCAAGATGCCGAAGAAGGAGTTGCCCAAGTAAGAGAGAATTTGAGGATTGCTCAAAGTCGATACAAGAGCTATGCTGACAAAAGGAGAAGAAGACTTGAGTTTAATGTGGGAGACTTCGTCTATCTCAAAGTATCTCCGCTACGTGGGACGGTCAGATTCCATGTGAAAGGCAAGCTTGCCCCTAGATTTGTTGGCCCATACAAGATATGCAAGAGAATTGGAAAGCTCGCCTACAAACTTGAGTTACCTGAGGAATTGATGGGTGTACATCCCGTATTTCATGTGTCCCAGCTACGCAAATGTTTGAGAGTGCCCGATGAAGTGATCCCAATTGATACACTTGACATTCAAGATACACTTGAGTATAGAGAACACCCTATCAGAATTTTGGGCAGAGATACCAAAGAAACCCGAAGCAAGACTATTCCTATGTGCAAGATCCAATGGAGTAACCACACTGTGAGAGAAGCAACATGGGAGAAAGAGTCTGACCTCCGGCTACGATATCCTTACCTCTTTAAAGAGTACGTTACACTTTAATCTCGAGGACGAGATTCTGTTAAGGGGGTAGGACTGTGACAACCCAAAAATCCACACACTAAAAATTCCAACTACAAAATTTTTCTTTCTTTAAAACCCTTGAGTGATGATGTGGCATGTAGGAAACCCCTAACCTTGCACTAACTAAACCTATATGACTGGCACGAGTATCTCACCTCATCACCTAGAATTTATTTTACCACATAGCATACATCAAGTTGCATTATATTCAACATGGTGATTTGGATTTTATTTGATTTATGTGTTGATTAAATAAAAGCTAACAAATATGTGTTTATAAATAAATGAACTAATATGGAATTAATATCCCAATAAATACTTTGACCAATGTTTATCACCATGGAACATTTTATCAAAGGAGAAATAGGCCACTTTGATTTATATACATGAAAGAAGTGTAACATTATACGAAGGGAAAGAAGAGGGAGGCAGCAACTCGACCCAGCCTGCCTCAACCGACCCAGCCTGCCAGCCCAGCATCACCGCCCGTACGTGCACGCCGCTGATGAGCCAGACCCGCCCGTCAGCCCTCACGCACCACACGCCGCCGCATCAGGACAAGTTGACAGATGGGCCCCCTCTGTCAGCCACCCAGCTACAGGATCATCTTCTTCCCCACGCCAGCCTCATCTCTCGACCGAGCCCCAACCAAAGCAGCAAACGCGGGCCCAGGTTCACGCACATCGCATGACCCTGTCCCCCACCTTAGCGCCGCGCCCACGCAACCGCCCCCGCGCACGAGAGCCGTCCGATGCGCTCGGCACATCACCAGCCGTTCCGTCATCCACCATGGGAGCTTAGAGCTCCGGCTATAAAAGCCACGACCCTCTGTTGCCCTAGCGTTCGCCCCATCGCCTCACCGCCACTTGGTGGCCAACCACTTCACCGAGCCAGAGAAAGGAGAGAAAGAAGGAAGAGAGAAGGAGAGGCGTGGAGAAGGACACCGCTGCCGGAGCAAGAAAGGAGAAGCGGAACCACACCTCGCCGGAACCAGGAGCGTCGCCCCGATCAGCTACATCGACGTAGCTGCTCAGCACGGCACTGCATCGCCTCTACATAGCCACGACTCTCCACTGCACCGCCATCCTATCTCCCACGACACCTACGGTGAGCGCTCGATTTTTCCCTGCTCACCGCCGGACTCTGCTATTCCGGCCATGGCGCTCCACACCGTGAGCGCATAGGCCGAGGCCATCTCCGGCCTCTGGATACACAAGCACAGCATCCACGACCACACCATAGACCCCTCCTAGCCCCATGGACGCTGTAGCCGAGCACCCTCATGCCACGCTCACGACGCCACCGCCATGGCACAGCCACCACCGGCTCACCCGACCACCTCGCTAGACTGGAACATAGCCGTAAAGCATCATCGTGATGACCGGAAGATAGCTGCATAGACCGAGACTCCGTTAACTGGCCACAGCGCCCTGGCCAAGAGCACCAGACCTCGGCTGGAGCTCTGCCGTGCACCACCACCGCTCGCGGACTCCACCACGCCTTTTGGTCACCGTCGTTACTTCACCATGTCGCCTGCTAGCCGTCTGAACAAGGAACGAGGCACTAGGACCACTAGAACAGACCACCGAGACTCCGCTTCGCTTGCAGAGGCCACACGCAGAGACCACACGTAGAGGCCACATGTAGAGGCCACATGTAGAGGCCACACGCAGAGACCACACGTAGAGGCCACATGTAGAGGTCACATGTAGAGGCCACATGTAGAGGCCACACGCAGAGGCCACACGTAGAGACCGCACGTAGAGGCCACATGAAGAGGCCACATGTAGAGGCCACATGTAGAGGCCACATGTAGAGGCCACACGCAGAGACCACACGTAGAGGCCACATGTAGAGGCCACATGTAGAGGCCACACGCAGAGACCGCACGTAGAGGCCACATGTAGAGGTCACATGTAGAGGCCACATGTAGAGGCCACACGTAGAGGCCACACGTAGAGACCGCACGTAGAGGCCACATGCAGAGGCCACATGTAGAGGCCACACGCAGAGGCCACACGCAGAGGCCACACATAGAGACCGCACGTAGAGGCCACATGAAGAGGCCACATGTAGAGGCCACATGTAGAGGCCACACGCAGAGACCATACGTAGAGGCCACATGTAGAGGCCACATGTAGAGGCCACACGTAGAGGCCACATGTAGAGGCCACTGAGACTCCGTCTCGCTCGCCGAGACCACATGTAGAGGCCACTGAGACTCCGTCTCGCTCGCCGAGACCACATGCAGAGGCCATTAAGACTCCATCTCGCTCGCCGAGACCACCGTGGACCAGTCACAGTGTAACACGTGTCAGCCCATGATTAATCTAGCCTTTTCCATTTTTAGAAATGATTTAAACTTCGGAAATTCATAACAAATTCATACGACCTCAGAAAAATATGAAACCAGGACCAAAATTCATCTAAAATCGAGCTCTACGCAATGAACCCATGTTTGAGTGCATTTGGCTCTTTTGAATTTTCATTGCTTCTTTGTGCTATTCTATAGACGTCGCTGACGCGACTATAATACGATCGTTGCAGACTCGGAGGAGAACCTGACAGACGAGGATCGTGAGTACCGAGAGGAGTACAGAGACGACTACACTGAAGGTGCCACATCCCACCCAACTTCGTAGCACCTATTACGCATGGCTAATATAGAACTGCTAGTGCTTTACTATGTTGTTATATTCACACTGTGATAGGACTTGCATGGTAGTATGCCTTCTTGATGGCCTTTACCTTGACGCAACCTTGTCCCTGCTCACCCAGCTGTTAGGCTAGTCACACGCTTGCTACTATATCTCATTGCTTATTACTTCTACTACGCTTACACTACATTGATGCGTGGTGGAAACTAGTATTATCTAGACTATGGGGAGAGTGCTGCGTGTGTGACTTGGGTGCATGGAGGGTGAGGGTTGTGTCGACCAAGTTGGAGTATACGACGAGCCTAGGGCAAGTCTTGCCGTAGGGTGCTACCTGGGCACCCCTGGAATGGATACCTGTGGTGGGTAAATGGATACCTGTAGTGGGTAAATGGTATACGAGGTGGCCTTGGGTGTGAACCTATGGTGGGTGGAGCCCAGGGTGGAGGTGCTGTGGTGGCACGATAAATGGAAACCCTGATGGAGACATTCTGGCTTGGTCATCCCTAAGGACTTACTAGTACTCAGATTCACCGGGAAGCCTTACGTACCACTCGCCCTATATGGTGCGGGACGGCCGGACTACTTGGTAGGATATTGCCACTACTGCTAGGTTGTTAGCGGACAGTGTAAGGAGGTACAGGGTACGGAGGATCTCCCCCACACCCTTCTGAGACTTCATGGAGACCTTGTGGACCCGGCTCATGACTCACAGTTTCAGCCACCCCAGACCGGACTTGGGGTGAACCAGGGCTGAATGGTAGAGTGGCATTATCCTAGGCTAGCAAGCGGCCGGAATCAGCCCAGTTGACGATGGTCAGCGAGGAAGGCGGATCTTGTGGTTATGTAAAACCTCTGCAGAGTGTATGGTTGATCGATCGATACATGTGCCGACTTGTCGGCTATGGACCTTTCCTGGGTTTCGCTTAAACTAGATATGAGATGAGTCCTTCTCTTCCTCCCCCAGGAAGTGAGTGTTCGGTCGTAGCCAGGGGCTACGGGCCTTGAGACAGTGCCGAGAGGGAGTTGGCTTGTCGACTGAGCGATGGTATGGGTGTGGTATGGTGAAGGTGTGGAGATGGTGGTATATCGGTCCCAGGGTCGAAACCTGGCTTTGGAATGGGAATGGGGTGGAATGGGTGTGGTAACGGTGTTAAAACCTGACTATACTATTATATACTTGATATGCTAATACATAGGAAACCCTAGCCTTATAGGTTCCTTTTGAATATATCCGACTTGCATCCAATTACCACAAAGCAATGCTCATAGGGTTGGGAGTGGCCAGTACAAATCGTACTGATAAATTTTGGCATACAGGTTCTGCTGAGGAGTATAGCTCCGAGGAGTTTGACGGTTGAGGGATTCGTTCCTATGCTCGAGTTTGGCGATCTTATCTTCAAGCTGTTCTGAATGAATGCTACTTTTGATTCCGCCAATGCGGCGATGTAATAATTTATGTAATTCTGCACTATTTGTACTCTGATATTATCGATGTATGGATGTGATCATCGACTGGAATTTGGGTAATATGATCTACCACGGTCTTATTACGCTTTGACTCTGTGGATTTCCCATCGTGGAAATCGGGGTTGTTTCATTCTCCTCCACCTCATTCATGTGGCTAGGCTCACCTACATTGCCCTGGTCTACTTGTCGCCTATAATAAGTGGCCTTCGCTTCATCTGTGGCCTCTGCGGCTTGAGAGAAGAATGCGTCCTCATCCTCCTCTGCCTGCAAGCCCGCCTCTGCTAGAGCGATGAGCTCACTCAGTCTGCCAATGTCATCCTCATCCTTCTCCACCTATAAGCCCACCTCCGCTAGAGTGATGAGATCACTCAATTTGGTAGTGCCATCCTCATCCTCGTCCCCCTCATTGTCCAACACAATTGGAGATAGAACACTACGACCAGCTCATGTTTTGTGCTCATATAACTTATTTTCCACATACCTTGCATGGGCCACCTCTGTGGCATGCTCCCTATTTCATCCAATCCCTTCATATATAAAATACAACAAGTTAGCAACACGATTATATTACATATAAAAGTAGGCAACGAAAATAACAAGGCTTCCAAAGACTCACTTGCACACAATGCAGCAACATGGTCATTTAAGACCTACATCTATACTCTTTCCTCCTCCATTGTAGCCTTCCTTGCCCTCTCCTCTAACGACATCCATCTCTCCAAGCCCCATTTGTCAAGCCTGACACCAATCAGGTTACAAATACCGCTCTGTCTAGCAAACTCACGCATGCCCTTCTTTCGTTGTTTAACGAATAGGTCGATGTAGTCAGGTCCATATCCCCTCTTCTGTGCAATTACTTGCCTTGCCTTCAATTCATCTAAAAACCTAGCTTAACCAACATAAGATTCCCACTTACATTTCCTAGTGCTCTGTTGAAACAAAAAATTAGATCATAAGTCTTAGGCTCTTAGGAAAAGAAAAAAATACTATTTCATGTTTTCCACAACAATAACCAACCTCACCATAGTCAACCATATAGCCACAATAATAGCCTATTCCAAGCTCTAAAGGGACTAGGCCATAGTTAGATTTAACACCATATTCGCACATGACAAGTGGTGCTTTGAAAATTACCCTTTTTCTTCTTTTCCTTTTCCTTTGGCAGCTCCAGCCATTGATTCTTAGGACCATAGAGCCACTCCTTAAAATGACACTTCGCAAATGCAAACACCTAAAAGAGGTGACATTAGTAAATGAACACCTATAGCTCAACATTTCAACAGATACACTAGCCACTTACTTCATGCTTGTTTGGACACACAAACTCCAATGTATTCTCAGGGTTTATCACAGCTTAATCTCCACAATAGCACAGAGGAGGTTCCTCAAGTCGTCTAACTGTGGCTACGTGCTTCTCCTTAGCCGTCATTGGAGGAGGGTTAGGGGGAGGTAGAACCCATTGCTCTAAGTGCTCACGTGGATGTCTCCCTCTCCAACAATCGTTGAAACAGAGGTACCTTGGGTCAAACTTATCTGCACCGTTGATCCACTGAAAGAAAAAGCACCTTTCATGGGCCTACACAACAAGATTCCAACAAAATATTAGTAACCTAGTAACACAAATGAAGAAAAAACATACAGAAAGAATTACTTACATTAAAACGACTATATGTGTAGAAGCAACAAGCCACTGTGTCTGGATGTCTCGATTGAAACACGTTGGTCGGACGACCACAGTCACAGTTAGAGACAGGGAGGTCAGAAGGGACAGGGGCATCTTTGCTAGACTCGTCAAGGTATAATTCTCTAGGATGACACCGTTTTTGCCACAACTACTCCTGATACATGTCTTGCATCTAATAAAATGGTTGCAATTTAACATCAATCAAAACATCACAAATTAATGTAAAGGAGAACCATTTGCATTATAACTAAAATAATACCTCACACTAAACATGGTAACTTGCTTCTAACTAACTAATTAACCTTAACAATGACAAAATTGAACTAATATTTTCCTCCAAACCCTAGCCCAAATATACTTATCCTCCAAACCCTAGCTACCATTCATAATCTTTGAATCCAGCATTCGAACGATAAATAAGAGCATCATTACCGTGACAAGGCCGAGGAGAAGCTTAGGGAAGGAAGGGAGGGAGACAGGTAGGGAGGGCCAGGTGGCGGCAGGCATCTATGAGGCAGGAGGGGGAGGGGCATGGGTGCCCTCACCTCTGTTCGACGTAAGACTGAGAGAGGGAGGGACGCTTGCGGCGTGTCATTAAGTCAGCCCTGCCATGCCATGGGCGATGGCATAGCACTGCCGTGACAAGATGTGCATCATGGTAGTGTCGGGTATCAATATTAGGGATACCCAGAGGAAGCTAGCAAACATGAATGTTAATTCATCCGGGTGGTCCAAGACGTATTTAAAGTTTCACCCGACCCCTTAGGGGCACGAGCTCCGTCTTGCTAGACCCAAGGGCACGGGCCCCGACTAGCCAGACCCCTCGAGTGTGGGTTCCATCTCGCCTGACCCCAAGGGCATGGGCTCCATCTCACCAGATCCCTCGGGCATGGGTTTTGTCTCGCCCGACGGGGATCCATACCGCCTCCAACAACTACGGGTCTAAAAGTACAACCCTAGGGTCAAACTTCTGACGCCAGGAGGGAAGCGGGCATGTCTCGACATGACCCATGGCCACGATGGACCATACATAGGGGCTCATGTCGCCAACAGTGTCGAGCGTGCTAGTATTGTGCTGCCTAATCCCCGTATGACTTCTGACAGGAGTACCTATTGACCATGCTACCCGTCGGAACTGAGTGGAGCACCATGGACGATTGACGATGCCTGCGTATGGCGCTAGTGATGAATAGGTCCGTGACATAGAGCTGTCCCCATCATCATCTACATGATCAGCAGGGCCCGCATAAAGGAGATGAAGGACGCCGCGACCTTATAGGCCTTCTTCTCCCTCGTTTTTCTCCTTTTCTCTCTCTTTCTCTCTCTGTAACATGTGCCTTCCCCTTCACCTATAAAAGGGGAAGCAGGACGCCCCATGGGAGACATGAGCACATGACTGAACGAGCTCAACAAGACTCAACTCCATTTGATCTTTTCACCAGAGACTTAGGACCTTCTCCCTCTCTTGCCCGTTTGTAACCCCTACTATAAACTAGTGCTGGTAACACGAGCAGTAGCAGACTGGACATAGGGACATTCCACCTGAACCAGTATAAATCCTTGTGTCCTTTGAGCACACCATCCAAGCCAGACACACAGATATAAATTTACTAGTCGATGATCCAAAACACCAACAGTTGGCGTGCTAGGTAGGGAATTTTTGCGCATCTCGACATCCACATCAGGCTTCGGATGGCTAGTAACGGCATCAGCTGGGTCCTAGGTGCGCACTTGTGGTTCAGGAGCCTAGACTTCATCGTCGCGATGGAGGGAGAGTTGGCGTAGGCTCCCACCACCGTCCAACCTTTCCACTCTGCCGACCTCGACGCGATCGTCGAGGTGCTTGAGGAGTTGCAGCTGCACGCGCCAAAGGCCCATGTCCCTGAGAGTGACCGGATCTCGACTTCGACTACGGGAGGCTGTAGCGCCAACTCGATGCCTTCGTGGGACCTCGACCGTCCCAGGAGGACCTATGCTGCCTCACCTTCTTGTTCACCAACGTCATGACGTAGCTTCCAAAGGGGAACCGCTATCCCTGGAACACCTCACTCGGGGCACCCCGGTAGCATTCCTGTTTGATCTGCGCAACGCTATGGGGACCATTGGCCACCTTGTGGCACAGCGCATGCATCTCCTATGAACGATGAGTTCATGGGGATGACCGAATACATCGTGGAATCTTTCCACAACCTTCTCGTGAGAGATTTAGAGTCGCTCTTTGACTCGGACTCTTGCATGGGGAGCCATCACCCCTCGCGAGAATGCTTTATGGCAGGTACCCCCAACGGACGCGTCGAAAGCATCCATGAGGGGGGTTACCCCACCAAACAACCTCGACAATGAGGTCAATGAAGATATAGGGGCCCTTCCTCACATGCGGGTGGAATAGCTAAGGGCACGGCACCAGGAGCTCAAGGATTGATGACTCCAACTCAAGCAGGAACGCGTAGAGCTTAAGCGCCGTGGAGACGGTGGGCGTGCGCACGCCATGGCCCATGACATAAACTAGAGGATCATCAAAGATGATGGAGCCCTCCCACACTTCGCTCGGGCAAGCCAGAACATCACTGCCATGGTAGGCTTGCTTCGAGGGCTCTTAGAGTCCACAACACCTAAGGATCGTCAGGCCCATCGCAAGATCTACACACTGCTCTAGCGTGAGATGGTCCAGCAGGCTAAGAGCTCGTTGTCTCGATGATGCTAGCTCAATGCCAGTCAGTGCACGCCCTTGGGACAACATGTCAGGGACGTGTCTATCCACCAAGCGCTGCGCGGCGGTGGGGGCATGCCGTGGCCCTGGTGCATGAGCATCTCGGTCTCCATCATGACGCACGAAACACCCTGGAGGCCCCTAGGCATGGACGAAGTGATGAGAGAGAGGAAGCTGGCCGTAGCTACCACCCTTGTCACGGCAGACGCTACGATAGCGGCAAGGACCGGAGCCCGAGCGTCGACCTACCAAGACCTTAGGCCTTCGGCCGACACATCCTCAACACTGCCTTCCCACCCTGGTACCGACCGCTGACCAACATCCCAAAATACTCCAAGGAAATGAGCCCCAGACTATGGCTCGAGGATTACTAGCTTGCTTGCCAAGTCGGTGGAGCAGATAGTGATAGTTTTATTATCCACAACCTCCCATTGTTCCTGGTCGATTCAACGTGAACATTATTGGAGCACCTTCCACCCAACTGGATTCAAAGTTGGGTGGACCTAAAGGAGATTTTTGTGGGAAACTTCTAGGGCACCTACACTCATCCTAGGAACCCGTGGGATCTCAAAAACTACCAACAGAAGTGTGGGGAAACTCTTCATGAGTATATCCGGCACTTCTCCCGACAGTGCAACGAGCTGCCCGACATCGCCGACGCCGATGTTATAGGAGCCTTCCTGTCTAGGACCACCTATGAGTCCCTGGTTCATAAGCTAGGACATAAGGGCCCACAAACCACCAAGGAGCTCCTCAATATTGCCACTAGCTATGCCTTGGGCGAGGAGGTGGTCGGAGCAATTTTCGACCGTCCTAAGGGCAAGGCAAAGCGGGATGAGGACACCGGTGAAGGCACCTCCAACCACCCAACAAGAAGAAGAACAAGCAGCGATGCAAGGGCTCGCTCGTGGCCACCGCTGACTGCAAGGGGGGATGAAAGCCCTCTAAGGGTACCCTATACTACTTTGAGAAGCTACTCGAAGGGCCATGCCAGAACCATGCCTTCCCTATCAAGCACCTATACAAGGACTATGCCCTCATGAAGCGGTTCCTATCCAATGGCTCCGATAAGGGGGAGCATAGGAAGGAGCCTAAGCCAGTGGTAGAAGACGCCGAGGGGAAGGATGGTGGCTTTCCTACACTGGATGGCTACCTCATGATCTTTGGGGGTCAACGACCTACAACTCCAAGCGCCACCAAAAAGCTTGCACGCCACGAGGTCTATGCAGCTGAGTCAGCCATGCCTTCCTTCCTCTGATGATCGGAGGCCGCCATCACCTTTGATCGGACCGACCACCCAAAAAGCATCCCATAGCTAGGGAGATACCCGCTCTTGGTCGACCCAATCGTTGACACGAAGCGACTCACCAAGGTGCTGATGGATGGAGATAGCGGCCTCAACATCATGTATGCTGAGACGCTCAATGCCATGGGCATCGACCGATCATGCAACCGGCCAATCAGGGCACCTTTCCATGGCATCATGCCTAGAAAGCAAGCTGCGCCACTCGGGCAGATCGATCTGCCTGTCACCTTCAAGAATCCAACCAATTACAGGATGGAGACCCTTACCTTCAAGGTGGTCTGGTTCCACAAGACCTACCATGCCATCCTAGGATATTCATGCTATGCGAAGTTCATGGTTGTCCCCAACTACACCTATCTGAAGTTGAAGATGTCGTGTCTGTGTGGGGTCATCACCATCGACACCTCCTTCTAGCGCCTACGAGTGCGAGGTCGAGTGCTACAAACATGCCGCGACGATTGTTGCCTCCAAAGAGCTCGTGGCCATTAGGGAGGACATAATCAAAGAAGCACCTAACCCCAAGCGGTTGGCCAGGTCTATCAAGCTTGTGGAGGGCACCAAGGAGGTCGTCGTAGACCCTAGCAGCTCTGAGGGCAAAGTGGTTCGTATCAGCACCATGCTTTTCTCCAAATAGGAAAGCGCGCTCGTTGACTTCCTCTACGCCAACAGAGACATCTTTGCGTGAAGACCCTCGGACATGCTAGGCATTCTGAGAGAAGTCACCGAGCACACCTTGAAGATTAGGCTAGGCTCCAAGCTAGTCAAGCAGCGCCTGTGTCACTTCGAATAGGAGAAACGTAGGGCCATCGGTGAGGAGATTGCAAAGCTTTTGGAGGCTAGATTCATGAAGGAAGTGCATCACCCTGAGTGGTTAGCCAATCCCATTCTTATAAGAAAAAGAGTGGGAAATGGAGAATGTGTGTTGATTACATGAGTCTCAATAAAGTGTGTCCAAAGGATCCATTTCCTTTGCCACGCATAGACCAAGTAGTCGACTCGACCTCAGGGTGTGAAACACTTTGCTTCCTTGATGCATACTCCGGATACCATCAAATCACAATGAAAGAGTTTGACCAGCTCATGACGTCTTTCATCACCCCATCTGGATCGTTCTGCTATGTCACAATGCCGTTCAGTATGAAAAACACGGGGGCTACATATCAGCGTTGTATGCTCAAGTGTTTTGGGGACCTCATCGGGTGAACCATTGAGGCCTACGTAGACGATATCGTGGTCAAGTCCAAACGGGCTGACCAGCTGATAGCCGACCTAGAGCAGACCTTCATGAAACTCTGACCAAACGACATCAAACTCAACCCCAAGAAATGCGTCTTCGGGGTCCTGAGGGGTATGTTGCTGGGTTTTATCATCTTCGAGCGTGACATCAAAGCCAACCCAGAGAAGATCTCAGCCATCACGAGGATGGGCCCGATTCAGAACATAAAGGGGGTACAACATTTTCTAGGGTGCCTCGCCACGCTCAGCCATTTTATCTCATGCCTCGGCAAACGAGGTCTCCCCCTCTATCGGCTTCTGAAGAAAGCTGACCATTTCGAATGGATGCTTGAGGCCTAGGAGGCACTTGACAAGGTCAAGTAGCTCCTGACAAAGGCCCCGATCTTGGTCCCCCTGACCAACGGGGAACCACTCCACCTCTACATCGCAGCCACCATGCAAGTGGTCAGCGTCGCCTTGGTGGTAGACCGGGAAGAGGAGGGACACACCCTCAAAGTACAGCATTCCATGTACTTTGTTACTGAGGTCTTGTCCGATTCCAACACTCGCTATCCCCAAATCCAGAAACTCCTGTACACCATCCTTATCGCCAAGAGGAAGTTACGTCATTACTTCGAGTCACATCCGGTGACGATCATGACGTCCTTCCCCCTCGGCGAGGTTGTCCAAAACTAGGATGCCATAAAAAGGATTGCGAAGTGGGCACTCGAGTTGATGGGTCAGGGTATTTCATATGCCCCTCGGACGACCATCAACTCCCAAATCCTGGCTAACTTCATGGCAGAATGGACCGAGATCCAAATGCCGCTAGCGGCCGTCGACCTGGAGTACTGGACGATGTACTCTGATGGGTCACTGATGAAGAAGGGGGCCAGCATGGGGCTTGTCTTTGTTTCACCCCTTGGAGTGCACATGAAGTACATGGTCCACATCCACTTCCCTGCCTCCAACAACGTGGCCGAATATGAGGCACTCATTAATGGCCTACACATCACTGTTGAGCTAGGCATCCGATGGCTCGATGTCTAGGGCGACTCCCAGCTGGTCATCGACCAGGTCATGAAGGAGTCAAGCTGCCTCAATGCCAAGATGGTTGTGTATTGCCAAGAGGTTCGCCAGCTGGAGGATAAGTTTGACAGTCTTGAGCTCAATCACATTCTGAGGCGGCTCAACAAAGCAGCCGACGCGCTGGCAAAGATGGCATTCGACCGAGAGCCGATGCCGGAGGGCATTTTTGCCAGCGACTAGTACAAGCCCTCGGTCCACCATGAGAAGCCAAAACAAATTGGTGACAGGCCACCGACCCCGGGCTCGAGGGCTAACCAACCCTCAGCTCCCCCTGACCTCGAGGTCATGGAGCTTGACACAGACCCAGTGGCAGAGCCTGACCCTCTTGCTGATTGGAGGACGCCTTATCTCGATTATCTCCTCCGTGAGGTGCTACCGATGGACAAAATGGAGGCTCAGCGGCTCACGCGTCGAGCCAAGTCCTTCGTCGTTATTGAAGGGGAGCTCTACAAGTGAAGCCACACCATGATCCTATAGCGTTGCATCCTCATCGAATAAGGGAAACGGTTGCTAAGAGATATCCATTGTGGGGTCTATAGGCACCATGCCGCACCTAGAACCCTAATCAGAAATGCGTTCCGACAGGGCTTCTATAGGCCGACCATAGTAGCCGACGCTGAACATATTGTGTGCACCTACGAAGGGTGTCAACACTATACTCAGCAGACCCATCTGTCGGCCCAAGCACTCCAAGCGATCCCCATCACGTTGACATTCATAGTCTGGGGGCTCGATATGGTCGGACCTCTCAAGAGAGCACCGGGGGCTATACGCACTTGCTTGTCGCCATAGACAAGTTTACTAATAGAGGCTCGGCCGATCTCCATGATCAAGTCTGAGCAAGCCGTGCTATTCTTCCTTGACATCGTCCATCGCTTTGGAATCCCAAACTCTATTATCGCGGACAACGGCATGCAATTCACTGGGAAAAGTTTCTCCAATTCTGTGATGAATACCACATCCGCGTCGATTAGGCCGCCATGGCGCACCCCCGCATGAACGGGCAGGTCGAGCGCGCGAATGGCATGGTCCTACAAGGCCTCAAGCCTAGGATCTTCAACCGGTTGAACAAGTTTGGTGAACAATAGGTCACGGAGCTCCCCACGGTGCTCTAGAGCCTGAGGATGACCCCCAGCCAGGCCATTGGCTACACACCCTTCTTCATGGTCTACGGTTCCGAGGCTATCCTCCCAACCGACCTTGACTATGGAGCGCTGAGGGTCAGGGCGTACAATAAGCACGGAGCCGAGGAGTCCCTCGAGGATGCCATGGATCAGCTCGATGAGGCACACGACGTTGCCCTCCTCTGCTTGGCTAAGTACCAGCAGGCGTTGCGTCGGTACCACAGCCATCGGCTGTGGGGTCGGGCCTTCAACGTTGGGGACTTGGTACTCCGCCTCGTCCAGAGCAACAAAAACCGTCATAAACTCTCTCCGTCGTGGGAGGGGCAATATGTCGTTGCAGAAGTATTCTGACCCGGAGCCTACAAGCTCACGACCATCGACGACAAGGTCTTCGTCAACGCATGGAACATCGAGCAGTTACGTCGCTTTTACTCTTAGCATATGCATGTACCCATGAAAACTAAGAACGGTGTTTTTGAAATACAAAAATGCTTTTTTTCGCTATCTCATCCTTGATCCTTAGTGACACCTGACCCCAGCAACGGCACGGGGCCGGGCCTCACTCGAGAGCTGATAAGAGTATATCTATTCAGAAACAATCGCTGTGCCCGACCCCTTCTCATGTTAAGATCTAAAAGCGAGAGCTGTGGAAATGAATGCTGAGTAAAGTTGGTCGGACTACAAAGAACCTACGCTCCAGTGGCTACGGCGTTCTTGCTCACATCGCCAACAGTGTCGGGCGTGCCGGCGCTGTGCTGCCTAATCCCCGTACGACTTCTGACAGGAGTACCTATTGACCACGCCACCCGTCGGAACAGAGTGGAGCGTCGCGGCTGGCCGACGACGCCTGCGTATGGCGCCAGTGACAAATAGGGCCGTGACGCGGAGCTGTCCCCATCATCATCTACACAATCGGCGGGACCCGCATAAAGGAGATGAAGGACGCCGCGACCCTGGAGGCCTTCTTCTCCCTCGCTTTTCTCCTTTTCTCTCTCTTTCTCTCTCTGTAACCTGCGCCTTCCCCTTCACCTATAAAAGGGAAAGCATGACGCCCCGTGGGAGACACCAGCACACGTCTGAACGAGCTCAGCAAGACTTAACTCCGTTCGATTTTTTTCACCAGAGACTTGGGACCTTCTCTCTCTATGGCCCGTTTGTAACCCTTACTACAAACTAGTGCCAGTAACACGAGTAGCAGCAGACTGGACGTAGGAACATTTCGCCCGAACCAATATAAATTCTTATGTCCTCCAAACACACCATCCGTACCAGACGCGTCGATACAAATTTATTAGCCGGTGATCCGAAACACCGACACCAGCGCCTGCCACGTCAGCCTGTCAGGGCCCGTGCCCCTACCACGTCATCGCCTTTGCCGCGCCGCCATGCATGGCACAACAACGTTGTTTGGCCACACCATAGCAATAGGCGCGGCCAAAAATATTAGATTTGAAAATAAAAAAACAGTGTCAATTTTAAAAATAGTTTAATAAAAGTATTAAAAAAATTCGCCGGCCAAAGTAATGTCGAGGCTTCCCTCGGTCCCCTGCTGTGCTGATGAGCCTCCACCAGCGACAGCGAACCGCAGAATTTACCTACCGGCCTTCGTCGTGTTTCACGTGCACGCGCCACGCGGCCGTGCTTTGCTGCTCCTGCCAGTTCAGTTCAGCAATGCCAATAGCACAGGCGCGAGTGCCACTGTGCGAGCCTCATGGGCCGAATCCCGATCTACCAGATCCAAACTCGAACAAGGCCTGGTTTAGATTGCAATTTTTTGCAATTTAGATACTGTAGCACATTTCATTTATATTTGACAAACTTTGTTCGATCATGGACTAACTAGGCTCAAAAGATTCGTCTCGTAATTTACAACCAAACTATATAATTAATTATTTTTTTTACTTATATTTAATGCTCTATATATGCGTCCAAAAATTAATATAATGGAGAAAGCGAAAAAACTTGAATTTGGAGGTGATCTAAAGGCCCAAGTGCAAGCACCGAAGCCGTGGAATATGCTGCCTTCGGATTCCTCCTCCCCCAATCAAAATTGTCACTGTCCTATCATGTGGGGTCGTCCCGGGCCGACCCCCATATAGTTCCCCACCAGGCCGCCCACAGATTGACAGCGTCGTCCATTCAGATCGAAGCAGCCAAAGCGGATTCCGCGCTCCGGGGGCGCCATGAAGCTGAAGCTCCTCTCTCCGTGCCTTCTCCTCGCCTTCTTTGCCGCCGCGGTAAGCTCATCGGCCATCCGCTGGTACTGCGCTCGCTCGCGCGCATCCATCTACAATCGTCTCATGATTCGACACATACATACACTCAACAGGCGTACGCGGCGCCGGCGTCGCGCGCGGTGGCGGCCGCCGTCACGACCGCGGGCGCGGGCGCGCTGCAGTCGGCGTCGTCGGACCCGAAGAACCAGTGCGTGTACACGGTGTACGTGCGGACGGGGTCCATCTGGAAGGGCGGCACGGACTCGACGATCGGCGTCACGCTGCTGGGCGCGGACGGCACGGGGATCCGGATCCGGGACCTGGCGGCGTGGGGCGGGCTCATGGGCGCCGGCCACGATTACTACGAGCGCGGCAACCTGGACATCTTCAGCGGCCGGGGGCCCTGCATGAGCCAGGCGCCCTGCGCCATGAACCTCACCTCCGACGGCTCCGGCGCGCACCACGGATGGTACTGCAACTACCTCGAGGTCACGGTCACGGGGCCCCACCTCGGGTGCGCGCAGACGCTCTTCACCGTCGAGCAGTGGCTCGCCACCGACGCCTCGCCCTACCGCCTGTACGCCGTCGTCGACGAGTGCAAGACGAAGCGGCGGCGGCAGGAGACACACCGCTCGCCGGCCGGCGAGCCCGAGCCCACCGTGACCGCGCTCTAATGGGGAGGCTATAGCTCCTGCCTGTGCCATGCCCGACCAATCCCATCGGATTACGTCCATCTTGTGGAGACGCTGTGTGATTGCGCGATTGATTTCGCTGCCCTGTTTTTGTACGAGGAGGTTCTAGTACGTACGGGGAGAATAAAAACAGCGTTTCTTTCTTCAAGCTCGCGTTTCTGTTGCTGCTGTCCAAGACTCCAAGCCTTCAAGGTCTATCCCATCCCTATCTGAGTTTGACTCAGCTGGTGGGGTGCGGTAAGTTTGGTTATGCGTCTGCATCAGCTCATTGGCCTCTGGATACGGTCACTTGCCACTTGGCATTGATTTCTCCGTGCCTAGCTAGCGTTGATTTGTGATTGCGAAGGCCGTGTCGGCAGACCATGTGTCCATGTACACAGCCTTTGCTTCGGCGCTCGATCAGGACTACTAGTTGACAATAAGGCGCCGTTGGTTTTTATAATCTGTCTTTTTCAACTTTTTTTTATTAAAATAGTTTTTTTTTTCTCATAATAAATCGGTTAAAATAGTGTTTTGGTTTGTTTTTTCAGTCAAATGAACGATGCCTAAATTAGCTATTTTTCTACGTTTGTCTCGGCCACCCTTCTATCGATCGAATCATAATGTCAGCATGTTCGCTGGTTGATTTCTTGGCTGGTTTGGGCTGGCTGGTGCTGGTTTGTTGTGAGAGGAAAATACTGTTGGCTGGCTGGTTTGGGCTGGCTGAAACCAACAAGCGAACAGGGTGTGTGTCAGGTTAACAGAAATCACGTAGCCTACACTCTTTACCCTGGACCGGCCAAATAAAAAACGACAATGAAAGGACACGGGCGTCCGTCCGATCACGTGTCGGCACTCCGCCTCGCCGTTTCAGTGCACGTCCGCACTCCGTCTTGCTGCTTCAGTCTGTTTAAAAAAAAAACATCACCGCTCGTCTCCTCTAGCGCGGGGCTGCTCGCCGTAGGCAACGCACCCGCACATCATGGCCTTCTTTAGTATCGCACCCGCATCCATCCCACGCTGCTCCGCGCCCCCATTATCCGGGGGGGGGGGGGGGGGGAGGCAGGGAAAGCCTGCGCGTGCGCCTCCATCCACCTTGTCCATCAGCATCAGCAGGAAGGGGAGGCCTGCGCCTGGGTGTACGCTGGGCCATTGACGTCCACCTGACCAGCGTATGTTTCTAAGTGTTTCACAGGTATGTTGCAAGTATTTCATATGGATGTTGCACAAGTAGATTGAGGATTTGCATATGTTGCAATCGCTATACACGTATGTTGCAAGCTTCTGTTCTGAATGTTTCATCTGTTTTCTCAAATGTATGTTGCAAGTGTGTTTATTTGGACGTTGCATATGTTTCACATATGTTGCAAGCGTGTTTATCTAGATGTTACATATGTTTTGTAATGACTTTTCAAGTGTTTTTCATATGTTTTTGCAAGTGTTTCAGACACATGTTTTAAGTATTTCATCTGTCTCCAGATATATGCTGCAAATATTTCAATTGGATGTTTCAAAAGTAGATCAGATGTTGCATATGTGACATGTTGCAATGGCGCCTGTGGCTGACAGACAGTGGTCTGCCGGAGGGCTTTGGCTCGTACCTCGCGCCTTTCTTGCGCGACGCGCCTTGCCCTCTCCTCTCCGTCCCCTCCCTTCCATTCCATCCGTCTCGCCGTGGCAGTTCGAGCTCGGCAGGGAAACCCTACCGGTGGTGGCCCCGGGTGGGCCGAAGGCGGGGGCGATGCCTGTGAGGTGGCCCCGTAGCAAGCTGAGATCCACGTCATCCGCTCGGTGCGTGCGGAAAACAGAACAGCCGCGGCGTGTCTATCCGAACGTCCAGGTGCTAGTTGTACCGATTTTTTTATAAAAAAAAACAGGAAAGGGAAGCAGAGGCGCACGCGCGGGTAACCCCCACTAGTTTCAGCCTCAGGGCGTACCGGGGCATCGAGAACCACGCGGAAGCGAAGCTCAACGGCGAGCATGATGTTGTACGGTCGTGATTCTGGGCGACGAGCACGACGAGAAAAAAAAAAGAAATGATGATCATAGACATCCGGTAAGGTGGTAATAAAGGGGGAAAAAAGAGGATGATAGATTGGGCTGACTTATACCGTAATAATGTTTCACTGTTGCCTGTCGGCCTGTTAACCTGCTTCAAAAAAAGAGAAAAAACGGCCCAGACGTAAGTGGGCCAGATGAGACAAGAATGAGGACAACATTAAGAGATCGGCCCATGAACCACCTTGTTAACAGTTTTTTTTTTCTGTACAGGTGCACGAAGTGCCGAACCTCAAAATTATCTTGGCTGTAAAATTGGCTGAAACTAATCCAGTATATATAGCTGCCAATCATTTAGAAATTATGTTATTTTTTTCCCTACACTTTGTGCATGCCGTTCATCTGGGTTCGGACTTCGAAGTATGAACTCTAACTGGATGACGCTCTTCACACTTCACAGGCTATTTGATACTAGCTTGGAAAGACATGTGTCAGTGCTTCGGTGGGGCCAGCTCGTTAATCGTTTAGGAAAAAGGGTGTCTATATTTGATGTGATTCGAAATTTAACAGTTTGAAGTCGACGAGTTGCAATTGCAACACGAAAATCTAAACATCCACTAATAACTTTCTGCAACATTTGATCCTAGCGCTCATTGTCATCTTATTCTTTCTGAGAGAGAGAAAAAAAAACTATCGCAGACACTAGTGTTTATGTATCATGTTTAATTCCTATGTAGCACCCAATATGTCGACTTAAGCAAAATGTAAACTAAATTCACCTGAAATACACTAAAATCATTTATATTTGCTAACCATACACCAACAACAAATCATTAGCTAGGTACTCTCTCCGTCATGAAATATAGTGTATCTTGGCATAATATTTTTAGAAAAAAGGAATTTTTATTCCAGTCTCTGCAAGAGTTTTACACACAACCAATTCTTATTACAAATCCAACCTCTTACTGTTTTTTAAGCTCTCAAAAAGCAAAAGCAAACAAAGGAAAATTGATTAAACGCTAAGCGCTAAGCCTTTTCAGGGACGACCATCCATGCTTAGCGAAAATTTCCATAGCGGCAGTCCCCATCATGCGACATGCCCACTTCAGAAAAGGTTTGTCGTTCTTTTGCATGGCGTTCCAAAAATGGGTCCAATAAGTTGCCCTAAAAATAACATGCAAATAAGAGTATAGTCATTTTTTATTAAAAATCCCTTCGTTTCTAAATAGCCAAATAGACCACAAGATTGCACTTGCCCCCATACAAATTAGAGAGCCCAAGGGTTGGTTTGTTTGTACATCCCACACCCTAAATAAGTCGGTTACGTCTTTTGATGGTTTGAGATTAAAAGCCACTTGGCAGACTCTCCAAACAAATCTAGGCACATGACAACCAAAGAACAAATGCAGGATAGTTTCCTTATTGTCACAAAAACAACATCGGTCGTCTCCTTTTCATTTTCTTTTTTTTTAAATGGTCTTTGGTTAAAATTACCCCTTTTATCAAGAACCAAATAAATATCTTAATTTTAAGTGGCAATTTTAACTTCTATAACAACTTGTTTAAAGGCATAGCAATTTGATTAATTAAGTGTTTATAGTACCTGTCGGTGGGCATCTACAGCCTATTCGTTTGGATGTGGCTTGTCGTAAATGATCGTAAATTTCCAGCCGGAATAGTATTTTTCTCTCACACAAACCAGCCAACAGTACTTCTTCACGAACCAGCAACGATATGAACCAGCCAACCGAACAGGCTGCTAATACCCATGTCCAAATCCACATCCACATCAAACGGGTCGGGTATGGGGAGAAATTATTTTACCCATTAGAAACGGGTAGGTTATGGGTATTATCCACTACTAAGAGGATAAGGGGAGGGTATCATCCGTTTTACCCGTGATCTCGGCCGTGATGGCGCGCACGCGGCGTCCGCGCCTCCGCGGTGCGTGCGTCCGCGTCCAACTGCTTCGCGGACTTCCGCCGCCCGGGGGCGATCGAGGGCACTGCGGGTGCGCGACCGCCTGGCGCTGTCCTACTGCGTGGTGCTGCTGGGCACGGCGACGCCCGAGCTGTCGGCGCCTCGGCGGGGAACCGCACCGGCGGCACCGTGGAGGAGTTCGAATCCGAGCCTGTGGCGGGGGTCCAGATCGTGCTGTCAGCGCCGGGGCGTGGCTGGTGGAGAGGCAGCGCCGCTGGAGGGCTACGGACGCGTGCGATGCGGGTTCCCGTCGTGGGTGTCGGCGGCGGACCGGAGTTGGCAGCAGCTGCAGGTGGTCTCGGTCCCGTACTTGGTGGTGGCCAAACGGGAGCGACGGCATGTGGAGGACGATGATCAAGCCCAGCCGAAACGTCCTCGACTCCGTAGTCCGTACGTAAGCTTGTCTGCTCGTTTCCTCATCGCCGGCGGGTCTTGTATGCGTATCTGTTTTTGAGTTTCGACGATCGGACGAGTGACGACGATCTGCCCTCGATGGATGCATCAAGATTACCAGCGAAGCTATCGTGGGCATCCGGGGCTACAGGACGTCCGTTCTTTGCACGGCGGCTGTGCCCAGCCTGCACCTTTAGTCCCGGTAAAGAGGCCTTCCGGTCTGGCCATGTGCCGGGAGGCCTCTTTAGTTTTGGTTGGTCTTATCAACCGGGATTAAAGGTTTCCTTTTTTTGTTTCTATTTTCGATTGATGATTCGTTTTGGTTTTCGAATATGTATTCTACGCTGTTAGTAATATACGTATTCTACACATTTATAATGTTCGAACATTTTGTACAAACTAAAGTATAAAACTAACATATATATTACATGCATATACATATATTATACGTTATTTTATGTACATAATATATATATATATATATATATATATATTACAAATAAAGCTTGTATTGTATATTCTATTATATCCTTGGGATAATAAATTCACACCATTTAGTTTGGCTTCCATGTTTTGTTGACGTTATTGTAGAACTCGTCGGCGGGGTTGAGGACCTGGTCATTAAGAAATCCTGCTATGGTCTCTTGAATTGCTTTCAGTTGGTCACGTCGTGTGACTTTTTCCTTCAACCATAGAGTCTTCAATAAAAGTTAAAGGAAAAGTATTAATATATATATATATATATATATATATATATATATATATATATATATATATATATATATATATATATATATATATATATATGTGTGTGTGTTGGTCACGTGATTACTTATATATATATATGAGCAACAAAAGAAATTGTGAATATATAAATATATTTATATAACGTACTTTGAGGATCTCTTCAGGGGTTCTTTTTGCGTACGCCATGATAAACTCGCAAACATAGTATCCGCAGTAGTTGTTTTCCTGTTCTTGCCTCAGAACCCACTTTTACGAGAAATATATATATATATATATATAGGGAGAGGCTATTCAGTAGCCGGCTACAAAATAAGTTATTCTGTAGCCACCTCCATTTACTATAATTTTATATACTAATTTATCATAATATAAATACATATTTACGATAGTTGGGTTACTATAACACATGGGGATATTTACCATAACGTTATATTAAACCACTTAGTAAGGAGTTACTATAATCTCGTAAAATAACATAGTAATTATCGTAACTCAAAGTGGCTACAGAATAAGTTATTCTGTAGCCAGCTACAGGATAGTAGTTATATATATATATATATATATATATATATATATATATATATATATATATATATATAGTACTTACTTTGTGTGCGATTACATCCAGTGGCACTTTGCAATGTTTCATGTGGTGTTCCTCATTGAAACTTTTCCAAACACCCCCAATAAAATAAAAAATTAATTTAGCCTTTAATAATTGTTGCAGTTAAGAGATCGGGGTATATATAGTTGCTAGAGAGACCAAATTACTCTTAGATAATATCTATCATGTCTTGGTACTGTGTTTGCTCTTTTCTTAACGAGTCTAAGATGCTCAACCGACTATTGGCCATATCGATGACCATCAATATCATGTGATTGCTGCATATGTTTTTATACACAAATATGATCGACATTAACTAGAGTCAACATATATATATATATAGAACTACTATCCTATAGCTGGATATAAAATAACTTATTCTGTAGCCACTTTGAGTTACAATAATTACTATGTTAATTTACGAGATTATAGTAACTCCTTACAAAGTAGTTTACTATAACATTATGGTAAATATCTTCATATGTTATAGTAACCCAACTATCGTAAATATGTATTGACATTATGGTAAATTAGTATATAAAATTATGGTAAATGGAGGTGGCTACAGAATAACTTATTTTGTAGCCGGCTACTGAATAGCCTCTCCCTATATATATATATATTTATAGCTTAGCTAGTAAGCAAATAATTAAACAAATGTCCATATGATCGATATTAATTATTTAACACTCACTTGAAGTTATAGGGGAAGAGTATGTTCTTATTTTATTGGTTCACTAAGAACCTCATTAGATTTTTCTCGAGTTCAGCTTTCTATTGAGGCGGGGGGTTATGGTGTTTAAATACGATATTTGGATCAATGAAACCAACATCATTATCATTTCTCTTTTTGAGTTATGTCATCTTATATCTGCATATATAAAAATATAGTGTGATGATATATAATTTATATATATACATGTAGCTTTATATATATACACTTTAATAGTAAAAAATAATCACACTTACAGACAATAGCAGCTAATGAGACTTTTGTCGAGAGAATCCAGGTGGCATAGTTGGTGTAATTCTACAAACTCAGCATATATAACGTCATCGCCACGGAAGTAATATTGGTTTCTAACTCTGATAGGAACAAAGGCCTCTCCCTGTTCACACGCCGCCATGTACCACTTGTTTAGCAGGTACATTTGCGTACCCAGTTCACCTAAGGCCTCAGGGTTGTATAGACTCTTTCCATGTTCAAATTTCTTCCAAGGATCCACTTTCAGAGCAGATGGTCCTTCAGCGAGCACTTGGGCAAGGTCCAAACTAGTTTCCTCGTAAAACCGAGCCAGCTCCTCAAAATCAACGTCTAAGTCTAAGTTCGAACCATATTCATCACGAACGACAAGATGGGGGACTGATTGTTGCGATTGTTGTCCGAGTTGTGCAACACATTTCCCTAGTCTAGTCTTTTTCTGCGCCGCCTCAAATGACTTGGTGAGAGAGCGGTCGTAGTCCGATTTTGGCAGGGTCTTTTGACATTCCCGCTTTTTCTGGTCCACCTTCTTTCTTAGAAGATCTGGAGGTAGGTAGAAGTACGGTTTCTTTGGGTTCTCCCTCACTCCTCGTTGCTTTTTCACTTTTTCGAAGAAACTGTCCACATCTTTTTGTACTGCAACATTTAATTCCTTTTCACTTTTCTCATAAGATAGTTTTTGGGGAATAACTAGATTAGATGTGGCTTTCTTCTTTGTCGGCTGGTGGGCCAACGGCTTCGTTTGCGGGGCGAACCTCTTAGGAGCTGGCTTCTTCTTAGTCATCAAGGGAGGCGGGGAAGACGTTAGAGACCTCTTTGGAGGTGGCAGTGGTGGCGGCGTTGCCACCTGATTTCTCGGAGCACTATGATGATATGGAGATTGGATAATTGGACTTAGGTTGGCGGAGACCCTGCTGTGTGAGTACAAAAAAGAATAATTAGGTATAAGAAATTGTTATTTTTAATCATGCATGTCAATAGAAAATTAGTAAAAAAATTGTGTTCACTTTTGTCCGCACCTATTGTCTGGCAATTGAGGAAGCGACGGTGGACTAGAGACCCCTGGAATAATGATGTAGCGCTTGCGCCATAGTATAAATGTCTTCTCTACTTCTCCTAGAGTCTTCTCCCCATCACCTCTTGGAATGTCAAGAGCCAGATCACTAAAACCTTTGTTAACTCTATCCACTGAGACGCTAACATATCCAGGTGGTATTATTGCCCCATGGATTCTTGGTGTCTTAGTAGAATCTGGAGGAGAAAAAACACCGAGAGCCACCATGATTGTGGCATTCTCTTTTGGAATATGTAGCTCACATGATGTAAACGGTGCAGTGATGTCATCCACAGGGAAACGTAGCATTACGTCATCTTGATTTGGCAACTCCGTGGAAGCGCAGCTGCTTTTCAACTAATCAGGGGGCTAATATTAATGTTGATTCCTGCATCTGACGCCTGCCTTTGGGCACTTATTGCTATTTGCACTTGCTTTATTATTTCGTCTTGCATTCTAGCTTGCATGTTTTTTTCGCGCTCTTGTGCTTAAAGCAACGCCTCCTGTGACTCACGAACATATTCCTCCAACCTACTGATCCACGCTGCTTCCTCATCATTCCTTCTCTACCGGCTTCTGTAGGTATCTCTATCGTTAGGGAAACCATGCTCCCAAGAAATGTTCCGTCCTAAACCTCTTGTTCAGCCACTGTGTTCAGCAGTTTCGATGGCATACGTCAGTTCATCCTTCTCTCTATTGGGTCTGAACGTACCAATAGCTTTAGCTTGTAGAGCATAAGATAATCTTTGTGTTGCTCTTTTGAGTTTTGGGCCATGAACCAGCTTCCCGGTCTCTAGGTCCAGTCTTCCCCCATGAGCGAAAACCAATTCTTCGTGCGTTTGGGCCAATTGAGTGATTCTGGTGTGATACCCTTGGCAAGAATGTTCGCTTCCATTTTTTTCCCACGTGGGAATGGTAGTCGCATAGCCACCGGATCCCATGCCATGGTGGTATACCTTCTGTCGGGCATTCTCTTGATTCCTTCTCACCCGTTCCTCATCCTCTTCCGATGTCTTGTACTGTACAAAATCATTCCAGTAGGGCCTCAACTTCGTGAGCGGACCACTAGTATTGAAATTCGGCGTTAGGTTCTTCTTGACGTATTTGGTGTATAGGGATTTCTTCCAAGTCTGGAATTGTGTGGCCATCTTCTTCATAGCCCATTTTCGAACTAGCTCCTTCAATTCATTATCGTTGATATCATCATAATCATCCGCTTGCAACGTAAAATGTTGAAGGATATCATCCCAAATTAATTTCTTATCAAGATCTGAGACAAAACTAACATGAGGCTCGTTGATCTTTTGCTTCCATTCATGGGCACTGATCGGAAGTCTGTCCCTTACAAGGTACCCACAGTGTTGCACGAATTTCCTTGCATGTGGACCAAGTGGTTCGCCTGTCTCGATATTGAATTCCGATATTATGTAGCGCCCCTCCAATGGCTTTTTTGGGCCTTGAATATTTTTGCTTTTCGCCGTTGTGGTCGTCGATCTAGAGGGCTACGTATAAAAAAGAATAAATAAATATCATGTGTACACATAATAGATGATAGATATTAAAAAATATATATACAATATTCAAATATATATATAAATATATATACCTCGTCAGTATTTTCTTGCACAATATTTTCTTGGTTTTCTTCAAGAGCCAGGTATTGACTCCCGTCATCTACATCCTGCTGGTCACCATCGACAAATTGAGTGCCGGTGTTGATAATATTCATCATTTCTTCATCCATGTTGTCTCTCAGGGTAGCCATCTAGCTTTTACTCCACTAGATATATCTATAAAAAATAAAACATGTTTCAATAAATAACCATCCGTACTAGTTGACCTTGCTTATGTGATCATCTCGGCAAGCATTTCTCTATCGGACGGCACCGTACTTGGCCAAGGAAGAGCTCCGATTCTACGAGGAAGGGAACACAGTCTTCCACGACCGTTGTCGCTCTCCCTCGTACAATCAAAACTCCTCCTTGACGTCTGTTACCGCTCGACAGAGAACATGCTCGCCGAGATGAACATGGTCCGCAATTTCAACTAATACAGATGTTCCCACTTTGATATGTTGAATTATTGGCACTTATTTATGTTAATTGTTAAACAATTTCAATTTATGCATAAATTCTATGAATTTATGAAATCATGCTCAAATATGTGTTCTATATTTGCTACATATTATAAATTAGAACTGTATGGTGTTATACAAGCCAAATATTAGGCTTGAGGAGTTTAGGTTGTTAACAAAATGAACAACCTATCATGCAGGCTCAAAAATACTAGATCATAGTTCAATTGGTTAGAATCTTGGTGGTGAAACATGTCCATATAGTTTGAGTCTCAGCATGAATGCTAGTATTTGTGGTTAATTATTTTTTAATGGTAAACAACATACCCAACAACGAGATAACTTTGGTTCTTTCGTTAATTTTAAGACATGTTAGCTTAGCACCTTGGAGGTACTAAGATATGGTTTCTATGTACTTATTCATCGGACGTGTGCAGTTATATACATACAGTTGTCTGCGTTTATACCGTTCTTTAAAAAACAACACAAACTAAGAATGCAACTGCTCGGGCTCCGATTCTATGAACGAAGTGCACAAGACAGCAACGCAACCGCAGAACCATGACTGACAGAGCTGAACGACGACTGACGCCTGCCTGGCGCTCTCGATGGAAATGAGCCGCACCGTTGGGCACCGCAACTGCGTGGAGTCGGCAGCACGAGTTCTCCACCGTCCCGCACGTCGCGTTTTACATAAACTCAAACACGCTCAAACATACAATGCTACTGATAAGCACATACAAGAGAAACTAATTACAAGGCTCGATTGTGCTCTGGTGAGGCAGTGTGCGTGGGGAAGGCTCGGGCGAGCTTCGGTGATGCAGCGCGGGGAAGGCTCGGTCGCGCTTCGGTGAGGCAGCGCGCGCGGGGAAGGCTCGGGCGAGCTCCGGTGAGGCAGCGCGGGGAAGGCTCGGCCGCCCTCCAGTGTGGCAGCGCACGCAGGGAAGGCTCGGGCGAGCTCTGGTGAGGCAGCGCAGTGAAGGCTCGGCGCACTCCGGTGAGCACGAGCGAGGTGGGGGCCGGGGACGAGGACGGCACGTGCTCTAGTGAGGATGAGTGAGGCGCGCTGGCCGGCCAGAGAAGAAGCGCGCTGGCCAGCCGGAGAAGAGGCGCGCTGACGAGGCGAGGCTAGGGTGGTCGCCTGGGAGTGGCGGCACTACTGGATCGATCTGGTGGAGAAGATGAGGCGACGACGTGGCAGAGACAGAGAGGAAGAGAACTAGGGCATGGTTTATAAAGGGATACCTTTAGTCCCAGTTGGAGCTACCAACCGGGACTAAAGACTCTTTAGTCCTGGGCTATTATTAGAACCAGGACTAAAGGTCTGAGCTTTAGTCCCGGGTGTACCCACGACCCGGGAGTAAAGGGCATTTGGACGGGCCACGAAAACTGTAGCTCTACCTTTAGTCCCGGGTGGTTGATCCACCCGGGAGTAAAGGGGGATATGTCCCGGCTAGTGGATACACCCGGGACTGAAGCTCCACCTTTAGTCCTGGGTGGTTGATCCACCCAGGAGTAAAGGGGGTGCTGTAGTTGGCTTTCTCCAATTACCATAAGTTTTTTCCTTTTTTATATATTTCTTTTATATAAATATGCAGAGAGTTATTAATTGCCTAATAAATAAAATATTATCCAAAAAAATTATAAAAAAATTCTTGGACATGGTTTTGCATTATTATACGCAATAAAAATTTGTAAACTAAACTCTTTTATTTTACTGTATAAATATTTGACATAGTGTAAATAATAATTACAATTTACACCATGCAAAAATATACTACTTAATTAAAATCATTAAAACTATTGTTTTTCTATAGGAAATTAGTTTTCACATCTTATTAGCGTTCATCATTTAGTTTTTCATCACACATTCTCCACGGGAAATCCACCGTCTAGCAGAAAATTCATTTAAACCGTAGAAAATATGAAAACACGACAAAAAAAATCTGAAGTCACAATTATTATATAATAGGTCTAATACATCACTATATATATCAAGCGGGCACAGTAGTGAACTTCTTCTTAACATATATCCCTTGGTTATGATCGCGCCGTAACCATGGAGTGTCCTCATCATTTAGCTGGATGCTTAGGTCTTTGTTCACTACGAAGGGTGGAATTCGGTCATCATTTTCATAATCTTCTGATATGTCTGACTTGTCTTCAATTCCGACGATGTTTCTTCTCCCTGAAAGAACTATGTGGCGCTTTGGCTCATTGATTGGGTCGTTGTTGTTTTTCTCACTCATCGATTTTGTAGCCATGTCCTTGACATAGAACACCTGATTCACATCCCTGGCAAGGACGAATGGTTCGTCTTTGTACCCAATATTGTTGAGGTCCATGGTTGTCATTCCATACTAGTTGTCGATTGCTACCCTGCCTCCAGTCGCCTTTACCCATTGGCACTTGAACAAAGGTACCTTAAAAGTTGGTGCATAGTTTAGTTCCCATATCTCCTCTATGCGGCCATAATATATTTGCTTATTTCCATTAGGGTCGGTGGCATCTATGCGGACACCACTGTTTTGGTTGGTGCTCCTTTTATCTTGGGTTACTGTGTAAAATGTATTCCCATTTATCTCGTACCCTTTGTATGTGAGGATATGCCACGATGGCTACCTAGCCAACAAATAAAGTTGCTCATCAATACTCTCATCACCCTGACATTCTTTTCGCAACCAGTCGCTAAAAGTTTCCATGTGCTGATGCGTAATCCAAGCATCAGACTTCCCTTGAAACTCGGATCGGAGCAACTCTTTATGTGTCTCGATATACGGATCCACCAAACAGGAGTTTTGCAGAACTGTGTAGTAATTGTCCTGCATACCAATATATGGTTTCTTCCCTAGTGTCCCCTTTCCACTTAGTCTCCCCTCGTGTCGCGATTCAGGAACACCAATCGGATCAAGGTCGGGAATAAAGTCAACACAAAACTCAATGACCTCCTCTGTTCTATAGCCCTTGGTGATGCTTCCTCTGGTCGAGCACGGTTGTGAACATATTTCTTTAGGACTCCCATGAACCTCTCAAAGGGGAACATGTTGTGCAGGAACACAGGACCAAGAATGCTAATCTCCTTGACCAGGTGAACTAGGAGGTGTGTCATGATATTAAAGAAGGAAGGAGGGAACATCAACTCAAAGCTGACAAGATATTGAACCACATCATTCTGTAGTTTAGCTAGATCCATTGGATTGATTGCCTTCTAAGAAATTGCATTTAGGAATGCACATAGCTTCACGGTGGCTAGACATACATTTGGAGGTAGAATTCCTCTTAATGCAATGGGAAGCAATTGTGTCATGAGCACGTGACAGTCATGGGACTTTAAGTTCAGGAATTTCTTCTCTGGCACATTTATTATACCCTTTATATTCAAGGAGATTCCAGATGGTACCTTGATGCTTGCTAGGCATTCAAACATGCTTTCCTTCTCTTCTTTGCTAAGAGTGTAGCTGGTAGGACTTAAGTAATGACGTCCATCATCTGTCTTCTTTGGATGTAGGTTGTCTCGTTCTTTCAAACACCACAGGTCCTGTCATGCTTCAAGTGTATCTTTAGGCTTCCCATACACACCCATGAAGCCTAGCAAGTTCACACAAAGATTCTTCATCAGGTGCATCACGTCGATCGTGCTATGGACCTCTAGGACTTGCCAATAGAGTAGCTCCCAAAATATGGACTTCTTCTTCCATATGGGTGCGTGACCATCGGCATCGTTCGAAACAGGTTCGTTGCCATGTGCCTTTCCAAATACTACTTTCACATCCTTGACCATATTGAGTACATCCTCACTAGTTCGGTTGTCCGGCTTGGTCTGGTGGTCTGCCTTACCTTTAAAATGCTTGCATTTCTTTCTTAGGGGGTGATTCATAGGAAGAAATCGATGATGGCTAAGGTACACGACCTTTCGATATTTTTTCAAGAATATACCTTTAATGTCATCGAAACAGTGCATGCACGCATTTTATCCCTTGTTTGATTGTCCTAAAAGATTACTTAGAGTAGGCCAATCATTGATTGTTACAAACAACAATGCTCGCAGGTCAAAGTGCTCCTGTTTGTGCTCATCCCACACACGTACACCTAGTCTGTTCCACAAAAATAGAAGTTCTTCAACTAGTGGCCTCAGGTACACATCGATGTCGTTGCTAGATTGCCTTGGGCCTTGGATGAGCACGGGCATCATAATAAACTTACGCTTCATGTATAACCAGGGAGGAAGGTTGTAGATACATAGAGTAACAGGCCAAGTGCTATGACTACTGCTCTGCTCCCTGAAAGGACTCATATCATCCGTACTTAAAGCAAACCTTAAGTTTCTTGCGTCATTTGCAAACTCCGGGAATTCTCTATCGATTGCTCTCCAATGGGACCCATCAGCAGGGTGTCTCAACATATTGTCTACCTTACGGTCTTCTTTGTGCCATCACAACAACTTTGCATGGTCTTTGTTTCTGAACAAATGTTTCAAGCATGGTATTATAGGAGCATGCCACATAATCTTGGCATGGATTTTCTTCGTGGATATTCGCCCTCAACATCACCAAGGTCATCTCGCCTAATCTTATACCGCGATGCATGACATACCGGGCATGCATTTAACTTCTCGTACTCCTCGCCACGGTAGAGGATGCAGTCATTAGGACATGCATGTATCTTCTGGATTTCTAATCCCAAAGGGCAGACTACCTATTTTGCTTCGTACGTAGTGGCGGGCAATTCGTTATCCTTCAGAAGCATCTTCTTTTGGATTTTTAGTAACTCCCCAAATCCCTTGTCAGATACACCATTCTTTGCCTTCCATTGCAGCAATTCTAGTGTGGTACCCAACTTTTTTTGCCCCACATCACAAGTTGGGTATAGCAATTTTTTGTGATCCTCTAGCATGCGCTCAAACTTGATCTTCTCCTTTTCACTTTCGCATTCTCTTTGTGCGTCACGAATGACCTGACCAAGATCATCAGCAGGCTTATCTTCTGCCCCTACCTCTTCTTCAGCTTCCCCCATTACAGTATCATTGAAGGCCCCATATTCAGCAATAATGTCATCATCATCCTATTGTTCTTATTCACCTTCTTCCATTATAACCCCGGTTTCTCCGTGCTTCGTCCAACAAATATAGTTTGATATGAAACTCGACTTCAATAAGTGTGAATGAAGACTCCTTGAGTTAGCATATTCCTTCAAATTCTTACATATGGCACATAGGCAGCACATGAAACCATCGCGTTTGTTTGCCTCGGCCACACGTAAGAAAGAATGCATGCCCTCAATGAACTCTTAGGAGCGGCGATCAGTATTGTATATCCAATACCGTCTTATCTGTATTACATGACATACATACCATATTAAAACCTAGAATATAATTAGTTAATTATACGACATGCATGCCACCATACAAGGTATTAATTTATGAAAGTCTCGCTACAATGTAGATAATTCCAACTATCACTAAAAGAACTAAAGCTAAAATGCACTTCAGTAGCATAAGAATTTCATGACCAATCCCAACTAAAATAGACAGATCATGCGTTTGTTCAACATCTATGGGCTTCTTCCGCAGGATCACTGCCTCATCAGCCGCCGTAACCGCCTGTGCAAGAGAGTTTTGCACGTGTTCAACATACTCTTCCTTCCAGTACCAGCCTAAACATCCAGTGTCATCCCACTAAAATTAAAATAAAAAATTAGAAATTTAATCATAATCATCAAGAAAATAAGTATAAATTAACCATAATCATCAAATGCGACAAAATAACTCACATTGCGATCCAGACACTTGTAGAAGATACGGCCCTTATTGGGACACTCCTTCCTCACTCGGTACTCCATCACAATCTTCTCCTCACACTTGCCGCATGCAATGAGAGGGAGGTTTGGCCTCAGTCGCTTTGTAACCCGATGAGAGGTCAAGGACCCGAAAGCAGTTGCCATCTACTCTCTATACTCATTTTTAATATAATATAAATTTCTCATTTTATAAACAAATAAAATTAAAAAAAACTCTAAAATTCTCTATATCTCTAAAGCATGAAGTGGGATATGCATGCTAGAAATGAAAGCTCAATACTAGTTTTGAATAACTACTTTAACCTTTCTTCATCCAAATATCCAAACTTTAAAATGATTTTGAGCTTAAATGGCTTACAAATAAAAAAATCTACCATAAAAAACCACATATATCTAGTCCATAAAATGAAATAAGCTACTGATGAAATATGAGAGTATAAAGTTAGTAACCTTTAGAACCAAAGAATCGATGAAGAAATAGAAGAAATCTTGTTATCACCGGTGATGAGGAAGAAGAGAGGCCGGCGATGAAGCAAGAACACTGAGCTCGAAGTGGCTCGGGCTCGAGGAAGAACAAGGGGTATATAGGAGGGGACCTTTAGTCCCGGTTGTAGACAAAAACCAGGACTAAATGTCCCTTTTTAGTCCTGGACGGAGCCTCCAGCCAGAAGTAGACTTTTACTCCCGGTTGGAGGTACAAACCAGGAGTAAAAGTGAACCTTTAGTCCCGGTTGGTAGCTCCAACCGGGACTAAAGGTCCCCTCCAGCAAAAGCCTGGCGCAGTAGCCGTTGGGCAGGGACGTTTAGTCCTGGTTGGAGCTAACAACCGAGACTAAAGGTTTCTCTAGTCCCGGGCTCGAAAAATACCGGGACTACAGCCAAATTTCGAAGTGGATCAAAGGTCGTTTCTCTACTAGTGGGTTTAATTGGGGAGGGTGGGGAATGGGGATTAGCTAGATGGGTTTGGGTTTGGTGAAGCCTGAAATTGTCCAAACCCTCCCTAACGACAGGTATATGCCCTTTTCGCTTGGCTGATAAGCCATGACTGAAAGTATTATTGACTGATTTGTTGTGAGAGAAAAATAATGTTCATTGGGTAAAAAAAATATGGCTTATAAGCCAAACAAACAGGACGATAGTTTATACATTGATTGCACTGTGAAAGATCCTTGTCTTGTAAGACTCCACTTAATGGAATCTTGTTGATCATCCAACTGCACAAATACAATTTTAGCCACTAATTCATTCCATTTAAGTAGCTTTTCCCCTAGTAGAGATCTTCATAAAGAAATGTTAAGGGGTGTGGAAGCAAAAACATTGGCTACTGATATATGTTTTTTTTCTTTGAGAGTGAAGTTTCCAAGCCACTTGTCCTCCTAAAACCTGGTTTGACTACCACTGTGAATGTTAAAAACGGAGAGATCAAGGAAGCGGTCTTTTGCCTTCATAAGGCCTGACCAAAAGTTTGAATCTTCCGGTTTCCAATAAACTTCATCAATGGTTTTATTTTTCAAATATTCCTTCCTAAGTGCATGCTGACATTTGAAATTTATCATGAAATATAGTGCATTCGGAGAACAAACAAGATAATATTTACTTAAATAAAAATACGTAATTATTTTATATAAGAAAAGTAATTCATGTGCTTGCCATATTTTGTATAACGAGACCTAGAGTTCATCCTTTAATCATACGAAACAGAATCGGCGAGATGTTTGGTTCGCCATTTTGTAACGTAATCGAATTACCGAAGGAAGTGATACCGTTACTTTTGTTTGGTTGCATGCAATCAGTAATGCGTTACCATGTAATCGATTGCCGGACTGTTCAATTTTGATTCCCCTGCTTGTAGACTGTTATCGGATTCCTATGCTCAAGAATTAGCTTGCATCGTTCCGTGCTCGAGCAGTTCTGCTACCCCCGCCTTCCCCTGCAAGTTCTGTCAGTGCGGTCGCAGCCTCCTCGTCGGCTCTGCTCGAAGCAGTGTTTTGATGCAGGGTCCATGGCAACCGCGCGCCGCCGTTGCTGCCGTGGCCCGCCGCCGTTGCCGTCACCGTGGTGGCGGCTGTCTATGAAGGCGAGACCAGAGATCCATTTTGCTGGCACAGATCGGCCAACACAGGCATGGATGAACTCAGCAAAGTTAAGATTCTAGCCTCCGGCGAGCAAATCTAGGCAGGAACACGGCCCACGAGCACCTTGCGTTCTGGTGTCTAAAGGAGGAAGACGACTCTGGCTGCAATTTTTATTTTCAAAATGGTATGGCATACCGTTACCTTACAGAACCAAACAAAGACTTCGATCAGCCATTACGGCTCCGATCACCCTGTAATTCCATTTCGTTTGCATTAGCGTTACCATTCGTCGAACCAAACGCCTTGCGGGTTTCAATAGAGTAGGAAGTTAAGTGTACATGCGTCTATTACACTCTTCTTTATTTTGTCAAGGAATGGCTAGAATGTACTATATTTCAGGATAGATGAAGTACCTTCTTGCGGCAACGCCAGCGAGCAAACATATATAGTTCTCTTTTTTGGGAACTCCACTTCATTGATTAAATGGTGTTATTACAATCAAATTGCAAGCAATGTTGCAAGAAGCTAGAAGGATTAGACCAAACAAAGGAGGCTCAAGCAGAGGAATCATGTTGGGCACATAAATGTGCGACAAAATTCGCCTCTCTTCTGGAGTGAAGGAGCTGAAACAAAGTGAAGTTGGAGACCCTCCCTTCCACGTCATCAAGAATCATCAAAAAGATACCAACTCCACAGTCACATTCCACTATGATGTGCTCTCTGGTACCCTTTGGAATAATCCAAACGCCCTCTCGAAAAGCTTTCGCTACTGCCATTAGCACTGACCCATCGAGTTGAAGTTGCAAGCATGGAGCCGCCACTGTTGCGCATCACCACCTGTCGACAGAATATCATCGATAGTCTTTCGGGGATATCACACGAAGGTAGATTGATCGGCAGAGAGACGTGTTGTCGGGTACCATAAAACGGGGTATCCCGAGCGTACACCAAAAGAGGCACTAAAATCCCATCAACGGCAAAGTTAGAGGGAAAGCCATAGGCTCATAACCAGCCCCGTCCGAGCCCACCCGGATCTCTGCATCGCCTCAGGCCTCTCACGGGAGGTCTCGGCAAGGAGACGCAATCTCCGCCTCGCGCGAGACCTCTTGCGGAAGGCCTCGGCAAGGAGACCAATCTCCGTCTCGCGCGAGGCCTTATTCTCCGTCTCGCGCGAGGCCGGCTTATCCATAGCCCGTCGCCCCCGCCTCGGCCGGTCTTCCCGACAGCACGTCATGTCCCATTAATACGTCAACCACTCCCGCAATCTCAGCCGGACGACGGCTCGACACCGCGGAATGGCCGACGGGACATGAGGTCGCATCAGCGCCATACCGGCTGAGATAGGGCGCGGCGGGGATTATCGGCCACTGTACTTTGATGCTGTGCCCACGATCAGCGCCCGCACTACACTGTGCCCCGCGATCCCCGCCTCGAAAACAACACGACGTGGGCAGCCTGGCCCAGGTCATCACCGCCTCCGAACCAGCACACCAGATCAACCGCTCTCTCCGGGCCTCAGCACTCTGCACCAAGGTCTTGGCTATCTCGGGATTCATGTCTGCCGAGACCCCCCCACTGCGGTGCGGCCTTGGCGCCGACCGAGCCTCGGCCTCGCGCACAGTCAGTCCACAGTGACTCACATGCTGACCGCCGCACTCGCTCCGAGGCAGTCCTAGAGCTCCCATGACGCACAGGATCGGATGTGACCTGCACGCCGCCCCAGTATTCCAAGAACGGACCACTCCGACGACCACAACGCCACAGGAACAGGCTACAGGGCTCGGACACGCCGCCTCTATTCACACGACGTCGTATAGTTAGCACATGTACTGTCCTTGTCCTCCCTTCAACTATAAAAGGAAAGGACCTAGGCCATTTAGAGGGGGGGGGCACGGACGAAGAACAACACCCTGTAACACACACATTTCCCTACTGCCTGAGAGCAACGTCTCAAGCTGCCCACATCACACCTCGCCGAGACCTGGGACTGGCTCCCTCTCTCACCTAGCTTGTAACCCCCTACTACAAGCATTTCGGTGCAAGGAATACAAGATCGATCTCCTAGACTAGACGTAGGGCTCGAATTGCCCGAACCAGTATAATCCTTGTATCTCTTTGTATCACCATCTGGAATCGGGAACACGCAGGATAAATTCACTAGTTGGTTGATGACCTTCCGGTCTAAAACACCGATAGTTGGTGCGCCAGATAGGGGAGCTCTACGTGTCAGCTTTATCATCCCAACAGGTTCCGGATGGTAGACCCCGTACGACCGCTGTGTCTCGGCACGGTGGTGTGGTTTGGGAGCCTAGAGTTCATGTCTCTAGGGCACGAGTATGACATGGTACTTTTCACACCTCGAGCCCCGCCTGCCAATGACGACGTCACGCATCGGTAGCCCAGGCGCAGGCAGCGCCCGGGCACCCGTGCTTGCCGTGCTCGCCAGACACGACGCGAGCAAGATCATCCCGAGGCCACACGAACCCAGGGCGGCTCGCCGCTCTCCGTCGGCACCCCACGACCAGCTGTTGGCGCAGGGTCCCTGGTTGGGGATCTGTCTAGCCTGAGCATGGACAAGGGAAAAACGCCGGTGGCACCTGACAACGCCCCGACATCAAGCTCCGTTCCACCAATCCTTGAGGAGCTAACTCCGGCAGAACAGAGCCCGGCGACGGCACTATCTCCATACCCCTTCGGGTTGAGAAATGCCACCGCATCTTATGCTTACGCCTACGCTTCCGCTCATGCGGATCTCTTGGAGCGCCGCCAGCGCTTCGCTCTCAACTTTGATACCACCGCGTCGACCCACACCCACGCTGACTCCTCGGAGGAGGACGAGGCATGGGCTGGAGCGGATTTCTCCGACCTTCACGACCGCGAAACCATGCGCCGCTTCCTGACCGCTAGCGACTATTGCTTTGGCTACTCCGATTCCGACGGTGAAAGTACTTACGATCCCACTCGTGAGTGCTTCCACGTCGGGCTTGGGATGCCAAGCACGAGCGACGAGGACGAGGGGGCAGATAGCCGCACTCTGCTTCATCAGGGAATGGGTGATGCTACGCCTTCACGTATTGTCCCACCGGTGGCACAAAACGAGAACCTTGCCCTCAGGCAATTCCGGCGCCTGGACCTGGAACAACTCCGTGAGCTTCAAGCCAAGGTCGAGCAAGATTGACTCCTTATGCAACAGCTCCGAAGCACTCTCGACCTAGAGCAGCAAGGCCACGGTGACGGTGGAGGAGCCCAGCGACGGGCTCGTGACGTGCACCATCGCATCAACGACGACGAGGGGGACGATCGTCCCCCAATCTTCAATCGCGCTAGCCAGAATGTCGCAGCTGCGGCAATGCTAGTGCGCATGATGCCCGAGCCCTCCACCATGGAAGGACGTCGGGTTCACGGCGAGCTCCGGGATCTCCTCGAGACCACCATGGTGCAGTAGGCTGAGAGTTCCGCCTCCCGACGGTGCGATGCCATCTCGGACCTCCCCTCAGCACTGCATCGGTAGGATAGGGAGGCCTCGGTTCGTCCCGAACCCGTTCAGGTGCCGGCGATTGGTAGGGTCCCCCCGATCCACGACCGCCTTGATAATCGACGTGAGGCGCAGGGTGAGCACGAGGTGGTCGGCCGACGACGACGCCACAACAGCGAGGGGCTCGCCTGAGGCTACCATCCACATCGGGGCGACCGCTACGACAGCGGAGAGGACCGTAGTCCTTCTCCTAAACCACCTGGCCCTTGAGTCTTCAGTAGAGCCATCCGTAATGCTTAGTTTCCAGCCCAGTTTCGCCAGCCAGCCAACCTCACCATGTATAGCGGTGAGACCAACCCCGAGCTCTGGCTCGCTGATTACCGCCTGACTTGTCAGCTAGGCGGCGCCAACGATGACCGACTCATCATCCGCAACCTTCCATTGCTCTTATCAGACTCAGCGCGAGCCTGGCTTGAGCACCTTCCTCCCTCTTAGATCCATGATTGGTGCGACTTGGTTCGGATCTTCATTGGGAATTTCTAGGGCACATACGTGCGCCCTGGAAACTCCTAGGACCTTAAGAGTTGTCGCCAGAAACCAGACGAGTCTCTCTAAGACTTCATCCGGCGCTTCTCGAAATAATGCACCGAGTTGCCCAGTGTCGGCGACTCAGAGATTGTCCAGGCTTTTCTCTCTGGCACCACCTACTGAGACTTGGTCCAAGAATTAGGCCGAAACATGCCGCGTTCGGCCGCCGTGCTCCTCGACATCGCCACCAACTTTGCCTCAGGCGAGGAGGCTATAGGGGCCATCTTCCCCACGGACGACACCAAGGGGAAGCGGAGGGATGAGGCCCCCGAGGCCTTGGTCCCTTGCCTCCCTAAAAGGAAGAAGAAGGATCACCAAGGGAAGCGGGCCGTCCTCGAGACCGATATGGTCGCGGCCGTAGAACGCAAGAATCTCTAAGGCCCCAAGGGCCCTAGACCCTTCAATGACATGCTTAAGAAACCCTGCCCTTACCACCAAGGCCCGGTCAAGCACGCCCTCGAGGATTGCTCCATGCTGCGGCATTACTACGCCAGGCTCGGGCTCCTTGACGATGATGCCAAGCAGAAGGGCGCCGACGACCGGGACGATGACAAGGACGACGGGTTCCCCAAGGTACACAATGCCTTCATGATCTTCGGCGGACCCTCGGTGTGCCTTACGGTGCGGCAGCGAAAGAGGGAACGCCAAGAGGTCTTCTCGGTCAAGGTGGCCAGTCTCCGGTACCTCGACTGGTCTTGAGAGGCGATCACCTTTGATCGAGATGACCACCCCGACCATGTTCCAAATCCCGGGCAGTACCCACTTGTTGTTGACCCAATCATCGGCAACACCCGACTCTCCAAGGTGTTGATGGACGGAGGCAGCGGCCTCAATATCCTATACGCCAACACCCTGGAGCTCTTGGAGATCAACCGATCGAGGCTCCGAGGCGACGCCGCACCCTTCCATAGCATCGTGCCAGGGAAACGCATGTGACCCCTTGGGCGCATCAACCTTCCCGTCTGCTTTGGCACCCTCTCCAACTACCGCAAAGAAGTCCTTACCTTCAAGGGGTCGGGTTCGGAGGAACCTACCACGCCATCTTGGGGCGGCCGTGCTACACCAAGTTCATAGTAGTTCCCAACTATTCCTACCTCAAGCTCAAGATGCTAGGTCCCAGTGGTATCATCACGATTGAGTCCACATACGAACATGCATACGACTGTGACGTCGAGTGCATCGAGTACGTCGAGGCTCTCGCCGAGGCCGAGACCCTCATCGCCAACCTCGACCAATTCAGTGGCGAGGTGCCTGACTCCAAGAGTCATGTAGGGACGTTCGAGCCTGTGGAGGCCATCAAGCTCGTCTCGGTCGACCCCGCCTGCCCCGACGATCGAGCGCTGAGGATCAGCGCCACCCTCGACATCAAATAGGAATTCGTGCTCATCGACTTCCTCCGTGCGAATGCCGACATATTCGCATGGAGTCCCTCGAACATGCCGGGCATACTGAGGGAGGTCGCCGAGCACACCTTGGATATCCAGGCCAGCTCTAGACCGGTGAAGCAACGCCTGCGCCGCTTCGACGAGGAAAAGCGTAGGGCCATCGGTGAGGAGGTGCAGAAGCTCTTGGCGGCCGGGTTCATCAAGGAAGTGTCCCACCCAGAGTGGTTGGCTAACCCCGTGCTAGTTAGGAAGAAAAATGGGAAATGGAGGATATGTGTAGACTACACCGGTTTGAACAAAGCCTGTCCAAAAGTCCCCTTCCCATTACCCCAAATCGATCAGATCATTGACTCCACTGCTGGGTGCGAGACCCTGTCTTTCCTTGATGCGTATTCCGGTTACTATCAAATCAAGATGAAAGAGTCCGACCAGCTTGCGACTTCTTTCATCACCCCATTCGGCATGTACTGCTACATGACTATGCCTTTCAGCCTCAGAAATGCAGGGGCCACATACTAGCGGTGCATGACCTAGGTCTTTGGCGACCACATTGGGTGGACCATCGAGGCCTATGTGGACAACATCATGGTCAAGACCAGAAAGGCTGAGGATCTCGTCGACGACTTAAGGATAGCCTTCAAATGCCTTAGAGAGAAGGGCATCAAGCTCAATCCCGAGAAGTGTGTGTTCAGGGTCCCCCAAGGCATGCTCTTGGGATTCATAGTCTCGGAACGTGGCATTGAAGCCAACCCAGAGAAGGTCTCGGCCATAACCAGCATGGGACCAATCAGAGACCTCAAGGGAGTACAGAGGATCATGGGATGCCTTGCGGCCCTAAGCCGCTTCATCTCACGCCACGACGAAAAAGGATTGCCTCTATACCGACTCTTGAGAAAATCCAAGCGTTTTGTTTGGACCCCCGAGGCCGAAGAAGCCCTCGACAGACTCAAAGCGCTGCTCACAAATCCTCCCGTCCTGGTACCCCCAGCCAAGGATGAGGCCCTCTTACTCTACGTCATCGCAACAACCTAAGTGGTCAGCGCTGCCGTAGTAGTAGAAAGGTCGGAAGAGGGGCATGCTCTACCCACCCAACGACCTGTTTACTTCATTAGCGAAGTGCTCTTCGAGACCAAAACATGTTACCCCCACATCCAGAAGCTGGTCTACGTCGTAGTCCTAGCCCGACGCAAGCTGCGTCACTACTTCGAGTCTCACCCAGTGACCATGGTATCGTCTTTCCCCTTGGGAGAGATAGTCCATAACTAGGAGGCCTCAGGCAGGATAGCTAAGTGGGTCGTTGAGCTTATGGGGGAAACCTTGACTTTTGCGCCTCGGAAAGCGATTAAGTCTCAGGTCATGGCCGATTTTGTGGCTGAATGGACCGACACCCAACTACCACCTGCCCAAGTCCGGACAGAATGCTGGACCATGTACTTCGACGGGTCTCTGATGAAGACCAGGGCAGGCGCGGGACTCCTCTTCATCTCGCCCCTCAGAGTACACGTGCGCTACATGGTGTGGCTTCACTTCGCCGCCTCCAACAACATGGCCGAGTATGAGGCCCTCGTCAATGGCTTGCAAGTCACCATCAAACTTGGGGTACGGCGTCTCAACGTCCGGGGCGACTTGCAGCTCATCGTCGATCAAGTCATGAAGGAGTCAAATTGCCTCGACCCCAAAATGGAGGCTTACTTCAAGTTGGTTCATCGCCTAGAAGACAAGTTCAATGGTCTCGAACTAAACCACATCGCGTGGAAGTACAACGAAGCCATCGATGAACTGGCAAAGATGGCCTCGGCACAGGCTCCGGTCCCCCCGAACATATTTGCCAGGGACCTTCACAAACCTTCCATTGACCACACCTTGGTAACGGACGAGGGCCCACCTATGGAAACCACAGCGGGGCTCGATGCCCCCTCTACTGCCGAGACCCCCTCGACCGAGCCCGAGGTCATGGAAGTCAACATCGAGCCTCCGCAGACCGACCAGGACATGGATTGGTGAATCCCGTTCCTCGATTGGCTTGATCAGGGGGAGCTTCCTAGCGACAGGACCGAAGCCCGATGGCTTGCGCGCCGAGCCAAGACTTACATCCTCTGCAATGACAAATTGTACAGGCAAAGTCCCTCCGGTGTCCTCCAACGATGTATCACTTCCGAGGTAGGCCGAGCCCTGCTTTGGGACTTGCATGCAGGCGCCTATGGGCACCATGCGGTGCCTCGGACGCTCATAGGAAATGCTTTCCGCCAAGGGTTTTACTGGCCGACGACGGTCGCTGATGCCACCAAGCTAGTATGCTCCTGCGAAGGATGTCAGTACTATGCTCGACAAACACATCTCCCAGCCCTAGCCCTCCAAACCATCCCCATCACATGGCCGTTTGCCGTATGGGGGCTCGACATGGTTGGGCCTCTGCAAAAGGCCCCCGAAGGCTACACCCATCTACTGGTATCAATCGACAAGTTCTCCAAATAGATCGAGGCTCATTCGATCAATCGAATCAAATCCGAGTAGGCAGTACTATTCTTCACCGATATTATCCACAGGTTCGGGGTTCCTAACACCATCATCACCGACAACGGGACATAGTTCACCGACAAAAAGTTCCTGACATTTTGCGACGACCACCACATCCGTGTGGCCTGGTCAGCCATAGGACACCCAAGGACCAACGGCCAAGTAGAACGTGCCAACGGCATGATCCTACAAGGCCTCAAGCCAAGAATTTACAACCGGTTGAAAAAGTTTGGCAAGAAATGGCTTGCCGAACTCCCATCAGTCATCTGGAGCCTGAGGAACACTCCAAGCCAAGCCACGGGGTTCACGCCTTTCTTCCTGGTCTATGGGGCCGAGGCCATCCTCCCCACTGACTTGGAATATGGTTCCCCAAGGCTACAAGCCTATGACGAACAAAGTAACCGCACCACCCGAGAGGACGCCCTCGATCAACTGGAGGAAGCCCGAGACATCGCGCTACTACACTCAGCTAAATACCAGTAGACCCTACTGTGCTATCAGGCCCGACGCGTTCGAGGCTGAGACTTGAAGGTAGGCGACCTGGTGTTGAGGCTAGCACAAAGCAACAAGGGCCACCACAAGCTGACCCCGCCATGGGAAGGACCGTACATCATCGCCCAAGTACTGAAGCCCAGGACCTACAAGCTGGCTAATGAGAAGGGCGAAATCTTCACCAACGCTTGGAACATAGAACAACTACGTCGCTTTTATCCTTAAATTTCCAAGCATTGTATATGTTGTTTCTCGGAATACAATTAAAAACGTTCTTTAGTTGGTCCAATTTTTCGAGAAACCCCCCGAGCCCATCGTGGGTCTTGGCAATACGATAACACGGTAAGGGAGAATCAGCTCTGCCTCGGCAAAACCAAGCCTCCCTCGGGGGCTAGATGGGGGACTCCCCCTAAGTCCCACGCACCATTCTTCAGTTGTTTTTCAAAAAAAATCCTATGCCAAGTCTCTAGCACGCTCTGACGAATCGGTTGTAAAAACCCCTCGGACCAAAGTCTGTTTCCTAAGCAAGAGGCCGGTAGAGTCACGAGACGGCCTATGCCTCTGGGCTACAGCACTCCCTCACTACCTCTCGCCCAAGGGGCGGCTTAGGCTCCAAGGAGGCGTTTTGCAAAAGAAATCTGATCAGAAGCAACAGAGGGCAGAGGCTCGAAAACACGAGAAAAACAACTAAGAAAAACAAATACTTCAAAAAGAAAGGCCTCAACGGCCACAAGCGTTACGATACAAAGATAATTCCTACTCTATTTTTACATGGCCCCTTGGGCCTAGGTAAAGGCTCAGGGTCTCCAGCATCAGCAGATGGTAGGGGAGGGACCACCTCCTCTTTGAAGAGCATCGCCAGCGCCGTGCCAGGGCCTTCCGCTGCCTCCATCAGCTTCGTGACCGCCGTGTCGGCCTCCTTGTCATCATTAGGCAGGACATAGCCATCACTGATGGCCGGGAGGTCCACGCCAATGTAGTGAGAGGAGATGACGGCCAACGCACGCACGCACGATTAAAGCAAACACACTCACCGCAAGGTGAAGTATGCCCACTTAATCCCCGAGCCTGACAGTAGATGACGTAGTCATGTGGTGCCAGGGTCGAAAGTAGAAGAATAATAAAAGACCAGCCGAGCAGGCAGCCAGTCTCCGGGCGTAGCCCCGAGGTGAGAAAAAGTACATTCACCAGGGGTGAAGTGTGCCCACTTAGTCCTCGAGCCTGACAGTAGGTGACGTGGTCACATGGTGCCAGGGTCAGAAACAGCAGTCAACTGAAGAAAAATCCCCAATGCGGTGAGGAACCGAGACGTAATGCTGAAGCAGTCCCCAAGCCACAAGTGGAAATCTTGGAGAAAACACGCGGAGAAAATACCGGAGTAATGGTTTTACAGTAGTGATTACTGTGCCGTAACGGTTGGCGAAGAAGTCAGCGAATATTCGGCGAACCGTAACAAATTGTGGAGATAAATCGGCGATACGGGCCGCGGTTGCGCGAAAACCCAGGTAACAGCCCACCTTGCTGTTGCAGAGAATTCGGAGAGGCGCAAATCGTGGGAGCGGTTTCCCAAAAACCCTCGAATGCGAAAGGGTGGGAAGAGTGTTTTATAGCTACGCCACCGCACCAGCGCTCCCACCTTTGCCACTTTGTCATTTCATCTTCCTCCTCAGCCCTCGTATTTCTAGATCCACATCCACGCGCGCTTCCGCCATCAGTCTCCATCCGGATCCGAGAGATGGCGCCTAAGAGGGGAGCTGCGAACCCAAAAAAGACGAGCCCAAAGAAGGTGAGCTTCAGAGCCAGCCGTGATGAAGAGTGGGTGTCGTCGCGCATGGGAGAGGCGGAGCTCAACAAATTAGTGGAGACGGACGTTCTTTCTGACCGCGTCACCGCCGGATGACGGCCAACCAGCGGTGAACCCTTCCAATGCCTCCTGTTGCTCCGCTGTTGACTCATGGCGGTACGCCGCATCAACATTAATTTTCACCGTCCCCTCCCCAGGCAGTTGCCAATGCATCACCTGCCTCGGCATTGTCTGTGAATCTGTCTGCTTGCCACTAATCAACTGGTAGCAGGTCTCAATCGCCCAAGCCAAAGCCTTGCCTGGATTTATTGGTATTTTTCCATGCTGACGGTCATTCCTACTTCTCCATAAAGACCACATCCCGCACATGACCACGCGCCTGTCCTCCTCACTGCCAAATGAACTCTATAGCAAGTCCCTTGCCCATATTCGCGGACAAAGCATAGGCAACTTCATTCCTGTGAGTGTTTTGAACTTGTTCCATAACTTAGTCGCAAAGGTGCATTGTGTAAGTGCGTGGTAAGTAGTTTCATCCTCCGTTCCGCAGAAACCGAGCGATTCTATGTGTTTGCGGTGAAGGTTCTATGTCTCCGAAATGGTCACCATTGTCGTTTCTGCGGAACAAACCACACACCTTTTGCAGCTAGTGAGCTGGATCCAATTAGGCCCTATTTGGATACCTCTAGTTTTTATCGGGTTTTAAGAATCTGGCTTTTGAAAATTAGCTAGTACTCGAATAGGCCAGTTTTTGTTGTCAGTTTTTGCCAGATTCTTTAAAAACAAGAAGTTATTAGCTTTTGCTAGTTTTTTATGACCAAGTAAGTAATAAATAAAGTCAGATTCTTTAGAAACTAGAGGATTCAAACACTCCATCAGTTTTTGCTTAGAATCTAAATTTTAGAAACTAAAGACAAAAACTAGTTTTTAAGAATCCGAAAATGATCTAAACAGGGCCTTACTCATGCAAGCAACTAAACCGGCCACGTGATATGTTGCACCCCGCGAGCCTAGGTGAGCCACAAACCAAACCAATAATAATCATGGTGTAAAAGAATCGGTACACGACGCCGACCGAGAAGATCAAAGGCAATGCATTGTGTTCACGATATTTTCACGAAACCCGATGCTAGCATGGATAAGTCAACGCCGCTGTTAGGCCAGTCTCAGTGGGGGTTTCATCCTCTAGTTTTCAACACACCCATATTTTGGAAACAGTGCAGAAGAGTTTCATCTCCATGAAACTCTCTCTACTCCCATGAAACTTTTATCTTCTCTCTCTTCATCAAGACAGTGCTATGTCAGCATATTTAATGTCCATAAAATTTTATGAAATCCTCGTTGAGACGGGCCTTAGGGCACTCCCAATGCAGAAACCACTATAGTTTCTATGGGCATTAATTGTACTGCCACCTAAGCATTTTGCTGATGTGGCAAGGTAGTTATTGAAGAGAGAGAACAAAAATCATAGAAACCGGGTCTAAGTTAGAAACCATGTCTACACGAGAACCAAGACACGAAGAGATAAGATTGGTAGCGAATGGAGAGAGAGTGTATGTGATTGGATAAAAAATTATTCTGTAGAAATTATCTATTGGAACCATGGTTTCTATACATAGTGTCTATGAAAATTAATAGGTATATAAACTATACGTAGTTTTTAGCATTGGGACTGCCTTAGAGGCCCTGCATTCTTCCTTACGTCAGCGACGACGCTAATGCGGCATGCATGGAATCGTCGCAAAATGGCGCGCATGCACAGAGTTTGAGATCGATCGGTCGTGCCCACGCGTCGAGCGTCACGTCCATGCCTTTCTACGCTGCATGCATGCTGATGTTTTTTTTTAAATTACACAAGTAGAGATGCGCAGACGCTTAATACACACGTACACTCGCCCCTATGAATACACATACGTAAACTCTCCTCTTATGAGCATATCCGAAAGACTATGCCGACACATCTCGAGATTGACGAAGTTACCGTAGACGTCTTGTCGTCGATAGGAACGTTGTCTACAACTAAAAAATAACGCTATCAAATCCTAAAATAAATCTAGAAAAATACGAGTATTTATGTGAAATCGAAGATTTACCACACTGCGCCGACCATAAGGAAGCTTCTCGCGCTCATGGTTCCCTTGGTCACTGCATGCAGCTCCTACTTCTTGGGTTTCTTCGTGAGGTTTATGACCATCCACGTCGTACGTCCGCAGCTACAAGTGATTTGCATGGGCAGCAAGGGTAAAGTGATGCGAGTGAGAGCCACTAGCCTTGCACGTGCACGCTAGTAGTAATTTGCAGTGCGTAGGAGTACCTAACAGAGGCAACGCACGGCAGCCCTTCCGCCTAACTAAAATTTAGTCCATCGGATGTTTGACATTAATTCAGAGTATCAAACGTAAAGTAATTATAAAACTAATAACATAGATTAAAACTAATTATTTATGAGACAAATTTATTAAACCTAATTAGACTTATGTTTAGTCTTTTTAATTAATATCTAAACATCTGATATGACATCTAGGGACAGTCCCTAGCTACATCAAACACGCCAGGGCGAGCTCGAGTGTTGCCGGTGCCCCACCACCTTTCTCCGTCATATCATCATCAGTCACTCCAATCCCGTAGCATCACTACACGTACTTACACGGTAGCCACATTATCATGGAGAACTGCGAAAGTATCGACTACTATCAGAAGCCTTGTCATGCTCCCAACAAGCCAACGACCATGGACGAACCCAAGGACGACGGCAAGGGCAAGGGAAAGGCCATTGCCGTTGCCGACCACCATGCCGGCGCCGCTGACCAGGAACAACCGGAAAGCCAGGAGGAGTTCTTCAGCGACTCCGAGTCCATCGACATCGCCGACCTCAAGAAGCGCCAAACGCATGTGGAAGGACCAGCTGCTTCTCATGAAGCTCGAGGGCCGCTCGGCCGGCCGCGACCGCGCCGGCCACGACGGTGAGGCCCAGCTCCAGCTCCAGCCCGGCACTGACGACCACTCGGCCTCTGCTGCTGCTGCGCGCTGCCCTGGTCCAGCAGGCCAACAAGGATCAGCAGGAGTCGCCCGAGAGCCGGTACCGCCGCAAGGCGATGCTCCGGGCGCAGGACGGCGTCATCCGCCACATGCTCAAGATGATGGAGGCGTGCAAGGAGTTGCTGGCGCTGCCAGACATAGATTGCGTGCCCGATGCTGACCGCAGCTCGATCGACGAGCTCATGAAGCTCTATTACCGCTGCCTGCAGGGGACCGACGACGGCGAGCACGAGGCGAAGAACGCGGTGGCGCCAGTCCCGGACGGAGGGCAGCATAGCGGTGTCGCCGCCGTCGGTGTGACCACGCAGGCAGCTGCGCCGGTGGCGCACGACAGCATGCACCAAGGAGGTTTACAGCGCGGTGGCGGGACCGCGCCCGACGGGTCGGCGGCGGTGCATGACGACGACATGCTTCACAGTCTTCTGGGAATCGCTGACGTCGTGGATGACTTCCCAAGCAGCCCGATTTGGCAGTGGGGGGTTTACGACTGACTAGAGTGGTGAGTTGATTAGCAACTACTCCTCCGGCTATTAGAATCGTAGTATAAGTCTAGAAGTGAAGTGCTATGCTGATTACTTATGCCTGTTTAATTATTTCCTCAACTTCAGTTAGTCATAAGCAAGCTACTAAGTCCGGTTTGTTTGAAGTTGTATTTTCAAAGATGATGGAAGAACTTCTGATCTGGAGCGTATGAATCATATGCAGGGGTGGTTTGGCAGCGTTGTTCGGAGCAGATTGTCCGTGAGAATCACTTATCCTTGGCTAAACAGATTTTGATGGAGAGAGTGTAATCACTTTTCCATTTACACCGAAGAAGATAAAAAAATCTGTTCCTTAACGCTCCCTTCTCAATCCTCTTACCATAATCACTATAAAATCAATTTTCATCTGCATATTACCCTTCTCTACTATAAAAATCAACTAAAATCACCCTACCAGAAATTAAAAAGTTAAAACTAAAACAAACTCTACTAAACAGGTCCGTACACAGTCACTTCACCGTGAATAAGTTTGGTTGGGTGAAGACTAAAGGCTCGTGAAGGCAAAGGGAGTCGCATGCAACACCAACATGCGTATCGCTGCCATGCATGTATAATCAAATTTTAGTCGGTTCAACAGGAAAAACATTCCATATTTAGGCCTTATTTAGTTCCGGGGTGTAAAGTTTTGGGGTGTTACATCGGATGTTACATAGGGTGTCGCACGGGGTATTCAGATACTAATAAAAAAAATAAATTACAGAATCTGTCTGTAAACCGTGAGATGAATTTATTAAGCATAATTAATCCGTCATTAATAAATGTGTTAGTGTAACACTTTATTGTCAAATCATGAACTAATTAGGCTTAAAAGATTTGTCTCGCAAATTAATCGTAATCTGTGCAATTAGTTATTTTTAGTCTATATTTAATATTCCGTGCATGTATCCAAATATTTATGTGACATGATGAAAAGTTTTGACTTAGGAATTAAACAAGGGCTTAGTTTGCTCGTTCCAAGGTACCAGAAGAAGGGCCGGTTCGGTACAGCCTGACACATATTTTTTGGCTTCAGTGCGATCAAATAAACAAGAGTATAAATAATCTTGCTCGTGACCGACTATGGACATGTTCGCAAGGTTGGCTTGGCTGGTGCTGGGCTTATTAGCTCAGCCGTTCGGTAGCCTAGCCTCAGCTGCTCTAGTCGAACGGCTGGTGTTATAAGTCGCAGCGTGTGTCGACGTCTCTTACTTTCTCCCCTTTCTCCCGTTGGTGGCTAGGGTTCCCCACACAAGCGCCGCTCGTCGCCGTCTCTCCATGTGTTTCTCGGCAGTGGTCTGCGCCGTGTCGTCGGGCCCCGTCGGTGGCCACCGGATCCGCCCGCGGCCGCCTCTCTATGCCGTCCTCCTCGTCGGGGCTACGGTGACAGTGACGTCTGCCTCCTTCCCCGACCCTGCCTCCATCGATGGCGCTTCGCCCAACAAGGTAACCCCCGAATCCCACGCCGCCATCCTCTCACCTGGCCGCCTCTGAGCCCCAGTTGTTCGTCTTGTAGTTTGACCCCCACGCGACTAGGGTTTCACCGCACTCTCGTCGGGCCTCGGTGATAGTGCTCTCCGTCTCTCTCCCCGGACCCTGCCTCCATCAACGGCGACTCCCTCCAGCACGGTAAGCCCCCCAGAACCCAACGCCGCCGCAGTCTCACCCGTCCGGATCTGAGATCCAACATGTACTCATGTATTTTCCTGTATGTGTAGGATAGAAATCCCCAAATCTTGTGAGATTGAATGTATGCTTATTTGAGGAAGTTTATGATATGTGTTAGAGCAGCTTGTATCAAGTTGAAAATTTTTACAGATTTGCAAATAAATGTCGTGAATTCTGGCTGTGCAATGAATTTGCGTTGTTATTTTTTTGTTTGTATATTACAGATCCGCTCTACCTACAGATCCGCTCTACCAGGTTGTTGTATTCTTAAATTACTGAACCAACTACTAAATGGCTATATGAAATCATGCAGTAAACTACTAAACCCTGTTTGAATTGTGGTTAGCATTAGGGTGGATGATTAATTTTCAGAAAAGACTGACATATCCATGCTCTCTCCCGGCTCATGTTGACATAGTGCCCACCTCCACCTCCCACTGTTTCCAAGGCCAATCCATGTTTTAGCTTACTATACCTTATGCTAATCCATGTTTCCAAGGCCTAATCAAGTTGCCACAGTGCCCAGCTAAGATTTGTTCAATTTTTGTTGGCTCTTTTTCAAATGATGAGAATGAGAACCACTACAAATCAATCACAGTCTCACCCTGTCACCCACACACTGTGACTGGGATTTTGTGGGCACTGCTGGAGTTGGCACAATTGTAATGTTGAGCATTGGGTCATGTGAGTATATTTCTTCTCGTTGCAGTCCCATACCTTGTAGTGATATAGTTCTCATAGATTATTGAGCTAGGAAATTGAACCCAAGCATGTTTTGTAGTAACTCTTGGCCTAGTTGACCTCTACATCAAACTGACATTGTACATGTCATCCTTGTACATATGATGTGGCTGTTTGCTTTGAATCAAAGTATACTAGTAATTGATATATTTAATGCAATGTCAAAGGTAGTATGATTATGCAAGCAAATTATGTATTCCCTTCCTTTCCTTTTTGCTTGTCGTCCTACAATGTGCACCTGAACTTTGCAAACTAAACATGGAAGTATGACTAATGAATTTACAACTGTGAGACAAGGAATTTTTTGTTCATATTCTATTTTCAGATTATGTTTAACAGTACACATTTAATGTTCTTCACCACTGCAAATGTTCTATTTTCAGATTCAGTTTAACATCTTACAAGTGTGCTTTATGCTTGCATTGCAGACATTTCAGGGACGTTTCGTCTGCTGTTGACCAACGCTGCCCAAACTGGTAGCATCATTGGCTTCGTCTTGCTCTCCACCTGCTGGTAGCCATTACAACCTCCGCTCAAAACACCGCAAACGGATCCAAAAAGCAAGTTCTCTTTTCCATCGCCCACTCTCAGCTTTGCGTACTGGAACTACCCTCTGTATTACATAACATATGCATCCATGTACGTAATCCCTTCAAATGTCCATCCTTGCATCAAATGAGCTAGGACCGTGCTAGTTGGGATGACAGAACCTGCTCTCTGCCTCTTGACCTAATCATCAAGCAAAAAGACCTCTGTCACTGGAACGCCACTGGTCCAACCTCACTAGGGTGGACAAATGTCGTTCGTGACTTCAATGAAGTCACGAGGCTCGAGTACAACAAGAAAAAGTGCCAGAACAAGTACAACGAGCTAAAACATTTGTATTTCAATTGGCGCGACGGACAGACCCATACTGGGCTAGGCCGTGACCCGCTTACTAGAGATGTTACAGCTGACCCCGCGTGGTACGGCGCCAGCCCCGGGTACTAACTACACGCATTTCCTTGACTTTCTTTTAGCAATTAGGTTCCCACTAACTTAGTACTAACTTCGCCATCACTGGAACACGTGGAGGAAAGTAGCCAACCCGCTAGAGACAAGTTCAGATGCCCCTAGTGCTGTGAGCAATTGATCACGATTTTGGGACGCACCCCACGTGACAGGGGCGAGTTGGTATTGGCTGGGGGCCATCAACCTGACAAGTCACCCAGTAGTGGAAGCCCTCGCACTCCTCCGTCCTTGTCGGATGAGCCGGTCTTACCACGTAGTGGTGCTCGGCCCTCGAAGAGAGTCGATAGGGAATATTCTGTTAACAGTCCTCGCAGTAAGAAGAGTAGCCACATTATCAGGGAGGCTAGGTCCTAGAAGGCCCGTCAAAGCACAAATGCTGAGGAGTTGGCCCAAGTCCATGAAATTCTGTTGCAAGATGGTATCAGCAAGACTGATGTAGTATTCGTGCAATGTAACAACCCAAAAATCCACACACTGAAAATACCAACTATAAAATTTTTCTTAGAACAACCATGTGATGATGAGTGTCATGTATAGTAACCCAACCTAAGAGATGCATTAGGTCTAACCCCAACCCTAGTTAACACATAAGCATGGCATGTCATTAGTTAATTGTGATTATTTAAAATCTAACAAATAAAGTGATGCATACATTGATTATTCAAAATGTGATTTGGATTTCTATTTGAGTTATGATATGCTTAACAACTCCAATAAATTAGGTGCGCCAATTTGGAATTCAAATTCTAGAACCAAATTCGAATTCAAACAAAAGAGATGAAATGAAAAACAGAAAAAGGAAACGAGGAAGAAGGCCTCGCAGCCTAGGCTGCTCGGCTTTGCGGCCCAGCCAGCCCAACCGCGCCCACCTTGCACCGGCGCGCACGTACGCAGCCCACGAGCTGGCCCAGCGCGTCGCCCACGCTCGCGCACCCATCTGCCTCGCTTGCAGCCACTGCCCGCTGGACCCCGCATGTCAGCCGCACCCCCCGTCTACGGTGTCGTCTTCCTCACCCACGCCTCAACCGCCTACGCGATCGACGCCCGACAGCTATGGCAGGGGTGGGCCAGGGGGTCATGCCCGGGGCATGACCCTGTCCCCTTGCGCCGCGCCCACGCAACCCCGCACCACCGTCTGATGCGATGCACACGCCTCCACCGCACGATGCCATCCGCCCTGGGAAGCATGGCGCTCGGCTATAAAGCCAGCCCGCACGCCGCTCACGCCCGGTGCCCTAGCTTCTCCCTCAGCCTCCGCCGCCGCTTGGTGGCCCAGCAGCCGCACCACACCGAGAGTAGAGGGCCGAGAAGGAGATCATGAGAGGAGGATTGGAGCCCCGCACGCTGCCAAAGTCACCGGAGCCGAAGGCGACGTCGTCATCGTCATCACGGTTGTGGGTCGGCACTGCACGGCACTGCTTCCGGAGCTACATGGCCGCAACTCGACACTGCACCGCCATCCTTTCTTCCACAGCACCCACGGTGAGCCCCGGTTCATTCCCTGCTCGCCACTGGACCTTGCTACTCTAGCCATGGCGCTCCATACCGTGAGCGCATAGGCCAAGGCCATCCCTAGCCTTTAGGCACACCAGCACAACACACTCACGTTGACCGTGACCATCCTTGAGCCCTAGGACGCTGTAGGCCTCTCCAGGTTCCCTGAACGCCATAGCCAAGCACGCATGCCACGCTCACGACGCCGCCATGGCGCAGCCACCATCAGAGCACCAGACCACCTCCGAGCACCAGACCACCGTGCCGAGCACCAGACCACCGGTCCGAGCACCCGACCACAGGTCCAAGCACCAGACCACCATGCCGAGCACCAGACCATCGGTCTAAGCACCCGACCACCGACCACCATGGCCAGTACCGATCGAAGCGCCTGGCGCCTCCTTGACTCGCCCGTCCCGATCGCTGAAGCCATGGGTAACTCACGCACACACCGTGACCACCCCGCTAGAACCCCATAGTGACCCGTGTGCCTCACCGTCATCACCATGTCGCTATGGCCGTCGGGAAGACTCTACCGGCCACCTAGAAACTAGAAGCACTGCCCTGAGCTCTGGACGCCCTCGCCGCGTCCACACGAAGCCGTAGAAGCCTCATCTGCCCAGCACTAGCCACTGGAGGGCCTGCGTGCGTGGCCTCGCCACCGGCGAAGCACTGCCGAGCCACCGGCTGCCATGGCCAATGCACTGGAGGACCTCGACCACCACTTAGACCTCAGGATCTTGACCGTCATGGCTCGGGGAAGCTTTCCCCCTCCCCAATTGGACACTAGCACTGCCACAGAGGCTCACCGGGCACTCGCCGCCGATGGGAGCACCGCCGCGGAAGAAAACAGGGGAACACCCCCCCCCCTCGCCGGCCACCCATGCGTGAGCTCGGTGCACGTGAGCCGAGCCAAGGAGAAGAGACGGTGGACTTGGTCCACCATGCGCCCTTCCGTAAGACCATGGACCATGAGCGCTGGTCCACCGTGAGCCACATGGTGTGAGCCGTGCTCTGGACGAAGCCCAATAAGAGCCCACGGACGTGACGTGGCTGTGCCACAGCACGCCACGTGTTCGACCCGGCCCAGACCGGCCCGACCCAAAGACCAACCGGCCCAGTTTGGACCCAGCCCATATTGACCGTTGACTGGACAACGCTAGCCGTTGACCTAGCCCCACCTGTCAGTGACCTAATAGTCTTTGGCCCCACCTGTCGGTGTGGACGATGTTGATGACGTCATGCTGACATCATGTTGACGTCAGCTGGGCCCCACCTGTCAGCTCGGAACCATGATGACAACGTTATGCTGACGTCAGCAAGCCACGTGGACCAACCACAGCATGACACGTGTCAGCCCAGGATTAATTCAGCCTTTTTTCATTTTCAAAAATGATTTAAACTTCAGAAATTCATAATTAAATCATACGACCTTGGAAAAATATGAAACTAGGACCAAAATTCATCTAAAATCAAGCTCTACGCAATGGACCCATGTTTGAGTGCATTTTGTTCTTTTGAATTTTCATTGCTTCTTTGTGCTATTCTATAGACGTCGCTAACGCGACTATAATGCGGTCGTTTGTAGACTCGGAGGTGTTGACACCGTTTTTTGCACGTGTCAAAATGATCGGAGTGGACTAATTGGCAGGAGGAAAGTTACTGTATACGATGACAGCCGATGAAAGTCAGCTTGTAAAGATGGTTGCCGATGATTGGTGGTGATCGATGGAAAGGTTGATTTAGACTCGGGCGTTGCCGATGAGGTTGGAGGTGTTATTGTCGGTGCCGATGAAGGAAGGTTTGAAGACTACTGCCGATGAAACAGGAAGTATGCCGATGGAGAGGAGGTCGGTGAGATTTCCATCGTAATTGAGGCGGACAGGGAAATAGATAGGAGTTGATTTTCTTTTCTGTATTTATTAGAATATGATTCATGTAAGAGTCACGTATTTCCTTAGGTATGGATTTGGTGTCCTAGTTATGTTTGGTTATGTCTCTTTAGATCAGGGTATAAATATGGATTGAAGGGCAATGTAAAAGATATATCAATCAATATCAAAACCAATTTTTACTCCTATTTGCGTCTACTTACTTTTCGGCGATTTCGTCAATTTGCATATTTTCCCTTTTCACGAGTTCTCATTGATTCGGCGAGTTGCATAGCTTTAGTGCGACTTTCGGCGATTCTCGAGTTCTGCGTGAGTACCTCTTGGCCGTGGCTTCCGGGCGTATCGCTGTTGCCAGGACCAAAGTGCTCGTATCTTCATCCTTGTCGATTAACAGGTCAAATCGACTGGCACGCTTTGGATATCGACTCGGGTATTAGCCCTTTGTGTTTGCAGATCTACTTTTGCATCAACACATCTTTTGGCATGCCTGGTGGGACCAATCAATCCGATCAATATGTTCAATTCCGAGATCAATTCAGAGAACATTATCGCGGTATCAGAAGAAGATCTTAAGGAAGAGCAGAGGCAGGCTATGGAAAAAGCTATAGAAGAATACAGGCAGCTTTGTCTGAAATCGTTTAGCCTGAACAAGAGTGGACAAGTCATTCAGAAGCAAGATTTGCCGTTGCCTCGGCAGGTTACCTTTGACTCCAATCCTGGTAAACTTCAAGAGATGGTTAATTCTACAGTAAATCATGCTTTAATTAATCATTCTAATGTGTTGTCTAATACTGTTCATAATGCTGTGGTTCGAACTCTCAAAGAAGGACAAACGGCACCGCATTATGTTGGGCCTGCCTATCATCAACCAGAGCTGGTATCTGTTAATACTCCATCGGCTCCCTCGGCCGTTGTGGGTACAGAAGTTACTTCTCCTTCAGTATCGGCAGGCTTACCTAATATTCAATCTACACCGATACGATCAGATCCAGTACTACCAGGAGGACGAGTTCAGCTTAATACAGATCTATCGGCATCAGCTATGTTAGGCCCTGTGTCTCAGAATAGCCAGATTCCTGCTAATTGGTGGGGATATGGTATGCCTCCGGAGTCCTCTGCTTTCAATCCTGGGTTACCTCAAGTATTTGACGCAGTAGGAAAAGCTCCTATACCATCGGCTGTTTCGCCGATGGCTCAAGTGCCTCAATATGCCACAGCAACTACTGTGCAACCAACTCTAGGAGGTTTCCAGATGCCTTTGGTTCAAACACCCAATTCAAGTCCATCGGCAAGCTTACTGCCGATGCAGTAGAAAGTCCCTGCTATGAGTCAAACTGGGGTTCAGTTCATGCCTCAAGTTGGTTATAATTATCCAACAATGTCAGCAAATTACCAGCCATCGGTAAGTTTTGTACCGATGAGTTCTAATAATGGTTGGCCAGGATAGTTACCTGTTCAACATACAGTTTAGCAAAATCAGCAGGTTGTAGGGGTTCAACAAGGTCATATGCAAGCTGGTTTCCAGAATCAAGCATCGGCAGCTCAGCCAATGAATCTTTTTCAGCAGGTTAATGGACCACAAGTAACGGCAAATATGCCGATTGCTGGAGATCGTGGGCCACAAAGATATGTGGAGGGATATCAGCAGGTACCTCCTGTAGAAATTCAGCCAGTTCATCAGTAGGAGGCTAGTGCTTTTTGGGCCGATAAGATAACAGAAATTATGAAGGATCAATTTGGGATAAAGCCCAAGGTCAATACTTATTCTTATCGGACTCCTTACCCCCTGCATATGATTTAATTCCTCTCCCAAATCGATACAAGGTACCAGATTTCACTAAATTCTCTGGGCAAGATGATACATCAACAATGGAACACGTCAATCGCTTCATTATTCAAATTGGAGAGGCTGGTAGCAGAGATGAATTAAGAGTTCGATTATTTTCATCATCTTTGTCTAGATCGGCATTTACATGGTTCATTTCGTTACCACCAAATTCTATTATTACCTGGGCTGATCTAGAAAAACAATTTTATAAGTATTTCTTTGCTGGAATTCATGAAAAGAAGCTTACCGATTTAGTAAAATTGAGACAGCGTAATGATGAATCGGTAGAAAGCTTTGTGCAAAGGCTACGAGATGTAAAAAATAAGTGCTACAGCCTAGTGCTGGATGATCGGCAGCTTACTGATTTGGCTTTCCAAGGGTTATTGCCACATCTCAAAGACAGGTATGCTTCTCAGGAATTTGAAAGCCTCAGTCATCTCGTGCAAAGGATCTCTGATTAAGATACTATGGTTTTTGAACCTAAAAAGAATTGGAGTAAAAAGGTATCATTTGTTGAAGAAGTAGGAGATTCTGATTCTGATGAAGAACCAGTTATCGGCTTAGCTGAGTGGGTTAAGAATAAAAAGTCGATATCTTGTCCCTTTGGTCAAAAAGAGCCAGAAAAGTTTACCTTTGATATCACCAAGGCCGACAAAATATTTGATCTTCTGCTTCAAGAGGGCCAAATTAAGCTGTCACCTAATCATGTTATCCCATCAGCAGAAGAGTTGAAGAAGATCTTGTACTGCAAATGGCACAATGCAACTTCACACAGTACAAATGAGTGTAAGGTGTTCAGGCAACAGTTACAATCGGCTATTGAATCTGGGAGAATTAAGTTTGGTATTTCCAAGGCCCAGAAGCCGATGAAAATTGATCAACACCCGTTTCCAGCAAATATGTTGGAGGCCAAAGGGAAGACCAAGGTATTGACATCAGAGGCTGCTAAGAAAAACGCATCAGTGGATCCCCAACATCGGATAACTACCGATGATGCAAAAAGTAAGGGTTTGCTGGGAGAAAGTAGTAATTCCAAAAATCCTCCTCGACCTGGCATTGTGATTACTCATCGAAGGCAGCAGGAGAATTAGCGCCAGCGAAATGACCGATATCGACAACAGCAAGAAGAGAGACGTCGGGAAGAATGGCATCAACATAAAGATCATTGGAGGTGCCCGTTTTTCATTCATTGCTGGGAAGAAGGTATTAAATTGCCAACTGTTGAGAATTGCCCTGAGTGCAATGGTTATTATGGGGTCAATCGGTCAGAAAGGAGGTTTCAACCTGGCAATCAGGGTTTATTTATTAATGAGCCGATCAGAGGCAGAGCATCAGTGCATGATCGGCTGGGGGGCAGACTAAGTGTACATGAGAGGCTTGGTAAACGCGCTGGATATTTTCCAAGGAATCAAGAGGAGCTTGAAGAGATGGCAAACGCAAGAGTTCCCGATGAAGAAATATTCTACAGGGACCCTAATATACGCCGTGTAGAATCAACTAGGACCTGTTATCAGCCGGTTTGGAAAACCAAGTTTCCTCGATGGTGCCCGGAGGGTCTGACAAAGACATAGAGAAGGAGGATGCAACGTGAGCATCAGGAGGATTTATACCGAGAGGAAAATTCTTCTAATGAGAGGTCCGGTCATCAGCAGTGGCAGGTAAAACACAAAAATAAGGGTCCATCGGTAGACGTTAATATGGTATTCATGTTGCTAATGGAGTTTTTGGCACTATCTGATAATGAGGAAGAAGTTGTTCTCTCTGATCAAGTAGCTCAGTTGACACTAGATCCAATGATGGCTGTTTTTGAGAAACTTACTGATGATGAGAGACAACATCTTAAGGCTTTGTTTGTGAAAGGCAGAGTTGATGGGCAGCCTGTATCTAAGATACTTATCGATGAAGGGTCTGCAATTAATATTATGCCTTATGTGATGTATCGGAAACTTGGTAAGGGAGATCAAGATTTGGCCAAAACTGATATGATGCTGAAGGATTTTGAAGGCAATGTGTCACCGGCTAAGGGGGCAGTATGCGTCAAATTGACTATCGGCAGCAAAACCTTGCCAACAACGTTCTTTGTCATTAATGGCAAGGGTGCATATAATCTGCTTCTAGGGAGGGATTGGATTCATGCTAATTGTTGTGTTCCTTCTACAATGCATCAATGCCTCGTACAATAGATTGGGGATAAGATTGAGTTTGTCCCTAGTGATTCTTCTTATATCATCGCATCGGTAGAATCAGATACTTATGAGTGAACTAAATGCATATCAGGAGAGGTTTGGGAAAAAGAGTTCCTTAGAGTTATTGATTATGAAATTCCACCGATCCAAGCAGTCGGTTCTAAAGAAGAGTTTTAATGGATAGGTTTGCCGATGATGGAAAATTAGGTCAAGGGTTCACATCGGCAGATGATTTAGTAGAAGTAGATATTGGTGATGGCGATAGGCCAAGGCCTACTTTTATTAGTGCTAAGTTAGATTTCAAGTGTAAGCAGCAAATGACTGATTTGTTAAAAGAGTATAAAGATTGTTTTGCTTGGGATTATACTGAGATGCCTGGATTAGACCGATCGATAGTTGAACATCGGTTACCTATCAAATCTAGATTTCGGCCACATCAGCAGCCAGCGCGCTGATGTAACCCTAATATACTTCCTGACATTAAGGCCGAAATAACTAAATTAATTGAGTCGAAGTTTATTCGGCAGTGTTGATATGCAGAGTGGATCTCTAATGTGGTTCCTATTTATAAGAAAAATGGAAAACTTCATGTTTGTATTGATTTCAGGAATCTTAAGAAAGCCACACCAATGGATGGCTATCCAATGCCGATTGCTGATTTGTTGATTGATGCTGCAGCCGGACATCAAATTATCAGCTTCATGGATGGTAATGCAGGTTACAATCAAATATTCATGGCTGAAGAAGATATTCCCAAGACTGCTTTCAGATGTCCAGGTCATGTAGGGTTGTTTGAGTGGATAGTCATGACGTTTGGTTTGAAAAATGCCGGTGCTACTTATCAAAGAGCTATGAACTTTATTTTTCATGAATACATCGGCACATTAGTGGAGATCTACATTGATGATGTAGTGATTAAGTCTGGAGATATCACAAAACATCTAGCCGATCTACGAAAGATACTAGAGTGCACAAGAAAGCATGGATTGAAGATGAATCCTAATAAATGTGCATTTGGTGTATCGGCAGGTCAATTCTTGGGTTTTATTGTGCATCAGCGGGGCATCGAAATCAGTAGGAGGTCTATTGATGCAATTAACAAGGTGGTTGCTCCTGCCAATAAAACTGAATTGCAATCTTTGATCGGGTATTAGCCTATTCAGGAAGTGCTAACATTGGCAGTCGATACCGATGACTGGAGAAAGGAGATTGTCGATTATTTAAAGGATCCATGTAAAAAGGTTGAAAGGCATATAAGGTTCCAAGCTACCAAGTATGTGCTCCTTGATGATGAATTATATTATCGAACTATAGATGGAGTTTTACTCAGATGTGTTAGCAGTGATGAATCGAAAAGTTTGATGGGTGAAATTCATGAAGGAGTGTGTGGAGCGCATCAATCGGCTTTCAAGATGAAGTGGATGATCAGAAGGAATGGATACTATTGGCCGACTATTCTTGAAGATTATTTTAAATATTTTAAAGGATGTCAGGGGTGTCAAAAGTTTGGAAATATTCAAAGAGCGCCTGCATCGGCTATGAACCCTATAATTAAACCTTGGCCATTTCGGGGGTGGGCTATTGATCTCATTGGTCAGATTTATCTGCCATCAAGCAAAGGACATAAATTTATTCTGGTTGCTACCGATTATTTCACAAAATGGGTTGAGGCAATTCCTTTAAAAAAGGTGACATCGGCTAACATGATCAATTTTGTGAAAGAGCATATTGTTTACCGATTTGGTATTCCTCAAACTATCACTACCGATCAGGGTACTATGTTTACATCGGGAGAATTTGATGAGTTTGCTGTGGGTATGGGAATTAAAGTTTTAAATTCTTCTCCATATTATGCTCAAGCTAATGGTCAGGCTGAGGCTTCTAACAAAGGGATCATCAAACTCATTAAGCGGAAAATTGAAGAAAATCCTAGGAGGTGGCATACAGTATTAAATGAAGCCTTGTGGTCGTATCGGATGTCATGTCATGGTGCAACCAAAGTAACGCCTTATCAGTTAGTATATGGACATGACATAGTATTGCCCTGGGAAATTAAAATTGGCTCTAGACGAATACATTCTCAAAATCAGCTGACAGCCGATGATTATGATACTCTTATGAAGGATGAGTTGGAAGATGTGGCGGGTCATCGGTTAAGGGCTTTAGTTAGCATTGAAGAAAATAAGAAAAGAGTAGCTAGATGGTATGACAAGAAGGTGAAGGTAAAAGAGTTTGCCGATGGAGATCTAGTCTGGAAATTGATTTTACCGATTGGGACTAAAAGTTCAAAGTTTGGAAAGTGGTCTCCTAATTGGGAAGGTCCATATCGGATAAATCGGTCTGTTCCTGGTAACGCATATATTCTAGAAACCCTCGAAGGGGTCATGTTTCCCAGAGCGTTAAATGGAAAATATTTAAAGAAATATTACCCTAGTATCTGGATGGATGCATAAAAGTATAAGCGCCGATAACAGTCCTATCGGCTAGAATTATACAAGGATGTCAATGTCTCGTAAAGTGCCGATGCAATAGACAAGATTTACAAATTTAACAAGGATTGTATAGCTAATATCGCACGCAGGCGAATTTGGTCGGCTTCCTTCATTTCTTTGATGTCTTCATCGGTAGCACCTTCCACAGGCTTGAGTTTTTTCTTCATGGCCAAGGCTTTGCGAGCCTGGGTGTCTCTTTCTTGCTGAAGGGCCTTGATGGCATTGGGTAGCTGGCTTTCTTCTTGTTGAGCATGAGTTAAGGCTGCCTCAACTTCTTTCAATTCAGCCAATAGAGCCATCTTCTTTGTCGATAAATCTAAGATTTTCTGCTTAAGTTCAGTGCCCGAAGTCTGCAAGTTGCCGATGCCCTTATGCTTCTCATCGGCAATTTGTTTCAGTTGTAACATCTCTTCTTTGAGTTGAGCCTGAGCTGCTCTATTGGCAATACGTTGAGCAGCCCGTTGATATTGCAGTTGGCGGCTTTCTAAATGGGCTGCTGGGAAGAGTACTTCTTCAACGTCGGCAGGGACCTGGCCATGGATTGTTTTGAAAATTGCCTTTGTGGGGTCCGAGTCATCTACTAGTTGGGCGGTATCCTGCTGTAACAAGCTCAGGAGAGCTTCCAACTTGGACTTAGTTTCTGCCGATATTGTTCCTAGTGCAAGGGAAGAACTTGTTTCCTCTCCATCATCGTCAGAGACGTCAATGGCAAAGGAGAATAGGCTGTTTGGAGAGTCTTGTTCCTGAGGAAAAGAAAAGGAGGTCAGTTAAGGATAAGTATGAGTATTGTAAATCAACTAGGTCAATCGGTTTACCTGTTTCAAGGCAATTTCCTATGCTTGACTGGAGGAAGCAGCCTGGAGTATGTCGTGTGGGGGATTGGCTGAGCTTGCCGATGGGATATCCTCTGCGACCTCATCGGTGGTTGGCTCTTGGGGTATGATGACCGATGACATTGGGGCAGATGTGGGGATCGGCATGGACTTCTATCGTTTTGGCTATGCCTCGACATCTGTTAAGGCTTTGCGCTTTGCTTGGGCATCGGCAACGGTTGGCTGGGGGGCATCAGCACTTGTTGGTTGTGAAGCTTGGACATCTGGTACGCTTGCCGATGTACCCATTTGTTGCTGCAAAACAAGTGTAAGGTATGATATTTAACAGATAAAATGTGAAATCAAAGGGATACCTCTGAAGGTTTGTCAGAAGAAGTGGTGCTTGATATCGGAGGAATTGCCGATGACGATCCAGCAGTGGCTCTTACCCCCTGATGATTAATGTTAATACAGTTTGTGATCAGCATAAGTAGAAATAAACAAGGTTGTTACCTTGAATGCCTTGACTAAGGTTGTAGCAGCAGCCGATGGAGTGGCCCTAGCTGTAGCCAATTTGGACTTAGAGGTGATGGTCTTGGTATGGATCTTCTGGTGAGTCAAAGCAACTAAGGTGGGGGCATTGTAGCCGATCGGTGATATCAGGGAAACAGGCCGAAGATCGAAGGGTTTCCCACTTTTGCTCATAGTTGGTGCTGGGTTGTTAACCTATCACGAGAAAGTTAGTTACCGATATATGAAAGGAAAAAGCAGAAGGGAGCTAAAAGAACTTACTGCGTCATCGGGAATGGCGTATTCAGGGTCGATCATGTGCCGATATGTGTGAGCAGATGTTGCAAACAGTTGTTTCCTCCACTCTCGCCACCATTGCTTATATGATTCGGTGATGAAAGATACTGGCGTCTAGATGGATATATCGACATTTGTAGTATCAACATCGGGGGAGAGTTGCACTACCCTATTCCAATCTGTTCCGCAGGTGATTGTTTCTCTGGGTTTGATCACATCGGCAAAACAAAGTTTGATTGGCAGTTGCCCAAAAGCCAATTGATGGGATACTGCCGATGGGTTGTAAAACTCATATGTGATATTGGTGTTTTCCCGCTACCGAATGTGTTTACTGGAATTGCCCTAGAAGTAATGATAGCCATCATGAGCTCATTATCTTGATTCAGAGTGTCATCGGCAAAGTTGAAAAGAAGGGGGAGTCTGTTTTCTTCGTCAATATAAGGCATCCAGGCCCTATGATCACGAGAAAGACCATTGTAGAAGCTTTGAAAGGATCTGCCGATCTGGTCTTCATTGGCTTCTGTTCCAGGGAGGACAATTATGGCTTCACCAAAATTGAGAGGTGAGCGTGTTGCCGATTCCTCATCCCTAAGCACATGGTCTTCAGCAATTTCTCATGGGAATTGTTGGGCAAGGAAGTCCCATTGCAACCGTTTGTGCATATGGGTATTCAGCCACATGTTGATGAACCACCACGGGCCTCCTAAGTTGCCGATGGGTTCGCCAAGCAGAAGTTTCTGAGACACTTGATGAAGAAGATGGTAAGTGGAGCTCAGAAGGTATCGGCCAAGAGGGAATCTTACACCATTGGCTAGGAGTTCAGCAGCGGGGAGGAAAGCATTGGTTGGTCCTACTGATCGACCACAGAAGATAAATTTTTCTAACCACATATTCAAGAATGTGGCATGTTCCCTCTGATTAACTGTCCCAGTCTTCTGGCATTCTTGGATGTATCCTGTCCAACCGCCGATGTTGCGGGTATTCACCCTATATTCATATTTTCTGCCATAGATAGAGCCTTCATCGGCAGTTGAAATATCCAAACCAGTGAGCATGTATACATCGGCAAGTGTGGGAGTAGCTGGGCCATGTCCAAACATAAAAGTGTTTGTTGTGTCTAACTAGAAGTAAGCAGCTGCAATCATCATTGACTCATTCTTCTGCATATCGGCAATAGATAGCCTAATGCATTGGTCTAGTTTCCGTTCTGCCCAGTGTACTTGCATCGACCTATTGACCCTTAAGTACCAGTCTTTCCACCCTTTTGTGGTTTTGGGCCAAGATCGGAATGTATCTTTCCATAAATTTAGAGAGAAATTTTGGGCTCTAAAGGGGATTCTATTGACCTCTGCATTAATCAAATCAGTTGGATCTAGGTTGCCCATTGGTCCTAGGCATTGGATATGTGGCAGATCGGTTGGAATAACTAATTTGTTGCGCAGTTCCTAAGTTTAGAGGATCCGAAGAACAAAAGAAAAGAAAAATTATCGACTGTATGAACTAGCAAAGACTAGAGGAATCGAGGTAAAAGGTAACGGAAGAGGAACAAACCGCAGGGACGTCGAAGTTGATTGCCATTATCTTGAGGTAGATGGGGGCACGGGCCGGAGAATCGAAGTTGACGCTGGAGAAGAAGTCTTGTTGGTTGAGGTCGCGCAGTTGTTCGTCAAAGTCGCCGCCGGAAAGAAAGAATGCCAGAGATTGGAATATAAGGATAGAAGACGAGCGTTCCGGAGAAATCTATTTATAAGCCACTCAGAGTAGGGGTATTTTGGACTTATCTCTATGCCGCGAGCATGTAGGTCAAGGTGGTTTAGGTGGATATGGTAACTGTTCGCACGGTAATCAAGGGATTATACAGATGATTCGATGGCAAGTAATCATGACTTGGAAGAGATCTTGATACAGGATATTTTAATTCTAAAAATGGCGGCATTATTATGTTAGGATCTTGCCGATGAATTATTGTTTCGGTGTCTTAACCGTAATCAGGGCAAGAATGGTTGGGAATTGTGCGACATTTGCTGAGGTGCGTGAATCAGGATTAGATTTGATTACATTTGATAACAGATCAAGTTTTGGCTTGGAGGATGAGTTGCAGTAAGTGGGCAAAGGCCAACGTTATCTAGAGTAAATTCCAGAGCATTAATGGTTTTATACTCCGAAATTGGGGGGCATGTGTTGACACCGTTTTTTGCACGTGTCAAAATGATCGGAGTGGACTAATCGGCAGGAGGAAAGTTACTGTATACGATGACAGCCGATGAAAGTCAGCTTGTAAAGATGGTTGCCGATGATTGGTGGTGATCGATGGAAAGGTTGATTTAGACTCGGGCGTTGCCAATGAGGTTGGAGGTGTTATTGTCGATGCCGATGAAGGAAGGTTTGAAGACTACTGCCGATGAAACAGGAAGTATGCCGATGGAGAGGAGGTCGGTGAGATTTCCATCGTAATTGAGGCGGACAGGGAAATAGATAGGAGTTGATTTCCTTTTCTGTATTTATTAGAATATGATTCATGTAAGAGTCACGTATTTCCTTAGGTATGGATTTGGTGTCCTAGTTATGTTTGGTTATATCTCTTTAGATCAGGGTATAAATATGGATTGAAGGGCAATGTAAAAGATATATCAATCAATATCAAAACCAATTTTTACTCCTATTTGCGTCTACTTACTTTTCGGTGATTTCGTCAATTTGCATATTTTCCCTTTTCACGAGTTCTCATTGATTCGGCGAGTTGCATAGCTTTAGTGTGACTTTCAGTGATTCTCGAGTTCCGCGTGAGTACCTCTTGGCCGTGGCTTCCGGGCGTATCACTGTTGTTAGGACCAAAGTGCTCGTATCTTCATCCTTGTCGATTAACAGGTCAAATCGACTGGCACGCTTTGGATATCGACTCGGGTATTAGCCCTTTGTGTTTGCAGATCTACTTTTGCATCAACAGGAGGAGAACCTGATGGACGAGGACCGTGAGTATTATGAGGAGAACGAAGACGACTACACTGAAGGTGCCACATCCCACCCAATCTCGTAGCACCTATTACACATGGCTAATATTGAACTGCTATTGCTTTACCTTACTGTTGTAATCATACTATGATAGGACTTGCATGGTAGTATGCTTGCTTGAAAGCCTTTACCTTGGCACAACCTTACCCCTGCATACCCTGCTATTAGGCTAGACACACGCTTACTGCTAGACATTTCATTACTCATACTTCTACTATGCTTATACTACGTGCGTGGTGGATACTGGTATTATCTGGACCATGGGGAGAGTGTTGTGTGTGTGACTTGGGTGTGTGGAGGGTGAGGGTTGTGTCAACCAAGTTGGAGTATACGATGAGCCTGGGGCAAGTCTTGCTACGGGATGCTACCTAGGCACCCCTAGAAATGGATACCTGTGGTGGGTAAATGGTATATGAGGTGGACCTAGGTGTGAACTTGTGACGGGTGGTGCCCGGGATGGAGGTGCTGTGGTGGCACGGTAAATGGAAACCATGATGGAGACATTCTGGCTTGGTCATCCCTAAGGACTTACTAGTACTCAGATTCACCAGGAAGCCTTACGTACCACTCGCCCTATATGGTGCGGGACGGCTGGACTACTTGGTAGGATATTGCCACTACTGCTAGGTTGATAGCGGACAATGTAAGGAGGTATGGGGCGCGAAAGGTTTCCCCCCACACCCTTCTGAGACTTCATGGAGACCTTGTGGACCTGGCTCATGACTCACAGTTTCAGCCACCCTAGACTTGACTTGGGATGAACTAGGGCTGAATGGTAGAGTGGCATTACCCTAGGCTAGCAAGCGGCCGAAATCAGCCTAGTTGATGACGGTCAGCGAGGAAGGTGGATCTTGTGGTTATGTAAAACCTCTGCAGAGTGTATGGTTGATCGATCGATACATGCACTGACTTGTTGGCTATGGACCTTTCCTGGATTTTGCTTAAACTAGATAGTGAGATGAGTCCTTCTCTTCTTCCCCCGTGAGAGAGTGTCGGTCATAGCCAGGGGCTACGAGCCTTGAGACAGTGCCGAGAGGGAGTTGGCCTATCAACTGAGCGATGGTATGGTGATGGTATGGAGAAGGTGGTATGTCGATCCTAGGATCGAAACCTAGCTCGAAAAAGGGAATGGAGTGGAATGTGTGTGGGAATGGTGTTAAAAACTTGACAAAATATTATTGTTTACTGATATGCTAATGCATAGGAAACCCTAGCCTTATAGGTTCACTTTGCTTATACCCAACTTGCATCCAATTTCCACAAAGCAATGCTCATAGGGTTGGGAGTGGCTAGTACAAATCGTACTGATAAATTTTGGCACATAGGTTCTGCTGAGGAGTATAGCTCCGAGGAGTTTGACGGATGAGGGGTTTGTGCCTACACTTGAGTTTGGCGATCTTATCTTCAAGCTGTTCTAAATGAATGCTACTTTTGATTCCGCCAATGCGGCGATGAAATAAATTATGTAATTCCGCACTATTTGTACTCTGATATTATCATTGTATGGATGTGATATTCGACTGGAATTTGGGTAATATGATCTACAACGATCTTATTACACTACGACATGGTGGATTTCCCTTCACGGAAATTTGGGTCGTTTCAGTTGGTATCAGAGCCATACTTGACCATAGGACGAAACCCTCAGAAATGGACGATAGAGTAGGACGTGGACAACCCTTCTTTCGGTTATATACCGACCCTGCATTTACTTTTATGCAAGGCTTATCTATTTATTGACCTGCTAACACCTGTCCCCTTGAAACATGCAGATGGCAACAAACGTCGACTGGCCGCCACTAGGACCGCTACCTCTAGACCACGCCAAGCTTACCTTTAACCTACGTGAGCTCGGGGGTTTTGCACAGACCCTCTACCGAGTTCTCATCATGTTAGGTGTCCTCGATGAGCTTGTCAAGGTCACCTGCACCGGGAAGCCAGCTAAGGAAGGAGGAATCGAAGGACTGATTGTCACCTCAGTGGAGTTCCTAGCTAGCACTACCTTACCTTCTGTCCTAGCTTTCACCGAGTTGACTATAGAGGACATAGTCGAGGAGGGACTGTGAGCTATCTCACACAAGGCACTTCGCAGAGTGATGAGGGACCACTACGAGCACCTAAAGACAATAGAGTTCCATCTACTTCCCCAGGCCCTCGACCTCAGCCTTACCCCCAGTGAGCAGAGTTTCGCAGCAGACAGAGTTATCCTTGCCGAAGAGGATAGATGCCTTCATGTCTTAGCTATTCATCTACTGGAGCAGGACAGGTACGTGACCCAGCTAGAGCAGAGGAGACGTTAGAACCAGGCCCTCCGGTGGGAGTACCAGGAACGAGACTCGCAGGGAGCACAGGAGCGAGCTAGTCTACTGGAGACAGTTGCCAAGCTGCAGGACGAGCTCAACCATCGTGAGGAGGACCATAGAGCCAAGGTTGCTGACTTACAGGACCAAGCAGCTGACCTAGGCAACAGGAACTACTACCTCGACAGCAAGGTCTTGGAGTTGTAGAGTGAGTTGGATGACAAGAAGGCTGAGTTCAACCGCAGAGGAGACAGAGAGAGATCCAAGGGGATTGATATGCTGAAGATCCAATCTCGGAACAAGACCCTGACTCAGGAGCTAGAGGAGTCCAGGAAGAAGGCCGTTCGCAACCAGGGTCACCTGATCAAGGCACTCAGCAGACTGAGTACCTATAGGATAAGTGTGAGAGGACATGGCAGGCTTGGCAGAAGTCTGACAGGAAGCACCTCAGGGAGATGAAGGGTATGTGGGATCAGCTACCCAAGGAGATTCATAGCAAGACGAAGCCTAGGATAGAGGAGTTTGAGTTAGCCCCGACTCACCTCAACCTAGACGCCTGCCCTACCCTACCTAGAGCCAAGCCTACTGAGGAGCTCGCCGAGGCTTTGAAGTACGTGTCCCGACTTCACAAGTCTGACGAGGAGATCGAGATCAAGAACAGTCGTATCCTAGCTGCGGTGTATGAGTTAGAGTAGATGACCCTACATGGTCATGAGTCATGTCAGTAGCTTCTGTAAGTTGTACCCCATGATGTACCCCTTATGAGATGTATTATGGGACTCTATGAGTAGAACGATTCTCGCACGTCTTCAAGTGTAGCTACTGGAGATGACGCTATGTAATAAAAACCATGTAATGAATGTTTTGGATCTTATTGCATCTTTATGAATCTTATTGCTTCTTTCGTAATGAGTGTTGGATAGCATAAGTGTTTTTCTTTAAATTGTCAAAATCATGTAATCATATTGAATTATAAGTACTTATGGCACAAGCACTAAACTCTCGATGATCCGTGATTGCAGATGCTAAACCGCCATTCTAATCACCTAATGAATTGAGGACATGCACCCACCCCTGAACCAGTTGAACCCAATGGGGGATGTGGTGGCAACAACCGTGGTCATGGCCGTGGCCGTGGACGTGGGGGGATACCTTTCCACCTGGAGAATACTCCACCGCCTGAGGAGAACATTCCTCCACCACCACCACCAAACCTAGCAGAAGTGATGGCACAACAGACCCAGCTTCTTGCAGCTCTTGTTGAAGGAGCAAACCGTCGCCAAGGAGGTCAGCAGAACGACTTCCAAAGGAAGCTAGAGGGATTTCTAAAGCTAAGGCCACCTACCTATGATGGCACCGACCCTGACCCGCTTGTAGCCGATGACTGGCTCAAGGAAATGGAGAAGAAGCTTGACCTCACTACTTTCACTGATGATGAGTGTGTCGGAGTTGCCACACACTAGCTCACGGGTGTAGCACGCACCTGGTGGGATAGTTTCAGTGACTCCCATGAGGACCTTGCCCACATCTCGTGGGATGAGTTCGCTGAAGCATTCACTGAGTATCACATTCCCAAGGGTATCATGGAGGCCAAAGCCGAGGAGTTCCACAACATCAAGATGGGAAAGGACAGGGTGACTGAGTACACTACTCATTTCACCAACCTTCTACGCTATGCACCTTCTTATGTTGTGAACTCTGAGAAGGAGAAGCTATACTATTACCGCAAGGGACTTAACCCGCACATCAAGTTGAAGTTTGGCGGTATTGAGAGCAACACATTGCGTGCTCTAGTGGATCGCTGCATCTAGATTGAGAAGGACCGTGCTGAAGCTAGAGAAGAGTACAGGGATAGGAAATGTAAGCCTGAGGAGTCTCTCTATGGTTGTGATCGTAAGAGGTTCCACAGAGATGCACCATCTAGGGAACGCTCTCGCCATAACAGGGATGACAACCCTGGATCGAGTAGGGGAAGTGGAGGCTATACCGCCAAATACTCCTGCCCTGCTCAGGATCGTTACACCTGGGACCGTTATGCTCAGGACCACAATAGTCAGGACCGTTTCAACCGTCCCCACACAGTGAACGAACGCCCAGCACAGAACCGCTCTACACCAAGCACTGGAAACTAGAAGGCACCTGCGTCGACCCCTACAGGCGGTACGCCTTTCACCTGCTTTGCTTGTGGCCAACCAGGTCACAAAGCCACTGAGTGCCCTCAGAACTCAGCTGCACAGAAGTCTCAGTTCAAGGGATCAGCTACTCGTGGACGTCTCAACCATCTGGACGCCGAGGAAGCACAAGCTACCCCTAACATTATGTACGGTATGTTTTTAGTTAATGGCAATACTGCATTAGTTCTATTTGACTCTAGAGCAACTTGTTCTTACATATCATCCAAGTTTGCACGAGATCATGACCTATCTGTAACCCCATGTGAAGAGCCTATCATCACCAGCTCACCTTTAGGAGACCTAAAGTGCACCCACATCTGTAAGGGAGTGAGTCTTACCATTGAAGGTCTTATCTTTAGAGCCGACCTAACCCTGCTACCTTCCACTAACCTAAATGTCATCTTAGGTATGGATTGGTTAACCATTCACTGAGGTATCATATCATGTTCACCTAGATACGTCCAAGTGACCCACCCATCAGGCCAAGTCATTAGATGTGAACCCCAGTCTGGAAAGTCCACCTCTATCCTATGTGCCCTTAAAGCAAGTTCAAAATCACAAAAAGAGGAGAAGTCAGTTCATGATGTGCTAGTAGTCAGAGACTATCCCGATGTATTCCCTAAAAAATTACCGGGTATACCACCAGACCGTGATGTAGAGTTCATCATTGATCTTTTGCCGGGAACAGGACCCATTGCCAAGAGACCCTATCGCATGTCAGTTGATGAACTGGCCGAGCTCAAGAAATAGCTTGATGAGCTCATCTCGAAGGGATATATCAGACCTAGTGCTTCACCCTAGGGATCCCCTGTTCTGTTTGTTAAGAAGAAGGATGGCTCGATGAGAATGTGCATTGATTACCGGAACTTGAATGCAGTCACCATCAAGAACAAGTACCCCCTACCAAGGATTGATGATTTGCTTGATCAGCTTAGAGGTGCCAAGTACTTCTCCAAGATTGATCTCAGATCTAGCTATCATCAAATGAAGATTCGAGAGAATGACATCCCAAAGACAGCTTTTGTGACTAGGTATGGTCAATTTGAGTTCACCGTGGTGTCCTTTGGACTCACGAATGCTCCCGCATACTTCATGAACATGATGAATAAGGTTTTCATGGATGATCTAGATAAGTTCGTGCTAGTATTCATTGATAACATCTTTGTCTATTCACCTACCACTGAAGAACATGAACATCATCTGAGAACTGTACTTGAGAAACTAGCCCAACACCAGCTCTATGCAAAGTTCAGCAAATGTGAGTTTTGGCTACAGGAAGTTGCCTTCCTAGGCCATGTACTATTAGCTGAAGGTGTTGCAGTTGACCCAGCTAAGATTGAGGCTATGAAAGAATAGGAACAACCCCATAATGTGACAGAAGTCAGAAGTTTCTTGGGACTGGCTGGATATTATCATCGATTCATCGAGGACTTTTCCAAGCCCGTCCAATGACCAACCTTCTGAAAAAGACTAAGGAGTTTGAATGGACTCCCGAGAGCGAACAAAGCTTTCAGGAATTGAAACAGAAGCTTACCACAACCCCTGTGCTAGCATTGCCTGATATCATCAAAGATTTCGTGGTCTATTGTGATGCATCCCGTCAAGGACTTGGTTGTATACTGATGCAAGATGGGAGAGTGATAGCTTATGCTTCTTGACAGTTGAAAGAACACGAGAACCGTTACCCTACTCATGATCTTGAGTTAGCAGCAGTTGTGCATGCTTTGAAGATTTGGAGGCACTACTTGATAGGCAACAAGTGCGATATCTACACCGATCATAAGAGCTTAAAGTACTTTTTCACTCAAGAAGATTTGAATATGAGGCAACGCCGATGGCTAGAGTTGATCAAGGACTATGATCTAGAAATTCACTATCATCCGGGGAAAGCTAATATAGTCGCAGATGCTCTTAGTCGCAAGAGTTACTGTCACACCTTAATCACTGAATCAGTACCACCTGAGCTCGAGGGAGAGATTGATGATTTCCAACTAGAGATACTACCGCATGGCTTGCTGAATGAGCTCTGCATATAGTATGATCTCACAGATCGCATCTGTCAAGCTCAGAAAAGTTGTGAAGAGATTGAGTATCTCTGTGGTCTGATGAAACTAGGCTATAAGACCAACCGCTAGGAAGATGAACAAGAAACTATCTGGTTCAAGAACAGAATCTGTGTTCCATCTGACCCAGCACTACGAGAGGAAATTCTGTCAGAAGCTCATGATTCCAAGTACTATATTCACCCTGGAGGTTCAAAGATGTATCAAGACCTGAAGAAACACTTCTGGTGGAAAGGCATGAAGACAGACATTGTAGGACTTGTGGCATGTTGTGACACCTGCAACAGAGTCAAGGCTGAACATCAAAGGCTTGTAGGATTGCTAAAGCCTCTAGATGTTCCCGAGTGGAAATGGGAGAACATATCCATGGATTTCATAGTCAGATTGCCCCGCTCACAGAAAGGCCATGATTCCATCTGGGTGATTGTTGATCGTTTGACCAAGATTGCTCACTTTGTATCGGTTAAGACCAAGACCAATGCCAAAAAATTAGCAGATCTGTACGTAGAGCACATTCTAAGACTACATGGAGCTCCCTCTAGCATTGTATCTGATCATGGTCCTCAGTTTGTGTCCTGATTCTGGGAAGCTCTGCACAAGTCTATTAGAACCAAACTTGATTTTAGTACCGCTTATCACCCACAGACAGATGGATAGACAGAATGAGTAAATCAGATCTTAGAAGACATGCTTCGCGCTAGTGTACTGAATTACGGCTCTGATTGGGAGAAATGCCTACCTTATGCAGAGTTCTCTTACAACAACAGCTACCAAGCTAGTATCAAGATGTCGCCATTTGAAGCTCTATATGGCAGACCTTGTAAGACACCTTTGATGTGGTCCCAACCGGGAGAAAGATCATCCTTTGACTCCGCTAAGATTCAAGATGCAGAAGAAGGAGTTGCACAAGTGAAGGAGAATTTGAAAATTGCTCAAAGTCGATACAAGAGCTATGCCGACAAAAGGAGAAGAGAACTTGAGTTCAATGTGGGAGACTTTGTCTATCTCAAGGTATCCCCGCTATGTGGAACTGTCAGATTCCATGTGAAAGGAAAGCTTGCCCAAGATTTGTTGGCCCATACAAGATTTGCAAGAGGATTGGAAAGCTCGCCTACAAACTTGAGTTACCTGAGGAATTGACGGGTGTACATCCCGTATTTCATGTATCCCAGCTACGCAAATGTTTAAGAGTACCCGATGAAGCAGTCCCAACTGGTACACTTGACATTCAAGATACACTTGAGTATAAAGAACATCCTATCAGAATTCTGGGCAAAGATACCAAAGAGACCCGAAGCAAGACTATCCCTATGTGCAAGATCCAATAGAGCAATCACACAGAGAGAGAAGCAACATGGGAGAAAGAGTCTGACCTCTGGCTACGATATCCTTACCTCTTCGAAGAGTATGTTACGCATTAATCTTGGGGACAAGATTCTATTAAGGGGGTAGGACTGTAACAACCCAAAAATCCACACACTGAAAATACCAACTACAAAATTTTTCTTAAAACAATCATGTGATGATGAGTGTCAAGTATAGTAACCCAACCTAAGAGATGCATTAGGTCTAACCCCAACCCTAGTTAACACATAAGCATGGCATGTCATTAGTTAATTGTGATTATTTAAAATCTAACTAATAAAGTGATGCATACATTGATTATTCAAAATGTGATTTGGATTTCCATTTGAGTTATGATATGCTTAACAACTCCAATAAATTAGGTGCACCAATTTGGAATTCAAATTCTAGAACCAAATTTGAATTCAAACAAAAGAGATGAAATGAAAAACAGAAAAAGGAAACGAGGAAGAAGGCCTCGCAGCCCAGGCTGCTCGGCTTCGTGGCCTAGCCAGCCCAACCATGCCCACCTTGCACCGGCGTGCACGTACGTAGCCCACGAGCCAGCCCAGCTTGTCGCCCACGCTCGTGCACCCGTCTGCCTCGCTCGCAGCCACTGCTCACTAGACCCCACATGTCAGCCGCACCCCCCGTCTACAGTGTCGTCTTCCTCACCCATGCCTCAACCGCCTATGTGACCGGCGTCCGACAGCTGTGGCAGGGGTGGGCTAGGGGGTCACGCCCGGGGCATGACCCTGTCCCCTTGCGCCGCGCCCATGCAACCCCGCACCACCGTCTGATGCGATGCACACGCTTCCACCGCACGATGCCATCCGCCCTGGGAAGCATGGCGCTCGGCTATAAAGCCAACCTGCATGCCGCTCACGCCCGGCGCCCTAGCTTCTCCCTCAGCCTCCGCCACCGCTTGGTGGCCTAGCAGCCGCACCACACCGAGAGTAGAGGGCCGAGAAGGAGATCATGAGAGGAGGATCGGAGCCCCGCACGCTGCCGAAGTCGCTGGAGCCAAAGGCGACGCCGTCGTCGTCATCACGGTCGCGGGTTGGCACTACACGGCACTGCTTTCGGAGCTACACGGCCGCAACTCGACACTGCACCACCATCCTTTCTTCCATAGCACCCACGGTGAGCCCCGGTTCATTCCCTGCTCGCCACTGGACCTTGCTACTCCGGCCATGGTGCTCCATACTGTGAGCGTGTAGGCCAAGGCCATCCCCAGCCTCTAGGCACACCAGCACAACACACTCACATTGACCATGACCATCCCTGAGCCCTTGGACGCTATAGGCCTCTCTAGGTTCCCCGAACGCCGTAGCTGAGCATGCATGCCATGCTCACGACACCGCCATGGCACAGCCACCACCGGAGCACCAGACCACCTCCGAGCACCAGACCACCGTGCTGAGCACCAGACCACCGGTCCGAGCACCCGACCATAGGTCTGAGCACCAGACCACCGTGCCGAGCACTAGACCACCGGTCCAAGCACCCGACCACCGGTCCAAGCACCGACCACCATGGTCAGTACCGATCGGAGCGCCTGGCGCCTCCTTGACTCGCCCATCCCGATCGCTAAAGCCACGGGTAACTCACGCGCACGCCGTGACCACCCCACTAGAACCCCGTAGTGACCCGCGCGCCTCGCTGTCGTCACCATGTCGCCATGGCTGCTGGGAAGACTCTACCGGCCACCTAGAAACTGGAAGCACTGCCCTGAGCTCTGGACGCCCTCGCCGCGTCCACACAAAGCCGTAGAAGCCTCATCTACCCAGCACTAGCCATTGGAGGGCCTACGTGCGCGGCCTCGCCACCGACGAAGCACTGCCGAGCCACCGGCCACCGTGGCCAACGCACTAGAGGACCTTGACCACCACTTAGACCTCAGGATCTTGACCGCCGTGGCCCGGGGAAGCTTTCCCCCTCCCCAATCGGACACCAACACTGCCACGGAGGCTCACTAGGCACTCGCCGCCGACGAGAGCACCGCTGTGGAAGAAAATAGGGGAACACCCCCCCCCCTCGCCGGCCACCCATGCGTGAGCTCGGTGCACATGAGCCGAGCCAAGGAGAAGAGATGGTGGACTGGTCCACCATGCGCCCTGCCGTAAGACCATGGACCATGAGCACTAGTCCACTATGAGCCACACGATGTGAGCCGTGCTGTGGACGAAGCCTAATAAGAGCCCACGGACGTGATGTGGCTGTGCCACAGCACGCCACGTGTTCGGCCCGGCCCAGACCGGCCCGACCCGAAGACCAACTGACCTAGTTCGGACCTAGCCCGTATTGACCGTTGACTGGTCAACGTTGACCGTTGACCTAGCCCCACCTGTTAGTGACCCAATAGTCTTTGGCCCCACCTGTCGGTGTGACGACGTTGATGATGTCATGTTGACGTCAGCTAGGCCCCACCTGTCAGCTCAGAACCATGATGACAACGTCATGCTGACGTCATGCTGACGTCAGCAAGCCACGTGGACCAACCACAGCATGACACGTGTCAGCCCAGGATTAATTCAGCCTTTTTCCATTTTCAGAAATGATTTAAACTTCAGAAATTCATAATTAAATCATACGACCTTGGGAAAATATGAAACTAGGACCAAAATTCATCTAAAATCAAGCTCTACACAATGGACCCATGTTTGAGTGCATTTGGTTCTTTTGAATTTTCATTGCTTCTTTGTGCTATTCTATAGACATCACTAACGCGACTATAATGCGGTCGTTTGTAGACTCGGAGGAGAACCTGATGGACGAGGACCGTGAGTACCGTGAGGAGAACAGAGATGACTACACTAAAGGTGCCATATCCCACCCAATCTCATAGCACCTATTACGCATGGCTAATATAGAACTGCTATTGCTTTACCTTACTGTTGTAATCATACTATGATAGGACTTGCATGGTAGTATGCTTGCTTGAAAGCCTTTACCTTGGCGCAACCTTACCCCTGCATACCCTGCTATTAGGCTAGACACACGCTTACTGCTAGACATTTCATTACTCATACTTCTACTACGCTTATACTACGTGCATGGTGGATACTGGTATTATCTGGACCATGGGGAGAGTGCTGCGTGTGTGACTTGGGTGTGTGGAGGGTGAGGGTTGTGTCGACCAAGTTGGAGTATACGACGAGCCTAGGGCAAGTCTTGCTATGGAATGCTACCTAGGCACCCCTAGAAATGGATACCTGTGGTGGGTAAATGGTATATGAGGTGGACCTGGGTGTGAACCTATGACGGGTGGAGCCTGGGATGGAGGTGCTATGGTGGCATGGTAAATGGAAACTGTGATGGAGACATTCTGGCTTGGTCATCCCTAAGGACTTACTAGTACTCAGATTCACCGGGAAGCCTTACGTACCACTCGCCCTATATGGTGCGGGACGGCTGGACTACTTGGTAGGATATTGCCACTACTGCTAGGTTGATAGCAGACAGTATAAGGAGGTATGGGGCGTGGAGGGTTTCCCCCCACACCCTTCCGAGACTTCATGGAGACCTTGTGGACCCGGCTCATGACTCACAGTTTCAGCCACCCCAGACTTGACTTGGGGTGAACCAGGGCTGAATGGTAGAGTGGCATTATCCTAGGCTAGCAAGCAGCCGGAATCAGCCTAGTTGATGACGGTCAGTGAGGAAGGCAGATCTTATGGTTATGTAAAACCTTTGCAGAGTGTATGGTTGATCGATCAATACATGCGCCGACTTGTCGGCTATAGACCTTTCCTGGGTTTCGCTTAAACTAGATAGTGAGATGAGTCCTTCTCTTCTTCCTCCGTGAGAGAGTGTCAGTCGTAGCCAGGGGCTACGGGCCTTGAGACAGTGCCGAGAGGGAGTTGGCCTATCGACTGAGCAATGGTATGGTGATGGTATGGAGAAGGTGGTATGTCGATCCTAGGATCGAAACTTGGCTTGGAAAAGGGAATGGAGTGGAATGTGTGTGGGAATGGTGTTAAAAACTTGACAAAATATTATTGTTTACTGATATGCTAATGCATAGGAAACCCCAGCCTTATAGGTTCACTTTGCTTATACCCAACTTACATCCAATTTCCACAAAGCAATGCTCATAGGGTTGGGAGTGGCCAGTACAAATCGTACTGATAAATTTTGGCACATAGGTTCTGCTAAGGAGTATAGCTCCGAGGAGTTTGATGGATGAGGGGTTCATGCCTACGGTCGAGTTTGGCGATCTTATCTTCAAGCTGTTCTGAATGAATGCTACTTTTGATTCTGCTAATGCGGCGATGAAATAAATTATGTAATTCTGCACTATTTGTACTCTAATATTATCGTTGTATGGATGTGATATTCGACTGGAATTTGGGTAATATGATCTACAACGATCTTATTACACTACGACGCGGTGGATTTCCCTTTGCGGAAATTTGGGTCGTTTCATGCAAGCCCTAAACCTTTGCAACAATAGGCTCCGTCGTCAGGCTTTTCTTAATATGAAAACTAAATAGGGCTGGCTGAACTAGATCAATGTGACGTGGGGCTTCGTGTGCTCCACAAAGTCCCAGTGATCAGCACATTTGTTTGGACTGTGGTTTTTTCTACTATTTTCTATTTTCCACCATGTGCATGTTGAGTTGATTATGTTCGTTGTTTTGTTACGTTTGTTTTGTTTGTTTTAACAAAGACCATTGCAGAGAACTAAGTGCATGTCGTTGTCTCATGTTTTGAATAAAATATTTGTGTCGTGCTATGAGCATTGTAAGACCTTATGCATGTATCACTTTTCTCTTGTTCATTACATACATTTGTCTAAGGTGGTTGTGCCACCTACCTAGTTTAGGTATCTTGACATGTACATTTGTCTAATGTGGCCGTACACTTATCATTTGGTTTTGCTCCCAATATATGCATTTGCATCTTACTGATTTCTGCCCATTTGCAGGTAGCATAATGAGCAGCATTAATGAGTCGTCGTACAACGACACTTCCAGTGATGGACTGAGCGCTGTTACCTTGGCGAAGGCAGCAGTCGTCCTTATGAGGTTGAAAGGTATTATGTCGTAGCAAATGCTTGAGGTAAATCCTCCTTGTCCCATTCCTAAACTATCTGGAGCCCAATGGATGCAGCTTACCCTTGCCGACCAAACCAAATGTATAGACAATTTGCGCATGTCGCATGATGCCTTCATGCATTTGCATGACACCCTACTACTGTATGGCCTGCCATCAACTGATAAGTGTACCTTGGGAGAAGCTCTAGGCATGTACATCTAGAACTGTGCCCACCAATCTGCAAGTAGAGAGTGCAAAGATAGATTTGAAAGGTCTTTAGATACAGTTAGCAGAAATATAACAGCAGTTGCAGAGGTCATGTATAGGTGGGCAAATACCGTCCTAGTGCCTACAGATAGGAACTATGCACGCATAAGCCACAAACTTGCTGCATATGCACCATGGTTTGATGGTTGCATAGGTGCTATAGATGGCACGCACATAAAGGTTGAGGTTAACCGTGAAGCAAAGGATGATTTCTTCAATAGGAAAGGCGAAACAACAATTAATGTTTGTGCCATCGTGGATATGGATGGCCGTTTCACATACGTGTGAAAGCTCTAGTTTGGTTTTGGTGAATGGATGAAACCCTAAGTGCTAACCTAGTTTATCAAGTGATCATGAGATAGGTAGCACATTCCAAGTGGTGAAGCAAATGAAGATCATGACATGATGATGGTGATTCTATGGTGATGATCAAGTGCTTGGACTTGAAAAGAAGAAAGAGAAAAACAAAAGGCTCAAGGCAAAGGTATAAGTTGTAGAAGCCATTTTATTTCGGTGATCAAGACACTTAGCGAGTGTGATCATATTTAGGATCGATAGCCGTACTATTAAGAGGGGTATAACTCATATCGAAATACGGTTATCAAAGTGTCTCTAGATGCTCTAACTCATTGTATATGCATTTAGGATCTAGTGGAGAGCTAACACCCTTAAAAACATTTTTATGAAAATATGCTAACACATGTGCACAAGGTGATACACTTGGTGGTTGGCGCATTTGAGCAAGGGTTAGAAACTTCACTAGCGGAGTGTCCACCCGTAGAGTGCGGACGGTCCGATGGTGCCACCGGTGCCCTATACAGAAAAGACAAGGGTTCACAGAGTGACCGGACGCTGGTGGTGCAGGGACCGGACGCTGGGGTCCTATGTCTGGTCAGTGGCGCAGTGAAGTCCGCCTTCGGTCTCTTGACCGAACGCTGGTGCGAGAATTGACCGGACGCTCAGGGCCTGAGTCCGGTCAGTATGACGTATGATGACATATGTGGTGCATAGGGGAGACATTGAGTGACCGGACGCTAGGTGAGTCCGATCATGATTTTTCGCTTCTAGATGCTTACTGGAAACGACCGGTGAGGTCCTGCGTCCGGTCACTTCGAAGCAGCGCGTTCAGTCACAACTTAAATGTACTAATGACCGTTGAGATCGGGCGATCAGTGTTTGAAGCAGGGGACACGTGGCCCACATTGCATGATCAGACGCTGAGGTCCAGCGTCCGGTCGATCTGACCTGTGCGTCCGGTCATCCTGTTTTTCAGTGGACTGAGGAGCCAACGACTCTGTTTCATAGGGGCTTCTATTTAAGCCCCATGACCGGCTCAAGCTCACTCTCTTGGCCATTTACATTGACATAGCAACCTTGTGAGCTTAGCCAAAGCCCTCCCACTCATCTCCATCACTAATTCATCATCTTTGTGAGATTGGGAGAGAATCCAAGTGCATTGCTTGAGTGATTGCATCTAGAGGCATCTGGTATTTGTGTTTCGCTGCGGGATGCACTTGTTACTCTTGGTGGTTGCCGCCACCTAGATGGCTTAGAGTAGCGAGGATCGTTGAGCGGAGGTTGGTGATTGTCTCCGGCTCTGATCGTGGTAATTGTGAGGGGTCTTGTGCCTTCCTTGGCTGAGCGCCGAAAGGTAACTCTAGTGGATTGCTCGTGTCATTAAGTTACCTCACTTGTGGGTAGGTTCTTGCGGTGTCCAATTATGTGGACGAGATTCGTGCAATACCTCTTAGCCGCCGAACCACCAAGTGTTGGTCGACACAACAGGGACTAGCGTGCCGGCAAGCACGTGAATCTCAGGAGAAAAAATTAGTCATCTCTTGCCCTTTGGTATTCTCCTGGTGATTGATTTAGTATTCATCTTGTGATTGGTTTACTCCTCTACACGGCGGTATAATCACCCTACTCACTTATTTATATTCTTGCAAACTAGTTGTAGCAAGCTCTTTAGTGTAATTAGAATTGAGAGCTTGCTTTGTTGTTTTAAGTTCATCTAGTAAAGCTCTTTAGTGTAGCAAGTGTGGGAGCTCTTAGTGAGTAGTGACATAGCAAATTGTGTGTCTAGAGATCATAGCAACTAGAATTGTTGGATAGGTGGCTTGCAACCCTTGTAGAGCTAGAGCAAGTTTGTATTTCGCTATTTGTTATACTAATCAAATTGCTCTAGTTGCTTTGTAGATTTTTAAATAGGCTATTCACCCCTCCTCTAGCCATATTAGGACCTTTCAACGTGGGGGCTGGAAAGGCGGGGGCATGTCATGACATGGCGGTGTTGAAAGACTGTCAGGGCGACGGTGCGTTCCCACATCCCCCAACAGGTTTGTGATGCCTTGATGTTCACATTCCATAATTGTTTGCTTGTACTAGATGTATTGAAGCAAACTTCTGTTCAATTTGCTATGGCAGTTGATGCCTATATATTGTCTCCTTAAACAATTTGCAATTTTATTTCTCAATATGACAATACAACATATATGAATTCTCAATACAGCAGTACTGATATGTTCATGTTCTCTATGCCTTACCCAAATTATGCTGCCCTTTGATGTAATTTGTTATGACAGCTGAGGCCTACATATTGTCTCCTTATTAAATAATTTGCAATTTGATTTCTCATTATGACAATGCTAATATATGAATTCCCAATACATCAATGCTGATACATTTGTGTTCTCCATGTCATATTAATTAAGTTCAGGATTACAAATAATGAGATTGTCATGACTGTACCTAGTAAGTGATCTGTAGACAGGACTAATTGATGAACTGTTGTCATTTCTTGTAGGCTGGTACTACCTGACGGACGCGGGTTACTCGGACATGCCAGGTTACATGACCCCCTTCAGAAACACAAGGTATCATATCAACGATTTTAGGGGCGTAGAGTTGCAGCAGTTGCAGAAGGAGGAAAAATTCAACTACATTCATACGAAGTTGCGAAATGTCATTGAAAGGAGGTTTGGGGGTTGAAAGAACGTTGGCATATTCTAAACGGGGTGTTGTACTATAAGAGGATAAAGCAGGCTATGATAATCATTTCATGCTTTGCTTTAGAAAATTATTTGTGGATGCGTAAGTACGGAGCTGATCCACCTTCGTATGAGCTGTCGGAGTGGGTTGAGCTAAATCGGGGAACCCCAACCTCTGGAGTTAGGGAGTTAATATCTATGGTTGTGTGGAGTGGTCTCTGATTTAGGAAAGTTGAGGTAATGCAGCTGCTTCCTATATATCTGCCTGTTGTTTACAGTATTGAATTGTGGTACTTAATTACTCCTCAAACATTAGGTCACAGTTAGCAATGTTTATAAAATTTCAGTAGGTGATCAGTGCTTAAGCGCTGGAACTAAAATCAGTCTATTTTTATGCAGTGAAAGCATTGAATGAGATCAAATCTTCAGTAGGCTGGAGAGTTTTGTACTCATGGGTCGGCTATGATCGCTGTGGGAACATGTTCTCAGCAAGCGGATTACAGAGTTGTGACAGAACTGTAAGCATCACTCTATCATTTTCTTGATTGTACCTTGTCATCTGGGCTCCTGGCATGCGTGACCATTTGGAAGCTATTTCATGGTTGGAAATAAATAAGATACTTTGCAATTTAGCATCTATGCCCAATACAAGTGTTCTGGTTATGGATTTCAACTCTATGAATTGCAAGATCATGTTTACTGCTTGTCTGAAGTTTCATGCATCATCAATCATTTTTACGCATACGTGCCTGAATGCCATATTGTGTATCTTATTTCAGGGAAGTCTATGCTATATCAATAGTTGGTCCTTTCCCAACAGCAGTAACTAACCTGTTGGATCTAAGAAGATTGTAAGAACCTTTCCTTGCCAGTTTCTATTTTGTTTATTTCTCTGAGTTGCATTTTTATTTTTTGTTAAAATAATATCACTAATTGAAGGCAGTCTTATTATTGAATGACCTTGTGTCAGCTGCTCTTCATGTAACCAAGTGTTCTTGTAAACTTAGGAATCTGAGGTGGAATAAGCTTTAAGATGTGCTTCCACCTGAAATTGGTGAACTGAAGTAACTGGCGCACTTGTAAGTTCATTTTTAGAATGTACTTAGTTTATGTGGATACATAAATGTTCACTTTTGATTTCTCTAAGTGTTATTGGAAATTTTTAGGTATTTGAGCTTCAATAACTTCAAAGGCGAGATTCCAGTGGAGCTTGCAAACCTGCTAGAAGTTCATTAGTGGTGGAGAATAGTGTGTCCTGAGGATTACAAGGACTTTGTGAGATCAAATTTTGAGATATGTGAATGCGTAGGCCTCTCAGTCATGGTTGTTGGCTCTAATTTTTGGTTCAACCTATCGTTGTTGGCTCTAATTTTTGGTTGAACCTTTTGGTGGAGAATAGTGTGTCCTAGGGAATACTGTAAATTGTTGGTTGAACTTGTTGCTGTTGGCTCTAATTTTGAAATCAGCGTGAGCTACAATTGGCTTTGAACTTTTGAAAACCAGCCGTTGGCTGGAGGTTGAAATTGGCTGGCTGGTTGGTCCAGCCCCAGCACCGGTCAGCCAATTCAGCCCTGCCCAACAGGCTGTATACTCCTGCCGCTCATTTAAGGATGACGCTTCATACCAAACTTTTCGTATAGATGCAACTAGCAGGGTACTCCCTGGTAGTAGTAGTAGGGATGAATTCCGTATCTTTTTCCCGGATCTCAAAACTGGATATAGATCATGATATACATATCAGAAATCTAATTTTGACTATTTAAATTGAAATGCAGTACGAATATTCATATAGGTTTTTGACCCTCTCGGGACGGACAAATATCAGTAAATATCCGTTTTGTTGGGTAGGTCAGATCTAGAAATGCCAAACAGTTTTATTTAGAGTTTCTACACTGATTGTGTGAACCTAAAATGAATTAGATACTAGGAATAGAAAAAAACTAGCTTCTTCTAATTCACTCCACGTATAGAGCCAATGTATGCAGAGTCTGTCATAGAATTATAGGAGAAATATTCGGTCAGAGAATCATTTCTCAACAGGTCAGTTTCCACAGAAAATTTAAAGGAGAAGGCGGATGCGAGCGCCATATAATTACTGGTGTCAAGCCTCTCCTGTAGCAGAGTGGCAGTTAGTGGTCTGTTTAACCGGTGATGACATGTCACTTTGACAGAGTTTCGTGATTCCTTTGAGAGAAAACAGCCTCATCAGGCCTTCTTGGGCTCTTGGCCCATGAATATTTCTAACTTGCAAAGAAAAAAAAACAGCCCATGGATATTTCTAACGTGTATTGGCAACAGGCACATAGCATAAGACGTATAACGTGTATGAAAAAAAAAAGAGCTGTCCGTAAGCGAAAAAAACCATACACGTTATACGTACTCCTATATTGGCAACTTTTTTTTTCATACACGTTATACTTGCAGAAAATCATACACGTTATACGTACTCCTATATTGGCAACAGGTACATAGCATACTTCTTGGGCTCTTGGCCCATGGATATCAACAAAGCACCTAGTTATGCACATGCAGCATCGTTGGTTAACAACTGTCACAACCATGATATGATACAGCAACATGAGAGCTTTTTCACTTGAAAAAAAAGAGCTGTCCGTATAACGTGTATGATTTTTTGTGGTTACCAATATAGGAGTACGTAGTAACAGGCTGTCAGTACAATGAACAGAACTGGGACTGACCAGCTCTCTTTGGTCCATACAACCATTGTTCTTCCAGGGACTAACATTTCATCACAAGCCTATAGAAGTAATCTCTAAACCATAGTGGTGCATAATACAAAATGGACAGAATAGCAGAGAACTGGCCGTAAGCGAACCAAGCTGGAGGGTTCTTCTTTAGAACCGATGCAACCACCTTCGTTGCAAGCTCTTCTGCTGGAGTAGACCCGGGGCCCTGGGAAATCTCTGTCCTGGCTCGGAGCCCTTCCTCGTATTTCTTGTAGTACTTCCAATCATGCGTCTGATCATACTTGGCTGCAGAGGAATTCCCAAGATTCGACTTTGTCCCTCCTGGGGCGACAGTCATGACATTTATGCCGAAGCTTTTTAGTTCAACCCTACAGTGAAGTGAGTTTGTATCAAGTGAGGATGGCAAATATGAAAGAAAGAAATAAAGAAAAAGAAGCCACAAACCTTAAGGTAACAAACTGAAAAGACTTAACAGCACAAGAACAGGACATGTAGTAAAAATACAAAATTTGGATACTGGCATATGTTGCATGTGTTGTTGACTTGTTGAGTATATTGCCACATGATCAAATTATCTGATGTGATACTTGAGACCAGTGATAAAGCAATTGCATCAAGACATAAACGCTAAAGAATATGTGACGCTACTAGCTGTTCTGTATTTGACAACAGTTAAATCCAAAGTTTTTTCATTTAAAACAGGGTGTTTAGAAACAACATCCTAATTCTTCAAAAACAGGGTATCTAGAAGTAATATCCTAATTCATTTAAAACAGGGTATTTAGAAGCGATGTCCTAATTCTTAAGCCTATAACCTATATACGACTTGCCTATTGCCCCTTAAGGTAGCCACACACTCACACTTGGAACTTGGAAGCTTTTCTGATGTCTTCCAATCCAAGTTATAGAATTTAAGCAAGTACCAAAATGTCAATATAAGAATAGGTAATACTTCAATTCACAAACCTCAGTGAGTCACTCAATGCATGAAGAGCAGCTTTGGATGCTGAATACACACCAGCCCATGGTCCAGGTGCCAAAGCGGTAATACTTCCAACATTCACAATTGTACCTTTCCTTCTCTCCATCATGTGAGGAATAACAGCTTGAATCAACCTCATTGCACCTATATATAGTGAAAAGGGGTTCAAGTTATCTAGAAATCAAGCCAATACTGTAACAGAACTTGTGAGAATCAGACAATTCCCTTTTCGATACTAACACAAATGAATACGACGCTTCTGCTCCCAAGCCCTCTCTGCAACAAACTAAAACCCTTCCACAAATCAATTCCCTGTAATCCATGAAACCAGAATCCTACAGAAATCCAGGCCAATAGAAGTCAGCATCCCCCGTCATAACACAAAGATCCTAATCCAAAGTGAAACTGGAGCCAGAGTCATAGCAGTCTCCAATAGTGCATACAACCTTGCAGTCTGCATACAAGCTCTCTGCCAGAGTCTACATAATCTGAAGGTTAGTATACCGATTCTTGCTAATGATGGATACAAGGAACCGCCTGATCTGGTTCAGGAAAGATTTTCAGAATCTAGCTCCAATGTTGGGATTAGTGAAGGTCATGAAGAGAGCGAATTTCACGTCTCAGATGCCTCTTGAGAAGGTGGTGGTACAGGCATTTACAGGTAATAATCCAAAATTAAAGAGGGAGTTACAGGGTTCCTAGGTAATAATCTATGAGGGGTCAGGAGAGAGTGAAAGTTACAGAGAAACCATATTCGCTGGGAAGTGTTGTATATCCTCCTGGTTCTGACAGAGCTTGTGCATGGGGAGAAACCTATTACTAAACTATTTGTGGAATGGAAAGTGTACAGGTATGTGGATATACTATGGATGTGGAACAGTGGATGAACTGAAAGACTTGCTGTTTACAGGGGAGACATTTTGGAGCCAAGTCTCCGAAAGACTGAGCAGCAGAATACTATGATGGCGAGGGACAATCTAAGCTTGTCTGGAAAGCATGGTATGTTGGAATTCAACATTGATGAGAAGGGAGTGTCAATTCAAGAATATCTGTGAATGTGTCTAAGCGTAGCAGGAACTCGGTGTCCGGTAACCCAGTTAACCCCCTGGACAGTTCAAGAGCTTGTCGCTCAGAACTGCTTAAACTGCGGAGGGGTAGGTCCGTAGGGCTCCCTCGGACAGTTCAAGAGCTTGTCGCTCTGTTCAAAGCACAAAAAAACTGAGTTTGGTGTTCTTATAAGAAACACGCACTAAAGGTGACCGAGTAGCAAATTTTAGGTGGAGATTGGGTATTAAACATTGTATTACTGTTGAAAGTGTTGGTACAGGTTGTGGCCTGGCCCTGTTTTTGGCATGAGTCGGTGTTGCTTATTGAAAAACACAGACGTTTTATTGCCGTACATGTCTGTGAGAAACTGAGAACTCTACATCCCCTTGGTTCACAATCACCTTTGTATATAGAGAGCACAGGACGGAGGCACAACACGTGGATTTAATACGGCGCCTCTTTGGTCCCTTGGCTTTTGATCAGTGATTTCAATGAAGTTATGTGGGGCTATGACCACTTCCTGGTTTGTGACCGTCCAGAGAGTCAGATGGCGGCCTTTCGCGCTTACTGATTTGGGGTTTGTGGGGCTCCCTTTTACATACGACACCAGTCAAGATGGGTACGCAAATGTAAAGGTGGGATTGGATAGAGCAGTGGCTGACACGGGTTGGAGGGATATACTACTCTTCACCATCTGGTCTCCTCGTGGTCAGATCATTGTCCTCTTCTGTTAGAAATCAGGAAAGAGAGTTGGAAAAGCATAAACCAAGATTTTTCAGATATGAGATTATGTGGGAGTGCCTAGAGTCACTAGCTATTGAGATAAAGAATGCGTGGTGTACTGATCCAATTAGAGAAGGGCTCGGAGGGATTGTGGCAGCTTTAAAGCATGTGCAGCGAGCTCTATGTTCATGGAGTAAGGAGAACTTCAGAACTGTGCCTTAAGACTTAAATGATTTGCATACAAAATTTGAAGAGATGAAAACGAATCCACAATACAGTAAGGGTGATCTGCGCAGGTTTACAGATAATGATGTGGCTTCAACGGCCTCACATTCCTTGGATGAAGGAAGGCGACTGGACCACAAGTTATTTTCACCGGCATGCAGTCTGGAGAGCCTACAAAAACAAGATCAAAAAGCTTAAAACAGAAGAGGGAGATTGGTGTGACAATCAGTGGCAAGGCCCTGGATTTTTTTTTTCAGGTCTCTGTACACTGGCAATCCAAAAGTGGTTCCAAGTGAGCTGTGAGCTCATTGATTTAATTGATACAAGGATTTCTGACAATATGAATGTTGAGCTGTGCAGGGATTTCACAGCTGAGGAAATTTCAAATGCATTACTTCGGATGGGGCCTCTGAAGGCGGCAGGTCTGAATGGTTTCCCAGCATGTTTTATTTTTTCAGAAACACTGGGATCTGATGAGAGAGAATGTTGTTGCAGCAGTCCAAAAATTCTTCTCTGATGGGCACCTTCCAGTTGGTATCAAGGACACAGCTATTGTTCTCATTCCCAAGGAGCAGAATCCAGAAGAAAAAGATTTCATACCAATCAGTCTGTGTAACATGATATACAAGGTAATCTCTAAGCACTTGGTTAATCGTCTTAGGCCTTTTCTTGAGGATATCATTATCATCTCCCCAAAACAAAGTGCCTTTATCCCGGGAAGACTGATAAGGTACAATGCTCTTTATTGCCTTCGAGTGCATACATGCAATCCAGAAAGGCTCCAGGGAAGACTTTTGTGCTTATAAGTTGGGTTTGTCAAAGGAGTATGATGGTCAGGCCAAATTAGCAGCATGGCAAATTTTGTTTCACTGTAGGGATGCTGAAGAAACTGAGGCGGCTGCTAGCCTGGAGGGTGTCTGTCTGGCGGTGCAATGGCCAGAGATACCAATATCCTTGAGGCCGAGTGTCTCAGTCAAAGTAGTACAGAAGCTGAAGGCAATATTCCATGACAGATCCATGGTGATGCCCCTGATCCAGAAGAAGTTACAGGAAGACTGGGAGAGCACAGAATAAAATAGCACATGAATTAACTCAACTAGCTATTAGGTTTAGTGGGAGTCGTGTTTTCTTTTCAAACTTCCCTGAATCTGTTGATGCACTTATCTGTAAAGATATTACTTAAGTTCTAAGAAAGACCTCCTGTCTGCAATTTTTTTTTAAAAAAAAAACTGTAACAGAACTTGTGAACATAATGGTATCAGGAAAGAAGTAAAGTGTGAACCATCCAAGCACATCAACTAAAGGTAACAAGGTACTCAATTCTCCAACAGCTCAACTAGCTTAAGTAGTAAGTTGGAATTATAATATTATATTCAGTCACTTTGGTTGATGACGACTAATCTCCATGATGAGATAGTAGCAAAACTAGTTAGCAATTCTGTGCTTTGCATCCTCCCAAACACTTCAATAAATGAGTTCAAGAGGTAGTCCTTCACATCATTCTAAAAGATAGATTCAGTGGGTTCATAATCCGTGAGACAATTTTCATTACTCCATTTACCTTCCTATCAAGCATCATATCAAACCTGCACTTGTTACTGTGATCATGCATTTTAAGCACAGGGTATTGCCAATGATGACTGAAGAAGGGTTCTAATTGAACTGCTGACTTCACTGGTTCAGCAGATTTTACTGGATGCAACAGATCCCTTTTCACAGTCATAGGAATCTGACTACATAACCCATTGCTGTATATGATTTACCATTGAATCATGCACAACTAAACACACTCGAGGATGACCCAAATCTAAACCAACTATCTCGCTAACAAGCACGAAATTAATATAGCACTCTACCGAGTTCCCCGAGTTAGGAAATAAAATTCGCTATTTGCAGAAATTTAAATCATTCATTCAAACAACGTCCATAAAGCTATTCCTAATTCTCTGTTTTTGTCTCTATAATCAAACCAAAATGCCCTTAGGTAGATCTAATAAAAAACCTCTCAACTCCTTTATTAACCTCTAATTGCCTAATTCAGATTCCAGGATCCAAAATCTTGTCTTTATTGGAGAACATCACAATCAGGCAATCATGCCAAAACAGCAAACAATGCAGTAGACAGCAAGCAGAACAAAAAAAAACATTTTTTTTAATCCTACCATAGACATTGGTGTCGAAAACCTGGTGGAAGGACTCCATGGGCACCTCGGCGAGTGGCGCGACGAGGTGGATCCCGGCGTTGTTGACGAGCACGTCGACGCGGCCGTGCTCCCGCAGCGCGTCCGCCACGGCGGCGCGCGCGCTCTCGTCGGACCGCACGTCGAGCTCCAGCAGCAGGAACCGCGGGGCGCCGTCGAGGTCGCGCATGGAACCGCGTGACCGCGCCGTGGCCACGACGGCGCACCCGGCAGCCGCGAAGGCGCGCGCCATCGCGTGGCCGATGCCGCCCTCCGAGCACCCCGTCACAAGCACCACTGGCTGATTCCGATCACGGGACGCTGCCACTGCCATCGCTGCGAGGTTGGGATTCGTGGTCCGGGGGCGGACGGGATCCGGTGTCTGTGTCTCGCTGTATCTTTTGCCTCTCTGGGCTCAGCGCAGGACGCCCCGTGTAATAACTGCCATTCGCCGAGCTGCCGTAGCCGCACCAGACGCCAAATTCCCGTGGATTTATCAGCCGGCACAATTAGACTCATTGCTTGATCGGCAGTGTTACAGCGGAGTCTTATTACTCGTTGACGATGATACGGAACGAATTGGAAAGCCACGGGAGAGCCGACACAGGCCACGTTAATTCTCAAACTCTATAAATTACTAAAAAAAAAATTAAAGTGACCTATACACGTGGATAAATTACGTAAAAATAACCTAAAAGACTCCATTGTTGTTTGGATCTAGGGCAGTCTCAATGATGTATTGATGATGGTTTCTATCCTCATAAAATGACTTGTCGCGTAGGTAAAACGCTGACATGGCAACGTAATTAATGAAGAAAGAGAGCAAAAATTCTAGAAATGGTTTCCTTATGAAGAAATCAGGTCTTCTTTTGACCCAATGCACCAAGAAATCATGAAATCGTCATTAGGGAGAAACCACCAGTTTCCAGAGGGCTCGTGCCGCACTCACATTGGAGGAAGAAGATAGAGTTGGGAGAGAGAAAAAAAAATTATTACTCATAGAAACCATGGGTTGGAAAGCAGTACTTTTTTGGTGCGGTATCCTATGTTATAGAAACTACTAGTTTTTTTTTCATTGGGACTGCCCTAAGCTAAGTTAGAGCATGACTTTTTGAAATTGTAATGTGCAAATCAGCTGGTTAAATCCAGTGAAGCCCTCTTAGGCCAATCTAACTTTTTTTCTAAGTGAAAATAATGGGAAAGGCTCATTCAAGTATGAATAAGAAATCAAACCGCACATGATATGTGTAAAACTGCATACGCGCAGCACAGGTTACACAACTACAAATACAAAAACAAAAACGAACATGTATCTGCCTGATTGCTGGGCTGGGGCTGGCTGGCCAGCCCCCTCACATGGCTACTATTTACACGAACCAGCCAACAGTATTTCTCTCTCACATAAACGAACCAGCAACGATATGATCCAGCCAACCGAACAGGCTTATATATACCTTAGCCCTCTACCGTGTATCCCTTCATCTCTTTCCCAACAGCTTGTGCCGTTGTGCGTCCCTGTTACTCGGTGCTTTCTTATCACTTTCATGCGAGGTTCCATTTTAGCCACACCACGCCAAAAAAAAGAGTGCACGGATCTGAATCCTATATTTGTTTATACACACAATTCTACTATCCCAGCGAACTGATCATAGATCAATTAGTTGAGTTCCTATGGTGAACCTGTCCACCCAAGTTAAAATCCTCACCTGTGTGAGAGCCTCTAGAGGCATTGTTAGATGTTAGCTTTTGATAAAAGCTAAGCACATTCATGTTTTCACCTATCTATATACTCTTATAAAGCTAAACCACACAAGATGATTTTTCTCTTCATACAAGGTGTCCACATCATTTCCCACTAAATGACCCCACTAGACGTTTTATCTCTTCATGCAAGGTGTCCACATCATTCTTCACTATTAATTACATAAAATATTCACATCATCTCTATCACGTGCAATACTTTTAATCTTTAATCTATTAACATACAAGTCATCTGCATACGTTATTTGTTTTATCACCCGTTCCCCTATAATGTAATCAAATATTCTATTATTTTTCCTTCTATTTGTTTATCAATTTTTTACCCAATCTGATATAATAGAATAACATGCAAGTCAAATTCATATATATACATAGTATACATAATACCATATAAGTAATGCTATGTATATAATAGATTTATTTTTAAGAAAACATCGCTGTAACGCGTGGGGTATACTTCTAGTTAATGAAACGACACACGACATGCAACAATCTCATGCGTGTTCGAGAAAAAAAAAAGACATTTTCACATCTGACGGTTGTTTCCTGTTCAGAAAATGATCGAGCGTTTGACATTCTTTACTGCGGCCATGTTTAGATTGCAAAAAATTTCAACCCGATGAATAGTAGCACTTTCATCTTATTTGGTAAATATTATTCAATCGTGGACCAACTAAGCTCAAAAGATTCATCTCGTGATTTCGAACTAAACTGTGCAATTAGTTATTTTTTTACCTACATTTAATACTCCATGCAAGCGACTAAAAATTGATGTGATGGAGAGAAAGTGAAAAAACTTGGAATTTAGAGGTGATCTAAACAAGGCCTGCATAATCTTCTAACTGATGGATCATAAATGGCTTGAAATGCACGCCAGTTACATGGATTTCAATGTACCTTCTTTTCTTTCTCATATGCAAATCTTTCGAGGAGAAGGCCGTAGCTGGTCGCTCTGGTGGAGGAGGCAGGTGGGAGGCGCTGTGGAGAGAGAGGCGTGATGGAGAGGAAGGCGAACGGGAGCACACAGTGGATAGGGAGGTGCAGTGGAGAGAAGGCGGGCAAGAGGCACGATGGAGATGGCGGGCGGGATGCACGGCGAAGCGCGCACGGTCGCAGGCTCGCGGCGCTGCGGTGAGTTTTTTCTTTTTGTTTTTTAGAAAACTATGATGGCTAGAGGTGAGTGGATAAGAAATATAACCGGAAGTTATGGCATTGGACGAAGCAACAAAGTAAGATGCATAATTTAGATTGTTGGTGACAGAGCAGTTACTTTTGGTAACAATAAATATTACTAATGCCATTGATATAAAAGCATGAGAAATAAAGTAAACCTGTAAGATGTAGTGAATGCTAAATTGTACTTCGTATTAGGCTAGTCATGCAATTGCGCGAGTTTTACTCTGCTGGCTATGTACTCCGAAAACAATAAAATTCTTCTTGGCAAATTAGAACAACGGACTTCGCTTCCAGACTTGGCCTGAAAGAGGCCCGTCCGTAACCGGGACAGGCCCATGGCGGAAAAGAGGTTGTCGTGGGATGGTACCACATATTCGGCAAGCCGACACTGAACGTCGGACCCAACAAGATCGAGCAAAATCCAACATTTGCATGGGAGACTGCAGACCTGGTGCTGCAAAAGCCAACGCGATGGGGGTTCCGCAGAATTCGGCAGACACGATCGAGTAGATTATACCGTAGATGACCATTAATTAGGCGCTCATAATTATTTATCGTCGACTGTCGTAAGCGTTGTATGAAGCGGCCGACAGCCAACTGGGCTCGATTTCCTGACGGATGACTTTGTTGTACTAGGCCTTGTTTAGATGCCATCCAAATTCTAAGTTTTTTCACTCTCTTTATCACATTAATTTTTAGCCGCTTGTATGGAGTATTAAATATAGGTAAAAAAATAACTAATTACACAGTTTAGTTGGAAATCACGAGATAAATCTTTTGAGCCTAGTTGATCCACGATTAAACAATATTTGCCAAATAAGACGGAAATGATACTATTCATCGGGTTTAAAAAATTTGCAAAATGAACCCGGCCCTAGTCTCCTATATACTATAAGCGTAGTTTAAGTACTGCTGCACAGAGGACAAATGTCGCCGCGTGGGAGCCTGTGTCTCACGCTGTCCAAGTGTCAAACACACTGCATATTCATAGTATTCTGGTTGGAACTTGTGACACACTGCATGCGTTGTCAGCTAAAGCTCAACTTTGGAAGCCTAGCGTGGAAAGAGCAGCAAGACTTGGAATCTGTAATTAGCATGTAGTAGGGAGGAAATATCAGTAGCAAACATAGGACTATGTAGAACCAAATAAAGATGGAGAAAAGGAACTGGTCCGTTTTCTTTTCCCTATTTTCGTCCATCTCTATCAAACAAACAGGTACATATGCATGGTCTGCCCTGCAAGCTTCTTATTCAAGGCAGTGGCGGAGCCAGGATTTGAAACTTGGGTATTCCCACTTCCATCTCATAAAAAAATCGAATCCGTAGGCTTAAAAATTTTGGGAAGCAAGGCTGAAAGGCTGATTTTTTTTTCTTTTTTTCTTTTTTGGGCTAAATTGAGTGGAAATGCTATACATAATGTTGTATTATACATATAAGTATATACTCATATATACATTAAGATATCCCAAAATAGTTGGGTATTCCCGGGAATACAAGGGAATACCCTTGAATCCGCCCATGATTCAAGGAGGAGGAAAGGGAAATTAAAGTAACAAAAAGGCCTATCTTAGCCGAAAGTCTGAACTGAAACCACTTGACTTCAAGATGGACAGGAGTAAAATTCTGAAATTCCATGCATGCCTGCAGGCTGCAGCCACTCAGATGCCTAACGGGTGCATCAGTAGCTAGTAGCTGCTGCTGCATCTACAGGAGCTCAAGAAGAAGCTCCTGTACTTCCGCCAACTTTGGGATGAACCTTCTTCTTCATCAGCCCAAAGAGGCTGCTGCCTCCTTCTCCCTTGTTGCTACCAGCTGCAGCCTCTTTGGCGGCTTTCTTCTCCGACGATGCACTAGCGCCGGCCTTCTTGTCTCCTTGTGCCGCCGCCACTCCGCCAGCGGTGCTCGCTTCTGCCCTCCTTATCTCCTCTTTGCAGGCGTTCTTCCGTACGTAGGCCTCCACGAAATCTCCTGTTATCATGGACGCCATATCCCCTGTTTCTCACTCTTGCTCTTCTCTCTCTGAGTTCCTCAAGAGCCTGCCTATAGCTATAGAGAGAGTGTATTTTTCCCTTGCCCAGTTGCCCGTCTCTCTTGTAGTTGCGTTTGTGTACTACTCCCAGAGAGAGTTATAGTCATAGACTATATGTATACCCCCAGTTCTGTAGCGCAAACTTGGCATGCAAGGAAGGTAAATTTGCGTGTAGTTGCGGTGAGCTTGACTTGACAGGATTTGTGAGATACCATACCACGGCATGATTTTGACTATTGTGCCGGGGTCGGTTGGATGACTATTTTCAGCCTTTGTCACATCAAATGATTACCATATTATTAAATATAGATTAATTATAAAACTAGTTTTTTTTAAAAAAAATTATAAACTAGTTGCATAGATAGAGATTAATTTGCGAGACAAATCTATTAAGTCTAATTAGTCCATGATTTGACAATGCATACAATAAACATATGCTAATGATATATTAATTAGGCTTCATAGATTCATCTCATAAATTAATCTTTATCTATGTAATTAATTTTATAATTAGCTCATATTTAATCTTCTTAATTAGGGGCTAATTAGTCCATGATTTGACAATGCATACAATAAACATATGCTAATGATATATTAATTAGGCTTCATAGATTCATCTCATAAATTAATCTTTATCTATATAATTAATTTTATAATTAGCTCATATTTAATCTTCTTAATTAGGGGCCTAACTTCCTATACGAACTAAACTTTAGTCATCGCGATAACGATACGTCGACACTGTTCAGTGTCTGAGACTGCTGTATCATGCACTGGATCTGGACTTGTGGTACTACTCTGGTAGCAGCCTGCAGTACGTCAGTCTCTTGATTGGTGGCACTTCTGTCATTCTGTGTAGTCGTAGTCAACTCTTCCGTCCCAAAATATATATTATTTTTATTTTTTGATAAACAACTTTGATAAATTACATATTAAAAAATAATGTTTATGGTATAAAATTAGTATTATTGGAAAGATCTTTGAATTTAGTTTTTTAATAAATTTATTTAGAGATTTAATGTTACACGTATTTTCTATAAATCAAATCAAACTTGTGGTATAAAAATCCGAAACGAGATAATTTGGGACATAGGAGGTAGACTGTCGAGAGAATATCGTCGGCAGTCCATCGAGGGGTATCCCATGATGGTAGATTTATCGGTGGGGGTGCGCGTAATCATAAACCGGATTGTGACACAAGGCGCAAAGACAACGGTTTAGACAGGTTCGGGCCGTCTGATCGACGTAATACCCTACGTCCTGTCTTTTGTGTATTGTATTTATCTGGACAACTAAGTAGCTTATCCGCTAGGGGACCCCTGCCTCTCCTTATATAGTCTAGATGGACAGGGTTACAAGTAAAATATTCTATTTGGTACTATACAATGTCTTGCGGTGCACGCCGAGCAGCGTCGTGCACGCCTTGATCTTGTGGGCTGGGCCACCTCCAATGGTGCGGCCCATGTCTTAGGGGCCATACCCCACAGCTAGTCCCCGAGCCTGACAGTAGGTGATACAGTCACGTGGTGCCAGGGTCAGAAAGTATAAGACCAACTGAGCAGGTAGCCAGTCCCCGGGCGTAGCCTCGAGATGAGAACAAGCACATTCACTGCAAGGTGAAGTATGTCCACTTAGTCCCCGTGCCTGCTGAAAGATGAAGAATAAATCTTGTAGCAGGGTTAAAGAAAAAGAAGTCTGAAAGCTTGCCGACATCGTCTGATATGAGCGTATCAAGACCCCAGACGTGCTGCCCAAGATCAGCACCCTAATCTAAACAGCATGGAGCAGTTTGATAGCACACCGATGAGACGTAGCAAGATCCGACCACCCTGGAGTCCTGGCGTAGCCGGCGATGTCCGAGCACCGAGGAGCGAGAAGTCCCCGGCGTCGCTGGCGATGATCGAGCACCGAGGAGCGAGGAGTCCTAGGCGTAGGTGGCGATGTCCGAGCACCGAGGAGCGAGGAGTCCTCGGCGTCGCTGGCGATGACCGAGCACCAAGGAGTGAGGAGTCCCCGGCGTCGCTGTCGATGACTGAGCACCGAGGAGCGAGGAGTACCCGGCGTCGCTGGCGATTACCGAGCACCGAGGAGCGAGGAGTCCCCGGCGTCCCTGGCGATGACCGAGCACCGAGGAACGAGGAGTCTCTGGCGTCGCTGGCGATGACCGAGCACCGAGGAGCGAGGAGTCCCCGGCGTCGCTGGCGATGACTGAGCACCGAGGAGCGAGGAGTCCCTGGCATCGCTGGCGATGACCGAGCACCGAGGAACAAGGAGTCCCCGGCGTCGCTGGCGATGACCGAGCACCGAGGAGCGAGGAGTCCCCGACGTCGTCGGCGATGACCGAGCACCGAGGAGCGAGGAGTCCCTGGCTTCACTAGCGATGACTGAGCACCAAGGAGCGAGGAGTCCCCGACGTCGCTGGCGATGATCGAGCACCGAGGAGTGAGGAGTCCCCAGCGTAGGTGGCGATGTCCGAGCACCGAGGAGCGAGGAGTCTCCGACATCACTGGCGATGACCGAGCATCAAGGAGCGAGGTGTCCCCGACATCGCTGGCGATGACCAAGCACCGAGGAGCGAGGAGTCTCCAGCGTTGCTAGCGATGACCGAGCACTGAGGAGTGAGGAGTCACTGGCGTCACTGGCGATGACCAAGCACCGGGGAGCAAGGAGTCCCCGACATCACTGGCGATAACCGAGCACTGAGGAACGAGGAGTCCCCGACGTCGCCGGCGATGACCAAGCACCGAGGAGCGAGGAGTCCCCGACGTTGTTGGCGATGTCCGAGCACCGAGGAGCGAGAAGTCCCCGGCATCGCTGGCGATGATCGAGCATCGGGGAGTAAGGAGTCTCCGGCGTTGCTGGCGATGACCGAGCACCGAGGAGTCCTCGGCGTAGGCGGCGATGTCCGAGCACCAAGGAGTCCCCGGCGTAGCTGGCAATGTCTGTGCGGTGAAGTGTGCCCACTTACTCCTCGAGCACGAAGAAACCGAGCGCTGAGGAGTCCTCGACGTAGCTGGCGATGAAGCACGAGCAACGAATAGTCTAGTCAACTGGTCGGCAGCGAAGTGAGCATTGAGTAGAAGCGAGCGTCGAATAGTCCGATCAACTGGTCGACGATGGAGTCCATGAACCAAGCAGTCCAACCAGTTGATCGGTGGAGAAGTCCGAGCACCAGGTGGTCTGATCACCTGGACGATGATCCTGCAATACAAACATGTAGAACGGGTAGGACATGATGTACAAATAAATGAGCTCTAGAGAAAAATCAACAATGGTGATGAAACGGCGTATGTAGTTCAACGATCAGTTGGCGTGAAAATATATTTATGTTTAATATAAACCGCCCGAATAGTTAGTGTGTAGCTGAGTCTCTAGCCCTAGCTAGCCCATTAACCATAACGCAGAGCGCGGAGCTCGTGCACGTGTAGGAGGAATAGGCATGACCAAGGAGCCACTGCCGACCACCCATAACGTAGAGCGTGGAGCCCGTAGCATGTGTAGGGAGGAGCTAGAGATAGGGCCGTCTCTAGAGGCATCCGAGCATCAACAAGACTGTTCGGGGTTTAGAAAATCGTTTGGAGAGCAAATATGGAGAAAACAGTTCAGAGAAATATTATGGCGATATACAAAGAATGTAGAATATTTAGAAGAATATTAAAACGTGACTTAGCTTTAGATAGAATGTCTGGTCAGCGGCGTATGGCGTTATCTGGTCGGCGACGCGGGCAGCTCACTTAGCGGCTCGCTTGACTGCTCGGACAGCTCGCTTGGTGGCTCGATGCAGTCGGACGGGCACGTGGAGTTGTAGTTGTAGTCGTTGCATCCGTGCGTGTGCATATGCATAAAAGCCTCAATACTTGATTAGCTTGCATACAGCTGTACGGGCTCAGTTTGCAATGCATGCTTTGTAGATGAACATGGGACCGCATAGCTTTCTCCTCTGTTGATTGCGTCGAAGCCATGATGACGTTGAGGTCTTGATCTTCGAGGGTTGTTGCCGCTGCTATAGATGGATTTGTACTCCTTCCCATACGTCGGCACAGTGTTGGATCTTGACGTAATACACACGTGCATCATCCTGTACCTGAGCGATGCATGCATGCAGATACTTGTACATGCAAGAAGCCAAGTCCTGACCGGCTTGCATGCTGCTACATGTTGTCCGATCTATTTATGTCTTCATGTTCTCGTTCTTGATGATGGATTTCTGATTAATGGCGGGACGTCGAGTGCTGGAAATGACGGCGAACGTTGATCCTTGGTGGGAACGTCGATCCTCGAGAGTCTTCTTTTGTCACTGGTGTAGATGGATTTGATGACGGCTACCGCGCACGATGTTGAACACCGCCGCCAATTCGTCTTAGATGTTGTTGAAGGAGGCCGTTGCAGCAAGATGGTTTGCCGCAACGACATTGGTCTTGAGGTACACCATCTGGTTCGCCATGGATCAGCATGCACACCCCCTACCTGGCGCACCAACTGTTGACAGAATATCGTCGGTAGTCCACCGAGGGGTATCCTGCGATGGTAGATTTGTCGGTGGGGGTGCACGTAATCAGGAACCAGATAGTGACACAAGGCACAGAGACAGCGATTTAGACAGGTTTGGGCCATCTGATCGATGTAATACCCTACATCCTATATCTTTGGTGTATTGTATTGATCTGGACGATCAAGTAGCTTATCCGCTAGGGGACCCCTGCCTCTCCTTATATAGTCTGGAGGGACAGGGTTACAAGTAAAGTATCCTATTTGATACCATACAATGTCTTGCGGTGCACGCCGAGCAGCGCTGTGCACGCCTTGATCTTGTGGGCCAGGCCACCTCCGATAGTGCGGCCCATGTCCCTGTAGAAACGTATCCGCCACCTGTTCAGTGTGGAGGTGGTTTTGATCAAGATTTAGGAGACTCGCTCGCTCGTTTAGCGGTCCGGGAGTCGTTTCTGCTAAGGTTTGGTCTCGGTGGCTTTCAACGTCTATCTCTAATAATCCGTGGAGACAGGAAGAAGGGCATCAATGAAATTTCATAGAAGTCTAGATGTTGGATTCTTGTGGGTGATATTATTGGCCCTTTAAGAATTTGAGATGTGTTGGAAATAATGGGCAACACTAATAATGCACAACTACTCTCTCATCTAGTGGTAGATGAATTCTGAGGACAATTTCGACATGGGATAATTAATAAACAATGCACAAGTGGCACCATATAATGAAGAACGTTCGCTTGGCAAGCAGAGCACTAGAGATTGTTGCTTTGGGCACTTTCATCAAGAATGGATGGAGCTAGAGTGTTCACTTAGCGAGCAGGGCGCTAGCTGGTGATCGTTCTTAAATAATCTGCTTATGATTTTTTCTCGAATATGCAAAAGATTTATGTACCATTGTAATTAAGAAGAGTTTAATCATACATGACACGCTTCTAATGAGAGCCCTAGGAGGGTTTACAGTTGTGATTGAACCTTCTTAGCAGACTGTTTTGAACTTTGATATTACATAAAAGTAAACAACCGAACTAAGAGCAGCGCAGTAACCTATGGAGCTAGGCGTCTCCGCTGCTGGCTGTGCGACCCTACTCCATTATCCAAGAAGAGTCTTCTACTAGTCCTAGCATTGGTCATCGGGAATAGCTCATCCAAAACTTCCACTTCGCTCGACGTCAAGTTCCCTGTGAATAAGTCATCGTATGCTCGCTTGGACGCGGATGAAATTGGAGCTGCCGGCGGTGCAAAGCCCTTCTTCTGCAAGAGGAGCACCTTGCCCTACTTGGAGTTCGAAATGTGCGCCAATGGCTGAGCGGCAATCTGTCTGCTCCTTTTTGGCAGGGGTTGCCTTGTGGTTGCCACCTTCTGCCTTGGTGGACTGGCGATTAATGGCGACATTCGCTTGAGCTACACCTCCTCGGTGAACCGAGTGAGACGCCAGGCAGCTTCGCGTGGTGTGGGCATCGCATCGTTATGGGTGGTGCAGTCATCTGCGACATCGGGTTGTCTCGCTGGTGGTGCCATGAGTTGTGGCGGCCCCTGCACTGGCGACAACATAGACAATCTCGTCATCCACTGAGTAGCCGTTGTCAGGGAATATGTGTCCACCACTGGTGTTTAACCTCTTGAGGGGCTGCCGCTACCGCCTGAGGAGGCAGACACTCAGGTGTTGCTGCTCTCATTGGCCAGTTGAAAGTCCTAGTTTAGTTTTGGATAATTGATGAAACATATGCACTAACCTTTGTCATGAGTTGTGATATGAGTTAGGTTGGTGCAATCCAAGTGTGGAGCATTATGGCACTCAAGAGGTGGTGATGATCACATGAAACGATGAGATAGCCACATGTGATGATGATCAAGTGCTCAACTTGGAAAAGAAGAAAGAGAAAAATAAAACCCTATGGAGATCAAGGCAAAGGTATAATTAGGGGTTTTGTTTCGGTGATCAAGACACTATACAGAGTGTGATCACGTTTAGGGTAGATGGATGTACTATTAAGAGGGGTTCTTAACTAGATAATTCGGTCATCTAGTGCCACTAGGTGTTGGACTTCATGCATTGCATTTAGGCTTAGTGCACATCAGAGAGCAAGTGAAATAGTTATCGAAAATGTTTTGAAATGCTAACTTGGCTCTAACATGTTTTGGGAAAACACTTTATGGGTTAGCAACGCTTGCAAAGGAGTGTTAGACTGCATGTGGATCGAATTGAGAATCGAAAAATGTAGCTAATGGAGGTGTTTGCCTCGGGGTGGTCATCGCCATGGCAGGGGCGGTGCATCGCCCTGGCCTGTCTGGTGACCAGCTGATCGAGGCCGAGAGACACTGGTGCTAGGGCTAGCACCGCCACCCCTAGGGCAGTTCCCATCTAAATGTGGCTGAGAGCAGCAAGTTGAAGGGTGAGCATCGGTGTGTCTGGTGTACACCGCCAGGTGCACGGCGGTGCACCGCCATGGGCACCGTCGCCCTTGTCTGGTCTCACCGCCCTAATTCACCCGAGAGCAGCGCAAACGAAGGTGGGCGCCGCCATAGTCATCGCCATGGGGTGGCGGTGCACCGCCCTATTTTTCCAGAGACTCGGTTTTCTGGGGCATAGCTAGGTGGTCACCACCACCCTATCCAGTGCCCCAACGGCTAGTTTGTAGCTATTGGTTTTTGACCATTAGGGAGATCACCGCCATGTCCGATGCCAGGCACTGCCCTGTCCGATGACCTCGCAAAAATAGCTCCAAGGGGTATAACGGCTCTATTTTCTAGTGTGGCTATAAATAGAGGGTGTGGCCGGACTTAGCCACTCACTTGCGACCTCATACACTTGTGCACACCCTTTGGAAGCTGAGCAACACACTCCACTCACTTGTTCACTTGATTTCATCATCTTGAGTGAGATTGGAGAGCCTCTAGTGCATTGCATTGAGTTGCATCATCTTGTGGCACTAGTTGGGTGATTTGGGCTGGTTGTGGGCTTATTACTCTTGGTGTTTGCCGACACCTAGATGGCCCAGTGATTGGAGGATCGTTGAGCAGAGTTGGTGATTGTCTCTAGCCTCGATTGGTTGCTTGTGAGGGGTCTTGTGCCTTCCCCGGCGGAGTGCCAAAGGCAACTCTAGTAAATTGCTCATGTCATTGAGCTACCTCACTTGTGGGTAGGTTCTTGCGGTGCCATTTGTTGGTGAGGTTTGTGCAACACCTCTTAGCCATCGAACCACCAAGTGTTGGTCGACACAACAGGGACTAGCGTGCCGGCAAGCACGTGAACCCTAGGAGGAAAATCTTGTGTCTCTTGTGTGATTGGATTTTCTCTGGTGATTGATTGGCTTCATCTTATGATTGGTTCATTCCTCTTCATGGTGGTATAATCACCCTACTAACTCTTTTACATTCCCTACAAACTAGTTGTTAAGCTCTTTAGTGTAGTTAGTTTTTGAGAGCTTGTTAGTTTGGCTAGTGTGGTTCTTTAGTTAGTCTTTGAGAGCACACTAGCTTAGTGAGTAGTGACCTAGCTTGTTGTGTGCCTAGTGATCATAGCAACTAGAATTATTGGTATAGATGACTTGCAACCCTTGTAGAGCTAGAGCAAAATTGCATTACATCATTTGTTGTACTAATCAATTGCTCTAGTACCTTGTAGAATTTTTAAATAGGCTATTCACCCCCTCTAGCCATATTAGGACCTTTTCAAGTGGTATCAAAGCCGTGGTCACCATTTGATTAAAGGTTTAACAACCTTGGTGTCAAAAGATGTCTCAAATTGTGTTCAACCATATAGGGGGCAAACCACCGTTCTTTGATGGTACATGCTATGACCATTGGAAGAGAAAGATGAAGATGTATCTTGGTTCAATCAATGACCAAGTGTGAGATGTGACCAAGAGTGATTTTGTGATTCTTGATCCGGACTGTCGACGAAATATGGTCGGCAGTCTACCTAGGGGTATGCCCAAGGTAGTAGATTATCGGCAGACAGATGCGCAAGCCCCAAACAAGACGGTGACGCAAGACAGACACGAGGTTTTATCCAGGTTCGGCCGCCAATAAGGCGTAATACCTACGTCCTGCGTCTGATTTGTATTGCTGTATGTCAATGAGAGATGTTTTTTAGAGGGGTCCCCTGCCCGCCTTATATAGTCTGGGGGGCAGGGTTACAGATCTGGAAACTAATCCTAGTCAGTTACAATTGCCATATGTAGCCGGACAAGAATTCCTATTCTAACCGACCAGGATCCTGCTTGGTCGCCAAATCCGTCTTGATTCCTTGTGCGGGACTCCGATCAGGTGGACCGAGCCGCACGTCGTTTTTCGGGTGGACTGAACCCATCGATCCGGGCCAGCCCAAGCTTAGCCGTAAGGGTATAGGGGTTAATACCCCCACAGCTAGTCCCCGAGCATCATGTATTATGCTGCGACACACCATTTTCACCTTCTCCGACAAGCGAGGCTTGGACCCTTGATGCCTCCGACCACCGTCATCACCGGAGAAGTAGGTTGTCCGAAGAATGTATGGTGCTCTTATAACAAAAAGAAAAGATTTCTGTCCTGAGAAGTGTGCCCACTTGTATTTCTGAAAAGAAATGTAAGTGGTCTTGAAACATAGCGTCCTTGAACATCAGAAGCGTAGGGGTCGAAAAAACAAACACATTCACCGCAAGGTGAAGTGTGCCCACTTAGTCCCCGAGCCTGGTAGGAGGTGACGTAGGCACGTGGTGCCAGGGTCTAAAAAGAATTCATAGTTTAGTTGAAAACCGAATTGCCATACAGGCAAACATGATGCACCGGCAGGTGCATCGTACCGACATAGTCCCCGAGCTTGCTGGAAGACAAAGCATGAGCCTTGTAGCAAGGTCTAAAGAAATGTCTCTTAACTGTATGTGAGTACAAATCACATGTAGTCAAGGAGAACCATTATTCAAGCAGTGGTCGGGGCAGTCCCCGAGCATATTAATAATCCTTTTAATCATTCAAAGCTCAAGGGCCGATTCAAGCAAACACATTCACCGCAAGGTGAAGTGTGCCCACTTAGTCCCCGAGCCTGGTAATGGGTGACATAGGCACGTGGTGCCAGGGTCTAAAAAAGAAACTCCGCTGAAGTTAAGAATCAAATTACCGTACATGCCAAACGAGATACACCGGCAGGTGCGTCGTACCTACGTAGTCGCCGAGCTTGCTGGAATGCAAAGCATGAGCCTTGTAGCAAAGGCCAAAATAAATGTCTCTCAACTGTATGTGAGTACAAATCACATGTAGCCGAGGAGAGCAAAACTCCAAGAAGTGGTCGGGAGAGTCCCCGAGCACAGCAATTGTCATAGCAGCTCCTGAATATGGTAATAGTCGGAGCAGCCCCCGGGCACAACCGTGGTCGGAGCAGTCCCCGAGCACAAAAGTGATCCGGACAGTACCCGAGCATGGTAGTGGTCTGGGCCGTACCCGAGCACAATCAGAGCAAATCCACGATCGCGTGCGCTGCTTGTACTATTATTTGGTGTAGTTATTTTTCTCTACTCTCCGCCAAGTCCAGTCTGACCAGTCTGACACGTCTGGTCAAAAAAGTAAATAGGTATAGTACGTCATTCTGTCTTCTTATTCTTATTTTTTATTTTTTGGCAAACAGTCGGTGACACCTGTATTGAGGTGTGTCAGTGTGGGCCCTCTTACACCATCAACAAAGAGGCGTGTACACTGTTAACGAAGGAGCGCGTTTATTGGCGCAGATTTCGAGGTTGTGTGAACAACCGTCTGCGGCGCGTGCGCATGACTCCCAATATCCTCGGGAGAACGAAACGACGGTGCCCCTTTTGCTTTATATAATGTAGGTCTGGTAACTTACCCGCACCATTCCCCATTGTCATCCGCCGCCGCAACCTTCTTCTTCCTCCTGCCAAACCCTATTCCCCAAAAATCATCACCAATCCCCTCGGTCTCCCGCATCCACCCACTTAGTAAGGACGAACTAATGGCGAAGAGAGACGCCCAGAAGAAAGGCGGGGTCATGGCGAAGGAATGGTGGAAGTCGCGGAGCAACGAGCAAACCATCGAGGACCTCGTCGCCATGGGAGTGCTCCACAACAAGGCACTTGCGGGATGGCGTGCACCCGAAGGAGAAAGCTTCCCCGATCCACAACCAGGTGAAATTGTGGTCTTTGAAGATTTTTTCAAACGGGGTTTTGGGATTCCAGTGCACCCTTTCCTTCAGGGTCTCTGCTTGTACTACGAGATTGGGATTTGCAATCTGCATCCCAACTCGATTCTTCTCGTCTCTACCTTTATCCATCTCTGCGAGGCGTATGGTGGCTTCCAGCCCCATTTCGACCTCTTTCGCCACCTGTTTTGCCTTCGGAAAAAGGGAAGCGGTGGCTCGAAGATCGCCGGAGGCGTCTACCTGAACCTGCGCGATGGAATGAAGGCTCAATACCTGCACTGCCCCTGGAACACCTCATTGGACGAGTGGTACAAGAAGTGGTTCTACATCCGTGAAGAGCCGAACACCATCACTCTGTGCGATGTGGGACTGATTCCAGAGAAGAAAAGCAGCTGGTCGGAGAAGCCCGACAACTTGGAACAGATCACCGAAATACTCGGGTTGATTCCGTGGGGAAGGCTTGATGGCCCGAGCGTTGTCGGCAACTTTATCAGCCAAAGAATTCAGCCGTGCCAGAAAAGGATTCACCCCGGATTCGAGTACCAAGGAGGCGCTGATCCGACGAGGACCAGAAAGGAGCCGCTCGACAAGCTGGAGATCAAGGCCAGGATTGGAGAGCTATTCAACCTGGCCGATCCCAATTATGTTGCACTAAACGCCATTGAACACGCCTTCAAGCTGGCTCGCCCTCCCCCAAAGGTAAATGACGCCTCCTTTTAACTGTAAAGTCATGTTGCATCAAGAAAATAACTGTCTTTTCCTTCATTTTGTGTCTCAGTATAATGGCCGTGACCGGGCAGGAGTGTTTGTGTCGCCTCCCCCCGGTGTAGAATGGCCGTAAGCTACTGGACCAACCGCCCAGACCAGCGCCAGGACCGACGGCATTCACTGGGCGGTACTCGAGACCGTTGAGGACGCCTCGACCAGAGCCGCCGGCAAGCGTCCGGCTGCCAGCAAACGACGCCAAGCCATCATCTCCCAGTCGGACGACGAAGCAGAGGATGCGGACATCTTCCGGCTCGTCCCCCGAAAGAGGAGAAAGCAGGTGGGGGCCGTCGGAGCAGGGTGGCTCCTCTGTGCCAGCAGTGGTCACAGCACCGACCACGGCAACACAGAGCACAGACGAAGGGAACATGCCGCATCATCCTTCGACGCCCGTACCGGAGGTTGAACAAGTCCCGGTGGAAACTGCCGAGCAAGCAGAGCAGGGGCGGTCGAGGAGACGTTCCTTCGCCACATCCTTCCGCAAGTCAAAACTGTAAGTATATATATTTTGGATGTAAGCTTTGCATTTTGCATTGGATAACATTGTCTTCTGAATTTGTCTCTGAATGTATTAGATCGGCGTCCACCGAAAGCCCCGACCAGCTAGCTGGGTGCGGAACGTCCTCTCCAAAAACGGCGGGACAAACTGCTCAGCAACCAGCCGTGGAGGAGCCCATGGCAGGGACTCTGCCTGGGCCTCAGCAGGCGGACGACCAGACGCCAGTCCCCGAGCAGAATACAAGTGCTCCGAGCACAAACCCTGATGAGGCGGATACCACAGCACCACAGGAGCTGGACCTAGCCGAGGGGCAACAGCCAGAAGTTGCCCAGAACAAGGCTGCCGACGCGACGGCTCGTGGGAAAGCCCTGGTGGTCGTGGAGTCTGCGAACTCCGGACCACTGCCGCCTCCCGAACAGGAGGCTGAAGAGGATGAAGTGGAAGAAGTCCTGGGGCGTCCTCAAGATAGACGACAACATGTATATGTGTCGCGCTATCGGAACGACGAATGGGTCATGCATGAGGAGATCCCAGAGGCCGAGGAAACCTTAAGAGTTGAACGAGCGGCCAAACGCCTGGTGACTGAAGTCCAGGTATATTTGGCTTTAGTCCTTAAACCTGTTGTGTAGTCGATCTGTCTGACGTAGCTTGTCTGTATGCAGGACGTGATGAAAACTGCAAGGTACCGAAAAAGGTGCTTCGACCAGATAGAAGTAGTCATGAAGACCAATAAGGAGCTGACGGCTGAAGTGGAACGCCTACGGCGCCAACTTGAAGCCACCGACCAGGAGAGGACAAATCAAGAAGCACAGAACCAAAACCTGGTCGGCCAGCTCAAAAACAAAGAGCAGGAGAAAACAGGTAAGTGTTCACCGTATCATAGCAAGTGCTGAACTTGTGGTTTTTTTTTTGTTCTCGACAGTAATAGCTGTAATGCAGGTTTAGAAACTGAAGTGACCCGCCTCCAGGGGGAGAACAGCCACGCGCTTGCAGAATGTGGTCGCCTGAAGGAGGACAACGAGAAATTGGCACGCCGCCAGTCGGAACTCCAAGACCACACTAACAGAATGAAGGACGACCTGAAAAGTAAGCACTCCAGACCGCCTTGCTCATTCAATTGCCCACATTGCCTTGCCGTGTCATCACGTTTGATGTCTTGTAATGTTTTCAGTTTTGAAAGTCAATGCCAAGAGGCACCTTGAGGCCGTGATCAAGGAGCGTGACGACTGGAAAGCACAATGCCTTAAGGCCGTCGAGGAGCGGGACACGTGGAGCAAGCGGTGCCAAGAAATGGCAACTGGCATTGTGCCCGTCCTCGACCTTATCGACCCGGTGCTCACAGAGGAAGAGCTAAGGACGCCTCAGCTCGGATTGGTCGAGAGGTGCAAGCAAGCATGGGGATGGTTCCAAGACTTCGTGAAGGAGGCGGGCGAGTACACGGGCGCCCATGTGCTAAGCATGGTGCGTGCTCACTACCCCCTGATTGATCTCAAACGCTTGGAAGCTGGGTACCCGAAGGAGATAGACCCAGACAAGGCCGAAGAGCTCCGGACGGCCCAGCTGGACTTGTTGTCAAGGATAATTGGCGATATTAACCTGTGCGGAGGTGGGACAGCACCTGTGCAAGGTATGCCATCGACAAGCCAGCTGGAAATGTCATCAGCTGCAAGCCAACCAGCGAAGCCTGCGGTCTCGACCAGCCAGGCACCGGTGGGGCCATCCCCTTCAGCTTGACTAGCTCTAGAGTCCCCGAGACTCGAGTAGGGTATCGGAGGCGGCGAGCAGTAAATGCCATGCGCCCCGACCAGCCAATGTAATAGGCTTAGAGCTGTAGAAGGAGGATATAGTTGTGTTATTGTAAACTTGAGCCTTTTCAGGCAAGCTTGTAATAACGTAACTGTATATCATTATAAGCTTATTTGTTTTATACAAAACGCACTTTAAGCTTGAAACTTTTTGTTGGTGTAACTAAGTGGGAACGTGTTAACGTTCTGTTTTAGTTGTACCGTTTTGCTCGACACGTCATCCTGAAAAGTTTGTGCGGCCCTAGTCTGGCATGTGGTCGGAGTATGAGGTACTATGACCTGTGCATACGTGGACGCAGACAAGTCAAACCAGAGGGGACCTGCCGATCACCCGCAACGCAGAGAGCAGATCCCGTGCACGTGTTGGGAGGAACCGGAGACAGGGCCTGCTCCGAAAACCGTAGAAGGAGTGGTGGTCGGCTTGTACTGCCTTAAGTTAGAATAACCATAAAATTCGGAGTGACACATTAGAGTGGTCGGAGAAATCATAGTTGCTTTAGTAAAGTAAATCGAAAATACAAGTAGAGTACATATCTCAGCAGTTAAGCATAGAAACGTCTAAGCTTGTCGATGTGCCATGAGTTCGGTATGTCCGTGCCGTCGAGATGAGCTAACCTGTAAGACGTTGGACGTGTGACTTCCTTGATCATGTAGGGTCCCTCCCATGGGGTTGCGAGTTTGTGGACGCCAGCCTGGTTCGTCTTCCACTTCAGGACTAAGTCCCCGACCACGAAGAAACGCTCTTTAACGTTCTTGTTGTAGTACCTGCGCAAAACAGCAAGGTATTTGGCCGTGCGTACGCAGGAATCAAGCCTTTTCTCTTCTGCGCTGTTGACTTCTAGCTCCCGTACTTCGTCGACCTTGCCTTCGTCGAAGTTCTCTACCCGTGCTGATCTGAAAGCTATATCTGGTGGAAGGACTGCCTCAGCGCCGTAAACCATAAAGTATGGTGAGACACCGGTGTTACGACTGGGCTGAGTTCGGAGGCCCCAGACAACGGCTGGTAACTCCTTGAGCCATCTTCCAGGAGCTTTATCATTTTCTCTGTACATCCTCTTCTTCAATGCGTCCAAGATCATGCCATTTGCCCGCTCAACTTGTCCATTAGCTCTAGGATGTGCCACCGAGATGTATTTTACAACTATGCTCCTTTCATCGCAGAAGTCCTAAAAAGCGTTCCCGGTGAACTGAGTACCCAGATCAGTAATGATGCTGTTGGGCACGCCGAAACGGTGGATGACCTGGTCGAGGAATGCAACGGCTTTCTCTGAGGACGCCTGTACTAGAGGCATGTATTCAATCCACTTAGAAAACTTATCAATTAGCACGAAGACGCATGTAAATTTCCCAGGAGCTGGTTTGAAAGGCCCGATCATGTCCAGTCCCCAGCATGCAAAGGGCCAGGAAGCTGGAATCGTCTGGATCTCATGTGCTGGTACGTGGATTCTCTTGGAGAAGAACTAACAACCTTCACAGCGGCGGACTAGCTTCTCTGCGTCGGCCACTGCTGACGGCCAATAGAACCCTGCTCGGAAAGCCTTACCGACCAGTGTTCTTGAGGCCGCGTGGTTGCCGCAGGAACCGGAGTGGATTTGATCTAGGAGGTGCTTGCCTTCCTCCTGGGTTATACATTTCATCAAGATTTCCTCCTTAGCGTTTTTGCGCCATAACTTGCCATTGACGAGCAAATACTGCTTACTACGACGCATCAGGCGCTCATTTTCTGTTCGATCGATATAACCGCTACCATCTGTCAAGTACTTGATGAAAGGCGTTCTCCAGTCCGGCTCTTGCGTGGTCGGAAGCGGCTCGGTTGTGCTCGGCACCGGAACTGTAGCCACTAATTGCTGGTCTGAAACTTTGTTGGTCATTGAATCTTCGTCTTCAATGGAAGGCGTGAGCAGGTCCTGGACGAATATGCCATGTGGGATTTTGGCTCGGGATGATCCTAACTTTGACAACGCATCCGCTGCCTGATTCTTGTCCCGGACCACGTGTATGTACTCGATGCCATAGAACCTGCCTTCCAGCTTTCTTATCGATTTGCAATATGCGTCCATCTTTTCACTGGTCGTGTCCCAGTCCTTGTTGAGTTGGTTGATGACCAGAGCCGAATCTCCATAGACATAGAGACGTTTAACTCCAAGCTCAACCGCAATGCGTAGACCATGCAGGCATGCTTCATACTCGGCGGCATTATTAGATGCTGGGAAATAAATCCTGAGGATGTACCGGAGCTTTTCCTTGGATGGTGATACGAAAAGAACTCCTGCTCCCGCACCGTCAATGTTGAGAGAACCGTCGAAGTACATCGTCCAACATTCGTCGGATCCCGGAGAGGCGGGAGTGCTTAAGTCTGTCCACTCGACGATGAAATCGACGAGTGCCTGAGACTTGATTGTAGTACGGCTTGCAAATTCCAAGGAAAGGGGGCATAGCTCCATTGCCCATTTGACGATGCGCCCGTTTGCGTCCTTATTGCGAATAATGTCCCCCAAAGGATACTCGGTCATGACCACCACACGATATCCGTCGAAGTAATGTCTCAACTTTCGGGATGTTATCAGTATGGCGTAGAGCAGTTTCTGAATCTGTGGGTACCTGGTCTTGGATTCATTGAGTACCTCACTAATGAAATAAATTGGCCGCTGTACCTTGTAGGCGTGGCCCGGCTCGTCGCGCTCGACCACCAGTGTAGTGGAAACCACCCGATCGGTTGCCGCAATGTAAAGTAGGAGAGTTTCATCTTCTCTGGGAGCAGTAAGTACCGGAGGTGACGTGAGGTATTGTTTCAGCTGCATGAAGGCAGCGTCTGCTTCCTCCGACCACTCGAACTTCTCGGACGCTTTGAGCAGTTTGAAGAACGGTAGTCCTTTTTCTCCTAATCTTGATATGAAACGGCTTAGAGCAGCCATGCAGCCGGTGAGCTTCTGGACATCCTTCACCTTTTTTGGAGGCTTCATGTCTAAGACAGCTTTGACTTTCTCCGGGTTAGGGCGTATGCCGTCGTAACTGACGACGTTGCCGAGCAATATGCCAGAAGGGACACCAAAGATGCACTTCTTTGGGTTTAATTTCCATTGGAACGTATTAAGGGCTGCGAAGGTGCGTTCCAGATTGTCAACAAGGGTATGTGCTTCCTTGGTTTTGACAACTACATCGTCGACGTAAGCCTCGACGAGGCCGTCTTTTATCTCGTCGTTGAGGCAGGCCTGTATAGCGCGTTGGTAGGTAGCACCGGCGTTTTTGAGCCCGAACGACATAGTCGTGTAGCAGTAGGCGCCGAAAGGCGTGATGAAAGATGTCTTGATCTAGTCGTCCTTTTTGAGAGCGATCTGGTGATAACCAGAGTAGCAATCAAGAAAGGAAAGCAGCTCGCAACCGGCGGTTGAATCTACGACCTCGTCTATGCGAGGTAAGCCAAAGGGGTCCTTAGGGCAGTGTTTGTTGAGATCAGTGTAATCAACGCACATTCTCCATTCATTATTCTTTTTGCGTACAAGAACCGGGTTGGCTAACCATTCCGGATGATACACTTCTTTGATAAATCCGGCTGCCAAAAGCCGTGTAACTTCTACCCTAATCGCCTCCTTCTTGTCGCGAGCGAACCGTCGTAGCTTCTGCTTGATTGGTTTGGCTTTGCTGTTGACATTTAAGGAGTGCTCAATCAAGTCCCGAGGTACACCGGGCATGTCAAAAGGTCTCCATGCAAACACATCCACGTTGCCCCTCAAGAACCTGACGAGCGCGTCTTCCTATTTGGGATCCAGGTCGGCCCCGATGAGGGCCGTTTTGCTGGGATCGCCCTCGACCAGCTAGATCGTCTTGTGCTCCTTGGATCTGATGTTCTTGCGCGGAACCTCGAGCTCTGGGATCTCCAGGTGGTCGGTCGGGGTTTTCTTAGCGTCGAGAATGGTCCCGGCCATGCGAATAGAGAGGTCGTGGGCCTCTGCTATTTTGAAGCTGTCGTCCTCGCAGGTGTAAGCTGCGTATACGTTGCCCCTGAGGGTTAAAACTCCTTTCTCAGTAGGCATCTTGAGCACCAGATACCTGTAATGAGGTATGGCCATGAACTTGGTGAGCGATGGTCGACCAAGAATAGCATGGTAGGTGCCGTCGAAATCAGCGACCACGAAGTTGACGTAGTCGGTGCGGAAGTGGTCCGGAGTCCCAAACTGCACCAGTAGCGTGATCTGCCCAAGAGGTGTGGAGCTCTGTCCGGGGAGAACGCCCCAGAACTGTGCCTCGTACGGCTTCAGGTCCGCCTGGGCTATTTTCAGAGCAGGCAGGCTGTTCTTGAACAGTATATCAATGGAGCTGCCGCCGTCGATCAGTACCCTGTCGAATTGAACCTTGTTGATGCAGGGATCGAGGACCAGGGGAAAACGCCCTGGCTCGGGTATGGCGGCCCATTGGTCCTTCCTGCTGAAGTAGATTTCATGGTGAGACCACGGAGGAAGCCGCGGATCGGTGAGAAGGTTGTCGGTGTTTGCCACGTTCAAGCAAGCACGGGCGAGCAGCTTGCGTTCTCGTTTGGTCTCAATGGACACCTTGCCGCCGATGATGGTGTGCACGCGATCAGTCGGCTTGACGTATTTATGACGAGGATCTGCATCGTCGTCGTCGTTGTCCTCGTTGCGCTGTTCCCCCGCGTCGTTAGGCTTGTCGGACGTATCCGGAGCCTGTTGACGCGTGTAGATAGTTTTGAGGACGCGGCAATTCTCCATGGTGTGGTTTGACTTAGGATGGAGCTGGCAGGGTCCCTTCAATGCTTTGGCGTAGTCGTCCTCGTAGTTTCGATGTTCGCTGCCCTTTTTCACAGTATTGACCTCGCCGTCGTCTTCCCGAGCGCGCTTGCTCCTGTAATCGTCACGGCGGTTACGCCGCTGATTACGTTGATCACGGTGGTCGCGGGGATCGTTGCGCTGGTTGCGGCGGTCAAAATTGTCGCTCCGACCATGATTGCCACGGTAATCGTCGCGGTGTGGGGGGTGGTCGGGTCGTGTAACCCTTGCTGCTTCTTCAACGATTATCTTTTTAGCGTCGTCAGCGTCCGCATATTTCTTAGCGGTGGCCAAAAGCGCTGTGACCGATTCGGGTCTCTTCCGGAGGAGCTTGTCTCTTAGGGCGTCGTGGAAGCGGAGGCCGGTGACGAAAGCCTCGATTGCTTCATTGTCGGATATTGATGGGACCTTGATGCGCATCTCCGAGAAACGCCGAACGTACTCGCGTAGTGGTTCATCCTTTCGTTCTCGGATCCGTTGCAGATCGTACTTGTTGCCGGGTTGTTCACAAGTAGCGATGAAGTTGTCGATGAAGGCCTGCCTGAGCTCCTGCCAAGAGTCAAAATAGTTCGCTGGCAAGCTAACCAGCCATTGGTGACCTGCATGACCAACAGCGACTGGGAAGTAGTTAGACATGACGTGCTCGTCAGCCATGGCTGAGCGGCACGCAGTTTTGTAGAGCATGACCCATAATTCTGGGTTTTCCTTGCCGTCGTACTTCTGAAGCTTCTCGAGCTTGAAATTCTTGGGCCATATGACTTGGCGCAGGTGTGGAGTGAACTGCTTTAGACCCAGCGGACCGTGGGCGGTGTCATACTCCATACGGCGATAGCTTTCGTGGGATGCACGATCGTCGGCTCTCTGGTTGATGCGGGCACGCAGATCACGTCCACCGAGGTGATGGCGGAGATCGTTATTGCCATCACGGCGATCTCGATTGCCATCTGGATTAGCCCTGCGACCGTGGTTATCACGGCGATTGTCGCGGTTATCTCGGCGGTTGTCTCCCCGAACGTCGTGGCGGTTATCCTCCCGGCGGCGGTTGTCGTCCCGACCATCATCGCGACCGCCGTTTCCGCCTTGACGGTTGTCTGACGGGTCGTTATTGCGTGAGCCACGCTGGTTGAGTGGCTGCGAGTGACTTGAGTATTGACGGCTGTAGCTTGATTCGACAGAAACTGATGGAGCCCGGGCTTGGTTCATCTCTGCGGTCTGAGCCATAGCGGCCGTCAGATAAGCTTGTATGTCATCACGGATTACTTGAGTCTCGGGAGTGTTGGGCAGCCGCTGCATTGTCGCCATGGCGACGGCTACGTTGGCACTTGGGGTCTTGAAGACTTGTTTATCCCCTACCCTGTCGAAAGCATTGTTGAGGTCACACGGTTGGACCCTTATGCGTCGTGCCTCCTGGTCTGCTTCAGCTTCGGTTTGCCGGTGATTAAACTGGTCAATATTGCGTGCTTCGCGTGCAGTCTTCTCTTGTTCTGTTTCGCCAACTGCTGGCGGCTCGTCGTTGCTGACAACATGGATCAAATCCCCTCGTCTTGGCGGGAAAGACGGAAATTGGGGGAAACCTGGGGCGTGGTCTGGTAGATCCAGATCGTATTTGACGCCTTCATCTTTGTGATGCTGAAGCTCGGTGTGGACAGATGCGTTAGACGCGATGCCGGATGAGGAGCTGGAGTCACCCTCTCGGACGGTGTGGACGGATCCTTCCTGATAATCTTCAATCCGGACCATGTTGACGATGTTGCATGACTTCGGCCGAGATCGGTGTACAGGAAGTAGATCCGAGCGGCGTCGCAGGTTGTACGCGTAGCTGGAGGCAGCGTTTTGCAGGCCGTAGGGCTGGACCTGGTGGTTCTCCGTCGGGGCTTCGTACTCGCAGAGTCGAAGACCCGTCGCAAAGGCTGGCTGGCGACGAGCGGAGCGCCCCTCAGGAGTAGATATGACCACAAGATCCGTTCCGAATCATGCAGGACGACTGGTCCGAGCTGGTCGGATAGATCTGTTGTGGGGAGATGTTACCTGCTCATTAGGTTGGCTTTGAATCGTACTTACTAGAGCTAGGGTTTCAGCGAGTTTGATGCCGACCCGATCGATGGAGTCGAGCAAGTCGGTGTCGTCGATATGTTTTCCTCTGTAGCGGGGAAGCAGACGACGGGTTGTCGGCGTGGCTGTAAGCGTGGTCGGAGCCAGATGTACCGTGGTCGGAGCCAGATCCATCGTGGTTGGAGCCACGTTCGTCGTGGTCGGAGCCATGTTCACCGTGGTCGGAATCGTGTTCACCGTGGTCGGAGCTGTAGCCGATGCACGTGAAGTAGTCGTCGGCGCGGGTTGAATCCACGCCTCCTCCGCGGTCATGGTGATGGAGACGTCGGGGCCGGTGGTCTAGGTGATCTGGCCGACGGTGAACGTGAGGCCGTTGGGCGTAGCCATGGAGCCGGAGACGATGACCATCTTGTTTGCTTGACGAGCAGTACGCACACCCCCTACCTGGCGCGCCACTATCGACGAAATATGGTCGGCAGTCTACCTAGGGGTATGCCCAAGGTAGTAGATTATCGGCAGACAGATGCGCAAGCCCCAAACAAGACGGTGATGCAAGACAGACACGAGGTTTTATCCAGGTTCGGCCGCCAATAAGGCGTAATACCTACGTCCTGCGTCTGATTTGTATTGCTGTATGTCAATGAGAGATGTTTTTTAGAGGGGTCCCCTGCCCGCCTTATATAGTCTGGGGGGCAGGGTTACAGATCTGGAAACTAATCCTAGTCAGTTACAATTGCCATATGTAGCCGGACAAGAATTCCTATTCTAACCGACCAGGATCCTGCTTGGTCGCCAAATCCGTCTTGATTCCTTGTGCGGGACTCCGATCAGGTGGACCGAGCCGCACGTCGTTTTTCGGGTGGACTGAACCCATCGATCTGGGCCAGCCCAAGCTTAGCCGTAAGGGTATAGGGGTTAATACCCCCACATGGACAATCTCACCAACAATGACAAGGCCAACAAACAATGCAATACAATGGCTCTCAACACCATTTACAATGCCATTGATTTCAAAGTGTTTGAGCAAATCAAGGATTGTGAGAGAGCTAGTGAGGTGTGGAAGAGATTGGAGGAAACCTATGAGGGCACACCGGCGGTGAAGAGTGCCAAGTTGTACATCCTCAAGAACAAGTTGACAAGCTTCAAGATGAAGGATGATGAGAGCATTCCGGAGATGCTCCATAGACTCCAAGTAATTATGAATGACTTGAAGGCATTAGGAGATAAGATCAATGATGATGATGTCTCTCATCGGTTCTTGATGTGCTTACCTCCAAGATTTGAGACATTGAGATTGATCATCACTAGAGGAGGATTGAATCAACTCACCCCTAACCAAGTACTAGGTGATGTCATGACACAAGAGACATATCATGTGGAAAGGGAGGGGTTGACAAGGATGAGAAGAAGGAAGATGAAGACAAGAAGAAGAAGAGTGTAGCATTCAAGGCTAGATCATCATCCAAGAATAAGGGCAAGTCTAAGAAAGAATCAAGAGATGATGAATACGCTAGTGACATTGATGATGAAGCTATGGCTCTCTTTGTGCGCAAGATGGGTAAATTCATGAAGAAGGGCTATGGTGCAAGAAAGAGAAGAGATCACAACAAGAAGTATGTGAGGAGATGCTACAAGTGCAAGAGCCTGGATTACATTGTAGTGGATTGTCCCTACAATAGTGACAATGATGAGGATGAGAAGAAGAAGCATAAGAAGGAAAGGAAGGAAAAGAAAGAAAAGAAGGAAAGGAAGGAAAAGAAAGAAAAGGAGAAGAAAATGACTTTCCAAAAGAAGAATAAGGGTGGAGGCTTTGTGGTAACTTGGGATAGTGATGGCTCTTTGGATAGTGATGACTCTATTGATGATGACAAGAAATCTCTCAAGAAAGCACTAGCAAGCATCGTCATCAACAACAAGCCTTCCATCTTTGCCACTTGGGTTTGTGCTCCGCCTCGTCTGACCCTTGGGTTTGCGCTGCCTCACTCGACCTCTAAGGGTGGGCTTCACCTCGCCCAACACCGAGGCCATGAGTTCCGCCTCGTCCAACCTCTGAGGGTAGGCTTTGCCTCACCCGACCTCTAAGGGCGGGCTCTGCCTCGCTCGACCTCCGGGGACAGGCTCCGCCTCGCCTAACCTTTGGGTTTGCGCTTGACCTTACCCAACCTCTGAGGGTGGGCTCTGCCTTGCCCGACACCAAGGCCATGAGCTCCGCCTCGCTCAGCCTTTGGGGGCAGGCTCTGCCTCACCCGACCCTTGGGTTTCTACTCTGCCTTGCCTAGCCTTTGGGGGGACTTCGCCTCGACTGACCCTATGGCCAGGGGATTTGTCTCACCCGATGGAGACCCATACCACCGCCAACCTATGGCTGGCATGCCCTGATATAACCCATGGCTATGATAGGCCATACCTAGGGATTCACATCAAGAATAGAGTTGGGCATACCGATGTTGTTCTACCTAACCCTCATACAAGCACTGATAGGCGTGTCAGTTCACCATGACATCCGTTGGGATGAAGTGGAGCGCCATGATTAGAAGACGACGCCTATGCATGGTGCCAGTGAGGGATAGGGCCACGATGTGGAGCTATCCCTATTGACATCCATAGGTCTACGGGACCCGCATGAAAGAAAAGAAGGACCCGATGATCCTAGAGGACTTCTTTTCCTTCTCATTCTCCTCTTTTCCCTCTATTATAACCCATGCTTTCCCTAGGCCTATAAAAGGGAAAGCAGGGCATCCCATAAGGGGCATCACAACACATTGCATCGATTCAGACTAGAACCCATCGAACCTCAAACCGATCAGAACACATAAGCATACAATCGGGAAGCGACCGAGCTCTCAGCACCCATTCGCTCCTCTCACCAGAGACTTGGGAACTATCCCTCTCTTGACCATTTGTAACCCCTACTATGAACTTTTAGTGCTAGTAACATGAGTAACAGCAACAAACTGAACATAGGGACATTCTGCCCGAACCAGTATAAACCTCGTGTCCTCTTAGCACACCATCTGAGCCAGATGCGCAATATTAGAAATTTACTAGTCGGTGGCAACTCGAAACACTAACAACGTGGTTGGCACCGCCCTATCTAATGCCCACGTAGAAACATGGAGCTCAGCCCCAACGGCTATATCTCCACTTGTGGCCTATATATATGACTCCAATCGACCATTTGAAGGGTGTGGGAGCTAAGGGAAGATAGGAGGGTGTTGCTACACCTCATTTGTGCTCTCCACATGCATAGAGCTTAAAGATCACTTGGTTATTAGTGTAGGTGCTTTGCAAAGTGGTTAGGTTAATTAAACCATGCTCATATGCGCTTGCTCTAGGCTTAGGTCTAGTTGCTAGTGAGGTTTGCATACCTCTTGATCAAAGGTGCTTGCGCGCACCGTGCTTATACTCAGCGGGGCTTGTAGTCTTGCAAGACCACACCAACCGTGCTTGTGGTGTAGTCACCACTGTGTACCAGAGGGAACAAGGCCTGTGACGTTTTGGCCGAAAGCTTGATAGTGAAGATAGTGGGGAGCGGTTTGGGAGAGGCTTGCCGAAAGGCATACCAGAGACCCACTTGCACATGGGGAAGGCCCAGGGCTATCTATGGAGTTACCTAACTAGGAGCTTGGCCCTTGTGAGGGATTCCTTGTAAGGGGCTCCAATGAGGACTAGGGGAAGCTTGAGGCCTTCTCAATACCTCAGTAAAAATACCGAAGTCATCGATGGGAGTTTGCATCTCTATCTCATCTTTACCTTCCGCATTTACATTGCTACCTTGGTTATATGCTTTACTTCCCTAGCTTAGTTGATAGGCTAGTTGATAGAATTGGAACCTAGGTTGCATAACTCTTTTGCGGTAGAGATAGCAACACACCTAGCAAAACCGTAGTTGCACATTTAGATAGATTACTTTTTTGCATAGGTTTTGACTAGGTGGAATTAGAGGCCTTAGTTAGAAGTAGATTTTTTAAGTTGCCTAATTCATCCCCCCTCTTAGGCATCACGATCCCTTACAAGAACAAAGCACATAGATATCCGCCATCATTTCATAAGAGATCACCAACAAAAAAGGGACATTTGCATTGAGAGTGTGGGCACCGATGATCAACTTGCTAAAATTTTCACCAAGCCACTTGATGAGAAGAGGTTTTGTAAGATAAGGAATGAATTGAACATACTTGACTTCACAAACATGTGTTGATGCACCCCCATATATGACATACCTCTCCTTCAAGCAAAGCAAGGTAAAGTTGATTGACATGTCATTCATCTATTGCTAAGGACTTGTTTAGTGCATCTATTCTTTCCTATCACGTCTTAGGCTCATTCATGAAAATCAAAAGAATTTGATGCTTATATGGTACCACTATTGCTTGTATGCTTCATATGATCTAGTGGTAGCATGTGACATGTTTGTGAGCTTATGAACCTAGTGTTTGATCTAGAAAATGAGCTATAAGTGTTTAACTCAACAAGGTACAAGATAACCCTTATTTGGAGGTGTGAAGAAGCTTGTCCTTGGATCAAACCGAGTTAAATATCTTTTGCAAGTAATCTAGATTGAACCAAATTGAGAAAATGATCCTCACTTCATATGGTTTCACCCCAACCTATCTAAAATTTGAGATCACCTTTTGTGCTAATTGTTGACAAAGGGGGAGAGAAATTCACAAAGATAGTAAGATAGGGGGAGCAAACAAATGAAATGATATTGTAAGGGGATCAATTAAAATTTGAAGCACACAAGTAGGGGTAGGGGGAGCAAGCGCATAAACTTGTGTGTTGCATTTGTACGTGCATTACATATGTTTGCTTGCATGGCATAAGTTTTAAAATTCTATATCCATGCTTGTGTGGTGTATGCTAGATCATAGAAAATGATTGATGAAATAAAAACTAGCATGCATAGGATAGCAAGATACACCTTAATCTTTTATAGATGGTACTAGAACCTTGCTTCTAATGTTGATCTCACAAGGTATCTAGTTTGTCTTTGCTTTTGAAGTGGTATCTAGCAAATCATGGTGCTAAGGATGGTGTTCAAATGGCAACTCCGATTGGTATCACGCTTCAAAGGTCTATTCTTTACACCTTAGCATCTTTGGTAGCTATTACTCTCCCAAACTTCCAATCCATGCATATGTCCAAACTCTTAGCACATATGTAGGAGGAGCTAATACTACCAATTTGGGTTTATGAAACTTGTCCATAACCTTTACACATGGTAATATGCTTGGGCAAGCAACATGAATCCAAAAAGATTTCATTAAAATATCTTTTGTGAAAAGCTTGTCATCAATTACCAAAAAGGGGAAGATTAAAAGCGCTAGTTTGGTTTTGGATAATTGATGAAACCTATTCACTAACCTTTGTCATGAGTTGTGATATGAGCTAGGTTGGTGCAATCCAAGTGTGGAGCATTATGGCACTCAAGAAGTGGTGATGATCACATGAAACGATGAGATGGCCACATGTGATGATGATCAAGTGCTCAACTTGGAAAAGAAGAAAGAGAAAAACAAAACCCTATGGAGATCAAGGCCAAGGTATAATTAGGGGTTTTGTTTCGGTGATCAAGACACTATAGAGAATTTGATCACGTTTAGGGTAGATGGCCGTACTATCAAGAGGGATTCTTAACTAGATTATTCGGTCATCTAGTGCCACTAGGTGTTGGACTTCATGCATTGCATTTAGGCTTAGTGCACATCGGAGAGCAAGCGAAAATAGTTATCAAAAATATTTTGAGAAATGCTAACTTGGTGTTGGGGACCTAATACCGGGGTACCCAATGAGGTGGAACTAATAACCATCGAACGTTGACGCTTCTGGTCAGATAAGAACGCTACTATGCTTCTTGCCCAAATGACGGAAGATTGGTTCCGCCTCGTTCGACCCCCGAGGGCTAGACTCCGCCTCGCCCGACGGCTGAGGGCAGGCTCCACCTCGCCCGATGTTTGAGGATAGGCTTCGCCCCGCCCGACGGCTGAGGGTTGGCTCTACCTCACCCAATGTCTGAGGGCTAGTTCTGCCCCGCTCGATGTTCGAGGGTGGGCTCTGCCTCGCTAGATAGCTAAGGGCAGGCTTCGCCTCGCTCAACGACAAAGGGCCGACTCTGCCTTGCCCGACGTCCGAGGGTGGGCTCTACCTCGCCCGATGACTGAGGACTGGCTCTGCCTCGCCCGACAGTTGCACCCTGCTCCTTCATGATGACAAGCACAGGCAATCTCACCAACAATGACAAGGCCAACAAACAATGCAATACAATGGCTCTCAACACCATTTACAATGCCATTGATTTCAAAGTGTTTGAGCAAATCAAGGATTGTGAGAGAGCTAGTGAGGTGTGGAAGAGATTGGAGGAAACCTATGAGGGCACACCGGCGGTGAAGAGTGCCAAGTTGTACATCCTCAAGAACAAGTTGACAAGCTTCAAGATGAAGGATGATGAGAGCATTCCGGAGATGCTCCATAGACTCCAAGTAATTATGAATGACTTGAAGGCATTAGGAGATAAGATCAATGATGATGATGTCTCTCATCGGTTCTTGATGTGCTTACCTCCAAGATTTGAGACATTGAGATTGATCATCACTAGAGGAGGATTGAATCAACTCACCCCTAACCAAGTACTAGGTGATGTCATGACACAAGAGACATATCATGTGGAAAGGGAGGGGTTGACAAGGATGAGAAGAAGGAAGATGAAGACAAGAAGAAGAAGAGTGTAGCATTCAAGGCTAGATCATCATCCAAGAATAAGGGCAAGTCTAAGAAAGAATCAAGAGATGATGAATACGCTAGTGACATTGATGATGAAGCTATGGCTCTCTTTGTGCGCAAGATGGGTAAATTCATGAAGAAGGGCTATGGTGCAAGAAAGAGAAGAGATCACAACAAGAAGTATGTGAGGAGATGCTACAAGTGCAAGAGCCTGGATTACATTGTAGTGGATTGTCCCTACAATAGTGACAATGATGAGGATGAGAAGAAGAAGCATAAGAAGGAAAGGAAGGAAAAGAAAGAAAAGAAGGAAAGGAAGGAAAAGAAAGAAAAGGAGAAGAAAATGACTTTCCAAAAGAAGAATAAGGGTGGAGGCTTTGTGGTAACTTGGGATAGTGATGGCTCTTTGGATAGTGATGACTCTATTGATGATGACAAGAAATCTCTCAAGAAAGCACTAGCAAGCATCGTCATCAACAACAAGCCTTCCATCTTTGCCACTTGGGTTTGTGCTCCGCCTCGTCTGACCCTTGGGTTTGCGCTGCCTCACTCGACCTCTAAGGGTGGGCTTCACCTCGCCCAACACCGAGGCCATGAGTTCCGCCTCGTCCAACCTCTGAGGGTAGGCTTTGCCTCACCCGACCTCTAAGGGCGGGCTCTGCCTCGCTCGACCTCCGGGGACAGGCTCCGCCTCGCCTAACCTTTGGGTTTGCGCTTGACCTTACCCAACCTCTGAGGGTGGGCTCTGCCTTGCCCGACACCAAGGCCATGAGCTCCGCCTCGCTCAGCCTTTGGGGGCAGGCTCTGCCTCACCCGACCCTTGGGTTTCTACTCTGCCTTGCCTAGCCTTTGGGGGGACTTCGCCTCGACTGACCCTATGGCCAGGGGATTTGTCTCACCCGATGGAGACCCATACCACCGCCAACCTATGGCTGGCATGCCCTGATATAACCCATGGCTATGATAGGCCATACCTAGGGATTCACATCAAGAATAGAGTTGGGCATACCGATGTTGTTCTACCTAACCCTCATACAAGCACTGATAGGCGTGTCAGTTCACCATGACATCCGTTGGGATGAAGTGGAGCGCCATGATTAGAAGACGACGCCTATGCATGGTGCCAGTGAGGGATAGGGCCACGATGTGGAGCTATCCCTATTGACATCCATAGGTCTACGGGACCCGCATGAAAGAAAAGAAGGACCCGATGATCCTAGAGGACTTCTTTTCCTTCTCATTCTCCTCTTTTCCCTCTATTATAACCCATGCTTTCCCTAGGCCTATAAAAGGGAAAGCAGGGCATCCCATAAGGGGCATCACAACACATTGCATCGATTCAGACTAGAACCCATCGAACCTCAAACCGATCAGAACACATAAGCATACAATCGGGAAGCGACCGAGCTCTCAGCACCCATTCGCTCCTCTCACCAGAGACTTGGGAACTATCCCTCTCTTGACCATTTGTAACCCCTACTATGAACTTTTAGTGCTAGTAACATGAGTAACAGCAACAAACTGAACATAGGGACATTCTGCCCGAACCAGTATAAACCTCGTGTCCTCTTAGCACACCATCTGAGCCAGATGCGCAATATTAGAAATTTACTAGTCGGTGGCAACTCGAAACACTAACAACGTGGTTGGCACCGCCCTATCTAATGCCCACGTAGAAACATGGAGCTCAGCCCCAACGGCTATATCTCCACTTGTGGCCTATATATATGACTCCAATCGACCATTTGAAGGGTGTGGGAGCTAAGGGAAGATAGGAGGGTGTTGCTACACCTCATTTGTGCTCTCCACATGCATAGAGCTTAAAGATCACTTGGTTATTAGTGTAGGTGCTTTGCAAAGTGGTTAGGTTAATTAAACCATGCTCATATGCGCTTGCTCTAGGCTTAGGTCTAGTTGCTAGTGAGGTTTGCATACCTCTTGATCAAAGGTGCTTGCGCGCACCGTGCTTATACTCAGCGGGGCTTGTAGTCTTGCAAGACCACACCAACCGTGCTTGTGGTGTAGTCACCACTGTGTACCAGAGGGAACAAGGCCTGTGACGTTTTGGCCGAAAGCTTGATAGTGAAGATAGTGGGGAGCGGTTTGGGAGAGGCTTGCCGAAAGGCATACCAGAGACCCACTTGCACATGGGGAAGGCCCAGGGCTATCTATGGAGTTACCTAACTAGGAGCTTGGCCCTTGTGAGGGATTCCTTGTAAGGGGCTCCAATGAGGACTAGGGGAAGCTTGAGGCCTTCTCAATACCTCAGTAAAAATACCGAAGTCATCGATGGGAGTTTGCATCTCTATCTCATCTTTACCTTCCGCATTTACATTGCTACCTTGGTTATATGCTTTACTTCCCTAGCTTAGTTGATAGGCTAGTTGATAGAATTGGAACCTAGGTTGCATAACTCTTTTGCGGTAGAGATAGCAACACACCTAGCAAAACCGTAGTTGCACATTTAGATAGATTACTTTTTTGCATAGGTTTTGACTAGGTGGAATTAGAGGCCTTAGTTAGAAGTAGATTTTTTAAGTTGCCTAATTCATCCCCCCTCTTAGGCATCACGATCCCTTACAAGAACAAAGCACATAGATATCCGCCATCATTTCATAAGAGATCACCAACAAAAAAGGGACATTTGCATTGAGAGTGTGGGCACCGATGATCAACTTGCTAAAATTTTCACCAAGCCACTTGATGAGAAGAGGTTTTGTAAGATAAGGAATGAATTGAACATACTTGACTTCACAAACATGTGTTGATGCACCCCCATATATGACATACCTCTCCTTCAAGCAAAGCAAGGTAAAGTTGATTGACATGTCATTCATCTATTGCTAAGGACTTGTTTAGTGCATCTATTCTTTCCTATCACGTCTTAGGCTCATTCATGAAAATCAAAAGAATTTGATGCTTATATGGTACCACTATTGCTTGTATGCTTCATATGATCTAGTGGTAGCATGTGACATGTTTGTGAGCTTATGAACCTAGTGTTTGATCTAGAAAATGAGCTATAAGTGTTTAACTCAACAAGGTACAAGATAACCCTTATTTGGAGGTGTGAAGAAGCTTGTCCTTGGATCAAACCGAGTTAAATATCTTTTGCAAGTAATCTAGATTGAACCAAATTGAGAAAATGATCCTCACTTCATATGGTTTCACCCCAACCTATCTAAAATTTGAGATCACCTTTTGTGCTAATTGTTGACAAAGGGGGAGAGAAATTCACAAAGATAGTAAGATAGGGGGAGCAAACAAATGAAATGATATTGTAAGGGGATCAATTAAAATTTGAAGCACACAAGTAGGGGTAGGGGGAGCAAGCGCATAAACTTGTGTGTTGCATTTGTACGTGCATTACATATGTTTGCTTGCATGGCATAAGTTTTAAAATTCTATATCCATGCTTGTGTGGTGTATGCTAGATCATAGAAAATGATTGATGAAATAAAAACTAGCATGCATAGGATAGCAAGATACACCTTAATCTTTTATAGATGGTACTAGAACCTTGCTTCTAATGTTGATCTCACAAGGTATCTAGTTTGTCTTTGCTTTTGAAGTGGTATCTAGCAAATCATGGTGCTAAGGATGGTGTTCAAATGGCAACTCCGATTGGTATCACGCTTCAAAGGTCTATTCTTTACACCTTAGCATCTTTGGTAGCTATTACTCTCCCAAACTTCCAATCCATGCATATGTCCAAACTCTTAGCACATATGTAGGAGGAGCTAATACTACCAATTTGGGTTTATGAAACTTGTCCATAACCTTTACACATGGTAATATGCTTGGGCAAGCAACATGAATCCAAAAAGATTTCATTAAAATATCTTTTGTGAAAAGCTTGTCATCAATTACCAAAAAGGGGAAGATTAAAAGCGCTAGTTTGGTTTTGGATAATTGATGAAACCTATTCACTAACCTTTGTCATGAGTTGTGATATGAGCTAGGTTGGTGCAATCCAAGTGTGGAGCATTATGGCACTCAAGAAGTGGTGATGATCACATGAAACGATGAGATGGCCACATGTGATGATGATCAAGTGCTCAACTTGGAAAAGAAGAAAGAGAAAAACAAAACCCTATGGAGATCAAGGCCAAGGTATAATTAGGGGTTTTGTTTCGGTGATCAAGACACTATAGAGAATTTGATCACGTTTAGGGTAGATGGCCGTACTATCAAGAGGGATTCTTAACTAGATTATTCGGTCATCTAGTGCCACTAGGTGTTGGACTTCATGCATTGCATTTAGGCTTAGTGCACATCGGAGAGCAAGCGAAAATAGTTATCAAAAATATTTTGAGAAATGCTAACTTGGTGTTGGGGACCTAATACCGGGGTACCCAATGAGGTGGAACTAATAACCATCGAACGTTGACGCTTCTGGTCAGATAAGAACGCTACTATGCTTCTTGCCCAAATGACGGAAGATTGGTTCCGCCTCGTTCGACCCCCGAGGGCTAGACTCCGCCTCGCCCGACGGCTGAGGGCAGGCTCCACCTCGCCCGATGTTTGAGGATAGGCTTCGCCCCGCCCGACGGCTGAGGGTTGGCTCTACCTCACCCAATGTCTGAGGGCTAGTTCTGCCCCGCTCGATGTTCGAGGGTGGGCTCTGCCTCGCTAGATAGCTAAGGGCAGGCTTCGCCTCGCTCAACGACAAAGGGCCGACTCTGCCTTGCCCGACGTCCGAGGGTGGGCTCTACCTCGCCCGATGACTGAGGACTGGCTCTGCCTCGCCCGACAGTTGCACCCTGCTCCTTCATGATGACAAGCACAGGGTATGACAGGACATTCGAGTCAAACCGCAGTACCGAGGACCATGCCCTACATGCCTACAGGAAGGTACTGTCAAGATACGATGGGACGGGTGCTTTAAGCCCTTTCTGACCTAACAGTGCTTGAATAGTGTTGTAGGCGCCACCATCAGCCCTTGGGCATGGATACTAACATAGGCATACAACAACCGCTACAATCCAAGGAAGAACTCACATCATCTACAGTGACAGGCATATAGTCATTTCCCTGTCTACTCCCTACAGAGTCATGGCTCGATGCTCTGACACACCAGTACCGTCTACCGGGGGAGGATGGGACATGACCACTCACTGAAATGAAGTCAGAGCCTGGCCCTATCAGGATCAGCAAAACATGCTATCCCTAGCATGGTCTGCCATGCCAGCAAGGTAGGCTCAAGGGAAAAGGAGGACCCGACACCCTCGAAGGACTTTCTCTACCTTTGGTTTTTTCCTCTTTCTTCCATCTACAACCCCTGCTCCCCCTTGGTCTATAAAAGGGAGGGCAGGGCACCCCACTAAAGGCACCGATCATTTTGACACACAAGACATAGTCAAGCAGCAACTGAGCTCTTAGCATCCTTTTGACCTTTCCATCAGAGATTTGGGACCTGTCCCTCTCTCGACCGTTTGTACCCCCTACTACGAACCTTTTTTGGCACTAATAACACGAGCAAGTAGCAGACTAGACGTAGAGACGTTCTACCCAAACTAGTATAAACCTTGTGTCCTTTAGTACACCATCCGAGCCTAACGCGCAACAATTATAAATTTACTAGTTGGTGTTTGTTCGAAACACCGATAGTTGGTGCGCTAGGTAGGGGCCTTTGCGTGTTCCAAATCAAGCCTCGGATGGCTAGCCACACAATTAGCTAGGTCCCAAGTGCACACGTGCATTTTCGGTAACCTGGACTTCATTGTCACGATGGGAGGAGAGTTGGCAGTTGGCCCACGTCGTCCATCCAATCTCTCCCCTCTGCCGGCTTCAACTATGGGAGGCTTGAGCGCCAGTCTGATGTCTCCCTCAGACCCCAACCATCTAGGAAGGACCTATGCCACCTCACCCTCTCTCTGGAACACTCTGCATAGAGCACCCTGATGGCACTTCTGTTTGGTCTCCGCAACGCTGCGGTGACCATTAGCCACCTTATGGCACAACGCACGATCCCATCCCCCATGAACAACAAGTTCATAGGGATGATTTAAAGCATCACGGAATCCCTCCATGGCCTCCTCATGGAGGGGCCAAGGTCAGACTCTGGCTCTGACTCCAGCAGAGGGATCCATCACCCCTCCTAGGAATGTTTCATGTCGGGTACCCCCAAGGGACACGTCAAAAGCAGTCTCCACGGATGAGGCTACCCCAACGGGCAACCTCAACGACGGAACCAAAGGGGGATAGTGGCCCCACCTCATGTAGGGGTGGAGCACCTAAATGCCCTAAAGTAGTAGATAGACAAAGCTAGACAATAGCTTGTTCGGGAGTACGCTGGAGGTCGATCAGGAGATGGAGCGCCACTGGAGACGGTGGGTGCGCACGCAGTCGTGGCCTGTGACATGAACCAAAGTATCATCACCGATGATGAAACCCTTCCTCACTTCACTTGGGCAAGCCAGAACATTGCCACCGCAATGGCTTTGCTCTATGGCCTTCTAGAGACAGCAACGCCCGAGGATCGTTGGGCCCACCGCAAAATTCGCATGAGGATCATTCACCGATGATGAAACCCTTCCTTACTTTGCTTAGGCAAGCCTAGAATATTGCTGCTACAACGGCTTTGCTCCATGACCTTCCAGAGGCCACAACGCCCGAGGATTGTCGATCCCACCATGAAATTTCCAAGCTACTTGAGTGTGTGGTAGCACAGCAGGCAGAGAGCTCATTGTCTTGGCTGACATGAGCTCGACACCAGCCAGCGTATGCCCTCAGTGCACCCCACCAGGGATGTGTTCAGTCCACCAAGCACCACAAGGCGATAGGCAGTGTGCTACGATCCCTATACATCAATGTCTCGGCCACAACCATGACGCACGCAGCACCATCAATGCCCATAGATGCGCCTACAGCGACCTAAGGGAAGGAGCCCACCGTAGATATCATCCTAGATGTGGCAGACGCTATGATAGTGGTGAGGACTAGAGCCTGAGCCCTAGCCTACCTAGGACCTTAGGTCTTCAGCCGGCACATCCTCAATGCTGCATTCCCACCAAGGTATCGACCACCTACCAATATCCCTAAATACTCTGGAGAGACAAACCCTGGACTTTGGCTTGAAGACTATCTACTTGCCTATCAAGTCGGTGGTGCGGATAATGATGACTTCATTATCCACAACCTTTCACTGTTCTTGGCCGATTTGGCCTGAGCATGGTTGGAACACCTGACGTCCAACGCAATCCAGAGTTGGGCGGATCTAAAGGAAGATCTTTGTGGGAAACTTCCAGGGCACGTACAAGTGCCCTAGGAACCCATGGGACCTCAAGAACTGCTATTAGAAGGCCAATGAGACCCTCCACGGATACATCCAATGCTTCTCCTGGTAGTGCAACGAGCTTCCTAACATTGCCGATGCCGATGTGACAGGAGCCTTCCTGTTCAGGGACGACCTGCGAGTCATTGGTTCATAAGCTAGGACGTAAGGGCCCTGTAAACCACTAAGGAACTCCTAGACATCACCACTAGCCATGCCTCAAGGAGAAGAGGCAGTCAGAGCGATCTTCGATCACCTCGAGGACAAGGCAAGGCAGGACGAGGGTGCCGGCGAAGGCACCTCCAATCATTCCGCCAAAAGGAAGAATAAGAAGCAACGGCATGAGATCTCGCTCATGGCCGCTGCTGACCACAAGGGTGGTTGGAAGCCCATAGAGGGCACTCCGAACCACTTCAAAAAATGCTCAAGGGGCCATGCCTGAACCATGCCTTTCCCATTAAGCATCTGCTCAAGAACTGTAGCCTCATGCGACTGGTTCTTGTCCGGAGGCTGCAACAAAGGGGAGTAGGGGAAGGAACCTGCTCCCACTATGGATGATGCCAAGGAGAAGGATGATGGTTTTCCAATGCTAGACGGCTGCCTCATGATCTTTGGAGGATCAGCGGCCTATGACTCTAAACGTCGTCAGAAGGTCGCACGCCACCAAGTCTACACGGCCCAACTGGCCACACCTCCCTTCCTCTGATGGTTGGAGTCCGCCATAACCTTCGATCGAACTGACCATCCTGGATACTATCCCATACTCGAGAAGATATCCAGCTTGTGGTTGACCCAATCATTGGCCTAAAGTGACTCACCAAAGTACTAATGGACAGAGGCAGCGGCCTCAACATCATGTACGCCAAGACGCTCGACGTGATGGGCGTCGACCAGATGTGGCTCCACCCAACCTCGAGCGTCTTTCCATGGCATTATGCCTAGGAAGCAGGCCATGCCACTTGGGCAAATTGAATCTGCCTATTACCTTTGGGGATTAGTTCAATTACTGGACTGAGACCCTCACCCTCGAGGTGGTTGGGTTCCCCGAAACCTTCTACGCGATCCTAGGACACCCATGCTATGTGAAGTTCATGGCCATCCCCAACTATACATACCTCAAGCTAAAGATGCTGAGCCCTCATGGGGTCATCACCATCGGCACCTCCTTCTAGCATGCATATGAGTGCAAGGTTGAGTGATGTGGCCACTCCACGGCAATCAACACCTCTGGGGAGCTCGCCGCCCTCAGCGAGGAGGTCGCTGAAGAAGCGCCCGACGCAAAGAAGTCGACCGGGTCATTCAAATTAGTAGAGGGCTCCAAGGAGGTCCTCATAGATCCTAGCAGCTCTGAGGGTAAAATGGTACACATCGATACCACACTTTCCTCCGAATAGGAAAACACGCTCATTGACTTCCTCCACGGCAACAAAGACATCTTTGCGTGGAAACCCTTGGATATGCCAAGCATTCTGAGGGAGGCCATCGAGCATACCTTGAAAATCCATGTAGGCTCCAAGCCAGTGAAGCAACGCCCTGTGTCGCTTTGATAAGGAAAAGCGTAGGGCCATCGATGAAGAGATAGCAAAACTGTCGGCCGCCAGATTCATCAGGGAAGTACACCACCTAGAGTGGTTAGCTAATCTCGTTCTTGTACAAAAGAAGAGCGAGAAATGGAGGATGTGTGTTGACTATACGGGCCTCAACAAAGTGTGCCCAAAGGATCTGTTTCCTATGCCGCGCATAGACCAAATAGTCGACTCTACCTTAGGGTGCGAAACCCTCTACTTCCTTGATGCGTACTCTGGCTACCATCAAATCGCAATGAAAGAGTCCGACCAGCTCATGATGTCTTTCATCACCCCCTTTGGATCATTCTGCTATGTTTCAATGCCATTCAAACTGAAGAACACTAGGGCTATGTACTAGCACTGTATGCTCAGATGCTTCGGGGACCTCATCGGGCAGACCATTAAGGCCTACGTTGACAACATCATAGTTAAGTCCAAATGGGCTGACCACCTCGTTGCTGATCTTGAGCAAACCTTTGTGAAACTCTAGGTGAATGGCATCAAACTCAATCCTGAGAAGTGTGTTTTCAGGGTCCCAAGGGGCATGCTACTCGGCTTCATCGTCTCTGAGCATGGCATTGATGCCATCCCGGAAAAGATTTTGGCCATTAGAAGGATGCGCCCAATTTAGAATGTAAAGGGGTTCAGCGAATCATAGGGTGCCTCACCGCCCTTCAACCGCTTCATCTAGCAGCCTCAGCGAATGAGGTCTCCCCCTTTATCGACTCTTGAAAAAAGCCGACCGCTTTGAATGGATGTCCGAGGCCTAAGAGGCACTTGACATGGTCAAACTGCTTCTGACCTAGGCCCCCAATCCTAGTTCCTATGAGCGACGGAGAATCCCTCCTGCTATACATAGTGGCCACCACACAAGTGGTCAGCGCCACCCTAGTAGTAGAGTGAGAGGAAGAAGGTCATGCCTCAAGGTGTTGTGCCCTATGTACTTCATCAGCGAGGTACTATCTGACTCCAAGACCCGCTACTCCCAAATCTAGAAGCTCCTGTATGCCGTCCTCATCACTAAGAGGAAGCTACACCACTACTTCGAATCATACACCATGATGGTTGTGACATCATTCCCCCTCGGTGAGGTCATCCAGAGCCAGGACTGCCATGGGAAGAACCGTGAAGTCGGCACTCGAGTTGATGGATCAAGGCATCACATATGCCTCCCGAACGATGAATAAGTCCCATGTGCCGGTTGACTTCATCGCGGAATGGACCGAGGTCTAGACACCATCGACAGTCATCGATCAAGAGTACTGGACGATGTACTTCCGATGGATTACTGATGAAGAAGGGCCACTGGCGTGGGGCTTGTCTTCGTATCACCCCTCGGGGTTCACATGAGGTACATGGTTTAGCTCCATTTCCCCTCATCAAATAATGTGGCTGAGTATGAAGCGCTCATCAATGGCCTATGAATCACCATTGAGTTGGGCATCCAATGCCTTGACATCTAGGGGTGACTCCCAGCTGGACATCAACCAAGTCATGAAGGAGTCGAGCTGCCACGACTGCCAAGATGGTTGCGTACTACCAAGAGGTCCAATGGCTAGAGGACAAATTCGATGACCTTGAACTCAATCACATCCCAAGGCACCTGAATGAGGTTGCCAACGCACTAGCAAAAGTGGTGTCCGGTCGAGAGCTAGTGCCAACAGGCATCTTCGCCAGCGACCAACATAATCCCTTGGTATGCTACGAAGGGTCGGAACAGGGCCGATGATGGCCCATCTGATCCAGCCCTGAGGGCTGAACAGTCAATGGCTCCCTTCGGCCTCGAGGTCATGGAGCTTGAAGAGGATCCAGCAATAGAGCCTGACCCTCTGGATGACAAGAGAACACTCTACCTCGACTACCTCCTCCATGACATGCTGTCAATGGACAAGGCGGAAGCTCAATGGCTTGCACGTCACGCCAAGTCCTTTGTTCTTGTAGAGGGCAAACTCTACAAACAAAGCCACACCTGGGATCCTGCAGCTTTGTATCCCCATCGAACAAGGGAAGCTTCTGCTGAGCGATATCCACGATGGGGTCTGCAGTCACCATACCGCGCCTAGAACCTTGGTTGGGAACATATTCCAATAGGGCTTCTACTAGCCCACTATAGTAGCTGACGCCGAGCAGATCGTACGCACCTGTGAAGGGAGCCAGTACTACGCTCATCAAACTCACTGTCGGGGACCTAATACCGAGGTACCCCAGAAGGTGGAACCAATAACCGCCGAACTTGAAAAACTTCTGGATGCATAAGGGCTGTTGTTTCATCCCTTGTTTGGGTAAATAGGAGTTTGGTTCTGCCTCGCCCGACGCCTTTGGGAGATAACTCTGCCTCGCCCGAGGGCTCAAGGTTAATCTCTGTCTCGCCCGATGCCATTGGAACAGGCTCGGTCTCGCCCGAGGGCCAAGGGATAAAACTCCGTCTCACTCGACGCCTTGAAGACAGGCTTGGTCTCTCCTAAGGGCCAAGGGATAAACTCCATCTCGCTCGACGCCTTGAAGGTGGGCTCGGTCTCACTCGAGGGTTGAGGGATAGGTTCCACCTCGCCCGACCCTGGAGGGGCGAGGTCGGTCTCACCCAAGAGATAGGAATTGGTCTCTATTTCGCCCGACGACAAGGAATGAGTCTCACCCTGCTCCATATCTAAAGATTGGATTCATCCTCCCTGACAACTTCTCCCCATTTCCCTCAAGATGATAAGTACAGGGCAAGACAAGACGTTTGGGTCAACCATGGCTCCAAGGACCATACCCTGCGCCCTGGCAGGAAAAGTACTGCCAGGGGATGACAGGACAGGTGCTTTAGACCCTTTCGGGCACCGTAGAGCCCAAAAGGTTGTACAGGTGCGTGCTCCTCGCCCTATAGAGTTGTAGGCGCCGCCTTCAGCCCTGGGACACGCAACCCGATGAAGATATACGACAACCGCTATGCTCCAGAAAAGGACTTAATATCTCCACGCACGACGAACATTCCGCCATCATACTATGGACCCAAGGGAGCGGCACCCACTTCCCAACCCCTTAGGTCCACCAAGTCAAAAGGCCTTGACCACGTCGTCGCTCTGGACCCCGACCCCTCGTCCCTCTGATGAAGACTCACAGGAACCAGAAGGTGTGCGGAGCAAGGCTGGGAGAGGCCAATAAGTCAAAACCACAGTACTACAGCCCACACCCTGCGCAGGGCAACATTCTATAATCAACCTAACATTCTACAAAGACATCAATAGTATTGTAGGCGCCTATCTTCCTTCGCACTCACCAGAATGAAGGAGGAGGATTGGGTAGATGTGAGCCACAAGACTAAGTAGAATATACATCCTAAACCCTCGCCCTTGTAAAAGCCACCCCCTTCCTCTATAAAAGGGGATGTGCTTCCTCCATCAGAGGGAGGGACTCTTAAGACTGAACAATATGATGCACTCATACACACAGTCAAGCGGCTACGAAGCTCTTGACCTCTTTTCAACCCTTCCATCAGAGACTTGGGACCAGTCCCTCTCTCGATCGTTAGTACCCCTTACTACAGACCGTTCATGGTGCTAATAACACGAGCAGCAGCAAACTAGGACGTAGGGACATTCAGCCCGAACCAGTATAAATCTTGTGCCCTTTAGCGCACCATCCAAGCCTAACGCGCATTACTATAAATTTACTTACCGGTGCTTGTACGAAACACCGACACTCACCTCCCTAGCCTAGGCACTCCAAATGATCCCCATCATGTGGCCCTTCATGGTCTGGGGGTTTGATTTAGTTGGGCCTCTCAAGAAGGCACCTAGGGGCAACATCCACTTACCTGTCACCATAGACAAGTTCACAAAATGGATTGAAGCTTGGCCGATCTTCATAATCAAGTCCGAGCAGGCTGTGTTGTTCTTCCTCAACATCAACCATCACTTTGGAGTACCAAACTCCATCATCACGGACAATGGCACATAGTTAACCGGCAAGAAATTCATTCGATTCTGTGATGAACAACACATCCGGGTTGATTGGGCTACCGTCGTGCACCCCCAAACAAACAGGCAGGTCGAGCACGCAAATGGCATGCTCCTATAGGGCTTTATGCCTAGGATCTTCAACCAGTTGAACAAGTTCGGCGCACGCTGGGTCGCCGAGCTCCCTACGGTGCTCTAGAGCTTGAGGACAACTCCCAGCCAGGCCACCAACTACACGCCTTTCTTCATGGTCTATGGTTCTGAGGCCATCCTCCCAACCGACCTCAACTATGGAGCACTAAGAATCAGATCATATGACGAACAGAGAGTCGAGGCATCCCCACCAAGATGCCATGGACTAGCTAGACAAAGCTCGTGACATTGCCCTCCTCCGTTCGGCCAAGTACCAGCAGACGCTACGACGGTACCACGACCGATGGGTGTGGGACCGAGCCTTCAACATCGAGGACCTAGGTTCTTCACCTCGTGTAGAGCAACAAAGACCGTCACAAGCTCTCCCCGCCCTAGGAAGGGGCCATATGTCATCGTGGAACTACTTCAGCTAGGTGCCTACAAGTTGAAAACCATCGACGGCGAGGTCTTCACCAATTGAGCAGCTATGTCATTTTTACCCTTAAATAAACAAATATTTTTCTTATCAGTTCTTGTCTTCAAAAAATCACTGATCTTTAGTGACATCCGACCCCTACAAAGTGCGAGGGGTCGGACCTCACTCGAGGGCTGATATAAGTACGTTTATCTTGCAAACACTCTCTAGTGTTATCTTTGCAAACATTCTCTGAGTTTCCCCACTTTTTCTCATGACAAGTCCTAAGGACTAGGATTTTAGGAACAAAATCTAAGTATAACTGGTAGGACTGCGGGAAACCTACGCCCCAGCGGCTATAGCCTCCTTGCTCACCAGCATGATCAGGATTGGCTCACTCGCACTCCAAGGGTCGGAAGGCACCAGACCTCTTTGCCAAAAAGAGGGAGAAGAGCTGAAAAGTTATTTGTCGTAACAAAATTTAAGAACTTGTTCATTTTTTGCACAAATTCATCGCTTACAAAGTAATTTCATCATGAAAAGGACCAATGTATTCATAAATACAGAAGACTATTCACTTGGGGGCTCCCCCACAAACTTATTTGATTACAGTTTCTGATCAGTTCTACTATGAGCACTACTACGGTTGTCGCGCCACGCTCTCCATCGGTGACATCCTACCGCTCCACGGGATCCTTGAGGGTGCATTAATCTATAATGTCAAGCACCACATCAGCGACCATGGTGCCCTCACCAGGGCACCCAAGGACTTTCCTCTATAAAAGGGGATGTGCTTCCTCCATCAGAGGGAGGGACTCTTAAGATCGAACAATACGATGCACTCATACACACAGTCAAGCGGCTACGAAGCTCTTAACCTCCTTTCAACCCTTCCATCAGAGACTTGGGACCAGTCCCTCTCTCGATCGTTTGTACCCCTTACTATAGACTGTTCATGGTGCTAATAACATGAGCAGCAGCAAACTGAACGTAGGGACATTCAGGCCTAAACTAGTATAAATCTTGTGCCCTTTAGCACACCATCCGAGCCTAACATGCATTACTATAAATTTACTTGCAGGTGCTTGTATGAAACACCAATAGTTGGCGCACCAGGTAGGGGTCTTGCACGTTCCAAATTAGGCCTCAGATGGCCACCCACACAATCACCTAGGCCCCGGGTGCACACGTGCGTTTCGGCGACCTAGATTTCATCATCACACTAGGAGGAGAGCTGGCACTGACTCACTCAGCCGCCCCATGTCCCCCTTCCATCAACCTCAGCCGTCTTAGGCTTGAGGGCCCGCCAAGCAACTCACTGGGAGTCCCATCATCAAGGGAGGCCTCTCACAACACCACCCTATGTCTGGAAGGGTCCGTACAGAGCGCCCCGATAGTGTTTCCATTCGGTCATCCGCAATGCTGCGGCAACCGCTGGCCGCCTTCTGGCGCTACGTATGGTTCAATCACCCACGGACATCGAGTTCATGGGGGCAATTGAGCAGGATACGGAGACCCTCTATGGGCTCCTCAATGAGGAGCCAAGATCGTTCTCTAGCTCAGATTCTAGTAGGGGGAGCCACCACCCTTCTCGGGAGTGCTTCATGATGCAGACCCCCGAAGGTCATGTCGAAAGCACCTCTAGGGAAGAGGTCACCCCTACAAACAACCCAGATAGCAGATCCGGGGAAGAGATGACAGCCCCACCTCGCCTAAGGATGGAGCAGCTAAGGGCCCATTAGTAAGAGATCAATGAGGCCGGGCAAGGGCTCATCCGGGAATACGCGGACATCAATCGTGAGATTGAACGCCGCAAAGATGGGGGGTGCGCGCGCGCCACGGCCCGCACCGTACACCAAAGGATCCTCACCAACGATGGGGCCCTTCCTCACTTCGCCCGAGCTAGTTAGAACATCGCCGCAGCAATCGCCTTGCTGCATGGCCTTCCAGAGGCCACGACTGTCCGAGGATCGCCGCGCCCGCCGAGAAATTCGCATGTTGCTCGAACGGGCGATGGTGTAGCAGGCAGAAAGTTCATTGTCCCAATGACGTGAACCCGACACCAGCCAGTGCATGCCCTCAGTGTGCCCCACCAAGGATGCATCCATCCACCAAACACCGCTAGGTGGCAGGCAGTCCTCCGTTGTCCCAGTGCATCAACGCCTCGGCCGTGACCGCGACGTACGCAGCGTCATCGACGCCCGGAGACGCACCCACGGCGACGATGAAGAAGCAACACGCCACGGCTACCATCCCCAACATGGTGGATGCTACGACAGCAATGAGGATCGAAGCCCGAGCCCTGGCCTACCAGGGCCTCAGGCCTTCGGTCGACACATCCTCAACACTGCGTTCCCCCTAAGATATCGTCCGCCTACCAACATTCCTAAATATTCTAGAGAAACAAATCCTGGGCTTTGGCTCGAAGACTATCGGCTTGCATGTCAGGCCGGTGGTGTGAGTGATGACAACTTCATTATTCTCAATCTCCCGCTGTTCTTGGCCGATTCAGCGCGAGCATGGCTGGAGCACCTACCGTCCAATGCTATTCAGAGTTGGGCGGATTTGATGGAGATCCTCGTGGGCAACTTCCAGGGCATGTACAAACACCCTAGAAACCCATGGGACCTCAAGAACTGCTGCCAGAAGGCTGATGAAACCCTCCGTAGGTACATCTGGCACTTCTCTTGACAGTGCAACGAGCTCCCGAATGTCACCGATGCCGACATGATAGGAGCCTTTCTGTTCGGGACAACCTATGAATCCCTGGTCCACAAGCTAGGATGCAGGGGCCCGTGAACTACCAAGGAACTCCTAGACATCGCCACCAATCACGCCTCTAGAGAGGAGGCGGTCGGAGCCATCTTTGATCGCTCCAACAAAAATACAAGGCGGAATGAGGACGCCGGCAAAGGCGCCTCCAACCGTCCCGCCAAAGGGAAAAATAAGAAGCAACGGCATGACAACTCGCTCGCGGCCGCTGCCGACCGCAAAGGTGGCCAAAAGCCCGTGGAAGGCACTCCGAACCACTTCGAGAAAATGCTCGAGGGGCCATGCCCGAACCTTGCCTTCACGGCCAAGCATCTATACAAGGAATGCGCCCTTATGCGCAAATACTTGGCCAGGGTTCTTAACAAGGGGGAGCAGGGGAAAGAGCCTGTTCCCACCACTGATGACACGGAGGAGAAGGACGACACCTTCCCAACACTGACCGGTGCCCTCATGATCTTTGGAGGATCAACGGCCTACGACTCCAGGCGCCGCCAGAAGGTCGCACATCGTGAGGTCTATACCGCCGGACCGGCCACGCTAGCCTTTCTCCGGTGGTCGGAACACACCATAACCTTCGACCAGACCGACCATCCGGATGCCATCCCACACCCGAGAAGGTATCTGCTTGTCGTCGATCCGATCGTCGGTCCAAAGCGGCTCACCAAGGTACTGATGGATGGGGGTAGCGGCCTCAACATCATGTACGCCAAGACGCTCGACGAGATAGGCGTCGACCGAATGCACCTCCGTCCCATTTGAGCACCTTTCCATGGTGTCGTGCCTAGAAGGCAAGCCGTGCCACTGGGGCAGATCGACCTACTCGTCACTTTTGGGGATCAGTCCAATTACCGGACCGAGACCCTTACCTTCGATGTAGTGGGGTTCCCGGGGACTTTCCATGCCATCCTGGGGCGACCATGCTACGCGATGTTCATGGTCGTACCTAATTACACATACCTGAAGCTGAAGATGACGGGCCCCCATGGGGTCATCACCATCGGCACCTCCTTCCAGCGCGCTTACGAGTGCAAGGTCGAATGCTGCGGACACGCATCCGCAGTCATCGCATCTGAAGAGCTCACCACCCTCAGGGAGGAGGTCACTGAAGGGACACCTGATGCAAAGAAGTCATCCAGATCGTTCGAATCGGCATAAGGCTCTAGGGACGTCCTCTTGGATCCTAGTAGCTCCGAGGGCAAAAAAGTCCGTATCGGGACCGCGCTCTCCTCCAAATAGGAAAGCGCATTCGTCGACTTCCTCTGCGCCAACAAGGACATCTTTGCGTGGAAACCCTCGGATATGCCGGGCATCCCAAGGGAGGTCGCCAAGCATACTCTCCAAATCCTCCCGGGCTCCAAGCCAGTGAAACAACGCCTATGCCACTTCGACGAAGAGAAACGCAGGGCCATCGGTGAGGAGATAGCCAAACTACTGGCTGTAGGATTCATTAAGGAAGTATACCACCCAGAGTGGTTAGCAAATCCTGTTCTTGTCCAAAAAAGAGCAGGAAATGGAGAATGTGTGTCAATTATACCGGCCTCAACAAAGCGTGTCCAAAGGATCCATTTCCTTTGCCACGAATAGACCAAATAGTCGATTTCACCTCAGGGTGCGAAACCCTCTGCTTTCTTGACGCATACTCCGGCTACCATCAAATCATGATGAAAGAGTCTGACCAGCTCGCGACATCTTTTATCACTCCCTTCGGATCGTTTTGCTACATTTCAATGCCGTTCGGTCTGAAGAATGCTGGGGCAATGTACCAGCACTGTATGCTTAATTGCTTTGGAGACCTCATTAGGCGAACCATTGAGGCCTATGTCGATGACATCGTAGTCAAATCCGAGCGAGCTGACCACCTTGTCGCCGACCTTGAATGAACCTTTGCGAAACTCCGGGCAAACAGCATCAAACTCAATCCTGAAAAATGTGTTTTTGGGGTCCCAAGGGGCATGCTGCTCGGCTTCATCGTCTCCGAGCATGGAATCGAAGCCAACCCGGAGAAAATATCAACCATCACAAGGATGGGCCTGATCCAAAACATAAAGGGGGTTCAGCGGATCATAGGGTGCCTTGCCATCCTCAGCCAATTCATTTCATGCCTCGGCGAACGAGGACTCCCCCTTTATCGACTCCTGAAGAAAACTGATCGCTTCGAGTGGACAGCCGAGGCTCAGGAGGCGCTTGACATGGTTAAATGATTTTTAACCAAGCCACTGGTCCTAGTTCCTCCATACGATGGAGAATCTCTCCTACTATATATATCGGCCACCACCCAAGTGGTTAGCTCCACCTTAATAGTAGAGCGAGAGGAAGAGGGGCACGCCTTCGGGGTGCAGCGCCCTATATATTTCATCAGCGAGGTGTTATCCGACTCCAAAACCCGCTACTCCCAAATCCAGAAACTCCTCTACACCATCCTCATCACCAAAAGGAAGCTACGCCACTACTTCAAGTCGCACCTCGTGACAGTAGTGATGTCGTTCCCCCTCGGCGAGGTCATTCATAGCCATGACGCTACAGGAAGAACCGCAAAGTGGGCACTCGAGCTGATGGATCAGGGCATTTCTTATGCCCCCCGAACGGCGATCAAATCTCAGACACTAGCTGACTTCATCGCGGAGTGGACCGAGGTCCAGATGCCACTAGCAGCTGTCGATCAAGAGTACTGGACAATGTACTTTGACGGATTGCTGATGAAGAAGGGCGCCAGAGTAGGACTAGTCTTTGTATCCCCCCTCGGGGTCCACATGAGGTACATGATTTGGCTTCATTTCCCCTCATCAAACAATACTAGAGAATACGAAGCGCTCATCAACGGCCTACGAATCACCATCGAGCTAGGCATCCGACGCCTCGACGTCAGGGGTGACTCTCAACTGGTCGTCAACCAAGTCATGAAAGAGTCGTGCTGCCACGATGCCAAGATGGAGGCATACTGTCAAGAGGTCCTGACGTCTGGAGGACAAATTCGATGGCCTCGAACTCAATCACATCCCTAGGCACCTCAACAAAGCGGCCGACATGCTCGCAAAAGCAGCATCTGGCCAAGAGCTAGTCCCAACAGGTGTCTTTGCCAGTGATCAACATAAACCCTCGGTATGCTACGTGGGGCTAGAACAGGCCAACTGATGGCCCTTCTAGTCTAACCCCTGAGGTCGATCCACCAACTGCTCCGCCCGACCCTGAGGTCATGGAGCTTGGAGAGGACCCAGCAGTGGAGTCTGACCCTCCCAATGACTGGAGAATGCTTTACCTCGACTACCTCCTCCACGACATACTACCAGCAGGCAAGACAGAAGCCCGACGGCTCGCATGATGCTCCAAGTCCTTTGTTCTTGTAGAGGGCGAACTCTACAAATGAAGTCACATCGGAATTCTGCAACTCTGTATCCCTGGCGAACAGGGAAAACTCCTACTAGGCGACATCCACGGTGGAGTATGCGGTCATCATGCCGCACCAAGAACCTTGGTTGGGAATGCATTTCGACAAGGTTTCTACTGGCCCACCGCGGTAGCCGATGCCGAGCAAATTGTACGCACCTACGAAGGGTGCCAGTACTATGCTCAGCAAACACACCTCCTGGCCTAGGCTCTCCAGATGATCCCCATCACGTGGCCCTTCGCGGTCTGGGGGCTCGACCTGGTTGGGCCACTCAAAAAAGGCGCCCGGGGGCTTTACCCACCTGCTTGTCACCATAGACAAGTTTACAAAATGGATTGAAGCTCGACCAATATCCACGATCAAATCCGAGCAAGCTGTGCTATTCTTCCTCGACATCATCCATCACTTTGGAGTACCAAACTCCATCATCACAGACAATGGCACGCAGTTCACCAGGTAGGAAATTCATTTGATTCTATGATGAACAACATGTCCGGATCGATTGGGCAGCCGTCGCGCACCCCTGGACGAACGGGCAGGTCGAGCACGCAAACAGCATGCTTCTTCAAGGCCTCAAACCTAGAATTTTCAACCGGTTGAACAAGTTTGGTGCACGCTGGCTCACTGAGCTCCCGACTGTACTCTGGAGCCTAAGGACAACTCCTAGCCGGGCCACTAGCTACACACCTTTCTTCATGGTCTACGGTTTCGAGGCCATTCTCCCAACAGACCTCGACTATGGAGCACCAAGAATCAGAGCATACAACGAATAGGGAGCCAAGGCATCTCGCCAAGACGCCATGGACCAGCTGGATGAAGCCCGCAACATCACCCTCCTCTGTTTAGCTAAGTACCAGCAAGTGTTGCGGTGGTACCACAGCCGACGGGTGCGGGGTCGAGCCTTCACCATCGGAGACCTCGTCCTCCATCTTGTGTAGAGCAACAAGGACCGCCACAAACTCTCCCCGCCCTAGGAAGGACCCTACGTCATCACGAAAGTACTTCACCCAGGCGCCTACTAGTTGAAAACCATCAACAGCGAGGTCTTCACCAACGCCTAGAACATTGAGCAGCTACATCGTTTTTATCCTTAAAATAAGCATACACTCTTCCTTATCAGTTTTTGTCATAATAAAACCCCGATCCTTAGTGACTTCTGACCCCTACGAATCGTGAGGGGTCAGACCTCACCCGGGGGCTGGCATGTGGACATAACATGTGGCATATGTAATACAACTATTACGCTTGCAAAAACCTCCTGTGTTATATTTGCAAATATTCGCTAAGCTTTCCATTCTTCTCATAAATAAATCCTAAGGGCTAAGATTTTGGGAACAAATTCTGAATATAACTAGTAGGACTACGGGAGACCCACGCCCCAGTGGCTGCAACCTCTTTGCTCACTAGCTCATGTCAGAATTGGTTTGCCCACGTTCTTAGTTTCTTACGACTTAGATTGTGAGAAGGGTCGGAGGACACTAAGACCGTTTCTACAAAAAGAGAGAAAGTTATTGAACTACCTGCCATAGGCAATAGATGAAGATTTGTTCATTTTTCGCACAAATTCACTACTTACAAAGTGATTTCATCACAAAAAGGACTAATATACTTGTAAATTCAGGACTGTTTACTCGGGGGCTTCCCCCATAAAATAATTCAATTACAGTCTCTGCTTAGCTTATTACAAGTACTACTACGGCCGCCGCGCCACGCTCTCCATCGACGATGTCCGGGGCGTGTACACGGGCCAGCTCGTCTACTGTGGCTGCTGTGCCACGCTCTCCATCGGCAACATTCTGCCACTTCACAGGGTCCTCAAAGGCGCCGTCATCTACAACGCCTCTGCCGGGCGTCTGGGGACTATGCCATCGTCGATGACCACGACCCCAACAGCGACGTCTCCGCCTGGGCGCCCGAGGACTACGCCATCGTCGACGACCGTGACCCCGACAATGACGCCTCCGCCAGGGCGTCTGGGGACTACGCCATCATCGCCGGCCACAACCCTGACAACGGCGTCAGGGTAGGGAACCCCTCCCACCAAAGGAGGAGCACGGGGAACGACGGTGAAGTCGATGACGCACGGCGCCCCCCAGCACCGCTTCTCCTTCGGCAGCAGCGACTCTTCACCAAGGGTGGCATACACCATCTCATTTACGTTGGATGACCTCCGGATCGACATCACGCTCCAGATTCACGAATGGATTTGTGAGTTTTTTCTCTCTCTCGAGCATTACTCTTCCTCACTCAGGAACCGCCACGACGCACGGATGCATTCAGCGGAAAGGAAGAAGAAGGAGAGACAATGGCTCAGAGGTAGAAGATGAGGTAGGATGAGAACTCCCCCCCCTATTTAAAGAAGAGCCACTGCAGCTAAGGAAAGGCGAAAGGTTGGACGAAAACCTCTCTCCCTTCTCCTCTTTAAATACAAAATCAATGCTGATTGATACATGAGGGGACGTGCCGGAACTGATGGGATGTGCCCCGGTCGATGAGGCATCCTCCCTCGGTCAAACTAGACACTGCCCGGGTATGGCCCGCCACTGACACGCTCTAGACATAGTAATTAAGGCGCCCATGTGGGCAGACAACCCTTCGTCTCCCCAAGCAGGACAACAGGATGATCCGACGACAGGACCTCTACGAAGCGGAGCCCTAACAGATCTCCTGGGCTGGCCATTCGACCTAGGAGACATGACGAACGAATGACCAAAGAAGGATAAGCATCTCTGCCTTCTTACTTTATGTGTTAAAATTCATTCTTGAGCTTCCAACCCCGTCAGATGGTAGGGACATGAACATCCCTCGGGGGCTGCCGAGGATGTCAACCACTCTAGACATCCTCCTCACCCGACCCCTCCATACACTTGAAACTAAGGGCGCGACATACGGGCACAAAACTTTGAGTAAAACTGGACGAACTAGCAGACCCTACGCCTCGGTAGCTACGGTGTTTCTGTTCACCAGAAAAATCATACTCAACACCCCCTGCATCTCCAGCTTCGACGCCTGCCTTTGCAAGAAGGATTCAGAGGGGTCTGCCTATAGAATCTCCCCCATGGGAGAAGCTATCAGGCTACCCAAGTCAATTAAATGGCTCAGACCACCACCGAGATACGAAAAAACAAAGAATAGCGATTCTTATGCAGGTTACTCCAACCCCATCATCAGGGCCCGAACCCCGCACGAACATATCGCCAAGGTAATGTTACCGACCCCGCCTTCATTTCAATTATATTATACATATACAAGTCATCCCAACACTTCATGTCACATCACGAAATGGCCGTCATTCGATATAGGCGGCAATAGGCCGAGGTTCGAAGGCCGGCCCGCGAAGGGCTCGAGGCCTCCTTGTGCCGAACAGAGCCAGGAAGAAATAACTGAGACAAGCCCCAGCGGCCCTGTCCGACCCCGCTCAGAAGCGGACAGGGACATCTCAACCTTTTCTCATTCAATTCTAACCCCAAGCCAAACCCACAGAATCTCCATCGAGGAGAGGCCATCGGGCTGCCTGAGCTTATCGAACGACTCAGGCATCTGCCTAGGAGGTGGGTTAAGAAGTTGTGGAGTGCCACTAGAGGGCTCTACCGACCCCATCAGTAAATGATGGACCCGGATTCCACACGAACATACCTATTAGTGAGCTCGTTGAGCGCAATACGTGAGCCATCGAGGCAAGTGTCGTTTACTCAGCCCCTCCAATTGCGAAAATTGAGGATGGGGTAACACGCGAATAACGGCCGACCCCTATCAGACCCTAACAAGGCTCGGGGGCTCGAGCCAATCAATATAGGAGCACAGGTTCAAAGGCCCCACCTTGTCGAGCCCATAGAATCCTCAGTTGGGGATTTCTATTGGAAGACAGGGCGGGGAATATTGCAATGACATCCATGGACTTCATCGACCCTGTCACCAAAACCACAGTTCCGACCTCTAGTAACCCCCGACCCCAGCAAATGCAGGGGGTCAGACCTTACTCGGGGTCTGGTGAAGGTATGACTACCTCCTTTCTTTCTTTCGGAACAATCTCCTCGCATCATGACCAGCGGCATAATTCAGGGGAACAGATTGGTAAGATCATAAAAAATCAAACAAAACGAAATTACGACGCAAAATCATGAAAAAGCGTTCAGACTCGAAAAATACCAACACTTGTCCACATATTACATATAAGTTGTTCTCAAAATTGTTCAACTAATTACTCCCACAGAGGGAGAACCATCTCTTTCAGATTGTCTGCCAGGTTTTTTGCAAGGGGAGCGACCATCTCCTCCATTTCCTCCAGCTCTTCATCCTTGTAGGTGGACGGGAAGCCTTCACTCATCACCTTAGGTTGGTTTCCTTCTTGTAATGAGCGTGGGCGATGGTGAAGGCCTAGGTAATCCTAGTGTGAAAGGCACTCTCCTCAAGCTAGCCCACTCGAGCTGTGTCGGGGACCTAATACCGAGGTACCCCAGAAGGTGGAACCAATAACCGCCGAACATGAAAAACTTCTGGACGCATAAGGGCGCCATTTCATCCCTCGTTTGGGTAAACAGGAGTTTGGTTCCGCCTCGCCCGACGCCTTTGGGAGATAACTCTGCCTCGCCCGAGGGCTCAAGGTTAATCTCCGTCTCGCCCGACGCCATTAGGACAGGCTCGGTCTCACCCGAGGGCCAAGGGATAAACTCCATCTCGCCCGACGCCTTGAAGATAGGCTCGGTCTTGCCCGAGGGCCATGGGATAAACTCCGTCTCGCCCAATGCCTTGAAGGAAGGCTCGGTCTCGCCCGAGGGCTAAGGGATAGGTTCCACCTCGCCCGACCCCAGAGGGGCGAGGTCGGTCTCACCCGAGAGATAGGAATTGGTCTCCGTTTCACCCGATGGCAAGAAACGAGTCTCACCCTGCTCCATATCTAAAGATTGGATTCATCCTCCCTGACAACTTCTCCCCATTCCATCGAGATGATAAGTACAGGGCAAGACAAGACGTTCAGGTCAACCATGGCTCCAAGGACCATACCCTGCACCCTGGCAGGAAAAGTACTGCCAGGGGATGACAGGACAGGTGCTTTAGACCCTTCTAGGCGCCGTAGAGCCCGAAAGGTTGTATAGGTGCGTGCTCCTCGCCCTATAGAGTTGTAGGCGCCGCCTTCAGCCCTAGGACACGCAACCCGACGAAGATATACGACAACTACTATGCTCCAGAAAAGGACTTAATATCTCCACGCACGACGGACATTCCATCATCATACTATGGACCCAAGGGAGCAGCACCCACTTCCCGACCCCTTAGGTCTGCCAAGTCAGAAGGCCTTGACCACGTCATTGCTCCGAACCCTGACCCCTCATCCCTCTGATGAAGACTCACATGAACCAGAAGGCATGCGGAGCAAGGCTGGGAGAGGCCAATAAGTCAAAACCACAGTACTATAGCCCACACCCTACGCAGGGCAGCATTTTATAATCAACCTGACATTCTACAGAGACATCAACAGTATTGTAGGTGCATATCTTCCTTCACACTCACCAGAATGAAGGAGGAGGATTGGGTAGACGTGAGCCACAAGACTAAGTAGAATATACATCCTAAACCCTCGCCCTTGTAAAAGCCACCCCCTTCCTCTATAAAAGGGGATGTGCACTTCCTCCATCAGAGGGAGGGACTCTTAAGACCAAACAATACGACACACTCATACACACAGTCAAGCGGCTACAAAGCTCTTGACCTCCTTTCAACCCTTCCATCAGAGAATTAGGGACCAGTCCCTCTCTCGATCGTTAGTACCCCTTACTATAGACCATTCATGGTGCTAATAACACGAGCAGCAGCAAACTGGACATAGGGACATTCGGCCCGAACCAGTATAAATCTTGTGCCCTTTAGTGCACCATCCAAGCCTAACGCGTATTACTATAAATTTACTTACCGGTGCTTGTACGAAACACCAACACTCACCTCCCTAGCCCAGGCACTCCAAATGATCCCCATCATGTGGCCCTTCATGGTCTAGGGGTTTGATCTGGTTGGGCCTCTCTAGAAGGCACCTAAGGGGCAACATCCACTTACCTGTCATCATAGACAAGTTCACAAAATGGATTGAAGCTCGGCCGATCTTCGTAATCAAGTCCGAGCAGGCTGTGTTGTTCTTCCTCAACATCAACCATTGCTTTGGAGTACCGAACTCCATCATCATAGACAACAGCACATAGTTAACCGGCAAGAAATTCATTCAATTTTGTGATGAACAACACATCCGGGTCGATTGGGCTGCCGTCGTGCACCCCCAAACAAACGGGCAGGTCGAGCGCGCATATGGCATGCTCCTACAGGGCCTCATGCCTAGGATCTTCAACTAGTTGAACAAGTTCGGTGCACGCTAGGTCACCGAGCTCCCTACAGTGCTCTAGAGCCTGAGGACAACTCCCAGCCGGGCCACCAACTACACGCCTTTCTTCATGGTCTGCGGTTCTGAGGCCATCCTCCCAACCGACCTCAACTATGGAGCGCCAAGAATCAGATCATATGACGAACAGAGAGTCAAGGCATCCCACCAAGATGCCATGGACTAGCTAGACAAAGCTCATGACATTGCCCTCCTCCGTTCGGCCAAGTACGAGCAGACGCTACTGACGGTACCACTGACCGATGGGTGCGGGACCGAGCCTTCAACATCGAGGACCTAGTTCTTCACCTCGTGTAGAGCAACAAAGACCGTCACAAGCTCTCCCCGCCCTAGGAAGGGTCATATGTCATCGCAGAACTACTCCGGCTAGGTGCCTACAAGTTGAAAACCATCGACGGCGAGGTCTTCACCAATTGAGCAGCTATGTCATTTTTACCCTTAAATAAACAAATATTTTTCTTATCAGTTCTTGTCTTCAAAAAAACATTGATCTTTAGTGACATCCTGACCCCTACAAAGTGTGAGGGGTCGAACCTCACTCGGGGGCTGATATAAGTACGTTTATCTTGCAAACACTCTCTATGTTATCTTTGCAAACATTCTCTGAGTTTCCCCCCTTTTTCTCATGACAAGTCCTAAGGACTAGGATTTTAGGAACAAAATCTGAGTATAACTGGTAGGACTGTGGGAAAACTATGCCCCAGCGGCTATAGCCTCCTTGCTCACCAGCATGATCAGGATTGGCTCACTCACACTCCAAGGGTCAGAAGGCACCAGACCTCTTTGCCAAAAAGAGGGAGAAGAGTTGAAAAGTTGTTTATCGTAACAAAATTTGAGAACTTGTTCATTTTTTGCACAAATTCATCGCTTACAAAGTAATTTCATCATGAAAAGGACCGATGTATTCATAAATATAGAAGACTATTCACTTGGGGGCTCCCCCACAAACTTATTCGATTATAGTTTCTGATCAGTTCTACTATGAGCACTACTACGGTTGTCGCGCCATGCTCTCCATCGGTGACATCCTACCGCTCCACGGGATCCTTGAGGGTGCATTAATCTATAATGTCGAGCACCACATCAGCGACCTGTGGTGCCCTCACCAGGGCACCTAGGGACTTTGCTATCATCATCAGTCGTAACCCTAACAATGGTACCTCCGCCGAGGCATCCAGGGACTATGCCATCGTGATCATCCACAACCCTCACAACGGTGTCTAGATGGGGGGCATTTCCCACCGAAGAAAGGCCACCATGAACGACGGCAAAACCAACGACGCTCATCACCCTCTAGTGTACCGCCTCCTTCGGCTGAAAGCGGTCCCTTCTTGGTGAAGGCAACCAACACCATCTCATCTACGTTGGAGGACCTCTAGCTCGACATCATGCTCTAGATTCCTGAGCGGATCTATGAGTTTTTCTCTCCCTAGCATTATCCTCTCTCACTTAGAAACCATTGCGTTGCACGAACGCATTAGGTGAAAAGGAAGGAGAAGAGATAGTGGCTTAGAAGTAGGTGAAGGAATAGGACGAGAACTCCCCTCCCCCTCCCTATTTAAGGAAGAAGCGCAAGTAGCTGTGGAAAGGCGAAAGCTTGGGATGACAAACTCTCTTCCTTCCCCTATTCAATGCAGATGGGAAATCGATGCTGATGGGAATCCGAGGCGACATGCCTGGACCGACGGGACGCGCTCTGGTCGACGAGACGTCGCCTGGTCAAATAGGATGTTGCCTAGGCATGGCCCATCACTACCACACGCCGGGCGCGAGAATTAGGTGACTCCCCGCTTGTCCAGGCAGGACCATGGAATGACCCGACGACGGAACCCCCATCCAAGGGGGGCCAATGGGCCTCCTATGTCGATCGGACGGCTCAGGTAAAATGACAAACGAACGACCACTAAAAGATAAGCACCTCTGTTTACTTACTTTGCATGTTAATTTCATTACCGAGCTTTTGACCCCAGCAATGGCAGGGGCACGAACATCGCTCAGGGGCTGCTGAGAGTGTCTACTTGTTTAGACATCCTCATCGCCTGACCCCTCCTTATGTTTAAAAACTAGAGACACAGGATGCGGGTGTAAAGCTTTGAGTAAAACTGGACGAACCACTAGACCCTATGCCCCGGCGGCTATAATGTTTTTGTTCACCAGCATAATTGAATTCATAGTTCCCCCGTACCCCAAGCTTCTGCATCCGCCTTCTCAAGAAGGGTTAGGAGGGGCCCGCCTATAGAATCTCCTTTAAGGAGAAGCTATCAGGTCGCTTAAAGTCAACCGAACGGCTCAAATCGCCACTGAGAGATGAAAACAAAAAATTGCGGTGCTCATGCAGGTCACGCCGGCCCCAACGCAAATGTTGGACTCGAACCCCGCACGAGCATGTTAGGTAAGAGCTTCTCGTCACTCATGCCACCAAGGTAACATTACTGACCCTAGCTTTTGTTTCAATTAAATCGTACATGAAACCCATACATCCAAATGTTGCATATGTGATCGTCGCATCTCAACGCTTCGTGTCGCGCCACGAACTGACGCTCGCCTCATTCCATATGAGCAGCAGCTAGCCAAGGTTCGAAGGCTGGCCCACAAAGGGCTCAAGGCCGCCTCGCATCAAATAGAGATAGGGAAGAAAAATCATGATGAGCCCTAGTGGCCTTGCCCAACCCCGCTCAGAAGTGGACAGGGACATCTCGACCTTTCTCGTTTGATTCTAACCCTGAGCCAAACCCACAGAATCTCCATCGAGGAGAGGCCACCTGAGCCTACCGAACGGCTCGGGCATCTACTGGGAGGTGGGTTAAGAAGTAGTAGAATGCCACATGAGGGCTCTACCTACCCCATCAGTGAATGATGGACCCGGATTCTACACAAACATATCTATAGCGAGCTCATTAAGCGTGACACTCGAGCCATCGAGGCAAGTATCATCCACTCAACCCCTCCAGTCATAGAAACCAAGGACAGGGAGACACGCAAAACATGGTCGACCCCTATTAGACCCTGAGGGGCTCGGGGGCTTGAGCCACTCGATCTAAGATTAAGAGACCGAGGTTCGAAGGCTGACCCATGAAGGGTTCAAGGCCACCTCGCGTCAAATGAAAGCTAGGGGAGAAAACGCAGATGAGCCTCAGCGGCCTTTGCCCAACCCGCATTGAGGCGGATAGGGTCATCTCAACTTTCTAAGTTAATCCAGCCTCTTGCCGAGCCCATAGAATCCCCATTGAGGGGGGATCTATTGGAAGGCAGGTCAAGGAGCAACGGAACGCCACCCGAGGGCTTTGCCGACCCTATCGCAAAGCAACGGGATCGAATTCCATCCAAACATCCCCGTTAGTGAGCTCATTAGGCATGTCACTCAAGCCATTGAGGCAGATGATGTCACCTCAACCCCTCTAGTTATGAAAAACTATGGATGGGGCGATAGTCACAAAATGAGCCGACCCTTGACCAAATCCCCACCACGCGTGGGGGCTTGGGAAAGGCTGGGCGAGCAATGGGACCAAACACATGGTCACAGAACGATCACCAAAGTCCTAAGTAGGGGGTACATGCGAATACAAAAGTAAGTTCGCTACCCTTGCTCTGGTCACCAGTAACATCCAGCCCCAACGACCGCAAGGGATCGAATCTTACTCAGGGGCTGATAAAGGAATAATTACCTCCTTTCTTTTTTCAAAACAGTCATTGCATCAGACCTTTTCCTCACGTCGAGACTGGCAGCGAGGTTTGGGGGAACAGATAAACAAGCACACATGTAAGACTGCAAAAAGCCCATGCCCAGACAGCTATGATAATTTTGCTCACCAGCACAATCAAAATTTCACCTTATACACCTCGGCCCCTATAGTCTTAATGAACGGAAAGATTGGATCACATAAACCTTTTTTTGAATGCAAAAGGGAAGAAAGTAAGCTCAAACGAATGAAACAAAATTGCAAAATGAAATTACAAATCTGTTTTTAGACATGAAAGTACTGACACTTGTCCACATATTACAGATAAATGTTTATCAAACTTATTCAACTAACTACTTTCTCGAAGGGAGAACCATGTCTTTCAGCTAGTTCACCAAGTTCTGTGCAATGGAAGTCACCGCCTTCTCAATCTCATCTAGCTTAGAGTTTTCATAGTCAGGCGTGAAGCCAAGGCTCATTACCTCCAAGTTGATTTCCTAATCATAATGAGAGCAAGCAACAGTAAAGGCTTGGGTGAACCGAGTGTGAAAGGCGTCCTCCTCAAGCTAGCCCACCCGCATCATGATACCCATGGCATGGGCCACAAGTGAGCTGGTTTAATCTGGCCATGCCACCCCAAGGTCATCAAAGACCACCCCGGTGGTAGTGCACAGAAGATCGTGCTCATCACTCTCAACCTGAAGAGTCCCCCAAACCTTGGCGAGCTCCATGCCTAGCCCAACAAAGATGCTCTCGGCCTCGAACCTTTGGGTCACCGTGACTCCAAGATCCACCCAAGGGGAGTTGACCACCTAATGCGCCTTGTCGTGCTCTCAGATGGCACGGTCACGCTCCTCACAGACCATGCCATGCTCCAAGCAGAGCCTTTCTATAGTCTAGCATAGCTCATCTCCCTCCCTATGTAGCTAGACAATCACCTCGGTATCATGATCCGCCCTCTACTGCAGCACCATGGACTTGTCCTTGGCTTTTAGCTTGAGATTCCGCTCTATCTCCAGCTCATCCAAGAGTTTGATGGCCCATTGGCTAGCCTCGACATCCTTCTAGAGCAACTCATCCCACTCCTTTCGGATCTAGGTGACCACCTCCTTGTCCTACTACACCCTCGCCAATAGGTCCTGGAACATCTCATGAATCTCATCCACTGTCCCTGACGTGCCTTGGCTTCCTGCTATTGGGCGGCAACAAGCTGGGTGCCCACATCTCCATGTAGCCAGGCCTCCTCGGTGAGGTAGTCCTATTCCACCTTTTGCTCATGGAGGAACCGGGACTTCTCCCGGCTACGAGCAATAAGAGACTGAAAAGAAGACCAGTGTCAAAAGTACAAAAATACATGAAGAAAGAAGGGTGCGGAGGGAAAGATCAAGCGGATACCCAGCCATTGGGAACAATGACATCACGCAGGATGACCCTAGCTTGATCCAGGACATCCATCATGACCGAGATCCCTTCGTCGAGACTCCTCTGCTCTATGCTCTCGGTAGCATCGTCGAGCGAGAAGAGAGTCGACATTTGGTCTTGGGGATCCATCCACTGGAGCAGCGATTCACCTCGCGTGGGCGAGCGGCTGCCCTCAGACACTAGGGTCAAGGGCGACCACCTGCTAGTCCTCTTCACCACTGCCACGGTGCCTGAGGACCCTCTGTCCATGTCCCCCTCCGTCTGGCCCGCATCAGGCTTCGTCACCTGGGCCGCCGGAGGCACAGATTGTGCCGCCCCTTTGGACACCACTATGGCTACGTCCGACTACTCCTAGCTTGGTGTGGTCATGGCCACCTCTGCTTGTGATGCTAGGGCCTCGACTTGCGGTGCCACACCCACCATAGGAGGCACCACAAGCACGGGTGGCAGCTCTGTCCGCTCCAACGTTGGCGGCAGAGTCACCTCCACTGCTGTCTATAGGCCTGCTTGACCCACCGAGGGCATGGGCACCACTACTAGCAGCGCCTGACTGATTGACGGGACCACAACATTGGCGTTGCTCCTACCCGAAATAGGAGTGACATCGGACGACGACGTCCCTCCCGCCTAAAGAGCAATGCTCTTCTTGGGCACCAGTGCCAAAGAATGGGCCCATCTCAAGAGTCTGCAAGAGGTAAAAGGCATAAGGCCAAACAGAAAAATAGAAAAACATGAAAAACAGAGGAATTGGTGACTTACTCTAGCGTCATTGGGCAGTAGGAACATTTTGGGGATGAACCCCCAGTTTCCTGCTCCAACTCATCTAGGCGGGACCGCTTCGAGCCTGCCCCCCTACTCCTGGGCAGGGGGTCTCACCTCCTTTGTCTCTAAGGGCGCAGCGGTGGATCCACCCGCCCCTATCAGCTCGTGGGGTGTGGCAGCAGATCCGCCTCCTCCCATCCACCGGTCCTCCACCGTCACCCCAGGTGCAGTGGCTGATCCACCCGCTCACACTGGTCCAGAGGATGGGCAGGTGGTTTGGCCCATCTCCGCTGGCCTCACGGACTCACTTCCCCCCTACATGGAACGGGAAGGGTCCCTACATGGGCAAGTAGGTGCCTGTCAGTGAATCCTCACCCTCCAGGACATCCTAATCCACATTGGCAACTACCTCATCAAAATCCTCGTCATCATCGTCACTGCTTGTCTCCTCTCCTCGATCTCGTGCTTGCTGCTTCTGTAGCATCTTCTTCTTCTTGAGCTCCCTCGTTCTCCTATCCCACTTGGCCACGGTGTAATTCGCTATCGCCAAGATCCGGTCCTTTGGCAGTGGAGCCAGGCTATCCCCGAGGATGAGTCTCTTTGACTTGTCCTGCTACCCTGAGATCAGCTTCAAGGGGTCAAAAATTCAAGTGAAGAGGAGGAATGGGAAAAGGGAACTTACAAAATCAACGAACCCCAGTTCCAGCCACATTGGGGGATGCCCTGGCACCGGATACATGAAATCAAAGACAACGACAGCACTGTCCTTCAAAGGCTCCATCACCTCCTTGATCCGCTATGCCACTTCGGTGGGGGGAGCGCTTTGTCGACAAGCGTCGTCCCTTCAAGCGATGCTCTGAGCCCCATCAGGTATAGGGGGAGCGTGCAGCTCATCAATGGCGCCACCCTCTGTGCATGTTAGGCGCCGATGATCCCCAATCCCTTCACACCCCTCTCCTTCAAAATTTGGAGGGTAGTGAGATGGTCCTTGATCCTCTTCTTGTCTTTGTCCTAGACACCCCACTTCCACAACCCTAGGACCTCTTTGATGATGAGAATGCCACCCCTTGTTGGAGGTCGACAGAGGCATCGATGGGTATTTGTTTACCTAGTTGTTTCAGAGATGAATGCTGGCGCATCCCATTGGCATGCTTAGCTCTTGCTTCCCAACCTGCTTCTTCGATAGGTTGACGGTGAAGAGATACCGCCATAGGTAGAAGTGGGAACTAATCCCTAGGAACCAGTCACACAGGGCGTCGAACGCCGCAATGTGCTGGACCCCATTGGGAGTAAGGTGCAGAAACTCCACCTAGTAGTAATCCAATAGCCCCCGAAGGAACTTATGAGTAGGTATGGCGAATCCCCGCTCGTGGAAGTGAGCAAAGGATAGAACATATCCTTTAGGCAGCGATGGCTCATCCTCATCACCGGGCCACCACCACTCCTCGATGGTGGTCAATGGGCAAAGGAGCCCACATCGAACGAGGCTCTCCAGGCGCTGAGGGGTGATGTTGGATCTACACCATGGCTCCATTGAAGCAATGGGGAAGGGGGTGGATCCGAGTTTAATGGTGGCTATGATGCGGATGCGAGCTCGACGGCGGCTGTGATGTGACTGTGGGAGACTCAGTCGATTGGTGGTGGAGGTTATCGATGTGAAGGTGAGGAGGCAAAGTATGGAACCTTGGGGGTGAACCCCTTGATTTTATAGGGGCAACAAATGTGAGAAGAGCAACCACCCACCTAGGTCTCTAAGCCTGCCACAATACACTGCCGCGTCATGTCGCGGGATATGCACCCGCGATCCCTATCCTTTCCCACCAAAATCGCGTCGGGCGTTTCGCCTTCCCAAGCAGACCGGGACTCTTTTCCCACAGATCAAAACGAGTCAAAAAGCGTTTCTCTGGCCCACCTGGGCCTAGGAGTTCAAGGGATGGCCCAATAGTTTTAGCGGCCATCCCAACGAGGGATGGGCCCGCAAATGGCTAGAACTCAGGTACACGAGCATCAGGGGAGCCTTGATCCACAATCGAGTCCTAGCTAGGCTGACCCTAGGCAAAATCCCCACGAACGAGATACTAGGGTTCCCTTAAAACTGTCTAGTTGATAAAAACCAAATCTCACAGCCTTACCCGCGAAGGGTCCAAAATTACCCCCGGGTGATTCTATCCGAATCACCCGGGGGCTTGGGGCTACACCCGATGGGTGCACTCATGTGCACCCTCTAGCGAATCAAAATACCCCATAGGTAATTCTGCCTGAATCACCTAGGGGCTTGGGGGCTACACCTGTCGAGTGTGCTCGTGCGCACCCTCTGACAAGTCAAATCACCCCCCGGTGGCAGTGCACAGAAGATCGTGCTCATCACTCTCAACCTGAAGAGTCCCCCAAACCTTGGCGAGCTCCGTGCCTAGCCCAATAGAGATGCTCTCGGCCTCGAACCTTTGGGTCACCGTGACTCCAAGATCCACCCAAGGGGAGTTGACCACCTAATGCGCCTTGTCGTGCTCTCAGATGGCACGGTCACGCTCCTCACAGACCATGCCATGCTCCAAGCAGAGCCTTTCTATAGTCTAGCATAGCTCATCTCCCTCCCTATGTAGCTAGACAATCACCTCGGTATCATGATCCGCCCTCTACTGCAGCACCATGGACTTGTCCTTGGCTTTTAGCTTGAGATTCCGCTCTATCTCCAGCTCATCCAAGAGTTTGATGGCCCATTGGCTAGCCTCGACATCCTTCTAGAGCAACTCATCCCACTCCTTTCGGATCTAGGTGACCACCTCCTTGTCCTACTACACCCTCGCCAATAGGTCCTGGAACATCTCATGAATCTCATCCACGTCCTGACGTGCCTTGGCTTCCTGCTATTGGGCGGCAACAAGCTGGGTGCCCACATCTCCATGTAGCCAGGCCTCCTCGGTGAGGTAGTCCTATTCCACCTTTTGCTCATGGAGGAACCGGGACTTCTCCCGGCTACGAGCAATAAGAGACTGAAAAGAAGACCAGTGTCAAAAGTACAAAAATACATGAAGAAAGAAGGGTGCGGAGGGAAAGATCAAGCGGATACCCAGCCATTGGGAACAATGACATCACGTAGGATGACCCTAGCTTGATCCAGGACATCCATCATGACCGAGATCCCTTCGTCGAGACTCCTCTGCTCTATGCTCTCGGTAGCATCGTCGAGCGAGAAGAGAGTCGACATTTGGTCTTGGGGATCCATCCACTGGAGCAGCGACTCACCTTGCATGGGCGAGCGGCTGCCCCCAGACACCAGGGTCAAGGGCGACCACCCGCTAGTCCTCTTCACCACTGCCACGGCGCCTGAGGACCCTCTGTCCATGTCCCCCTCTGTCCGGCCCACCTCAGGCTCCGTCACCTGGGCCGCCGGAGGCACAGATTATGCCACCCCTTTGGACACCACTATGGCTATGTCCGACTGCTCCTAGCTTGGTGTGGTCATGGCCACCTCTGCTTGTGATGCTAGGGCCACGACTTGCGGTGCCACACCCACCATAGGAGGCACCACAAGCACGGGTGGCAGCTCTGTCCGCTCCAACGTAGGCGGCAGAGTCACCTCCGCCACCGTCTATAGGCCTGCTTGACCCACCAAGGGCATGGGCACCACTGCTAGCAGCGCCTGACTGATTGACGGGACCACAACATTGGCGTTGCTCCTACCCGAAATAGGAGTGACATCGGACGACGACATCCCTCCCGCCTAAAGAGCAATGCTCTTCTTGGGCACCAGCGCCAAAGAATGGGCCCATCTCAAGAGTCTGCAAGAGGTAAAAGGCATAAGGCCAAACAGAAAAATAGAAAAACATGAAAAATAGAGGAATTGGTGACTTACTCTAGCATCATTGGGCAGTAGGAACATTTTGGGGATGAACCCCTAGTTTCCTGCTCCAACTCATCTGGGCGGGACCGCTTCGAGCCTGCCCCCCTACTCCTGGGCAGGGGGTCTCACCTCCTTTGTCTCTAAGGGCGCGGCGGTGGATCCACCCGCCCCTATCAGCTTGTGGGGTGTGGCAGCAAATCCGCCTCCTCCCATCCACCGGTCCTCCACCGGCACCCTAGGTGCAGTGGCTGATCCACCCGCTCGCACTGGTCCAGAGGATGGGCCGGTGGTTTGGCCCATCTCCGCTGGCCTCACGGACTCACTTCCCCCTACATGGAACGGGAAGGGTCCCTACATGGGCAAGTAGGTGCCTGTCAGTGAATCCTCACCCTCTAGGACATCCTAATCCACATTAGCAACTACCTCATCAAAATCCTCGTCGTCATCGTCACTGCCTGTCTCCTCTCCTCGATCTCGTGCTTGCTGCTTCTGTAGCATCTTCTTCTTCTTGAGCTCCCTCGTCCTCCTATCCCACTTGGCCACGGTGTAATTCGCTATCGCCAAGATCCGGTCCTTTGGTAGTGGAGCCAGGCTATCCCCGAGGATGAGTCTCTTTGGCTAGTCCTGCTACCCTGAGATCAGCTTCAAGGGGTCAGAAATTCAAGTGAAGAGGAGGAATGGGAAAAGGGAACTTACAAAATCAATGAACCCCAGTTCTAGCCACATTGGGGGATGCCCTGGCACCGGATACATGAAATCAAAGACAACGACAGCACTGTCCTTCAAAGGCTCCATCACCTCCTTGATCCGCTATGCCACTTCGGTGGGGGGAGCGCTTTGTCGACAAGCGTCGTCCCTTCAAGCGATGCTCTGAGCCCCATCAGGTATAGGGGGAGCGTGCAACTCATCAATGGCGCCACCCTCTGTGCATGTTAGGCGCTGATGATCCCCAATCCCTTCACACCCCTCTCCTTCAAAATTTGGAGGCTAGCGAGATGGTCCTTGATCCTCTTCTTGTCTTTGTCCTAGACACCCCACTTCCACAACCCCAGGACCTCTTTGATGATGAGAATGCCACCCCTTGTTGGAGGTCGATAGACGCATCGATGGGTATTTGTTTACCTAGTTGTTTCAGAGATGAATGCTGGCGCATCCCATTGGCATGCTCAGCTCTTGCTTCCCAACCTGCTTCTTCGACAGGTTGACGGTGAAGAGATACCGCCATAGGTAGAAGTGGGAACTAATCCCCGGGAACCAGTCACACAGGGCGTCGAACGCCGCAATGTGCTGGACCCCATTGGGAGTAAGGTGCAGAAACTCCACCTAGTAGTAATCCAATAGCCCCCGAAGGAACTTATGAGTAGGTATGGCGAATCCCCGCTCGTGGAAGTGAGCAAAGGATAGAACATATCCTTTAGGCAGCGATGGCTCATCCTCATCACCGGGCCACCGCCACTCCTCGATGGTGGTCAATGGGCAAAGGAGCCCACATCGAACGAGGCCCTCCAGGCACTGAGGGGTGATGTTGGATCTACACCATGGCTCCATTGAAACAATGGGGAAGGGGGTGGATCCGAGTTTAATGGTGGCTACGATGCGGATGCGAGCTCGACGGCGGCTGTGATGTGACTGTGGGAGACTCAGTTGATTGGTGGTGGAGGTTATCGATGTGAAGGTGAGGAGGCAAAGTATGGAACCTTGGGGGCGAACCCCTTGATTTTATAGGGGCAACAAATGCGAGAAGAGCAACCGCCCACCTAGGTCTCTAAGCCTGCCACAATACACTGCCGCGTCATGTCGCGGGATATGCACCCGCGATCCCTATCCTTTCCCACCAAAATTGCGCCGGGCGTTTCGCCTTCCCAAGCAGACCGGGACTCTTTTCCCACAGATCAAAACGAGTCAAAAAGCGTTTCTCTGGTCCACCTAGGCCTAGGAGTTCAAGGGATGGCCCAATAGTTTCAGTGGCCATCCCAACGAGGGATGGGCCCGCAAATGGCTAGAACTCAGGTACACGAGCATCAGGGGAGCCTTGATCCACAATCGAATCCTAGCTAGGCTGACCCTAGGCAAAATCCCCACGAACGAGATACTAGGGTTCCCTTAAAACTGTCTAGTTGATAAAAACCAAATCTCACAGCCTTACCCGCGAAGGGTCCAAAATTACCCCCGGGTGATTCTATCCGAATCACCCGGGGGCTTGGGGCTACACCCGACGGGTGCGCTCATGCGCACCCTCTAGCGAATCAAAATACCCCATAGGTAATTCTACCTGAATCACCTAGGGGCTTGGGGGCTACACCTGTCGAGTGTGCTCGTGCGCACCCTCTGACAAGTCAAATCACCCCTCGGGCAATTCTGTCCGAATCACTCGAGGGCTCAGGGGGCTACTGTCAGGGACCTAATACCGGGGTACCCAATGAGATGGAACTAATAACCATCAAACGTTGATGCTTCCAGTCAGACAAGAATGCTACTACACTTCTTGCCCGAACGACGGAACATTGGTTCCATCTCGCCTGACCCTCGAGGGCTAGACTTTGCCTCGCTCGATGGCTAAGGGCTGGCTCTGCCTTGCCCGATGTATGAGGACAGGCTCTACCCCACCCGATGGTTGAGGGTTGGCTCCACCTCGCCCGATGTCGGAGGGCTGGTTTCGCCTCGCTCGACGTCTGAGGGTGGGCTCCACCTCGCCCAATGGCTGAGGGTAGGCTCCACCTCGCTCGACGACGGAGGGCCAGCTCTGCCTCGCTCGACATCCAAGGGTGGCCTCCGCCTCGCTCGATGACTGAGGGTTGGCTCCGCCTCACCCGACGATTGCACCCTTCTCCTCCATGATGACAAGCTCAGGGTACGATAGGACATTTGAGTCAAACCATAGTACCGAGGACCATGCCCTGCATGCCTATAGGAAGGTACCATCAGGATACGATGGGACAGACGCTTTAAGCCCTTTCTGACCAAACAGTGCTCGAATAGTGTTGTAGGCACTGACTTTTGTCCCACAGTGTTGTAGGCGCCTGCCATCAGCCCTCGGGCGTGGATACTAACATAGGCATACAACAACTGCTACAATCTAAGGAAGAACTCACATCATCTACAGTGATAGGTGTAGTCATTTCCCTGTCTACTCCTCGTAGAGTCATTGGCTGGGCACCTTGACGCACCGCACCATCTATCGAGGGAGGATGGGACATGACCACTCGCTGAAATGAAGTCAGAGCCTGGCCCTATTAGGATCAGCGAAACATGCTATCCCTAGTGTGGTCTGCCATGTCAGCAGGGCAGGCTTAAGGGAAAAGAAAGACCCAGCACCCTCAAAGGACTTTCTCTACCTTTGGTTTTTTCCTCTTTCTCCCATCTATAACCTCTGCTCTCCCCTTAGTCTATAAAAGGGAGGGCAGGGCACCCCACTAAAGGGACCGATCATTTTGACACACAAGACATAGTCAAGCAGCAACCGAGCTCTTGGCGTCCTTTTGACCTTTCCATAAGAGATTTGGGATCCGTCCCTCTCTCGACCTTTCCATAACACGAGCAGTAGCAGACTAGACATAGGAACATTCTAGCCAAACAGTATAAACCTTGTGTCCTTTAGTACACCATCCGAGCCTAACGCGCAATAATTATAAATTTACTAGTTGGTGTTTCTTTGAAACACCAACACTTGGCTCTAACATGTTTTGGGAAAACACTTTGAGGGTTAGCAATGCTTGCAAAGGAGTGTTAGACTGCATGTGGATCGAATCAAGAATCAAAAAATGCAGCTAACGGAGGTGTTTGCCTCGGGGTGGTCATTGCCATGGCAGGGGCGGTGCACCGCCCTGGCCTATACGGTGACTGGCTGACCAAGGCCAAGGGATGCTGGTGCTAGGGCTGGCATTACCACTATGTTCGGTGGCACCACCACCCCTAGGGCGGTGCCCACCTAAACGTGGCCGAGAGCAGCAAGTTGAAGGGTGGGCACCAGTGTGTCCGGTGTACACCGCTAGGTGCACGGCGGTGCACCGTCGCCCTTGTCCTGGTGTCATTGGCCTAATTCACCAAAGAGCAGCACAAGTGAAGGGGGTCACCGCCATGGGTGCGGCGGTGCACTGCCCTATTTTTCTAGAGACTCGATTTTTTGGGTCACGGCTGGGTGGTCACTTCCACCCCTAGGGTGGTGCCACCGCCACCCTATCCGGTGCTCCAATGGCTAGTTTATAGCCATTTGTTTTCGACCATTGGGGAGGTCACCGCCATGTCCAGTGCCAGGCACCGTCCTATCCGGTGACCTCGCAAAAATAGCTCCAAGGGGTATAACGGCTCTATTTGCTTGTGTGGCTATAAATAGAGGGTGTGGCCTACCTTGGCCACTCTCTTGGCACCTTATACACTTGTGCACACCCTTTGGAAGCTGAGCAACACACTCCACTCACTTGTTCACTTGATTTCATCATCTTGAGTGAGATTGTAGAGCCTCTAGTGCATTGCATTGAGTTGCATCATCTTGTGGCACTAGTTGGGTGATTTGGTCTGGTTGTGAGCTTATTACTCTTGGTGTTTGCCAACACCTAGATAGCCTGGTGATCGAAGGATCGTTGAGCAGAGTTGGTGATTATCTCCGGTCTCGATCGGTTGCTTGTGGGGGATCTTGTGCCTTCCTTGGCAGAGTGCCAAAGGCAACTTAGTAAATTGCTCATGTCATTGAGCTACCTCACTTGTGGGTAGGTTCTTGTGGTGCCATTTGTTGGTGAGGTCTGTGTAACACCTCTTAGCTAGTCGAACCATCAAGTGTTGGTCGACACAACGGGGACTAGCATGCCGGCAAGCACGTGAACCTCGGGAGAAAAATCTTGTGTCTCTTGTGTGATTGGATTTCTCTAGGTGATTGATTGGCTTCATCTTGTGATTGGTTCATTTCTCTTCGTGGTGGTATAATCACCCTACTCACTCCTTTACATTCCTTGCAAACTAGTTGTTAAGCTCTTTAGTGTAGTTAGTTTTTGAGAGCTTGTTAGTTTGGCTAGTGTGGCTCTTTAGTTAGTCTTTGAGAGCACACTAGCTTAGTGAGTAGTGACCTAGCTTGTTGTGTCCCTAGTGATCATAGCAATTAGAATTATTTGGATAGGTGTCTTGCAACCCTTGTAGAGCTAGAGCAAAATTGCATTACGTCGTTTGTTGTACTAATCAATTGCTCTAGTACCTTATAGAATTTTAAATAGGCTATTCACCCCCTCTAGCCTATATTAGGACCTTTCACCGGCTCAAGACGAGCAAGGCGGCAAGCTCCCCCAACATTGGGTCGAAGGAGACGACCCATGTGGGAGGTCCTGCGCTCATACACAGCACCAATTCCAGCGGATCTGGCTCAAGGATGCAAAGTATAGTAGCCGAAGAAGTGGCATTGTCGGCAGGCGCACCCGTGCTGATGTCCCTAGTCGGCATACTCTGGCGGCGGCCAGCGTCGGTGTCGTTGTCAAGTGCTATCGGTGCCCCCTCCTAGCCCCGTGCGTGGCCCCATCTGAGCTTGGTGGACCATAGTGTGGCACCTGGGAGGCTAGAGGGTCACCACGAGGAGAGTGTCATGGCAGGTTGCCACCCTTCGTCCCTAGTGAGGTGGCGGTAGCCGTGGCAACGTAGGCAATGCCTGTGGCAACTGGCAAGTTACGACACGGTGCGAGTAGGAGAGATCAGTTAAAGCATCTGTCGTGAAGCTCTACGGGAGCTGCTTTTGGCAATGCTCAATCAAGGTGGTCGTAGATTGCCTCTCCTACCATGGGAGGATCTCTCGCCACTCATTCGGTGTTGGGGTGGAGACCCTTTCGGGATGACCGAGGCAGTTGGCGGGTAGGGATACGGCCATCCAATTGTCGAGCAGGTAGGTCATGCACCAGCTGGGGGTACGACCGGCTACAGTCTCCTCTGTCTTTGCCCAAGTCCCTGTCGTCCATCATCCACCATGTCACGGCCCCGAGTCATGACCGGACAAGCCTAGGCGCACGGCGGGGATGCATCTACTGGCTTTGTCATGCGACGAACGGTGTCAAGGTAGGATGTAGGGCTTGTCATCGTCGGACTCCTCGCCATCATCGTTTGCCCATCGATGGCTCTTCGTGCGCCCACCAGAGAAGCAACCCAGGTGGAATGGGGCGGCATCTAGTGAGAGAGGAGAGGGGCTATGGGAGGCCTGAGATGCCAGTGGCTGACAGAACAATGGGCACAACACTGGGCTCACTCCCCCACTCCTAATCAGGGGCGGTGGACTACCGTCAGGCATGGCCAATGCAGATTCGGTGTTGCCCTACAGACCTAGGGCATCCACGCCGAGCTCCACAGATCCCACGTGAGGGCGAGGAGTGGAGGAGGCGGCGGCCGCAACTGGCTGAGGTGGGGGAGGGGATTTTGTGGCGGCCAGCTCCACGACGGGGCAGGTGGGTGAAAGGTCCTAATGGCTAGAGGGGGGGTGAATAGCCTATTAAAAATTTCTACAACCACACTTAACAAACCGGTTAGACAATTATGAGGCAAAGCAAGTATTATGCTAGCCTACCAAAAATGCAAGCCACCTACCACAATTCTAGTTTCTATTGTTTCTAACCACACAATGGCTATGTCACTACACTAAGGTAGTGTGCTCTAAAAAGCTAACTAAAGAGCCACACTAACTAAACTAACAAGCTCTCACAACTAGCTACACTAAAGAGCCTGACAACTAGTTTGCGGTAATGTAAAGAGAGTGTGCAAGATGATTATACTGCTGAGTCGTAGAATAAACCAATCAATCACAAGAATCAATATCAATGAAGACCAATCACCTTAGAATCAAATGTTGACACAATGATTTTTTACCGAGGTTCACTTGCTTGCCGGCAAGCTAGTCCTCAGTTGTGGCGATTCACTCACTTGGAGGTTCACGTGCTAATTGGCATCACACGTTAAACCCTCAATAGGGTGCCGCACAACTAATACAAGATGAGGATCACACAAGCCACGAGCAATTCACTAGAGTACATTTTGGCTCTTCGTCGGGGAAAGGTCAAGAACCCCTCACAATCACCACAATCGGAGCCGGAGACAATCACTAACCTCCACTCAATGATCCTCGCTGCTCCAAGCCGTCTAGGTGGCGGCAACCACCCAGAGTAACAAGCAAATCCCGCAGCGAAACACGAACCAAGATGCCTCTAGATGCAAACACTCAAGCAATGCACTTGGATTCACTCCCAATCTCACAAAGATGATGAATCTTTGATGGAGATGAGTGGGAGGGCTTTGGCTAAGTTCACAAGGTTATTATGTCAATGTAAATGGCCAAGAGAGTGAGCTAGAGCCGGTCATTGAGCTTAAATAGAAGCCCCCATAAAATAGAGCTGTTGTACCTCTTCACTGGGCACAACTTGGGGTGACCGGACGCACCCTGCCAGCGTCCGGTCAACGGATGACTGCCACATCATCCTTCTCTTCAAATACCGAGCGTCCGATCCCAATGGTCAAGTGATGACCGGACACAGGACCCCCAGCGTCCGGTCACTTCTAGTAAGCCTCCACTCGCGACCGGACGCGTCCGGTCATGCCCGACCGGACTCACCCAGCGTCCGGTCACTCATCGTTTCCTCTGTGCGCTGCCACATCAGCGGGACCGGACGCAGCCTGCCAGCGTCCGGCCGAAGATCGACGCCTGCGTCTTCACTGCGTCCACTGACTGGACGTGTCGGTCCAGTCGAGGCCAACGTCTAGTCCAGTCTATGAAATCCTGTCTTTTCTGTACAGAGCACCGATGAAGTTTCTTACCCTTGCTCACAAGTGCTAAACACAATGTGTATTACCTTTGTGCATGTGTGTTAACATATTTTCACAAACATTTTCAAGGGTGTTAGCACTCCACTAGATCCTAAATGCATATGCAATAAGTTAGAGCATCTAGTGGTACTTTGATAACCGTATTTCGATACGAGTTTTACCCCTCTTAATAGTACGGCTATCGAACCTAAATATGATCACACTCGCTAAGTGTCTTGATCAGCCGAAACAAAATGGCTCCTGCCATTTATACATTTGCTTTGAGCCTTTTGTTTTTCTCTTTCTTCTTTCCAAGTCCAAGCACTTGATCATCACCATCATCATGTCATGATCTTCATTTGCTTTACCAATTAGAATGTGCTACCTATATCATGATTACTTTGATGAACTAGGTTAGCACTTAGGGTTTCATCAATTCACCAAAATCAAACTAGAGCTTTCAGTGGGATAGCCGCCAGGCACGTCTGCCTGGCCCTCGACAGCCTCGTCGGTGGCGGGAACCATCACAGGGGAGGTTGCCGCCGGTGGAGGGGAGGCTGCCACAGTAGGTGGCTGGGAGACCGACGCGACCGCGGGAGACGGCGGCGGCGCACCTGCACCCCCAGGCGTCCGGGGAGGTGGGGAACGGGAGGATATGGTGGATCTGGGGCGGGGAGAGAGAGGGTGAGGGGGAGGCGGCGCCGGCGCCGGGGTCGGGGCCGGTAGAGAAGCCGAGCCCGTGCCTGGATGGTTGGAGGGGGTTCACTGGGGGAGGTGAAAGAGGTTGCGGGAGGAGGAGAGGGGGTGGCGGGGGAGCCGGGCACCGGCGCCGGGGAGGCAGCCGGCGGCGGCGGCGGCGAGGGTGAGCCCGCCAGGGCTAGGGTTGGGGACTCATCCCTACTATCTCAGAGAAATTGAATTACACAGCCTCGCTCGCTTATGATTTTCTCTTCAGTGTATATTCCTTTTGGCAGTGTGTGGTCTCAGAGGTAGCAAATGTTTCCTTTTTTTCTTAAAAAAAACAAGTGACACAATGATTTACTCATATAAGCATGCACACTCATCCTTGTGAACAAACATATAAAATACTAAACCGATATATTTCAAGATTCATGAGTCACAATATACAAAAAAAATATATACACGTCGTTGTCGATAGACACAGTCATTTGCTGCAGGGAAAAATACCATTGTTAAATTATGAAATACTAGAATAAATATAGAAAAATAGGAATAGCTGAATCGATGATTAACTCGAGTTGTCATGTTCCACCATAAAAGCCTAAACAGATGAGCTATCCATATTCTTTATATATGTATAATTCCTAGCTTCGTCACACATACACACGCATCAGCAGGCAGGCCCTGTCAGCAGGGAGCTAATTAACCGTGCTTCGATCCTGCTCAGTAACCGGCCGGGACACCGCCTTTTCTGGGGTCACTGACGGCGGTCAGGTCGCCTTGGCGCCCGATGTTGTGCACCACGAGCTGGCTTATGGTTCCCCCGGCTAGCGGCTTCAGGACGTGGCCTCTCTTCTGCAGGTCGGCCCTCGTCGCGGCGTCGAGCTCGAAGTGGTCGCCGGTCACCGTCGTCCAGTTCTCGTACTTGACCTCGTTTGGGATCAGCTGCGGACATGGCAACCAAAACCAAGCTCAGAAGAAAGACTATCTAGCCGGTCGATGACATGTCTCTGAATCTCAGGGTGACACCGGACGGCATCAGCGCTGTGCGTGGAATACAGGAGTAAGCTATTTTTCACTGATGGTTTTTTTACAATAAAAGTATCAAACCTGGTGATACACCCTTGGCGCCATGACAGAAGCCAATGGATCCATGTTCTTGACGAAATGGTTGATGAACACCTCGATCGTTCCAGCGGGGATCATGCTGCCACCACTGGCACCAACTGCAGCCACGAGCTTCCCGTCCTATGCAATAATGCAAATGCAGCACATGACAAAACAATCAAGCTCTCAACAGGAACATGGTCTGAGGCTCTGAGCTCGTTTCCCATCTCAGATTCCGTTACGCGCTATAGTTACCTTACCTTGACAACTATGGTTGGAGTCATGGAAGAGAGAGGCCGTTTCAAAGGGCTGACGAAATTGGCAGGTGCTGGCGGTGGAGAATTCTCCGACGCGTTCGCCGGCATGGAGAAGTCATCCATCTCGTTGTTGAGCAGGATGCCTGTGCGTGGGGAAAGGATCAGTGAACCGAAGTACGAGTTGACGGTGCTCGTCATCGAAACCGCGTTTCGCTCGCTGTCGATGATGGACAAGTGGCTGGTTCCATGGTCCTGAAGGATGTTCCACCTGAAAAAATACAAGTTGATCAGGATCAGCACCCTATTTGCAAGATGGCAATGGGACGTGGAACTGAACTGGTGAGGCAATGAACATCGATCACCGATAGCATTCGGAAAGGGTTAATTGAAACTTGAAAGCAATGCATGATCTTTTTACGACAAGTCTGTCTTTACCTTCCTCCGTAATGTTTAGGCGCAAATGTCATGTTGTCATAAATGGTTTTCTTCAGTTCAGCAGCAAATTTGGGGGAAATCATATCAGACACAACCTCGCTTTCGTTCACAAAGTCAGGATCGCCAAGGTTCATCTTTACCGCCATGTAATGCTTCAAGGACTCGATGAGGCGATGAATCCCAAGAGATCCAGCGAAACCAGCAGGAATGCCATACTGATCGAGGATGTTCAGGACCTATCCATAAGTGAACAGGTGAGCCAAGATCATGGCAAAGGAATTGATCGGTGTTAAGAAGGCAGAGAGCTAGCTAGACAACTCACAAGCATCATCCCGGCACCGCCGGCCGAAGGCGGCGGCATGGTCACCACCTGGAGCCCCATCACGTTTCCCGTCAGCGGCCGCCGCACCTTCACCTGGTACCTGTTCAGGTCCTCCACCGTCACGATCCCTCCGGCCTCCCGGACGTCCCTCACGAGCCGCGCCCCCACGGCGCCGCCGTAGAACACGCGGGGCCCGTGCTCCGCGACGGCCCGCAGCGTCTGGGCGAGCCTCGCGTTGCGGCACACGTCCCCGGCCCTGAGGATGTCGCCGCCCGGCGCGTACACGGCCCGCGTCCCGTTGTTGCCCAGGATGCCGTCCCTGGTCGCCTCCATCTGCATCCGCAGGTACGGCGAGATCCTGAACGCCAGGGCGAGCCGCGCGGCCGGCAGGACGAGGCGCTTCCATGGGAGCTTGCCGTGGTGCTTCCACGCCTCGTACAGGCCGGCGATCTCCCCGGGAACTGCTATGGAGAGCGCGCCCCGTGCTTTCAGCGACTCATTGCCGCCGTACATGTCCTGAATACATGGTTGACTTTTCTAGTGTTCATTCTCTTGTCCTTGGAAGTTGGAAGAACAATGGGTACAGGAATTACACTCGAACATGTAAGAAGTGCCAAAGAAAACGCTGGGCAGTGGGCAGTGGGCAGCGGATCGAGTGCCGTTTCTAATTCCTTATTAAACGTCATTACTCTGCTTAGTGCTCATTTATATATACGCTAATGCTAGGAAGTGCGTGTCAGTCCGCCGGAGGCTCCGTTGGTGGACCGGCGATGCTAGCCCAAGACCCCGCTCTTCTGTTTCCAAATAAAAAAAATCCGCTTAGTTTCTATCCGCTTACTTGCTCCTATCCACAAGCCTACCGCCTCCAGCGCTCGCCGGCTAGCCCAGCCAGGCGCGGCACGCGACCGCCTCCGAGGTGTAGCGCTCGCCTACTGACCCTGCCAGGACACTTCGGCACACCGCCGCCGCCATCCCCCGCGGCGCCTCCGTCCCCCGTCGCGCCCAGGGTGTGCTGGCTCAGGACGCGGAGCAGGTGCTCTCCCAGGGGTGCTCGCGCGCATCGCACAGGTGTTGGCTGTCGAGCAGGTCCTCACCCAGGGGTGCTCCGGCGAGCTCCATGCGTCGCGGTGGCGTCGAGCTCCGTGATTCGTCCAAGCAGCAAGGTGACATTGCGCGCTGAAAACACAAGTTGCAATAGTATGTTTCAGGTATTTCAGATGTTTCATGTAGATGTTGCAAGTGTTTCATGTGGATGTTGCAAAAGTAGATCGGGATGTTTGCAATGGTTGTACACGTATGTTGCAATCTTTTGTTCCCAATGTTTCAGTTGTTTTTCCAAACGTATGTTGCACGTGTTTCACACATGTTGCATGTGTGTAGTCTGGATGTTGCATATATTTTGCAATGGTTTTTCAAGCGTTTTCTGGTGTTTTTACAAGTGTTTTAAATGCATGTTGCAAGTGTTTCAACTGTTTTAAAACGTATGTTGCAAATGTTTCATTTGGATGTTTCAAAAGTAGTAGATCGGGTGTTGCATCTCCCTCCTCGCCTTCTGCTGCCTCGTCTTGATGTCTCCTCCTCTTCTTGATGCTGGTGTTGTTCGGGTGACGTGGGCCCATGTGGGGGCGGACGGCGTGGGTTGGGTGAGTCGTTCGAGCGGCGTGGAATCCCAACGGATGGGGCGTGTGGCACGGAGCAGGCGCGGGGCGTGGGAGCTGCGTCCGGACATGGGCCTAGGGCCAGACGTCCGGGGGCTAGCCTGACCCTTATTTACACGCTTCCACCTCGCGCCGCACCTCCTCCTTCTTCCGCACCGTCTTCCACCTCGCGCCCACGCTAGAGAGGAAGAAGACGAGGAGGTCACCGGCGATAGGGTTCCGGCGGGTCCAGCCAAGCGACGGGGATGGCAGTCGGGCGGTTTGGGGCCCTGGCAGCGGTGGAGGCGCCAAACTAGGTCGAGGCGGGGCGTCACGGCGAGCTCGCGTGGCGCACTGCCCTGGGGTTAGCGTGGGCGGGTTCGAGGGGGTGGAGGATGTGGGTGGAGCGACGAGGCAGCTCGCCACTGGCCACCGGTGGTGGGGGCGGGGTGGGGGAGGGCCGAGGACGAGGATGACACCGGTGAGCTTGCCCTGTATTTACAGTGGGCGGGATGGTTGTGTTAAGAAAAAAAAATATAATTTAATGTAGATTTTTCATTAGTAACAATAACTAATGTTTATTTCTTCTAATATTTTAGCTCGTCCGAGAGTACGAGTAGATTGACTAGTATATCTAATGAAGTAAATTAGTGTCATATATATTAATATTCTATTATATAAAATATTTTAAACTTGGATTTGATTTATAGAACAACTCAAAATTCATTATTTTGCGACACGTAGGGTCTATGCCTGGACATTTCCTTCTGGATCCATCACTTTAGCTACTTTCCCCCCTTTGTCTAGCAGTCAAACTCTCTCTTTGTGCTCTAATCCATATACTTGCATCGTTGGTCAGTCCCGAACCATTGTCATCATCATCCCGTCCTTAGCACACTCCTCCCTTGCCAGCCAATCGCTTCTTGCACTGTCATGTGCTCATGTCATGTTGCCAGGTCATCCCACCCCCTCCCAACTATTTGTAGCCTTCAGCCTTGCCGTCCCACGCACTGCTTTCCCTGGCTCAACTTCATCCCAAAAGGCAAAGACCAAATCCCATTTTAGACACCTCAAAGCCCTAACCCCCATCCACCGACCACCCTTCTCTCGCTATTTGTGGGGATTTCCAGACACCTATACGATTATAGAAGGTACTTAGAGAAACAGATACTTGTTTTTAACGGTACTCCCAAAAAAAAGTTTTGAACAGGTATAAAGGTCGATGTGACCTGTTACCTCTTTCTACGAGGTAATAGGGTCATAAATAGGAAACAATCCCTCTCTTTGTCAATTTGAGCAATGCTATTATAATTTTGCAAAGTTGGAGATATGTCATTGGTATCTCACTGACATGTGGGGCTCACACGAGTCAATGACATGTGAGACATGATGACATATCTTTAATTTAACAAAGTCATAATGGCAGTCTTCAAATTTTCCCTGACTTAATTTGAATTATAAAGAAGAGGGCAGGCATATAGCCTTAAAAACATGGCATGTGCACTATGATTCCAACGTGCAGCCTGTTCGTTTGGCTGTGGTTTGTCGTAAACGATCGTAAATTTTTAGTCGGAACAGTATTTTTCTCTCACACAAACCAGCCAGCAGTACTTCTTCACGAACCAGCAACGATATGAACCAGCTAACCGAACAGGCTGCTTATTATTATCATTCAATTTTAAATTAGAGCTTACTTTAGTCTTGTCCTAAGTAAAACTTTCTTGCTTTGACTATTTTTTTTAGAAAAAATATATCAACATCTAACAAGTACTACCAAGACACTTCTATGAAAAAAATGTAATGAAACTAATTAGATGTTGTTGATGTTGATTCTTTTTTCTATATGGTTGGTCAAAGCTAGATAAGTTTGAGTAAAGTTAAAGTAAACTATAATTTGGAAAATATATACAAGTAGCAAACTTTATACACGTCTTATTCTTTGATTAAGCCGTGACTGTACTCATCTCAAGGCTCAAACTCAGTATCACGTAGGTTAGGTACTACTCCCTCAGTTCCGAATTATAAGACGTTTCGGTTTTTTAGATACGCCATGTTTACTATATATCTAGACACTAATTTATATCTAAGTATAAAGTAAAAACTATATATCTAAACAAGCAAAAACAAAATATCTAAAAATAACATCTAGTGGGTTGATATATTGGTGATGGAGCCACATACTCAAAAAGTGAAAAACAAAAATTAAAACATAACAGCTAAAGAAGTTGTGTTCGAATATATATGATCTAGAATAATCCAAATGAATGATAGATAACTAAAAAATACTTATAGCTCCAAAAGGACGTGAAAGTATGCTTCTTAATGGCTCCAAATTAAAAGATGTGAAAAATATACTTGTTTGAGCTACAAAAATAACTTCAGGGAAGGAAGCCTCTTTTTTTTACACAAGGAAGGAAGCCTCTGGTATGCATGGTGCTGTGATACAATGCGAGTCCCAAGCATGCCCGACAACACGCAGTTTCTCTGCATGTACACAAGTGCACATGGATGGAGTGATAAAAGGAGCGCTAGTTGATCTTGTCACGATTTGTTGTAGCGTAAACATCAACCGTATATAACTTGGATTCCTTTTGGCTTTCCCAATTCTCGTTGCTCACCGGGGCGGTCCAGAGTCCAGACACTACAGCGCAGCGACACTGTAGGGGACACCGAGAAGTGGACGAAAGCGCGTAAAGCACTTTCCACACGGCAAGAGAGGAGAACGAGAGGGACACGTTTTACTCTTTGATTGATCTTACTTGCTTAGTGTAGCTAGCTAAGTAGCTAACATGGATAAATCCGTCGCTCATGGTTCTTCTTCCCGGTGGCAGAGATAGGGGGCAAGACCCCCTGCGAATCTATACAGTTTCTATTTGATTTTTTTTTACTTTGACTAAATTTTTAAAGAAATTTATACTGCTGGCCTTGTAAACAATTGCATTTCTGACTCCTCTTGTTCTTCCCACCACTCCAAGGCACATCCTCACACAAGCAATAGCACTGTCATGACTGCTACGGCGAAGACAATGCCTTACCAGTCTTATCAGTTATAACCGATCAGCCTGTTCGAAACCGTTGGCTCGTTCGTTACTGGTTTGTGAGCAAGTACTGCTAGCTGATTTGTGTGAAAGAAAAACATTATTCCTGGCTGGAAATACTGTTCATATGAACAGTGCGCATGTGAGAGTGCTGGCCAGCACCAGCCAGCCGCTCCAGCTGAAAAGGCGGAATACCGGCACTTTGGAAGTAAATACATTCGCCCTGTTCGTTTGATTTATAAATCAGTATTTTTTTCAGTCAACGAATAATATTTTTCTCTCACAACAAATCAGTCAACGGTACTTTCAGTCATGGCTTATCAACCAAGCAAACATGACAAATAATATCCTGCTTTAATGGGTAACTGAAAGACAATTTGCTTAAGCAACAACCATGTGAATCAACTACCCGCTCCACTGGCAAGTCGTATTATATTTGGCGTGAATCAACTACCTGCTCCACTGGCCCTGTTCGCTTCGCTTGTATTATAATCTATCCTTTTTAGTTTATTTTTTAAATATTTTTCTCGTTAACAAATCAGTCGGACGTTTTGTTTTTTCAGCGAAGCCAAGGCTATTTTTCTCGTTGATCTCGATGTCCGCCGTGCTTGAGTCCTGGTCAAACGAGGCGAGAGCTAGTACTGTACTATGTGTGTGACAAAGAATCCTAGGGGCAAGTCACTCGCAAATTCCTGCTAGTACGTACGACGATGCTTAATTTGACCACCGCGCGCGGCACGCGGCATTAGCTCGAGTGCTTGACTCACCTTGGAGGCGGCGAGGGGCGCGGTCTCGCGGGAGTCGTACACGACGGCGGTGCCGTCGGCGAGCCTGACGAGCATGAAGGCGCCGCCGCCGACGCCGCTGGAGGCCGGGCTGACGACGCCGAGGCAGAGCGCGGAGGCGACGGCCGCGTCCACGGCGCTGCCGCCCTCGCGGAGCGCGTCCCGGCCTATCCTCGAGCACCGCCAGTCGTCCGCCGCCACGGCGCCGTGCGGCGACGTCACCGCCTCCCTGCGCCCTGCTTGCTGGCGCTGCCGAGGCCGCAGCAGCAGCAGCTCCTCCCGCGGCCGCGAGCAGGAGGAAGAGGAGGAGAGCGGCGGTGACTCGCGGTGGCTCTGGCTCCCATTGGAGACGTTGGTGTCGGGCTGCAGAGCTCAGGAAGGATGAGGGAAGCTTAGCAAAAGGAATGGATAGTGTTTTGATTACACCGTCAGAAGGAAAGACGCGAGATTTCCTTACCAGCCATGGCGCGGGAGAACTAGAGTCGAGGGAACCTCTGACCCTGAGAGGCCTGGTTTCTTCTGCCTACTCCTGTGCAGATATTGAAAGTGTCATAGCAGTTGTGACTGATTGGAAGCACGAGCTACGGTTTTATTTTGGGTTCATCTCAGAATTTGTTTATTTCACTAGGATGAGTGCCCGTACATTACAACGGGTGCAATATAAATTAAATGAGATGTTTGTTAGCTAAGTTAAAATTAAGAATATATCAATTTAATTTTTTACGTGTATTATACTATGATAATATCTAGAAACATATTCATTATCGTAATGAATCTGAAATAAAAGCTTAGACTTGGAGCTTGTTGTCTAAAAGTTACGACAAACATCAGTTGTCTTAAAGGCTGAAAATTTATTGTTAGGCATCGAATTGAATTTATCCATACTCTGCCTTGTCAAAACATGTATACTCGGATTTACAATATCCTAGCCCGCATGAGTCATGGCAATAATTCATTTTTTGGGAAAAAAAAGTATTCGTTGTCAACACGCAACGCGAAGGACGATGAACTGAGATTTGGATCACGATCATGATCATTGTGCGGTGATATTCCAATAAATTCCTTTCTCTTTCCATAATTCTCTTTCTCTTTTATTCCATTTTATTTACTTGCCTTCCTAGTGTCCTCCATGCGGTGATTATTTGCCTGCCGGTGATTCCGTGAGTTTTATTCCATTTTATTTACTTACCTTTCAGTGTCTCCATGCGGTGATTATTTGCCTGCCAGATATGGATCGCATAAGATGCGGTGATTATTTGCCTGCCGGATATGGATCGCATAAGTGTTTTGGTCCTGCGGGGTAGATGATGACAATCCATATGTTTCAGTTGTAGACGAAGAGAAGAGATACTATACTGTCCATTGCAAATTGTAAGGCATTTGACTTTTTCTATATATGTAATTTTTGTAATACAATTAAATATATACTATGTCTAGGTACATAGTACAAGTAATGTATCTAGCAGAACCAAAAAGTTTTACAATTTAAAATACAAGAAATGCATTTAATATATTACTATAAAAGAGCAGGACATTTGAAGAGGCTATCTAAAGTGTCATTATGACATAGGACCAGTGGTATGTAACTTATATTGCCAATTTGTAATGACTAGTGAGTGGTATACAACTTATGTTGCCATTTTTACAAATGACTCCTCTTCTCGCGAGTTTAGAGTCTTATGCGCCGACGACTCCGGTCTCCAACTTCTCTCCGGTATCCTTGCCGTTGCCGGTAAAGGCTGTTGAACTCCATCGCGCAACTTCTCTCCCGTATCCTTGCCGTTAAAGGCTGCTGATCTCCACCGCGCATACGTCTGCTTAGGCAAACAGAAACCGTTGTAGGTGCCAACCAAACAAATCGTAGCTTCAGTTCCATGGTAACGGATAGCATAATTGTATTGACGTTGCCGCTCCCAGGGCTAAACCAAACAACACCTAAACTAGTTGTTTCTAATTACATTGTCATTGCCGCTCTTAGGACTGAACCAAACAACATCTAAATTAATTTGTAAGCATATAAGAGACGAGGGGCATTGTTCACAAAAGGACGGCTGAATCAAACATCTAACTAATTTGTAAGCATAAAAGAGACGAGGGCATTGTTCGCTCCATGCGTTGAACCAAACAACATCCAAATTAATTTGTAAGCACATAAGAGATGATGGGCATTGTTTACAAAAGGACGGCCGAATCAAACAACCAAGCACATATGTAAGCACATAAGAGACGAGCGGCATTGTTAACAACACCTAAACTAAGCACACAAGAGACGAGGGGCATTGTTCACAAAAGGAATTAATTACAGAGTACTCCGTATTTGATAATACCATGCTGTTGGGAATAAAAAATATCAAAAATCTTCGGATTAAGACTTGGGGTTTTGAACCCGACGTGGATCAAACACGCAACCTTCTGATCTGGAGTCAGACGCGTTACCATTGCGCGACGGATCCGGTTAGTGCTGTGGTCCTATCGAACAAATAATTATTTATCTCATTCTACGTCATTTTTTGGATCGGCAATGGTCAGAGCTTTGCTGCGTCCGGCCAAAAAAAAAAAAAAGGTAGCAACGGATGCTGTTACTTTTTAGACCTACCGCACCGGTTTCTCGTGCGTCAGATTTGAGCCCCCCAAGATGGCAAGACCGTAGGACAGCACGACGAGGTCGAGGATTCACGAGAAAAAGAGAAAGAAAAGAAACTGAGCAAACCAGTGCAGACAGCGCTGAACCCTGTTAACTACAGAACGTGCGTGCTAAGGTGGTGGAAGAGGAGAAAGAAAGAAGTAAAGAGTAAAGACATTGGAAGAGGTGTTTGTAACACCCACGAGCGTATTTAGCACCGTGATTTAGGTCTAAGAAAAATTTTCCAAAACGAGTTTCTCGGGTTTTTAATTTAAAACGTACTTGAGACGATAAGCGAATCCTGCGTGACTTAGTTTCGTGGACTCAAATAAACGTTCAAGTTAAATTACTTAGTGCATAGAAATATTTAGGAATGTCCGTTAACGATTCTAGCAAGCTAATGACGAATGACATATAGTACTTAAGTAAAATTCGGAGCAGGATTTTGGTTGCATTTAAAATATCGAGTAACAAAATGTTAGTGCTTTAGCCGTATTTGAAAAAAATAGATAGTCGGCTTGTTAAATGAATATTTGAGAGCTGAAATAATTAACGAGAGTGCCGCTGGCCACTCGCCTCACCTGCCTCGCCGGTTCGACGCGCGTGTTGATGGATGAGTTGGCCGGGCTGCTGGTGCCGTGTACTGCTTTGCTTGTTTTCCCTTCCTCACTGCCAGTTCCGTCGCTTCACCCTGTGCCTCTTGGCGTGCTCTCCGCTCTCTGCCTTGCTTGTCTCTACCTGCTGCCCGCATCGTCACATCGTAGGTCAATCCATGCCAGTCCTGTCTCTCCCTCCCTCTCTTTTTCCTCTGCTGCACCGAGCCCTCGTAGCATCGCCGCCAAGACCCATAGTCCTCCTTTTTCTTCTCTGCTGCCGATGGGACGCGTCCCAACTCCGGCCACTCCTCTCTCTGCTTGCTTCCGCCTCTGGAGGCCGCAGTCGTCGCGTCCGCGCCCCTCGGCCAGGCTGGACCTACGTCTCCTTGGTGCGCCCGAGCCGCAGCACCCCGCCGCCGTCCGCGCACGGCTCTGCCTCGCCATGTTTCTCCCCGCACCCGCGGCTCAATGGCGCTGCCCCTCCCGAGCCGTGTTGTCGTGCCGCTCCTCCTACCGTCATCCGTGCCGGTCCACCTGTTGTCGAGAGCCGACGAAGCGCCCCACAGCTGAGCCGCTCCGTCTCACCTCGAGCGCGCGCGAGTCCCCTTTGCCATTCACGTGCGCATGCGTGCTCCCGCGGTCACGCTGAACCGCCGCCCCTTCGGCCGACGCATGGCCTCCCACACGCTCGGGCCCGCGTGTCCTGCACGGTGCCCCTTCCTCTTCCTCCCCGCGCCGTGTCTCCATCGTGTCCGCACCCGCCGTCGCTGGGCCACACTCCCTGCGCCCTTTTGTTTCCATCGTCGGTTCCTTTCCCCTCGTGCATGCGCGCCTGTGCCTACGGCGCCGCGCCGCGCCGCGCCTCCTGTTCACCGGCGTCAGGCCGCTCATCCCGCCGATTTATGGCCGCGCCCTCCTCATCCTCAGGTGGCTCTCCACCGCAGGGCACCTTGGTCACCGCTCCTGCTGTGGGCGCGCGTGGCCACGGGGCGGTGCCCCATCCCGGCATGAGCAGCGCCATGTCCGACAGTGCCATAGAGACGTACTGCCAGTGCCACCCTTCCGCACCTTTTTTCGGCTCCGCTGCACCCCACAGCGTCGCAGCCGCCATTGTCGTCGCTGGCACACATAGCCTAGCCGCTGTGGCCATCGGCGGTTCCTGGCCGCCTCAGCCCGAGGTCACGTGGTTTCCCGTGCAGCTCGCCGACGGGTGGTCCACCGCCACCGTGCCTTCCCTGGTCCCACCGCACCGTTGCCGCCGCCGCCGGTCGGACCTCCTCTGCTCCGCTCCTGGGAAAGGAAGGAAGGTGAGAAAAGGAATAGAAACGAATACGGGGTTCTTATTGCAAAATACGAGACTCACATAAATAGTGCATTTGTGTCGCGAGATGATTTGAGGAGAGCTCGGGGGCCTCATCGCAAAAAGTACCGCCGTTGTCTGGCTCTAGTTGTGTGGGCCACGCTCGTTCGCGCGTGGGCCATCCTGCTCGCCGCCACGCCTAGGCCGCTCCCGTTCGCGCCGCGCGCCCTGTCCCCGCGCCTAGGCCGCTGCCTACCCACTGGGCCGCTTGCGCCCCGTTCCTAGCGCTGGGCCGGCCTTGTACCAAGCCGCCTGGGCCTGCCTGCCGCTGAACCTGGCTAAGCGGGCTGCTGGGCCAGTTGGTGGCCACCGGCCCTTTCCATTTCCTAAATGCTTTTCTAAAATAGGTTTCTAATTTAACTTGTAAAATTAATATAAAATGGTATAGGAATCCAAAAATTGTAGAACCAATTTTGTTAGTCTCCTAAAATCATGATCTACCTGTTAGTATATTTTGTTCACATAGTTTAATAATATTATTGGAAGCTATATAATTAATTTAAGGTACTTAATATTATAAAAATATAAACTTGTAGGAATTATTGTGATTAATTGGTAATAATGTTGGATCTGAAATTTTTACAGTAGGCTCCTAGCAATATTAGGTACTCACTGTCATTTTTGTAGCTCCGGAATAATTAGTTTGCTAAATAGATAGTGATGTCCTATTGCGAATAAAGATTAAATAGATAGAATAAAATAAAGAAACAACTTGGGTTTGTATAACTAAAATATTTGTTGGAAAATAACGCCTTATTCAACAACATGAATACATAGCCTAAGTACGGTCGTCGTTAGAACTAGCTCGTTAGCTTGAGAGGCGTAAATTGTATTTTACGAATCACAGGTTGTAGTTGATTAATTACGTCTTTGCATTTGCATCGCATTGCATATCATAATAGGGACATCGATGGATCGCGGAGTCATCGGGAGTTGCTGGAGAAATTGTGCTTTTGGAGATCGATCGCCATGATGGAATGTTAACTTCTGATTAAATCTTACCCAGGAAGCTCCGGTGCATAATCCCTACTTTTCTGCACTTTAAATTATATTTGTGCATTAAGTTTTAAGGAGTTGAATGAAACCCACTTGCATATATATTTTTATCCTATGAGTCTTACTAGTATGACATGATCGTGTAGATTGCTATGCTACAGGACTCCGGTAGAAGTCGAGTGATGGTTATCACTCGTGAGAGATATGAAATATATTATTGGATTATTATTACTTGGAATATATAAAAATGGTGGAAAGGAAAAATAGGTGACCGGGTAGGGATATGGTTTGGGTATTGGTGGGTGTAAGAGGTTATGTCGCCGCAGACGTGGGGTATAGCTTGGTTACACCGCTTTCTCTATCTGTGTCGGTTAAGGACCGATCGTTAAATAAGCCATCGAGGCAAGTCACAGACTTATTATCCCGAGCACATACTTGGGTATGGGCACTTGAAAGACTTGTTGCTCTCTTGTCGTAGATCCGGCTCTTTCCAGATCGACTGTCAGAGTGGATTTTTGGGTTAGGAGATCCTTGCACCGCACTGAGTCCGAGATTAAGGGGTGGGGGCTTGGAGTCCTAGTTTGGATGGGGACTTGGACACCCAGGATAGGAGGGTGATGGATTGGTCCTGCTTGTGCCTTGGGTACAAGCAGGGCATGTGTTTTTGAGATACCCAGCTGGGGGCATTGATTCGCGAATCGCCGGGCAATCCGGTATGGCTTGTTTTGTGTCTAGCACCATAGTAAGAACTGAAAGATGGAAGATGAAAAGGGAAATCTGATTGCTTACCACCTGCTTTGAAAGTAGCACAAGTGCTTACATAGAATTGTTGGTTAATGAACTAATGCAGCAGTTAATAAAAATCGAATATAAGGACGCACGTTTAGTAACGCTTCCTGCAGATGCAATAAACCCACAAGCTAGATAGCCTTGCATATCTTGGAGTCTTTTCTTTCCTCCTGTCGGGTAAGTCTTGTTGAGTATAATTGAGTACTTAGGGTTTTATTTCCCCCTATTACAGGTGACAGGTGGATGCTAGAGCTGACTTTTATGTGTGGATTCCGTCCTGGTGGGCTCAGAGAGGATTTTCTTTACTGTTGCGATCATAGTTTTTATTTATAACTCTCACCAAATATTTTTATGAACAAAAGTTTTATAATATGTTGTCCTAGTTATTTATCAATGCTTCATCATGCCATTAATAGCTATTTATTTCTGATAGTAATTCTGATCACATGTTTATATTTCACTATTAATTTAAATTGTTCATAACTCTGATAACATGTTCATATTCCGCTATTATAAATAATAAAAATTATACTCTGATGTTGTATTAAAAGTGATGTAAGAAATGGGTTAAGAATGATATAAGCTTTATTCTCTCATTTGTGATCCTGATGAAAAATATGGATTTTCGGGTTCTCCCCTAGGGTGTATCCCGACGGAACCGAGTAATTTGGTGTTCTCCTTCGAGTGCTTAGTGTCTAATAGAAGACGAGCACTACTGGGAGGCATTAGATTAAGCGGTTCTGCCACGGTGTTAGGCTAAAATTTTGGAGCATCAACACCAGTTGCTTGTTTATGCACACATCATAGAGGGTTTATTTCATTCACTAACCTAAACCTTTTTTTAATTATGTGGCATTATTTTTAGATAATGGAACAGTAACATTCTAACTTTTACATCAAAAAATTTATTTAAGAAGCACATTTTTTTCATTTCACTAATGATTGAGAAACAATGCAGAATCAATGGTGATGCAAACAAACAAACAAACAAAACAGATACACATGCATTGAAGAAGCAACCACAATTTACTCAAGGGGAAAAGAAAGCCACCAAAACTTAGCTTAACCATCAGTAATAAGGGCAAGGTCAAGCAACCACGATTGCTCAATAAAACCATCTTTAACAAGGCAACAATAGTCTAATCAGTAAAACTAGTTGTTAAGCAAACTATCCACTGCACTCCTTTAGCATAGGTTCCCCTTGAGGAGCTTTCGGCTCTTCAACCCTCTCACCCTTTTGCACAGCATTGAACTCTTTACCTTATCATGTATTCTCTTGGTCACCTCAGACTGATGTAGCATTCTTCTCTCCAACTCAAAGATCCGACCATCATATCCTAGCCTGCTCATTACCAATGTTCACCTTTAGATCTTCTATATGCTCAGCAGTTCCCTTCACTCGTATCCAAGGAGCCAAGCCACCAAAGCGAGTCAAAGTGAATATCATATGCTTTTGCTATAACCCTAAATCAAAATATGAATTTTAGTTCCAAAATGTGGATGACTAAATCAGTTATGGGAGATGTGGCAATACCCACCCTTCCTTGATAACGTGGAGTACCCACTCCTCCTGCTAGCATCAACCGCCGTAAAACCTGTTGTACACTGCCTCTGATTTGGGAACTCTGTTTGATATCTCTCTAATTTTACGAAGGTCCTGTACACTGCCTCTAGTTTAGGAACTCTGTATGATATGTCATGCTAGTAAAATGTTCTGAGCCAAGAGTTCCATTGAGACAAAAAAATAGGTGAAAGCTCTAGTTTAGTTTTGGTGAATTGATGAAACCCTAAGTGCTAACCTAGTTTATCTATGTGATCATGAGATAGGTAGCACTATTCCAAGTGATGAAGCAATGGTGAAGATCATGATGATGGTGATGCCATGGTGATGATCAAGTGCTTGGACTTAGAAAAGAAGAAAAAGAAAAAGAAAAAGCTCAAGGCAAATGTGAAATTGATAGGAGCTTTTCAGTTTAGTGATCGAGACACTTAGTGAGTGCGATCACATTTAGGATCGATAGCCGTACTCTTAAGAGGGGTAAAACTCATATCAAAATGCGGTTATCAAAGTGCCACTAGATGCTCTAACTCATTGCATATGCATTTAGGAACTAGTAGAGAGATAACACCCTTAAAAATGTTTGTGAAAATATGCTAACACACGTGCATAAGGTGATTCACTTGGTGGTTGGCACATTTGAGCAAGGGTGGAGAAGTTGGTGAAGTGAAGGAGGTGATTGTCACTAAGAAACAGTGACCGGACATAGGGACTTAGGGTTCCAGCGTCCGGTCAATTATAAAAGATGGTGGTGCTCTCGGGCTCGATTTGCCCTATGACCTGACTCGGAGAAGAAAAGTGACCGGACTCTGGCTGAACACTGTTTAGCGTTTAGTCCTACTGATGTGGCGGCGCGTAGAGAAGAGGAGGAGGAGTGGATGCACCAGCATGTCCAGTCAAGAAAAACTGGCTCTGGTGCCTTACTGGACACGATCGGACTCCAGTGATGGAGTGTCCGGTCACTTTGAGCAGTACGTCTGGTCGCAACTTAACACATGGCATGAGCTTGACTAGACATTGAGATTGCATGGACAAGGTTGAATCATGGGGCCATATGGCGTGCATCGTGCGACCGGACGCTGGTGTTGTGCGTCCGATCAATCTGACCGGAGCATTCGATCAGCCCACAGCTGATGAGATTTGAGCCTAACAACTACATGGTCGGTTGGGGCTCTATATAAACATGTTGGCCAGCTCTTGCTCATCCTCTTGGCCATTTGCATTGACTTAGCAAACTTGTGGGCTTAACCAAAGCCCTCTCACTCATCTCCATCATTGATTCATCATTTTTGTGAGATTGGGAGTGAATCCAAGTGCATTGCTTGAGTGTTTGCATCTAGAGGCACTTGGTGTTTGTGTTTCACTGTGGGTTTGGATTGTTACTCTTGGTGGTTGCCACCACCTAGATGGCTTAGAGCAACGAGGATCGTCGAGCAGAGGTTGGTGATTGTCTCCGGCTCCGATCATGGTGATTGTGAGGGGTTCTTGACCTTTCCTCGGCGGAGAGCCAAAAGTTACTTTAGTAGATTGCTCATGGCTTATGTGATCCTTATCTTGTGTTGGTTGCGCGGCACCTTATTGAGGGTTTGGTGTGTGATGCCAATTAGCATGTGAATCTCCAAGTGAGTTAATCGCCACAACGGGGACTAGCTTGCCAGTAAGCAAGTGAACCTCAGGATAAACCATTATGTCTTGATTATCTCCTTGGTATTCATTGGTATTCATATATTGATCACTTGCCACGATGATATACCTCTCTACCACTCTCTTGTATTTCATTGTATTCTTAATTGTATAGAGCTTGTGGTAATTAAGACTAGATAGTGTAGCACTCATTCATATCACTCTTGCTAGGTTGATCACATAGGTGTATCTTAGTGACATAGTGTTGGGTTCATAAACCCTGGGGTCCCTCGCGGACCAGCTTCCCAACAAAGGCTCAGCCCAAGCAGACAGTGCGCAACTCATGGGCCGGCCCAAGTATCGAACGACAGGCCAAGCGGGCGATCCAATCACCGACCGAAAGGCCTGGTCGAGGAGGAATGGCACCCGCCTTTCGACTCTGACCCACCTCTCCGACCAGAGCGCTCACTTCGGTCTCTAGCCCACCTCCAGACTGGCCTCTCTGACCGAAAGGCCTAGCCAAAGCACCATTTCTGACTTCGACCCCACGTCTCCGACCGGGGTACACGAATACCTTGCTCACTGCTCTTCTCTGACTAGCGCAATCAGAGCCGGCTAGGACCAACCGACCAGGGACGCCCGCTCGGAGAGGACCAGGGAACGAATGGAGAAAGCAAGGCAAGGCACACAAGTCAAACCACGATACCAGGGACCGTACCCTATACACCTGCAGGAACAGTACTCTGCAACCGCCCTAACACAAACAGTGTTGTAGGCACCGACATTTTCCCTACAGTATTGTGGGCACCATTAACTCCCATATGGTAAGGCTCCCCCCACATGCCTCTGGGCATCGACAGTGTAGTGGGTGCCGGCATTTACCATACCGAGTGAACATGGCAAAACCCCTCATATGCCTCTAGGCATCAACAGTATAGCAGATACTGATATCTGCCATATCCGAACAAGACGACGTAACCTCCCACATGCATCCAACATCCAACAATGTTGTGGGCACATATCATCATCCTATACCTGCCAGCGTGGGCAACAAGGTTTAGAAGCATACGTACTCTCTCCCTCACACTTGTAAAGCCCTCCCCTTCATCTATAAAAGGAGATGCGCTCTCTCCTAAGAAACTCAGTTAAGCCAGGTCGATTCAAGTGATTCTAGATTCATTAGATTGATCAAGTTCACTAGCTCATAACCACAGAACCGCCAGGTTTGGACCTCAAGCATATGCTTGAACACTTAGCTCATAGCGGAGCTCTTGTTGCTCTCGGCCCTTCTGACCAGAGCTGATCGGACCTCTTGTACACCCCATCTTTCTCCTTCTCGTTTGTAACCCCACTGCAAACTTTGAGCACCTGGGCTCAGGAATAAAGTCACCAACTGACTAAAACTGGACGTAGGGCACATTGCCTGAACTAGTATAAACCATGTGTCATTGAGTGCTAGGCCACCTCCAATCACAACAGTATGGCAAAACTATAAATATTTACTTGTTGGTCTCTTTCTGCACCGACACATAGTTTTGTTGTGATATACTAGAGATCATAGAAATTAGAATTGGGTAGGTGGCTTGCAACCCCAAGTATAGTGCTAGTGCAAAATTCACTTCACCATCTTATTGACTAATCACTTGTCTTAGTGTTGTTGTAGAATTTTTTAATAGAATATTCACCCCCCCCTCTAGCCAATAGGACCTTTCAACAGGGTACACAAGTTCTAGGCCTTGGAGTAGAAAATAGTAAGAGCAATTAGAAATATTCGCTATATTGTGCATGTAGAGAAGGGATGAAAACAATGTATGTAGTCATGATACCTCACAAGCATCAAACATGTGTTCAATCTACACAGTTAAAAACTTTACATGACAATGGCCTTCTGGACAGTTGAAAATTTTACCACAAGGCCATCCAAACATGTGTTCAGAAAATGAAGTTTAGAAAGTGAACAACAATTTATCTCTAGATAAGAAAGACATTTGCAGTAGCAACTCTTGAATTCCATCCAAAGTTTGACTAAAATTGTTGGTTCTACAACCGAACATAGAGAGAGGGAGTGAACGATAGATGAGAGAGTAGCAAATGAATTCCAGGGCCAAGCCTCCTCCTCCACCTTCACCCTCTCCCCCATTATTTTATAGGAAAGGTGGGAGGAGAGGTTTTCATCATTCCCCCTGTTGGGACTTGTATTTTATAATAGAGTCCCAGGGGGCCTACAAATGGGCCTGACATTATCTTACAAGCTCCCTAAGCTATGTAATTGGCCCATGAAAACACCAATAGGGTCCCTAACACATAATAAACCCCCCAACAGAACTAGTGATCTTGTTGGATTTGTAACACACGATACATGGAAAGCACAAAAGAAACTCACCAAACCTTCATAGATGAAAAATCACAAAATGCACTCTAGACCATACAATAGCACAAGATGCATACAAACTTACATAACATTTATCAAAACAAATATCGAAATTGCCAAATTAGCAAAGGTAGGCTAGATCTACAGCTCTAATGCAATAAGCATCCTATGATGCAAGGAAAGAAGGAACCTCGATCTGGTTGCACATGGCAAAAAGGGAAGGAAAGGGCATACCAGTTCGATGCTCATCACTAGCAAAGTGCCTGACGAAGACTTGATGAAGGCTGCACTGCTCTCCTAGCCATCATCACTAGAGGAGCGGCAACTCTAACCCTAGCAAGAAGGCAGGGATGAGCCAAGAATGGGAAGTGGTAGGGCCAAAGTGTTGGAGATGGAAGAGGTGCGCCTAGATCCTCAGTGTTGTTGTAGAAGTTCGATTGTCGCGGCGGCGCACGGGAGAGGTGGCGGTGCGTGGGACGCAGCAAAGAGCGAACCACATGACATGACTGACTCTTTCTGGCATGGGGTGGCGATGTTGAATAACCATGTGGATTAGTGGGGAATGGGGTGGGTCGACTCCAAGTCCCATTATAGCTGAATGCACCTTTAGCACTAGAGGGGTTGCTCTCCCCATTGTGGACCTCGTTCTATGGATGGTGGGGTTTGGGCACCATTCCATATTTGAAAGGTCCTAAATGGCTAGAGGGGGGGGTGAATAGCCTATAAAATTTATACAAAGACACTACAGCAACTTGTTAGACAACAAAATAGTGAAATGCAACTCGCTCTAGCTCTACTAAAAAAGGCAAGCCACCTACCAACAATTCTAGTCAATTATGATCACTAGGCACTCAATAGGCTATGCATGTCACTACTCTCTACACTAGTTGAGCTAGCTAGGAACTAATTACAACTAAGAAGCTAAGCTACGCAACTAGCTACAACTACCACAAGCTCTACACAAAGGTAAATACACAATGTAATACAAGAGAGTGGTAGAGGAGATATACCATCGTGGCAAGTGATCCATCGATGAATACCAAAGAATACCAAGGAGACAATGATGACACAATAATTTTTCCACTGAGGTTCACTTGCTTGCCGGCAAGCTAGTCCCCGTTGTGGTGATTCACCCATATGGGGGTTCATGCGCTAATAGGCATCACACGACTAACCCACAATTGGGTGCCGCACAACCAACATAAGATGGGGATCCACAAGCCACGGGTAATCCACTAGAGTTGCCTTTTATGATCTCCCTATGGGGAAGGCACAAGAACCCCTCACAATCACTTCGATCGAAGCAGGCAACAATCACCAATAGCTGCTCAATGATCCTCCAATCACTAGGCCATCTAGGTGTCAGCAAACACCAAGAGTAACAAGATCTCCACCAGCCCAAATCACCCAACTAGTGCCACAAGATGCAAGTACCACTATACAATGCACTAGAGGCTCTCCAATCTCACTTAAATGATGAAATCAAGTATGAAAGTGAGTGGATTGTGTTTGCTCAGCTCCCAAAGGGTGTTCTCAGGTGTAGAAAGTGCTAAGAGAGTGGCTAAGGCCAGCCACCACCTCTATTTATAAGCCCACACTCAAAACTAGCTGTTATACCCCTTGGAGCGTTTTTTGCGAGGGCACCGGACATGGGGGGTAGTGCCCCAACGATCGAACTCCAACAACTAAAAAACTAGCCGTTGGTCAACGAACAAGGGGTGGCGGTGGCATCGCCCTAGGGGGGTGGTGACCACCTAGGCCAAACCCCTAAAATCCCAACTCTCTGGGAAAAAGCGACGGTGGCACCGGAAGCCCCCGGTGGTGCACCGCCGTGCCAGGGACGGTGTACACCGGTCAGGGCAGTGCCACTCCCTTCTCTGTTGCTAAGAACTGAGGCCAGGTGGGCACCGCCCTAGGGGTGGCGGTGCTACCGGACAAGTAGGGGCGGTGCTCCTAGGGCAGCACCCCAAGTCTGACAATGCCTCCTTTCTTCACCTTTGCCAATGTGCTAACACTCCAAGTGTTTTACCATCACGTGCAAGTGTGTTAGCATTTTCACAATCATTTTTTAAAGGTTAATCACTTCTCACCGATTGTGCACTAGGCCTAAATGCAATGGAAGTATTCCAACACCTAGTGGCACTAGATGATCGAGTTGTCCGATAAGTGCTCCCCTCTTAATAATACGACCATCTATCATAAATGTGATCACACTCTCTGTAGTGTCTTGATCACCAAAATAAAATACTCCTATCAAATATACCTTTGCCTTGAGCCATTTTGTTTTTCTCTTTCTTCTTTTCCAAGTTTGGAGCTTGATCACCATCATCACATGTCCATCTTCAACACCATGGACTTCGTCTTACTCCAACACTTGGCTTGGACCAACCTATCTCAATTTCACACTTAGAGCATAGGGTTAGTCCTAATGGGTTTCATCAATTAACCAAACCAAACTAGAGGTTTCAACATTGATCCTTGCGCTTTCGAACGAAGCCTTACAATGATATCTTGTCCACTTGATACTCTTTTCCAACCCCCAAAACTATGATTTTTGGGTAGCCAACTATTCGAGTTGCTCTAATGTGTCTGAGCTATTACAATAGTTCTAAAATTCTACATAAACTATTTAATTTGACAGAATAGTCATTTTTGGTCCCCCCAACTATCATCTAAGGTTTAGTTAGTCCATGCACTTTCAAAATGACAATTTCATTCCTCATTTTTTTTATTTTAGGCTTCGTTTAATCCTAGAACTATCAAAGCTAGTGACTGTTCTAGTCTTTAACGCAACTTGTATGCAACCCTAAATTACCTATTGTCGGGTTCATAAACCCAGGGTCCTAATGGGCCTGCTCCCCAGCAAAAGCTCGGTCCAGCAGACGACGTTGCAAACGACGCTTAACTCCTGGGACGGCCCAAATACCTAAAACGACTGGCCGAAAAAGCGATCCAGTCTCTGACTGGAAGGCCTAGCCAAGGAGGGAACAACGCTCGCTTTCTGACTCCGACCCGCGTCTCCGACTGGGAGGCCTAGCCAAAGAGGGGATGACGCTCGCTTCCTGACTCCGACCCGCGTCTCCGACCGGGAATACACCGAACCTCTGCTTATGGCTCTTCTCCGATCAGCGCGGTCGGAGCTGATTGGGAACGACCGAACAGGGACGCCCGCTCGATGAGGACCCAAGAAATCAGGCGGAGCAGATAAGGTAAGGCACAGAAGTCAACCGTAATACCAAGGACCATACCCTGCACACCTGTAGGACAGTACTGTCAGGCCATGTCAGAAGGGTACTTTGCAACCTTCCAAACATGTCAGAATATGAATAGTGATGTGGGCGCCGACACTTGTCCTATAGTATGATAGGCGCCGACATTTGCCATACCAGAAGAACATGATGGAGCCTACCATATGCATCTGGGCGTCAACAGTATTGTGGGCGCCGACAAACCGTCTTGTACTCGACGGCGTGGGCAACAAGACTAGTTAGCACACGCTCTCTTTCTCTCACACTCTCTCACTTGTAAGGCCACCCCCTTCATCTATAAAGGGGGATGCGCTCTCTCCCAACCAAGAGAACACAAAAAACAGACGAACAACAGACGGATCATTCCGACTCACTCTCTGCTAGCTTTAGACATCCTAAAGCTACACAGAGCATACGTTCCAATACATAGCGCACGTAGGAGCCTCCGTCACTCTCAGCCCTTCGGTCTAGAGTCCGACCGACTTGTAACACCCCCCATCTTACTCCCACTCGTTTGTAACCCCACAGCAAACTTCGAGCACCTGGGCTCAGGAATAAAGTCACCGACCGACTCAAACTGAAAGTAGGGCACGTTGCCTGAACCAGTATAAACCCTGTGTCATTGAGTGCTAGGCCACATCCGATCACAACGTACGACAAAACAACAAATATTTACCGTTGGTCACTTTTTGCACCAACACCTATGCAAAAACAACATTCAAAGAAAATATGCTTAATTGTCTGGTTGTGACAAAAGCACACTTCTCACTGCCTTGCCAAAAGAGTATAGTCTAGGACTTAGGATTATTCTTTAACAATATACAAAAGGACGGTTAACAAAAGATATAATAATTGTTAGGGTTTCAGGTTTTTAACTTTACATGTGGATAGAAAAAAAATAAACTAAAAGATGAATATTTGAAAGTCAATATATCTAGACTGAGGTTACAAGAAAAGTTGACATGAGCTAATAAGGTTTCAATTAGACGCACGTATTGAAGACACAAGAAGAATTGACAAAGAGGGAAACTATAAATGTGGGTGTTGAAGACACACAACTAACTAAACATAGATTACAGAGTATCTAACATGTGTCTTGTTACCAGATGGGTAGTGAGAGAGCTTCAACCTGTTCACTTGCTCGTAAACGATCGTAGATTTTCAGCTGGGAACAGTGTTTTTCTCTCACACCAGACCAGCCAGCAGTAAATAATCCACGATACGATACGGCCTCCCGAACAGGCTGCTTATGTGCAAAGACAAAGCAATTTTTAGTTATTATAGGTTTTGAATTTCCCATCGAACGTCCAATACTCATCTATCCTAAGATTTTATCCCGTTCTCTTCGTGTGTTTAGGCTAGATAGATCGTGCCGGATAATCATGTTTTAATGTTATGTCCACGTCCAGGTCCAGTTGGATCGATCGGCCCTTACGCGCAAAATGACATCCATGCCACCCGAATCAGACACGTCTGCATGCTAGTACTAGCCGGTGGTACATTGTCGTATTTATTATTTATATACATTTATATATGCAGCTTGCATTCGTGCTGCTCACAGATGCATTGATGCCGAGTCATTCAGCTTGACTGGATCTGTTCATTAACCAAACCAAACCAAACCGTGCTGGCAGTGGCAGAAGAATAATTTTTGTACTACGCGAGTCCAGAACTTCTTGAGAGCAGGAGCAGAGCAGAACGGCAGCGCAGCTGTAGTATTACTGCGGTGCGGACACGGGGAGGGAGGAAGCGCCATCGAAATGCATGCTAGAGAACGCTCCGAGATGACGAGGACGCGCGCCAGCCATAATAACTGCGTCGCGCTGCGAGGCGCGCCCGGCGATTCTGAGCTGAGCCAAGCTAGGTAGCCATAAATATGCGGCGAGCCATGCCCCGCCGCGCCATTGCTTCCCCTCGCGCACAGGCGTGCGAGCACGCACGACCTTCATACGGCCACATCTAATACAACTCCTGGTCGCCCTCGTTGTTGTCGCCTGTGTCGGCATCGTCTTCGTGTGCTCAGTCGATTTCCGGGCTGGCTGGGCCGGCGCACGCAAGGGTTTCCATGTGAATCCAACCGGGGATCCTGTGATCGAGCGCCCGGCCGGCGCATGCGCATGCATCCCGTTATTTATGGCCACTTCCACTCTGATGCACCTGCTGTGTCCTATTCCTATATATCCGCATGCAAGCACAAGCGTCCCCTCCGAACTCGATCGGTAGCTTTGCTGTGTTTGCTCTGTTTCTCCTTTGGCATAGTGTGTGTCTTCTTGCCTTTCTGCTACCTCCTCGAACCAGCACAGCTCCTACTAGGAAGCGAGAAATGAGAACGCGGGAGTCCTGTGGCAGTTGCCGGAGATGGTGGGCTCCAACACCAACCCCAGCAGCCGTCGTGTTGGTGCTCCTGCTGGTCATCAGTTCGTCGTCGTCGCACGTTGCCGACGGCGTCAGAACGACACCACGTAAGTTGATGATCTGAGCTGCAGTAACTATTTATTTTCTCCTCTTTCAGTTCAACGCGGTCAGCTTTCATGTTTCAGAACTTGGACACGCTTGCACAACTAACTTGCAGCCGTATTGATTGATGCCGAGCACGAGCACTGCCGGTCCGGCGACGTAGTAGAGTACGGGCATCGTAGTAGGCACGCGTACTGACGTGTCAGGCCGACGTGGCCTCCGTTACCATCAGATGACATGACAGCACATGTGGCATCTGAACACGCGCTGACGTTCTTTTCTTGTTCATGCTCCTACAATCCAACCTGTTTACTCCCTGTGTAACTGAAACAACAAATAAACAGGGATCTGACAATGGTTCGTCTTCTCCGTGTGCCGCAGGTGCGTCCGGTCCAGGTGACGCCGGCGTGCTCGAGGACGCGGAGGCACCGCCTGCTGCTGGTGCTTATCACGCAAGCAGCAGGGCAACCTACAAACCAGCAGACCGGACCGAGGACGAATTAGAAGGCTCGCTGGTGGTGCTGGAGGAGGAGGATGAGCAGTGGTGGCTGAAGGAGCGCGCGGCGACGGGGTCGCGGCTGCCGGACTGCGCGCACGCGTGCGGGCCGTGCTCCCCGTGCCGGCGCGTCATCGTGAGCTTCAGGTGCGCGCTGGCCTCCGAGTCCTGCCCCATCGCCTACCGCTGCATGTGCCGCGGCAGGTTCTTTCGGGTGCCCTCCCTCTAGCCTACACGACTCACGACTGCTCATGCTCATGCTCATGCTCATGCATGGACATGGATGGATGGATCCCCAGCTCTTTTTGCACCCCTCTGGCTAGCAGTTAGCCAGGCATTTGGCGGCTTGGCGCCAACCTTTCGATCTCACTCTCTCTTTGCTTGGCATGTAAACCTACCTATGCGATGTCAGGGACGCTTGTCGGTGTTGTGCTGTATATGACTAGCCGTTGTTCTCTGTCAGTGTGATACTAGCGCTAGACTGCTGGTGGTTAAATAAGTAGTGATTGTGATGCTGCTCTTCTCTTGTTTGGGCGTACTTCTACGTTCTATCTTTGCTCTTGCTCAAGGCCCGTTGGAAACACTAAAGAATTCTCACGCTGCAAACAGGAGAGGACCTTATCTGTAGCCTGTAGGTTGTGTCTTACCTTGGTGATGACTGCCTGCGCTGCAAGACGCTGTTGCTAATTGCATGGTCCATTTCTGGGGAAACGACGCTGCACTATTCCTCCTGGGTCCTGCCCCGCCGTACATTATGGAAAAAAATGACAGTTAAATCGAGCACGTTCAGGTGTAGCCTCACCAGCGCACAGCATGAATGTGCAGTAGCAGGAGCAGTGGACTTGTTTATCGGTGAGCGGCTGAGCGGGGGTCTACCACCGAAGCGTGCCTGACAGCCTGAGCGCGCGCGCCCACCGCAGCAGTGCTGCGCTATGCCTGCCGCCCAGCACGATACAGTCGGCAGGTCACTGCTCTCTGACTCGTACGCTCGTCACCCCGCTGTTCGGAGCGTCACCGGGCGCAGCCACCACCAGCCTGTTCGGTTTGGTCTGGTTCGTGAAAAAATACTGCTAACGGGTTTGTACGAGAGAAAAATACTATTCCGGCTACGATCATTTACGACTAAGCCACGTCCAAACGAACAGTCTCCACAACGACGTGCTGGCTGCTGCCATCGCAAAAACGAAAAGCAGCTACTACTATTAAACTACTGAGCTCAACAGAGGCTGGTGTCATACTTACTGCTCTCTAATATCAGAAAAACCAAAACTTACAGAAGTCAGGTGAGAACACGAGTGCACAATTCCAGCTACAATTTCGCAGCTATCATTCAGGACCAACCAACAAACTACATGCTGTCGTATTCACAGACAAGGATTCTCACGACGATCATGTACCTCCGCACCAGTCATCGCCTACCTCGGGCCGGACAGTTCGACGGCCCTGAGGTTGTAGGTGGAGTCGACGATCCAGTCGTTGTGGCGCGGGGCGAGCTCCGCCTCCTGCCGCATCACCTCCACTTTCTGCCACTGCTCCCACCGCTCCGCCAGCCCGTCGCCCTCCAGCATCCGCACCACCTCCGACATCTTGGGCCGCTCCATTGGGGACCCCTGCGTGCACAGCAGCGCCACCTGGATCAGCGACTCCACCTCCTGATCCACGTACCGGCCCTGCAGGTCCGGGTCCACGAGCTGCTCCAGCTTCTTCTCCTTCAGCAGCGCCTTCACCTGCAAAACCACAGCACCACCAGCAGCTTCTTCATTTCTTTACATTCCTTTCACAGGTTTCAAGCATTTAACGAAGCCAGCTCTCATGCTGAACCGAAAGATAGACGTGCAGTACAGTACAGTACTTTACTTACCCAGTCAAGGAGCATGACATCGTCATCGTTCGCGAGACGGGCGAGGTCGAACGCCCTCTGCCCAGTGATGAGTTCCAGGAGCATGATCCCGTAGCCGAAGACGTCCGTCTTCTCAGAGGACTTTCCGGTGGACAGATACTCGGGGGCGATGTGGCCGATCGTCCCACGTACAGCAGTCGTCACGTGGGTGTCCTTGTAGTCCATGAGCTTGGCGAGGCCAAAGTCACCTACCACGGCTTCAAAGTCTTCATCCAACAGGATGTTGGCGGCTTTCACGTCGCGGTGAATGATCTTGGGATCACAGTGGTCGTGCAAGTAAGAGAGACCTCTGGCTGATCCCAGCGCGATCCTGGCCCTTGTTTCCCATTCGAGAGGGGGGTCATTTGGCGTGCGTTCTATACAAAATCAAAGCATCAGGAATGAAATCAGAAATATGCAAACTAAAGTTGGACAACAGAAAACAGACAAACAAAAGTAAAAATGGTTACATGCTTTTGACACAAATTTCTAGCACTTTGTTTTCAATTAAATGCAGAAGAACAGATTTGAGCGGTGAGAAAGAATAAGGTACCTCGAAGGCGCGACGCGACACTCCCATTAGCCATGTATGGATATACTAGCAACCGCTCTGTAGGAGTCATGCAGAATCCACGGAGCCGAAGCAGATTCCTGTGCACTGCCATGCTAATCAATTCAACTTCTGTTTGGAACTGGAGCTCTCCGCCAGGGGTGCGCTCCTCCTTTAATCTCTTCACCGCTACCAGTGAACCATCTGACAGTCTCCCTTTGTACACCTTTCCAAAACCACCTCTTCCTAGGACATTCCTATTGTTAAAATTATCTGTGGCGACTTGAAGCTCTCTCAGTGAGAACCTCTTGAGTTGTCCAAGGTGAACTTCAGGATCCTCCTCAGCTGAATCGAAAGGAGAGCATATAAATCAAATGAATAGCACAGATGACAACAACCGCACAGTGGTATATAATACCGACCAGGGACATCAAAGAATTGCTCTTCTGGTTTTCGCCTCCGCCACAATGCGTATCCAATAGCAGGCACAGCAATCAGAAATGCAGTGCCAGCCGCAACGCCTCCAGCAATTGCTCCAGTGCTGGACACGCCTGAGGGAACAGAATTAACACAGTTAGGACATGTCATGTACCATAGTTTGATCATGTCAGTGTTTCGCTCTTATGCATATCTCAAACAGTAGCATGATATGACAGAATATACAGCCAATCACCATACCTTTTGATGAAGCTGGTGATGGGGGATTGTAAGGAGGGGGTGGAGAAAATGGAGGAGCCCCAGGACAAGGCTTTGTAGTACCAGGGCCACAAAGATTTGGGTTGTTAGCAAAACTGTGACAAAAAGGTTAGAATTGTCAACATCAGAAGACACAGGTTTTTGTTTTCAACTGGCAGGAGAACTGCATCAGAAGATGCAATTAAGCATCCAAATTCATCCAGAAATTACCTTATAGGTGTAAACAGAGAAAATGAACCACTTGATGGCACCCCTCCTGAGAGATTGTTGTTTGAGAGATCCCTGCAAGATTGTCAAAACACTTTTTGCTGTTATCTAACATCCTGAACAGCTGTAATGATGTATAAAAGGGAAACAGGTAACTTACAGAACTTGGAGAGTGTTGATATTGGTTAACGTTTTCGGAATTTGGCCAGAAAGACTGTTGTTATTAAGACGGCTGTCCTTGCAAGTAGATATCCAAAGAAATAAAAACGTTACAATCTTTCCAATAGTCAATAGATAGGCTTAGAGATAAGGTAATAAGTAACAAGGCAAGAACTAGACAATGGATTTTGCCTTTCATTTTAAAAATCAAAAGAAAAAGACACAAATGGACAAGTGAATGATTGATGTTATGAAAACCTTAACCTATTGTTGGGCACATCATGCATATATTACTGTTCTGTAAGAATTTTCTATTTCTCCACATCATTGTCAGATAAATCATGACCGAATAACAATCAGATAATTTATACTAACAGGATCAACATATATTGATAGACAATGCCACATGAACATAGCACTTCTGTAACCAGGGCAATTGAATTAACTTACAGAAACCGCAACTTTGATAGTTGGCCCAAGGTGTCAGGAATGCCTCCAGTGAAGTTGTTGAGGTACAGATCCAAACTGACCAGGTTAGTTAAGTTCCCCAGTTCAGGTGGTATTGGCCCACTTATGTTGTTACTGTAAAGTTCTCTGTTGCAAAATGATGAAACATAAATTCAACACGAAGGTGACCTATATATTGTAGGGTACTGGAGGGTACAATATTTATTGGAAAATATATATGGTAAGAAATAGTAAGAGGAGTGAGAACTGTTGGGCGTCAGACAAAAGGAGACATAATACACCCAAAAGCATGCACACATGTTTCAGAAGCTCCACAAAAACTAAGCAATTATGCTAAACCAATATTGGGATTGAAAGATGCACCTATATGGCATCATGAAACTATTAGCTCAATTATCAAAATCATGGATGTGGAAACTTACAGATATTGCATATTTTTCAATTGCCCAAGCTGTGGCACCAACGGACCTGATAGTTGTGCATTTCCAAGATCACTAGCAAAAGGGAGACAGTAGATATTCAAATGGTCGGTCTTTCACCTCAAAGGGAGAATAAACAAAAAGATCTTTGATCAACTTACAGTCTGATGACACTGTTATCAGGGTTACAAGTAACATGGAACCATGTACATGGATTAACCAGAGTTGGATCCCAACTCTGCAGCACATTGTTGTTATCTTTCAGGCTTTGTCGTAGGCTGTATAGAGCATCACCTGCCATTGAGGTATCATCACAATAAGCAATAATCGACCCATTAGAAATTTAAGAGGATGCATAAGCTTTGCCCTTCATTAATATGCCGTTAATATAGTAATGTTCTTATATGTGGTTAAACGCTTGTCTTTATTTTGACTTATGCACATCTTTTATTTCAGCAGACAATACCTTTTTCAATAGGTAAAAAAAGTGTATCAAGTGTAAAGCACCATGGATTCAACGCAATATGACTAGCATCTAGAGTAGTAATTACTCTTATAAGGGTTCAGTTACCTTGGTAGTATCATCTTTTAATCATGAGTACATACCCAAACGTTACTATCCATTTCAAGGATACAGCCAACATGTAAAAATCACTAGCATTTAAGACAACGTGGTTTCTTTCCACACGTGTACTAGGAAGATGATAAAAAAAAACACTGAACAATGCACTCTTAATGATTAAGCCATGCTTTCCGATTCTTCGCAATTAGTTCGCACGTCCGAAGGACGCTCAGTTTTAAGAAAGTAACGCACACATTCATTTTTTTTCCGTTATGTAGGTTCAGTTGAAGAAAAGCTTGTCCAAGGCCAATTGAAGAAAAGCTTGTCCAACACTGGTTGAGATGGTTTGGACATGTGCAACGGAGACCTCCAGATGCACCGGTGCGTAGTGGAATCCTAAGTCAGGATAGTAACGTGAAGAGAGGCAGAGGAAGACCGAAGTTGACTTGGGTAGAGGCAATAAAAGGAGACTTGAAAGGATGGAATATACCCAAAGACTTAGCCTTAGATAGGAGTGCTTGGAAGACAGCTATTCATGTGCCTGAACCTTGATTGCTTCTGATGGGTTTCAACTCTAGCCTACCCCAACTTGTTTGGGACTTAAAGGCTTTGTTGTTGTTGTTGTTGTTGATGTAGGTTCAGTTCATTCTAAATGGCACCACCTTATTTAGATAGCAAGTACAGGTTGTTCGTTAACAACGTACCGTTAATATATCAATCCATATCTACGATGCCTGAACAAATTAATGAGACAATTATAACTAAGTATAGTGATCTCCCCACCTCCCAACCCAAACAGAAAAGGTTCAGTAATCAGAATTTCTTTTCTCCAGCTTCCATGAGTACTAATGTGCTATCTTTAGCCAAATAAACAAAAACGATCATCTCAGTTCAGATTCAATGGTGAAATGGAATGAAAATTTACTGTGTAGTAGTGAATCAAAGACCAAAGTTTTGCATCAGAAAAATTAAGCCCTGCATATGCACCTTCATAGAAAAAACTTAAAGGCACCAATTTCGACAGAGCCTAAAATAGTTCCTTTAGAACCTTGAGGCCCAAAATAGTTCTAGACGCTGACATGAGTAGAAAACAGAATCTACACTTCTGTGCATAAACTGCATTTGTTCCAGAACGAATTGCCTTCCAGGTTTGTGCAACCAACCTTTCTAGATGTTAGAAAACAACGCCTGTCATACAAACATTGCCGTATAGTACAAAATGACAAAACACTAGGAGAGACAAACACCCCGCCCGGCCAAAGCAATCAGTCAAAGCGCTGGAAATGGGAACTACAGGCTATCGTTTCATCCCCTGTTCAGTCGCCGCCCATCAACAGAGGCCTGTAGAACGCTAACAAACACTAGATTTCTGGACACCATCCCCAGATTTTCAGGCATTATTCCCCCTAGAAGGAAATTCGCTCCGCTGCGGGCTACTCATCAAACCTTGAAGAAAACAAACCACAAAATTACATGAAGCAGTGGCATACGCATACCCTCCGTGTTGGCGACAACCGGGCTCACGCCGACCACCACCACCGACAATACCACCGCCGACCACCACCACCACCTCAGCGACGCCGCCATCCCGCCTCTCGGGAGCCGAAACCGCGGGCACGCAGGTTACCACTGCGCCGCCCCCTGAGCTGACAACGCCGCCAGGACCTCGCTCAGCGTGCGCCGCCGACGCCGCCGGGACAGCTCGGCCACCGCTCCTCTCCGACGGGAAGCGAGAGAGAGATTTGTCTCTCTTGTATATTTTTTTACCTGTGTTTTTTCAAGGTCGGGGGGGTTTAAAAACTTTGGCGAGGCTTGCGTGTGGAGTCCGACCCAAAAAATGTTCCACTGGTAAACGAGGGACATGCGAGGGGGAGATCAAAGTTACGCCGCGTTATCCGGGTAACTTTACTGACAGGTGGGTTCAACGAGGTAGGTCCCACATGTCGGCCGGAGAAACTTGTTCGTCCGGTTCAGGGGTTTCGTTTGGGCGAGTGCGATGAGGATTGCGGCAAGGCACAGGCGCTGACGTGGGCGTGATGCCGTGTTGGGGATTTCGTGGACGCGGTCCTCGTACACTCGTCCCCATATCACTCATTCGTATTCAGCCTGTTTGGGAGGCCGTATCGTATCGTGGATTATTTACCGCTGACTGGTTTGGTATGAGAGAAAAACACTGTTCCTATCTGGAAATTTACGATCGTTTACGAGCAAGCGAACAGACGGTATTAGGGGGTGTTTGGTTCCTACAGGAAAATTTTAGTCCCTGTCCCATCGGATGTTTAACACATGCATGAAGTATTAAATATAGATGAAAAAAAATAACTAACTGCACAGATTGTGGCTAATTTGCGAGACGAATTTTTTAAGCCTAATTAGTCCATGATTTGACAATGTTGTGCTACAGTAAATATGTGCTAATGGCGGATTAATTAGGCTTAATAAATTTGTCTCGTAAATTAGTCTCCATCTATGTAATTAATTTTATAATTAACTCATATTTAGTTCTCCTAAATAGCATCCGAACGTCCGATGTGACATGGACTAAAATTTAGTCCATGGAACCAAACATCCCCTTAATCCAGAAAGCTTGTCTCTTTTCGCTTATCCAGAAAATCCGTTTCTCTTTTTTCTATCATTTCCCCGTTTCTAAGGGGAAAAGTGACAAAGGTGCGATCATCACATATTCCATTTTCTTTTCTCTACAATCTACTACTCAACGATGAACAATGAGTTGTATGGTTTTGATGTATCTTTGGGTATGATTTCCTGTCCATGAAGTTTGAATCAATTTTGCCTCAAACACCTGGCTTCTGGTCGGTATCTAATTTGGAAGGGCTGAAACAAAGCATGTTTTAACACACAATGATCCGTGCACGTGTACAATCGTCTTGTGGATTTAGCACCACGACGGAACTTCGGTTATTGGTTGAGAACATATTATGTAGCATCGCATTCAATGAGAACCACGGGTTACCAAATGTGAACATAATTGAAAAAAACAAAATAAACCATGTTTTTAGACGCATTCATCCGCATGTGGATACAAAATGGTATCGTCGTGCAGATTTGGCACCGTGTGAATGAGGTTCTTACGAAACTTTGGTTATCGATCGAGAACATATCACGTCGCAACATATTCATACACAAGTGGGTACAGGTTGTATCACCGTGCAGATTTGGCACCGCGTGAATGAGGTTCTCAGAAAACTTCAGTTATCGCATATCACGTAGCAACGCATTCATATAGAACCACGGTTACCAATTACAAACATATTATCTCGAGCCTTTCGGGGACACTTTGTGAATGTATATGTTGGACTTTGCTTAGGGGCAGAGTTAGAGCAAAATAGAAGATTCGACACTATATGATTATATAGTTACCAACAACAATATATGATAAAAATTAAAAATTTAGATTTGAACTTCGGTGCAGACGCCATAAACTTTGCCATATTGCACCGTTACGAGCCAATTAGCTGTGTCTAACTTCCTTCCATCCTTAAAAGGACACTATAGCCAGAGCTAGAGGCCTACTAAATTTGAACTTCCAAGACATCACTGATTGTTTTTGGTTTTGATAAATCGGATCCTCTCGCTAATTCTCATAAATGTTTTCGAAGTACTTTCTTTTCCTTTATGGCCCTTGTATATCCTTGTTTTTCACAAATCATGTACTTACATTTCTGGGGACTCTTATGCAAAATGAGGTTTACTCCGGGTCAAAAACATAAAAGGCACACTAGCCTAACATGTATAGCAGTTTCCGTTCTACTCCTACCGTCCAGCGATTCACGCGATTTCTCTTGCCATTGCCACCAGCTTATCGTTTTCGGCACTCCAGTACTTGCATACTTGCATTTTAGCAGCAGCATACTACTCCTACGTCACTGCCCTTGTCTACATCTACAGACAAGAAACGTACAGTACGTTATTACCGGGGAAGAAGGCGTACCGTTCCCATACGACCCGGAGCAGCAGTACGCTGTACGCCGGTACGGCAGGTCCATGAACCCGTCCTGCACTGCCCTCGGACCCGCCAGTCAGAGGTCCAGCCTGTGGGCGCGGCGCGGTCAAAGAACCGTCCCGTCCCCTCGGCCGTGACGGGGTCCGGTGCAACACCCGTAATCCCGTACCCCTGCAGCAGGCTGCAGCCACCGCGCGCTCCGTCCTGTCAGGGCCCCGGCCAATGGGGAGGCGTCACGCAAAGGGTCGACGTCGAGGCGGGTGTGTTCCGTCTGAGTGATGACGCAGGGATTTTTGCTCCAAGCGCGCGGAGAGCCACGATTTTTGTTCCAATGATTGCGGGGCCCAGCGAGGCGCCAGCTCGGATTTCGGTCAAAATGCTGGACCACGCGGCCTACATCCACGGTTAGCTTTTTTCTGAAACTGGACTGGACGGTTAGCATGAGGCAGCTGGCAAGAGTTGGCTGGAAAAAAAAACCTGAGATGCCCTTTTCAGCCGACTGGAATTCTAGCATAGCATATTTGATTTGGTTTTTGCTCGAACATCGCTTCTTATCTTTTACAATTACAAATAGCGGCGACGAGAGCACGTACAACACATGTGTCAGGAAATGGAGGTTTCACAAAAGAATGATTCTATGTAGACGTATATAAATTGAGACCACTGTCTAACCAATGCATTGCTAACGAACGTCTTCTTTTTCTCTAGCTACCCCCAGCTTTCATCCCCCTCCTCATTCCACTCTCTCCTATCTCCCTAACAACCTCTACGGTGGGCCCATTCATGTGTCCTTAAACTCGGTTTGATCCGCTTCTTTTTTCATCCGGAATAGTATTTTTCTCTCATAAATTCCTCCAGCATTCCTCTAAACCATCCAAATTCCTCCCAACGAACAGGCCCACGTATCAACATATTTCCATGGTGGAGTCTAGAACCGTCCGAAATAACATGTTTTTGGAGACGCTCGTCTTCTACTAGACACTAAGCACTCCAAAAGTTAGCTACATCGAACAATTTCGTCGAGCACACCCCAATGGAGAACTCGAATCAATCTACGTTTTACCTCTAGAATCCAATAATAAGTACGAGCTTACAATACTTAGTCCATTTCATACAACAAGAGTACTTGAAAATTATTTATTACAATACTATGGTTCAAAGTGTGATAATTAAATAGCGGAATGAAAATAAACATCTAGCGGAAACGATACAAGGATCCGTCTGTGCCCACCAGAAGAATCCTCCACACAAGAGCTACTCCTCAAGCTGCACCTGCAACAGGGTAAAATAAACCCTGAGTACACAATATACTCGCAAGACTTACCCGACTAGTAAGAATAGTTTTTCGACTCTCAAAGATATGATAGGCAATATGGGTTTGTTGTTTTCTTTTTGTTTGCGAAAAGCATTACTAGAAGTACGTCCTTAAGATCAAATTTAATTAACAGTCATGATTACTTCATCAGCTAACCATTCTAGGTCAGCACCTGTTCTACTTTCAAGTAAGGGTTGAGTAATTAGAACTAATTTATCATCTTTCGTATTCATGTTCTTACTATGGTGCTAAACTATAGCTAAGTCATACTGTCTCACGGAAACGGCGATTCACGAACCAATGTATCCCAGCTGGGTACCCCAAAACACATGCCCCGTTTGTACCCCAGGCACAAATAAGACCAACCCATTCCACTCCTATCACGGGGTCCAGGTTCTCGTCCAAACTTGGACTCCAAGCCTCCACACTTAATACCTGGTCTCAATATGGTGCTTAGACCTCCACCTTTCCCCGCCTCCAATCAGTCGGTCCGAAAAGAGCCGAAATCCACGACAAGAGCGTAACGAGCCTTCCTGCTCTCATAAACAAGTATGTGCTCAGGATAATAAGTCTATGACCTGACTAGCATCCACAGCAACGGACGGTCCTCAATCGACATGGACAGGGAAAATAATGTAACCAAGCAAAGCCCGTGGCCGCGGGACACAGCTCGTTACACCCACCAATACCCATACCATATCCCTGTCCGGTCTTCATTTTCCTTTCATCATTCTTACCATGAGAGTAATTATAATAATCATCTATTGTGAGTAACGGCAGGTTACTCACACTATCGAAAACCTAAGCATAGCAGCTACTTGAACTTGCACTAGTAAGAATCATATGACAGATATATCTATGCATGTGGTTTCTATAAAATTCCTGTAATGTAAATGCACATCACATATATACATAAAGTGATTATAAAAAATAAGGGTTATGCACCGGGGCTTGCCTTGGGCAGGCGTGGTGTCAGTTGAGTCAGTCGGTGGTGGCTCTGGGACCTCCTCCTACACGAGAATTTCCCCTCGTACTCCTTGACGATCTGCTCAAACTCGCAATCGTCTGTGGTCACTATCTCCACCAACTCATTCTCTACATGCATGCGATGATGATGCAACACTTAGCATTTAGGCAACAATAACTCTTAAAATAAGAATACGCATACTAAACTACTAAGCTAGCTCTAATGACTAAGATACTAAGCTAACTATCGTTTTCATCAAGCAAGGTGTTGGGTTCAACTAACAAACCCTTAGCTTGGCAAATTAAGGATATATCTTTATTTCTACTAGTGATTTAATGTATATTGAAACAAAGAGCATTTAACTACCCTCATACTTAGTCTATTCTAAGGCTACAAAAATTACAGTGAGCACATAATATTACAATGAAACTACCATAAATATTTCAGGACTAAAGCTATCACCGATTCACCACAAAAATTCCTACAATAATCAACTTAATAATATTAAACATTCTCATACTATTTAATAGTTCCTAATGTCAACACATATAAACATGAACTAAATATACTAACAGATGGAGCACAATTTTAGGAACCTAACAAAATTTGTTTCATAATTTTTGGACACCTATACGATTTTATATGATTTACCAAAGATCAATCCAAAAATTAAATTAGAAAATTATTTCTAATTCCTTAGGAAAAGAAAAATGAAATCTCTCTTGTGGCCCACACGCATGGCCCACATGACGCAGCGCGTGCGCACATGAGCGCACGGTGGCCCGTGAATACGGCCCACGCGAGACCGGCCTGCAGCGTGATACGGCCCGCGGTGGGAGAATCCGGCGCGCGCTGGCGTTTATGCAAAAGAGGCCTCGAACTTCTTCCAAATCATAACTAAGTACTAACACTATTTCCCCTCTCATAGGCCTTCTCACTTAACCCCCTGACCTTTCCCTAATTCACCCGCGTGCACCCCCAGCAACTTAGCGCACGGCGGCGCGGCGGGTGGTGGCACAGCGCAGCTGCGCCAGCCACCTAGGGCTTGCGCTGGCCTATTAGTCGGGCCGACCTTCAACTACGGTCCAACCACCTACGCTGAGCAACAACACAGGCAGCGGGACACGCTGGAGTGAGCTGTAGCGATGCGCGACCGTCCGTGGCGGTGACGCACCCATTCCGGTGAGCTAGGGCTTCTACAGACCTAACTGGCTAACGCATGAGCATCAGGAGGCTACCATGGGCCCAGAAGAGGTGACGGTTGGAGTGGAGGATGGTGGAGGAGAGGTGGCCATGTTCAGCCGAGCCATGTAGTGGCACACCGTGATGGCATGGTCACGTCAACGGCGATGGGGAGGCGGTAGCGGTCCCACTGATGTGCGCAAGGTGGAGAGAAAGGCAAGGCAAAGCTAGTAGTGCAGATGAATTGGATCAGGGCATACGGTAGGGGGCTGCCCTCATCCACGACCGGATGCGGCCTTATCGGCACGGCGGTGGGAAAAGCGCCAAATTTTAGCTTGGCAGTGCCTTGTTCATGGCTAGGTGGGGTTGGGTAACTGGAGCTCATTGGCGGGGCCACAAATGGGCGGAATTGATTGGAGATGACCTCTCGCTGTCTAATGTGTTGGCGCGGCTCCGATGATTGTAGCAGAGAGAGAGATAGGGCACGATAGGTGGGCTCAGCTCAGGCTCACCTTGGCGAGACGCGGTCAGCGTGATCATGGAGGCACGTGCGCAGACACTATGGACAAGCATGCACATCCACAACCAACATGGCCCGCGTGGCCGTAGTGCCATAAATGGCATGGCAACAACGAGCTCAACCATGTGCGCATGACATCTCATCGGGCCAGCAGTAGGGTAAGGGTACAATGGACTAGTGCGGACACAATGATGATGCGATGGCAGCGGCAGTGGCTGTGTCGCAACACGAGGCAGGTTAGCAGAGCGATAGCACGGTGAGGTAGGCGGCCACGCCGATCGGCCGTGCGAGCAACAGTAGCGGCTCCACGCGACAGTGCTAGTGGTGGCTAGGATAGGGTAGTCATAGCCAGGCCACGCGCAGCAGTGTGTGTGCGCGCACAGAGCGGGCCAGCGTGGCGACATCACGCCCCGAGGCATGGTGACCGCGCTTACCCGGTGAACTTACCTGAGAACATGCTGTGCATGAAATTTAAAGCGCCTATAACAACTAAACGGTTGCTTCTAGGACCTAAATCATCTTCACCATGCTCAAGATGACATATGAGGCTACAAAACCGAGCTAAAACATGACCCCTTTCCTTAACCCGATTTCACAAAATAAATTCCTAAACATTGCATTGTCTTGCTACATATGAACTTGAAAATATTCTAAGTCTTTGAGCTGAACATGATTCCAAGTTGCATTTCTAGGCTATTAGAAATATTAGCTAGCAAGGTTATTTTTCAACAAGGATTTCATTATCATCTACAAAGTTCATATTCCAAACTTTATTTAAGTGCCATATAGAAGTTCTATAGTATTTTTGTTCAATAAAAATTGGTTTAAAACCCTACTTGATAATTAGATGAGTTATGGAGTAGCTTCTCGTTTAGCATTTTTATTGATCATTTTAGGTTGCAATACTTCATCTATTCATTCCATCACATGCATTATCACAGTAAACATGATGCTCATGACATGATTTGGTAATTTGTTTAGGGCGTAACATCGAGGGTGTTATAGAGTCTGAGCCTATTAGTTGGCCTGTGAGACCACCACCAACGCTTTCGTGTTGGGCCAACTCTAATTTCCTCCTACCGCCTTTCTCCTTAGTATCAGACAACATTTTTAGTGCCAGGTCCATGACATTACCCCACTTGGTTAAACTAGGTATACTTTACTTTAACCACCATGACCATGTCTATTGTCATGTTTTGCACTGACCTTAACTAGTGGTGCCTTCCACATCACTATCTTGCCAACAAATTGTTGCTATCACTAGCTGACTTGTCTCCCCTGACAACTTTAGGGCAAGCATTGTAGAAGTGCAACTCTTTCAATCTAACCCACACTTGAATTGTAACCTTGTCTACATGTAGCAAAGCCGTGTCAAAGGTAATCTATCATATGATTTAAGAATAGGAAAAGTAAGGATAAAAGAACATAATTTTGAGAAAATTATTTATATTCCATTAGAAAGGAAACTAAAGTTGGCCGAAGCTCAGGTGTTATCCATGAACCCTAAGTACTAATCCAAATTAGATCGAGTTTATCCAAAGATACATCGATTTAATTGGGTCAATGGTCAACTAAGATTTGTCGTATTCCTAACCAGCTTTGATTAGATTGGCACAACTAGTCTTGTTGGAGAAAATTTATTTTTGTCACTACCAAACTTCCATATTCGATATGGGTTTTGCAAAACTAGCACTCTCTTCCTATATTCTTAGCAAATTTGTCAGCTACCAATGACTCTCTATTACTCTCATGGTGTTCCTTGCATGCCACCCTACAGCCATTCACATACATACTCACTATGTTGGTGGCCATTTGTTTCCCACGTGCGATATTGACTAGCAACCAGTATGCTCGCCTCACAAGGGCGACATCAACAATGTGTGGTTCCCCTGCATGTATCATCTCTTGCTAATGTTGCATGGAGTTGCACTAGAGGGCTAGAGCACATTAACATCAACAAGCTAAAGTGAAATAAATTGATTTTATTGTGGTCAAAAGGCAAGAGGATTGCGAGAAGCGGTCGACTTGGTGGTAACTCTAGATTTCTTATGGTAACCACTAGGAAGAAGCTTTAGGCACATGCGAACTAGTGTCTTCCATGCCCTGTCTACCTGCACATGCACTCTACACAAACTAATGCCCTCCAAAACACAGCTTCATTCGCTTATAGTTTATACTACTGATCTTTCTGGCCCAAAGAACACAATTATGAGATTTGTGTCAGTCAAACAAGCTCAAGTTTAACCAAATTTATAGTGAATAATATTAATATTTATGTCTCCAACTAAGTTTATTACGAAAATACATTATGTAATTAACCTAATAATGCTTATTTTGTATTATACATATTAGTACTTTTTTGTATAACTTTGGTAAAAGTTCAAATCAATTGACTCCTCGAAAAATGAGAATTCTCCATCTTTGGGTACTTGCACGACGAGTCGTTTTCATCACTTGGTTGACTACCATCTTAGAGTCTCCCAAGGTGACAAGTCTTTAGATGCCTAGCGTATCACGGATCGTAGGCCAGTCGAGGAGGGCTTCATATTCGGTGACATTGTTGGTAGCTCCCTCGAAGCGCAACTATAATACATACCTCATCCAAGTCCCCATTAGGAGAGACTAGCATGATGCCAACCCCCACGCCCATTGAGCATCAGGGATCTATCGAAGCACATGTTCTATACTCCAAATCGATTAGAACCAGAGGAGTCTAGGCTTTGATTCATTATACGATGAAGTCAATGAAGGCATGTGACTTTATAGCAGTTAATGGGACAGAAGCAATGCCATGAGCTCCATCGCCCACTTGGCTATTCGATTGGTGGCATCTCTGTTGTTGATGATCTCCTTGAGGGGGTAGGATGTGACCACCATAATTGAATGTGTAACAAAGTAGTGGACCAGCTTCTTCTTCTCCATGTAGACCCTATAGAGTATCTTCTGAATCTATGGGTAGTGTGTCTTGCTCTAGGTGATCATCTAGATGAGGAAGTAGACTGGTCGCTAAATGGGATAGAGGTGCCCTTCCTTCTTCTTTTCGACTACTATCACTACACTGGCTACCTGTGTGGTGGCCACTATGTAGAGTAGCAGTGGCTCATTATCAAGTGGAGCAACTAGGACAGGAGGATTCATCAGGAATTCCTTGAGGTCATTGAGAGCTTTTTGGACTTCTTGGGTCCATAGCTAGTTTGGTGTCTTGTAGAGGAGCTTGTATAGAGGGAGTCCCTTCTTATCGAGTCTCAATATGAAATGGCTTAGGGCTGCTAGACATCCAATAAGCTTATGCGCATCTTTTAGCTATTTGATTGGTACCATTTGGAAGATAGCCTTCACTTTGATGGGGTTGGCTTCGATGCCTCATGCTGAGACAACGTATCCTAGCAATTTGCCCAAAGGAAGACCAAAGGTCACTTCTTCGACTTTAGCTTTATATTGAACCTTCAGAGGTTATCGAAAGTCTCTGATAGGTCCCAAATGAGATCTATAAACTTCCTTGACTTGATGACAACATCATCGACATAGGCTTCTATGTTTCTACCAATCTACGTGTGTAAACACCGCTACATGGACAGCTGGTATGTAGGTCCCAAAAGAAACCACTGCATGCCCAGCATCGACTATGTCATGGAAGGTAGCCAATGTAACTCAAGTTCAAAAAGCCCAACGATGCAGGAAGATGTCATAACCGCAACCCGCTACACCACACTTGTTGACTCTAAGAACTAGGAGTCGCTCGCTCACCCAAGTCCGACCACGCTATCGATAGAAGCAGCGCAAAGAGCAGCAGCTGAGTACAACCAGCACAGTGAGTCAAAAGAGGTTGCTACACCCTCATCTCATGGTGTTCTCACCAAGGTCAGCCACCATAGTGCTAGAAAAGCCAAGGATTCTAGAGCTAGCGCTCGACCCATGCCTGGAGCCAAAGCCAGCGAGTCCACTTCCATGCTCGACGTCTTTCCCCTTCTCCTGGTAGAGTTCCATTATCCGACTGATGTAACCTAGTTCATGATGACCTTCGGCCTTGTGGGGGTCCCGGACTCCCTTCAATCCAAAGAAGTCTTGGTGGGTTGATTTCTGGTTAATGTAAATTCTCCACATCCATCCCATGACATTTCATAATCTGGGGAAGTAATAAGTCCGAATATGTTATTTCTTCATTATCTTTCCCCTGAATTTTTGGAGTGTCGATCCGTTTCCGTATCTATTTTCAGTTTTCATACCCTCGGCGAAATCTATCTCCTCGCCTCCTCGGGCTATATATGCGGGCCACGGTTGGGGTTCAGAACACTACACGTCTCGTCTCAAACCTCCTACGTCTTTAGCATAGTCCCTGCTTTTTTGTGGGTTTGAGATCATGGAGAATAGCAAGAGGCTTGCTGAGGAAGTTCTTAATGGGTCCGCATCATCGCGCCAGCGTCTTCATCACCGAGAAGGTGCTACTCGGGATGTCTCCACCGCCCCTGGAGCATAGGGTCGACTTGGTTCAACCTTCAATATCATCTTCAACACTGACTCGTCGCCAGCTTCCTAGTTGTCCGAGGAGGTAGACTGATAATGACGATGTAATCGCTTCCATTGATCGGACTGATCAAAGTTTAACCAACTGTCTTTCCCTCGTAGAGTTGGCTCTGGCCATGATTCAAATCCAATCAGTTCTCCATGGCTAATCTAAGGGAACGGTTGGCCAGGGCTGAAGTCAGAATCACTGGTAAGACGACCACCATAATTTCTTTTCGCTTTTCCTTAACTTTGCCTCCGAGACCTTCTAATCAATCCTTCCTTTGAATTTTTTCAGATCTAACTGCCCAATTGGAAAGCCTTCGATCAGCCGCTGATCACGTGGTGGGATTTGTCAATGCCAGGTGCACTGTTCCGGTAATCCTGCTTGCATGACATCCCAAACCATGTCAGGGAGGTTGCTCTCCATGGCGTTCATCGTGGTGCTGCCATAGCATTAGCTACTGCACAAATCTGCTTAGGTCATAATCTTTGGCTTCTTCCTCATGGTTTTTTGGATGCAGTGCCTCTCGAGGATCATGAGCATTTGATTGAGGAATTCTTCAGTGCCGTGAACTCTGTAGCTTTCAATACTTTGGCCGATGATGTAGTGAGCAAATTGTTTTCTGGGCCGTAGCTTGTAATAGGTGATTTTTAGCAAACAATTCCTTTGTCTCTTATTTCATATTATACGTATCACTTCATCCATGTTTGCTTTCCCTCTATAGGTGATACGCATCGTACCGACTTCTTTTCCTTTTGGTTCATTTTTTGTACTAGAGGCGATACCTTTCTGATATCGGATATTAGAGTTGTTGACCGAACAAATCAGCTACTTAAGTGTTAATCCAAACATTGGGATAATATTTCTTTAGATATTTCCCATTGATTGCTTGGCCAAACTCTTCTTCTCCTCCTAGTGTCTCCAAAATATAAGCATTACCGGGCACACAACGTTTGATCCGATAGGCCCTTCCCAATTGGGTGATCATTTGCCAAACTTACTGTCCTTTGACCCAATCGGCAATTTCACTTTCCACACCAAATCTCCTTCAAAAAATTGCTTATTCTTGACCCTCTTATTGTAATATTTTGCGACCCTCAGTTTATTGGCTTCAATATTTTCAAGAGCGCGTAGCCGAAGGCAACTTAAGTCTTCTAAGTCGTCCATCATAAGATTTTTGTAGACTTCGGCTGTCAAATCATTTTGTAACATAACACGCCTTGATCCGGTCTGAACTTCCCAAGGAAGGACTGCGTTATGGCCATACACGAGCTCATAAGGTGATGTTTTAACTAATCCATGATAGGCTATCCTATATGCCCATAGTGCCTCATTAAGCGTCGAATGCCACTTCCTGGGCTTTCTTCAATTTTCTTTTTGATCAGCTTAATCATAATCTGATTGGACGCCTCTTCCTGACCATTAGCCTGAGCATAGTAAGAAAACAAATTTAGCAGCTTGATCCCCATACTGGCAGCAAAATCTCTAAATTCCTTTGATGTGAACATGGTCCCTTGATCGGTAGTGATGGTTTGAGGAATCCCAAAATGATACACAACATGCTCCATGACAAAATCAACCATGTTTTTTGAAGTTACCATTTTCAAGGGGACTGCTTCAACCCACTTGGTGAAGTAGTCAGTTGCTACCAATATGAACTTATGTCCTTTGCTCGAGGGTGGAAAGATCTAGCCAACTAAATCAATTTCCCAACCTCGAAACGACCATGGCTTGATTATTGGGTTCATGGCCGATGCAGGCGACTTCTGGATATTACCAAAATGTTGACAGTCTTGGCATCCCTTGTAATATTCAAAATAATCTTCTAATATTGTTGGCTAGAAATATCTAGTTCTGCGGATAATCCATTTCATCTTATAAGCCGATTGATGAGCTCCACATATCCCTTCATGCACTTCGCCCATCAACACCTTAGCCTCTTCTTGATTTAGGCATTTGAGTAAGGCCCCATCGATCATTTTGTAATAAAGCTGATCATCCAGCAAAACATATTTAGTCAATTTATACCTTAGCTTTCTGGTCACTTTTCGTGATGGATCTCTAAGGTAGTCGACTATCTCAACTCTCCAGTCATCATCCAAGGTTTCATTGCTCAAGATTTCTTGAATTACTCAATAACCTGATGCACTTTGAGCCAAATGATTAGCTTCTTGATTTTGTGCCCTCAGAATGTGCTGAAATGAGACATGAGAAAACTCTTTGAGCAACCTCTAACACTTGTCATAATATCTCCTCAAAGTGTCTTCTTTGCACTCATATAGGCCGATCAACTGATTAATAATTAACAGTGAGTCTCCAAATATTTCAATTGCTTCGGCCTTTACCTCATGAAGAAGTTGAATCCCTCTCAAAACACCCTCATATTCTGCTTGATTGTTGGTAACCATTGGCCCTATTGGAAAGGCAAACTCAAAATTTGCCCCCTGAGGTGAAATAATAACAATACCAATGCCATCACCTTGCTTGCAAGATGACCCATCGAAGAATAAAGTCCAAGGTACTGGCTCTACATAATTCATGCTTGGTTTATAATGCTAGGTGACAAAATCGGCTATTATCTGCCCTTTGACTGCTTTAATCGATTTGTACCTCAAGTCAAACTCTGATAACGCAAAATTCCATTTTCCCACTCTCCCATTTAGTATTGGCATCGATAACATATGCTTGATTATGTCAGCCTTGGAAACAACCATACATTCGGCTGACAATAAGTAATGCCTCAACTTGGTGCAAGAGAAATATAAGCACAAGCATAACTTTTTGGTGAGAGAATATCTTGTTTCTAGATCTAGAAGTCTCCTGCTTAGATAGAAAACCACTCGCTCCTTTCCTTCAAACTCTTATATCAGGGCCGATCTAATTGTTTTGTCATCGGTCGATATGTACAACTTGTAAGGCTTACCCTACTGTGGAGGAACTAGCACTAGTGGAAGCTTCATATACTCTTTTATCTCTTCAAACGCCTTCTGTTGTATGTCACCCCATCTAAATTCTTGATCATTCTTTAATTTCAACAAGGGAGAAAATAGAAGAACCCTCTCCGACAAATTTGAAATAAACCTTCTTATGAAATTAATCTTGCCAAGCAAAGATTGCAACTCTGTCTTAGTAGTCGGGGGCACCGCATCGTCAATTGCTTTCATGCTCTTCTAACCGACCTCAATCCCTCTCTCATGGACCATAAAACCCAAGAATTGCCCAGCTGATACCCCAAAGGCACACTTATTAGGATTCATCTTCAGACCATGTTTCCTCATGCATTGCAGAGTCTCCCACAAATTAGCTAGATGCTCTTTGTATCCTTTTGATTTTATCATCACGTCATCAATGTAGATTTCAACAATCCTGCTGATCAACTTATAAAAAATATAATTCATTGCCCTTTGACAAGTGGCACCAGCATTCTTCAGACCGAAGGTCATCACAACCCATTCGAACAAGCCGATTGTGCCGGGGCACCTAAAAGCGGTCTTCGCTATGTCCTCTTCAGCCATGAAAATTTGGTTGTACCTTGCATTGCCGTCCATGAAGCTAATAACTTTGTGCCCGGTTGCTGCATCTACTAACATATCGGCTATCGGCATTGGATAACCATCCATGGGTGTGGCTTTGTTCAGATCCCTAAAATTAATGCAAACTCTTAATTTTCCATTCTTCTTGTATACAGGGACAACATTCGATATCCACTCTGCATATCAGCATGGTCAGATGAACTTCGCCTCTAGTAGCCTTTTAGTCTCTTTTTTAATATCATTAAGCATGTTCGGATTGAATCTCCTTGGAGCTTGCTTGATGGCCGATATCTAGGTTTGATTAGCAACCGATGCTCAACAATTGACCGGTCTAAACCAGGCATTTCATAGTATTCCCAAGCAAAGCATTCTTTAAACTCTTTCAATAAATTAATTAATTCCTGCTTGTACTTCAGATCTAATTTAGCACTTACATATGTCGGCCTAGGTTTGTCTCCAGAGCCAATATCCACTTCTTCCAATACATCAGCCGACGTGAAGCCGTGTCCTAGTTTACCATCTGTACCATCTATTGGATTATCCATTAAAACAAACTTTCAAAGCCGACTGCTTGGATCGGCTGTGGGCTTTCACTATTGACTCTTAACTTTAACGGCAACAGAACAACCATTCGAATATTAGCCGATGGTTGCTTTCTATCGGCTATTTGCTTGGCATACCATACTTGAGTTTTATTGGATGTCTGAGTCTGTTCCAACTCCCTATTCCTTAGGCGTTGCACTCTTCTCTTCTGGATTCTTGTCAAACCTCCGGGGCACCATTGGCCTTCCTGCCAAACATGTTCCCTTTGGTTGTTTCCTTCTTCATGATTAGCCCAGTCTTGGTCAACAACTCTCTTTCCCAGCCGATCATGAATACTTTTATTTTTAAGCGTCGATCCATGCTATTATGATGATATGCATTCTGGGCATGGATAGACCGGTGGTTGATTTGAGATTGCCTAAACTCCTAATTTCAAACCTTCGTTCCAGCAGTATCTGAAGAAAGGACAATTCCAGTGTGATTCAGCTTGCTTCCTTTCATACCTTTCTTCTTCCAGTTGACGCTGGTATTCTTGATCCTCTAACCATTGCTGATGATCTTTTTCCTTCTGCCACCGCCACCTATTCAACAAGATCCGAGATGTGACTCATGGCCTCGTCGCTCCATCTTTTGATGTTTCCCCTGCTCATATCGGCTCTTCTACTGATCATGATGTTTTTTAACCTCTCTGTATTCATCAGCCGATATTTGCATCTTGGGATCGATTGTTCCATCTTTCCTTGATTTGGCCGATGTTAGGACCTTAGTTTTTCCTTTGAATATCCCAACATCAACCATATTTTGATCTCCTAGGAAAGGATTATCATCAACTTTTATCTTCCGAGGTGTATCGAACTTGAGTCTCCCTTGCTGAATAGCCCTCTGTATATGCTGTCGGAAAATTCTACACTCATTAGTGGAATGAGAAGTAGCATTATGGAACTTGCAAAACTTCTTATTCTTCAACTATTCAGGGGGCAACATAACATGATTCTCTGGCAATTTAATCTGGCCCTTCTCAAGTAAAAAGTCAAAGACCTTATCTAATTTCGTGACATCAAAGTCATAGCTCTCCTCGACTCTTCTTCCCTAAGGATTTGGCACCATTACTGTCTTCTTGCCCCAATTCCAATCAGCTGCAGCAACCTCCTCTTCTTCATCTTCATAGCCGTCATCTGCTGAGTATGGATCATAAGCTTTGGCTATGGTGGTACTCTTCTGGAATCAGGTGTCTCTATGCATACTCTAGAATTGGCTATTGAGGGCTACTACTCGTTGAGCCAATTGACCCAAGTTGTCAAATTCTTGCCCTAGCAGCTTTTCCTTCCACATTGGAAGCATTCCTTGGATAGCTAAAGCAACTAGCTGATCATCGACCAAACTCAATGAGAAGCACAAATTCCTAGTCTCTCAGAATCTCTGAAGAAACTCAGTGCTCGATTCATTAGTCCTTTGTCTCATGGTCATTAGATTGGTGATCTTCTTTTCTCCAGTCCCTAGTGTAAAAATATGTATGAAACTTCTTCTCCAGGTAAGTCCAATTGGCAATGGAGTTGACTGGTAGTGACTGAGAACCAAGTGAAGGCTGACCCTGACAGGGATAGGGAGAAGGAAACAAACCCAATGAGCATCCTAAACTAATGCTTCACCCAATTGTGTAATATACCTGACTGACATGCTCTATTGTGCTTATACTGTCTTGACCAGTGAACTTGGCGAACTCTAGGAGCCTATAATTTGTAGGAAGAGCGACCAAATCATACCATTCTGGATATGGACGTTTGTATGAAAAGGTCAGTCCCTTCGGCTTCAAACCGAACTGATTCTTCATCATCTTAGTCACCTTGAGCAGCAAGTTCATCAACTTGCGGATTTGGATTTCTCGGTACTTGCTGACCCATCTATGGATTAAAATCCTATGTGCCTTGATATCCTAGATTTGGCATCATGTGGAGGGTGTTATAATCCATGCCATAGTGACAGCCTTATGGAATCTCAATCTGATGGGTCCTTTGCTGGCTTACTGCTTGAAGTCTCTGATTATAGACAAAAGGATCTATATCTCTACGGATCTTTTGAATTGATGGTGCTATTTTTTGAGCCGATGATGGTATGTGGCCTGATGTGCCAAAATTGATCATCTGGTTCTGACTTTGCCCCGTCGGCTATTGTACATGTTGTATTGGTGGTCCAGGATTGTACTGTACCTGATTCGTAGCAGTGCCTGTAGTTTGTTCAGATGAACATTAAAGTGTTTGGACATCACCATTACTAGCTGGTACTACTTCTTGATGGCTGATACTGACTTGATTAGTTCCTTGAGTCAACAGATCTGGAATGTTGTAACAAGTCGATCCAACCTGACCAACTGGAATCCCATGAATCGCCTCTTTCATGGCGTTGTGAAATGCATCAACGAAAGCTTCATTGAGGCTTGATATGGCATTATGAACAGATTTGTCTATGGCTTCTATAAAGAAACGCCTGTCTTCAGCTTCAACTGTATCTGTCTGTCCGTGTAGTAGAACTCTTGGTAGTGGAAATTTCTAAATAATTGTGTTGTCACGTGTTTTGGTGTAGGACAACAAACACTTCTTCTTAAATTCTTCTGTAGCCTTGCCCATGGTATCCTTATCCTCATCAGGTAGGTCTTCATACTGTACCACAAGGATATTGTCGTTGTTGTGAGCCGCTATGACGATGGTGGGGTCCCACCGAGCATGCTAGAAACGTGTATCGACACAGAATTTTTGCCTCCATGCTGAGGACACACACAGCAAGCCAGAAGGGTCCGCTTGATGGAGCAGATCCGCCTGGCTTCAGTGCAAGGGTGGTCGATCCTACGCAATTCTCTTCAGATATGCCAGTCAATTTGACCCTGCAATTGACAAGGAGAGAAAGCTTATCCGTAATTAAGGGTGGAACATGCCAGTATTGCTAGATAGTCTCGAATGTGCGGCTCTGAGAGCCGATATGAGAGGAAGTCAACTAAATAGTCGATCCCAGCATGTTCACAAGAATGGATTGATTAAAGCTCATGGGGTTGTATAAGAAGGATCAGTTATTATTCAGGATAAATGTTATTTAAGCAAATATTAATCAATGGCAATAAGATATCAATGATGATTGGTTTATACTGAGCCAATGATTATAAGTAACCGAACTCCTTTTATTTAAAGAAACAATTCAACACCTCTTAACCATTTGATAAAGATAAGTCTAATGAACATGTTAGATCTCATCTATCGCCATGACCAGCGGGGCATGAGGACAGAATCATGCAGGTCATAGAAACAACAATAGACTTGAGACCCTAACTCATTACTAATATCAATGGGGCATGAGGCAGAATCATGCAGGCCGTAATACCATAACAAGATCATGGGGCTAACACATCTTTCAACTTATCTCTACTTCAATGATCTCGTAATGTGAACTGTTCGTGAAAGCATTCGATATCGGCTAAACAGTCGATTCAGGCATAGCGCATAGTTAAGGTCATGCCTTCTTAGGAATGGGTCTACTAACTGATGATCCCCACTCTATGGTGCCAATAGTGGGGTGAGAGGCAGAATCCCATAGGCTATAGAACGGGTTTCACTAGCTAATGGATCTACTCAAGATCGGACATGCCTTACCCATAAGCTATGTACGATTAAGATTGACACAAAACAGCCGATAAAAAACATAACTTGTCGCTTAAGATGTAGATTAGATCAGTTTTAGATTAGCAAATGATGAGTTAAACAAGATATAAGGCTGATCCAGATCAATCTCAATCGGGCAGAGTGATATTACTGTAATTAGATAAACAATGAAAGCAATAAGTAATATCGGTAACTTAATGAATCTACCAAAGACTGCCATACTAAGGTAGAGTCAATAACTTGACCTTGATCTAATTCAAGCAGTGGGGTGTGAGGAAGAATCACACAGGCCATACTTGAATTAGACAAGAATCGATAACTAGCCTATACCAGAGTCGCAGTGGGGGTTGATCGGATCGATGCAGCCATACGAACAGAGGTATAAACCATGACGGTACTTACAGACAAGCAGTGGAGGTTGACCAGATTGATGCAGTCGTACTCGCTGAAGAACTCACCAAGATCTACTCTACTCCTACTCCTAAGGGGTGGCCAGAGCCGAAAAAAGTAATTAACTTTGTATTTGATTGATTGATTCTTCTTATAATAGCCAGGGTTTGGTATTTATACCTAGAGTCTAAGGATGAACCTTACTCAAGTACGACTCAATACAATCTTTGGTATAATGAAAATATTCCTAATTTAAGATAACTTGGACTCTAATCTTTTCCTTTTTGTAGAGTCCAGTATGTCTCGACCCAGCGCTGACCGTAGCCTCTGTCATCATCTGCTGGCGCTATCTGAAGAAAGCCGACCCTAGTGCATCTGAATCAACTAGTTCTGACCTCCATGCAGCTAATTCCTTGATGATGACATGATTTTCGAGAGCTTCCGAAACCCTATAACTCTTCTTCCAAATTCTGGTGTAAACACATGCCCCCCAATTTTGGAATAAAAGTAATTTTGTTCCAAAATTATCATGTCTTCATCTTCAATGGGTCTGCAGTCATGGGTAGAGAATCTTGATCTAGGGTCTACTATTTGTCGCTGCCTATGTCAGCTCATGAGCCCATGCTTCACAACTTTTACGAGAGCATCATTGCTTCACAGGGCACTTGGACTCATCCTCCCAGGCCAGCTATAAAATGCTAATCCACCCCTGGTGAGAGTAGCTTAACAATTCAGCTATGTTTCTCTTCTACCTGCCCTCTAGAACTCTGACTTTGCCAAACCCTCCATGGTCCATCTTTTGCTATGAAGGTTTTGAGTGGATAGAAGAATTCTTGTGTATAGGGCGATTGTGTCGCTCATTCTAGTGCCTTGTCGAGTAAGAGGATCAGCTATTGCGGCTAGAAGAAGTCTTGTGATACCACTTGAGTCTTCTCTCTATGCTCGCAAAGCTGTTCTAGTGTTTGTAAGAGCTAAAATATGTGGACACTTTCCCCTTGTTTGCTTCATCAAATGCTCGCTGGGAGAGCCATGGGCTTCTTTCCTGTAGTTCCTGATCTGCCAAGCGGGCGGCCTTTCCCCTTCTCCTGGTAGAGTTCCATTATCCGACCGATGTAACCTGGTTCATGATGACCTTTGGCCTTATGGGGGCCTGGACTCCCTTCAATCCAAAGAAGTCTTGGTGGGTTGATTTCTGGTTAATGTAAATTCTCCACATCCATCCCACGACGTTTCGTAATCTGGGGAAGCAATAAGTCCAAATATGTTATTTCTTCGTTATCTTTCCCCTGAATTTTTGGAGTGTCGATCCATTTCCATATCTATTTTTAGTTTTCATACCCTCGACGAAATCTATCTCCTCGCCTCCTCGGGCTATATATGCGGGCCACGGCTGGGGTTTAGAAAACTACCCATCTCGTCTCAAACCTCCTGTGTCTTTAGCATAGTCCCTACTTTTCTGTGGGTTTGAGATCATGGAGAATAGCAAGAGGCTTGCTGAGGAAGTTCTTAACGGGTCCGCATCATCGCGCCAGCGTCTTCATCGCTGAGAAGGTGCTACTCGAGATGTCGCCACTGCCCTAGAGCATAGGATCGACTTGGTTCAACCTTCAATATCGTCTTCAACACTGACTCATCACTAGCTTCCTAGTTGTTTGAGGAGGCAGATTGATAATGACGATGTAATTGCTTCCATTGATCGGACTGATCAAAGTTTAGCCAATTGTCTTTCTCTTGCAGAGTCGGCTCTGGCCATGATTCAAATCCGATCGTTCTTTGAGGCCAATCTAAGGGAATGGTTGGCCAGGGCTAAAGTTAGAATCACTAGTAAGATGGCCACCGCAATTTCTTTCACTTTTCCTTAACTTTGCCTCCGAGACCTTTTGATCAATCCTTCCTTTGAATTTTTTAGATCTAACTGCCCAGTTGGAAAGCCTTCGATCAGTCGCAGATCACGTGGCGGGATTTGTCAATGCCAGGGGCGTTGTTCCGATAATTTGCTTGCATGACATCCCAAACCACGTCAGGGAGGTTCCTCTCCATGGCGTTCGTCATGGTGCTGCCACAGCGTTGACTACAGCACAAGCCCGCTCAGGTCATAATCTTTGGCTTCTTCATCATGGTTTTCCGGATGCAGTGCCTCCCGAGGATCATGAGCGTTTGATTGAGGAATTCTTCAGTGCCACCAACTCTGTAGCTTTCAATACTTTGGCCGATGATGTAGTGAGCAAATTGTTTTCCTGGCCCGTAGCTTGTAATAGGTGATTTTAGCAAACAATTCCTTCGTCTCTTATTTCATATTATACGTATCACTTCATCCATGTTTGCTTTCCCTCTATAGGCGATACGCATCATACCGACTTCTTTTCCTTTTGGTTCATTTTTGTACTAGAGGTGATACCTTTCTAATATCGGCTATTAGAGTTGTTGATCGAACAAATCAGCTACTTAAGTGTTAGTCCAAACGCTGGGATAATATTTCTTTAGATATTTCCCATTGATTGCTCAGCTGAACTCTTCTTCTCCTCCTAGTATCTCCAAAATATAAGCATTACCAGGCACACAACAGTTTGATCTGATATGCCCTTCCCAATTGGGTGATCCATTTGCCGAATTTACTGTCCTTTGACCCGATCAGCAATTTCACTTTCCACACCAAATCTCCTTAAAAAATTGCTTATTCTTGACCCTCTTATTGTAAAATTTTGTGACCCTCAGTTTATTGGCTTCAATATTTTCAAGAGCGCGCAGCCAAAGGTAACTTAAGTCTTCTAAGTCAGTCCATCATAAGATTTTTGTAGACTTCGGCTGTCAAATTATTTTGTAACATAACATGCCTCGATCCGGTCTAAACTTCCTAAGGAAGAACTGCATTATGGCCATACACGAGCTCATAAGGTGATGTTTTAATTGATCCATGACAGGCCATCCTATATGCCCATAGTGACTCATTAAGCGTCGAATGCCACTTCCTGGGTTGTTCCTTAATTTTCTTTTTGATCAGCTTAATCATAATCTGATTGGATGCCTCTGCCTGACCATTAGCCTAAGCATAGTAAGGAGACGAATTTAGCAGCTTAATCCCCATACTGGCAGCAAAATCTCTAAATTCCTCTGATGTGAACATGGTCCCTTGATCGGTAGTGATGGTTTGAGGAATCCCAAAACGATACACAACATGCTCCTTAACAAAATCAACCATGTTTTTTGAAGTTACCATTTTCAAGGGGACTGCTTCAACCCACTTGGTGAAGTAGTCTGTTGCCACCAATATGAACTTATGTTCTTTGCTCGAGGGTGGAAAGATCTGGCCAATTAAATCAATTCCCCAACCCCGAAACGGCCATGGCTTGATTATTGGGTTCATGGCCGATGCAGCGACTTCTAGATCTTACCAAAACATTGACAGTCTTGGCATCCCTTGTAATATTCAAAACAATCTTCTAATATTGTTGGCCAAAAATATCCAGTTCTGCGGATAATCCATTTCATCTTATAAGCCGATTGATGAGCTCCACATATCCCTTCATGCACTTCGCCCATCAACACCTTAGCCTCTTCTTGATTCAAGCATTTGAGTAAGGCCCCATCGATCGTTTTGTAATACAGCTGATCATCCAGCAAAACGTATTTAGTCGATTTATACCTTAGCTTTCTGGTCACTTTTCATGATGGATCTCTAAGGTAGTCGTCTATCTCAACTCTCCAGTCATCATCCAAGGTTTCATTGCTCAAGATTTCTTGAATTACTCGATAACCTGATGCACTTTGAGTCAAATGGTTAGCTTCTTGATTTTGTGCCCTCAGAATGTGCTGAAATGAGACATGAGAAAACTCTTTGAGCAACCTCTAACACTTGTCATAATATCTCCTCAAAGTGTCTTCTTTGCACTCATATAGGCCGATCAACTGATTAATAATTAACAGTGAGTCTCCAAATATTTCAATTGCTTTAGCCTTTACCTCATGAAGAAGTTAAATCCCTCTCAAAACAGTGTCGTATTCTGCTTGATTGTTGGTAACCATTGGCCTGGTTGGAAAGGCAAACTCAAAATTTGCCCCCCAAGGCGAAATAATAACAATACTAATGCCACCACCTTGCTTGCAAGATGACCCATCGAAGAATAAAGTCCAAGGTACCAGCTCTACATAATTCATGCTTGGTTTATGATGCTGGGTGACAAAATCGGCTATTATCTACCCTTTGACTGCTTTAGCCAATTCGTACCTCAAGTCAAACTCTGATAACGCGAGAATCCATTTTCCCACTCACCCATTTAGTATTGGCATCGATAACATGTGCTTGATTACGTCAGCCTTGGAAACAACCGTACATTTGGCCGACAATAAGTAATGCCTCAACTTAGTGCATGAGAAATATAAGCACAAGCATAACTTTTCTGTGGGAGAATATCTTGTTTCTAGATCTAGAAGTCTCCTGCTTAGATAGAAAATTGCTCGCTCCTTTCCTTCAAACTCTTGCATCAGGGCCGATCCAATTGTTTTGTCATCGGCGCAATCCTCCCAAGACGTGCCAGTTAATTTGACCCTACAATTTACAAGGAGAGAAAGCTTATCAGTAATTAAGGTGGAACGTGCTGGTGTTGCCAGACAGTCCTGAATGTGCGGCTCTGAGAGCCGATATGAGAGGAAGTCAACTAAATAGCCGATCCCAACATGTTCACAAGAATGGATCGATTAAAGCTCATGGGGTTGTATAAGAAGGATCGGTTATTATTTAGGATAAATGTTATTTAAGCAAATATTAATCAATGGCAATAAGATATCAATGATGATTGGTTTATACTGAGCCAATGATTACAAGTAACCAAACTCCTTTTATTTAAAGAAACAATTCAACACCTCTTAACTATTTGATAAAGATAAGTCTAATGAACATGTTAGATCTCATCTATCGCCATGACCAGCAGGGCATGAGGCAGAATCATGTAGGTCGTAGAAACAACAATAGACTCGACGACCCTAACTCATTACTAATATCAGTGGGGCATGAGGCAGAATCATGCAGGCCATAATACCATAACAAGATTATGGGGCTAACACATCTTTCAACTTATCTCTACTTCAATGATCTTGTAATGTGAACTGTTCGTGAAAGCATTCGATATCGGCTAAACAGCCGATTCAGGTATAGCACACAGTTAAGGTCATGCCTTCTTAGGAACGGGTCTACTAACTGATGATCCCCACTCCACGGTGCCAACAGTGGGGTGAGAGGTAGAATCCCACAGGCCATGATGACGGGCCATGGAACAAGTTTCACTAGCTAATAGATCTACTCAAGATCGGACATGCCTTACCCGTAAGCTATGTACGATTAAGATTGACGCAAAACAGCCAATAAAAATATAACTCGTCGCTTAAGATGTAGATTAGATTAGTTTTAGATTAGCAAACGATGAGTTAAATAAGATATAAGGCCGATCCAGATCAATCTCAATTAGGCAGAGTGATATTGCTATAATTAGATAAACAATGAAAGCAGTAAGCAATATTGGTAACTTAATGAATCTACCAAAGACTATCATACTAAGGTAGAGCCGATAACTTGACCTTGATCTAATTCAAGCAGTGGGGTGTGAGGCAGAATCACACAGGCCATACTTGAATTAGACAAGAATCGCTAACTAGCCTATACTAGAGTCGCAATGGGGGTCGACCGGATCGATGCAGCCATACGAACAGAGGTATAAACAATGACTGGTAATTATAGACAAGCAGTGGAGGTCGACCGGATCGATGTAGTCGTACTCAGCTGAAGAACCTGCCGAGATCTACTCTACTCCTACTCCTAAGAGGTGGCCGAAGCCGAAAAAAGTAATTGACTTTGTATTTGAGTGATTGATTCTTCTTACAATAGCCGGGGTTTGGTATTTATACACGGAGTCTAAGCATGAACCTTACTCGAGTATGACTCAATACAATCTTTGGTATAATGAAAATATTCCTAATTTAAGATAACTTGGACTCTAATCTTTCCCTTTTTGTAGAGTCTAGTATGTCTCGTCCCAGCGCCGATCATAGCCTCTATCGTCATCTGTTGGCGCTATCTGAAGAAAGCCAACTCTAGTGCGTCTGAATCAACTAGTTCTGACTTCCACACAGCTGATTCCTTGATGATGACATGATTTTCGGGAGCTTCCGAACCCCTATAACTCTTCTTCCAAATTCTGGTGTAAACAACGTGAAATCAGTTTATATCAGGATGTGTGCCATAACATTTGAAACTAGGTAAATAAATGTTTCTAGTCAACTAACATTGTTCTATACATTGCTCAAATTACTAGCCTGTGCATGTTTCCATCTAAGGGCATTTTGGTTCTTGTATGAAAACTGACCTTGCACATGAACATTTCAAGTGTCCACATGTTCACCATAACTTTCACTTGATTCTTTTAACAACTGAATACATTTCAAATTGACAAGATAGCAAGAAATTCTAGCCCTTTTTGGTTTTGTGGGTGGGATTTTGGGCGGGGGAATTGGATTGGGATTTGGGACTATTGGTTTAGCCAACAAAAATGAGAGAGAGAAAGAGAGAACAAGGGAGAGAGCAAAACAAGTTGATGGCCAAAGTTCGCTCTCCACCTCTCCCTCTCCCTATTTTATAGGTAAGATGGGAGGGGAGGTTTTCATTATTTTCCCTAGTAGGGCTTGTTTTTGTGAAAAGGCCACTAGAGGCTACAAATTGGGCCCCAAATATAATAGTAGGGGTCCCAAACATACAATGCACCCCCCAACAGTAGCCCCTCAGCTATTTGGTATTGATTGAAAGTGCAAGACCAAATAGTGGAATAGAACTAAATGTGATCCAATTACAACTCAGACTTGGCATACAACTTTAATCTATACACAGATAGTCCAAGGGACTACTTTGTCTCTGGCTAGTCTTTGATGGCAACCTTCGGTCAAACCTCCATGACCCAATCTTTGGTTGCATGATCCTTCGTATGGCCTTAGGCCCCTTGATACCTTATTTTCACAATAGAGCCTTCACCGAAGATATTGTGGTAATCAAAGTAGACGAAGTAGTCAACGTAGGAGAGGTAGTTCTAGATGATCACAACCCATCTTCAAGCTTTCACTCATTGGGCGCCAGCAAGGCTTTTGTCTTCGGGCGGATTGCTTGTCCAATGAGTTCCTCAGTCTGCCCATCTTGGCTTGCGCTTGTGAGAAATTCTTTCATGTGCTGGAAGTGAAGCGTAGGCGTAGTTGATGTCATAGATGTCATAGATGGGGATCCCCCACTCCAATTGATAGTGAAGGCAAAGTCAAAGATGCCGATGGCAATCCCTCGCTCCAAGAAGTTGGCAGAGGTGTAGTTGAAGATGTTGATGGTGATCCCCCTTGCTCTAAATTGGTGAAGGCGAGGTTGATTACACCAAAGCTAATGGCAAAGCCCCTTGGAGAAATGTTGACAAAGGCATAGCCCAATGATGTCGAAGTTGTAGTCGAAGCCCCTCGCCAAAAAGTTGGCAAAAGCAGTGTTGTTGATTACCAAAATTAATGGTGTAGCCCTTTGTAGACATGTTGGTGAAGGCATCTTTGATGATGCTAAAGTAGATGGCGAGGCCCCTCACCGATAGGTTGGCATGGGCAAAGTCAACTTAGCCGAAGTCGGTGGTTACTGATATGTTTTGCGAAGGTGTTGCTGGTGACATCGAAATCAGTAGGTAAGGTCCTTTGCCAAAAATGTTGGATTGGTTAGTGTCTAGTTTGCCGAAGTCAGCGGCAAAACCCCTCACCGATATGTTGGTGAAGGCATGGTTGATAACGCTGGTGAAGGCCCTCATCATCATTTTTTGGTGTCAACCTCCATACCTTCTGGGCGAGGGACCGAGGAGCAGCAAAATGAGCCCCTTGTTGCTTTTAGATTACTTTGGCATTGGCCCCCATAGTCCATACCTTCTCGGGCAAGGGGATGAGTAGCGGCGAAATGAGCCCCTCGGCACTTTTGGTTTACTTTAGCGCCGATCTCCAAACATTGAGGTGTGGGGTGAAAAGTAGTGAAATGAGCCCCTTTTGCATTTTTTAGATTATTTTAGCGCTAGCCCCGATACCTTTTTGGGCGAGGGAGCTAGAACCAACAAAATGACCCTCTCGAGGCTTTTAGATAGTTTTAGAATCAACCCTCATAGTCAATGTTGATTCACATTTTGCTTTTGTTGCATGTATTTTTGGCAACGCGATGTTACTGAGCTCTATCGAATCACTCGGCTTGGGTTCCTTATATTTTTGGGAATGGGAAGTCTCTGAGCTCTTGTAAAATTGTTGCGCTTTGGTTGCACATATTTTGATAATGCGAAGTGACTGATCTCTTTTTTAGCTGTATATTTACATGTCAAAATGGATGCAGGCGGTGTTCTACGACTGTTGTCTAGTTTTGATCTCATCAACTGTGTTTCTACCAATACTGGGGAGCCTTATGATGCTAAGATGCCCTTTTTGGCTTAAGCGAAGTGCTCATGCGGTGGATGGATGTTTTGAATGAATGTCGTGATGCACATGAGAGATGTTGAAGGGTCCTAATGGCTAGAGGGGGTGAATAGCCTATTAAAAACTTTCTACAACAACACTAAGACAAATGATTAGTCAATAAGATGGTGAAGCAAATTTTGCACTAGCACTATACTTGGGGTTGCAAGCTACCTACCCAATTCTATTTTCTATGATCTCTAGTATATCACAACAAAGCTATGTCACTAATATAAACCTAGGTGATCAACCTAGTGAGAGTAATACAATTAAATGATACACTATCTAGTCTTAACTACCACTAGCTCTATCCAAGTGAATGTATAATGAAACACAAGAGATTGGTAGAGAGGTATACTGCCATGGCAAGTGACCAATGAGTGAATACCAAGGAGACAATCAAGACAAATGATTTTTCCTTCGAGGTTCACTTGCTTGCCGCTAAGCTAGTCCTCGTTGTGGCGATTCACTCACTTGGAGGTTCACGCGCTAATTGGCATCACACACCAAACCCTCAATAGGGTTCCACACAACCAACACAAGATGAGGATCACACAAGCCACGAGCAATTTACTAGAGTACCTTTTGGCTGTCCACCGGGGAAAGGTCAAGAACCCCTCACAATCACCATGATCGGATCATAAGACAATCACCAACCTCCGCTCGACAATCCTCGCTGCTCCAAGCCATCTAGGTGGCTGCAACCACCAAGAGTAACAAGCCAAACCCACAGCAAAACTATGAATACCAAGTGCCTCTAGATGCAAACACTCAAGCAATGCACTTGGATTCTCTCCCAATCTCACAAAGATGATGAATCAATGATGGAGATGAGTGGGAGAGCTTTGGCTAAGCACACAAGGTTGCTATGTCAATGCAAAATGGCCAAGAGAGTGAGCTTGAGCTAGCCATAGGGCTTAAATAGAGAGCCCCCACGAATAGAGCCGTTGGCTCCTCTGTCCAGTGAAACACAGGGCTGACCAAACGTAGGACCCCAGCGTTCAGTCGATCGATGCTCGCCATGTGTCACCAGCCTCAAATGTTGAGCGCCCTGATCTTAATGGCTAGTCTGCTTCGTGCCATGTGTTAAGTTGTGACCGGATGCACTGCTCAAAGTGATCGGGCACTCCATCACAAGAGTCCTGGTCATTTCTAGTAAGGCACCAGAGCCGGTTTTTTTTGACCGAACACGTTCGGTCCACCATGACAGGACGCACCAGTGTGTCTGCTCCTCTTCTCTATGCACCACCACATCAGTAGGACTAGATGCTAAATAGTGTTCAGCTAGAGTCTGGTCACATGTGTCCTGGTCTCAAGCTGAGATAGCCTGAGCAGACCACTAATTTTATAAATGACCGAACGCTGCTCCCCCGAGTCTGGTCACTATTTTTCAGTGACTATCACCTCCTTCACTTCACCAACTTCTCCACCCTTGCTCAAATGTGCCAAACACCAAGTGTATCACCTTGTGCAAGTGTGTTAGCATATTTTCACAAACATTTTTAAGGGCATTGGCTCTCCACTAGATCATAAATGCATATATAATGAGTTAGAGCATCTAGTGGCACTTTGATAACCATATTTCGATACGAGTTTCACCCCTCTTAATAGTACGGCTATCAATCCTAAATAGTGATCACACTCACTAAGTGTCTCGATCACTAAAACAAAAAAGCTCCTATCAAGTTTCACCTTTGCTTTGAGCTTTTTGTTTTTCTCTTTCTTATTTTCTAAGTCCAAGCATTTGATCATCACCATGCCATCACCATCATCATGATCTTCACCATTGCTTCATCACTTGGAGTAGTGCTACCTATCTCATAATCACTTTGATAAACTAGGTTAGCACTTAGGGTTTCATCAATTCACCAAAACCAAACTAGAGCTTTCAATCTCCTCCTTTTTGGTAATTGATGACAACCCTTTCACAAAGATATGAATTAAAATTCATTTGAATCCATGTTGCTTGCCCAAGCATATTTACCATGTGTAAAAGGATATGGACAAGTTTTATGAATCCCATATGGTAGCAATTGTACCTCCTACATATGTGCTAAGAGTTTGGATTGTAGCTTGCACATATGCTTAGATAGAAAATATAGGAGACAATGTCTATCAAATGATGCTATGGTATAAAAGATGGACCTTTGAAGCATGATACCAATCGGAGTGCACTAATATACCATCCTTAGCACCATTAGTTACTAGACATACACAAAAACTAGAATACCCCATGAGATCAACATTAGAAGCAAGGGTCTAGTTTCCATAAAATGAACATAAGTCTACTTTCTTAACCTATGCATGCTAGTTTTTCATTTCATCATTCAATCCTATAACAAGCATATACCACACCAACATAAATATTGAAATTTAAAACTTGTGCCATGCAAGCAAACATATGAAATGCACATTCAAATGCATCCACCAAGTTTATGAGCTTGCTCCCCCTACTTGTGTGCTCAAAATTTTAATTGATCCCTTACTTTGTCATATCTCTCTCCCTATGTCAAATTTTCACTATCTTTGTACACTCTATTTGTCGGGTTCATAAACCTAGGGTCCCTCATGGACCGGCTTCCCAGCAAAGGCTCAGCCTGGCAGACAATGTTGCGAATGACGCGTAACTCCTGGGATGGCCCAAATACCTAAATGATAGGCCAGAAGGGTGATCCAATCTCCGACTGGAAGGCCTAGGCCAAGGAGGAACAACACTCACTTCTGACTCCAGCCTACCTCTTCGACCCTTAAGAAATGGCCAAACACAGCCTCTGACTTGGACCCACGTCTCCAACCAGGGATGCACCGAACCCCTGCTTACAACTCTTCTCTGACTGGCGCAGTCAGAGCCGACTAGAACCAACCTGACCAGGGATGCCCGCTCGGTGAGGACCTAGGAAAGGACACAGCAAGTAAGGCAGGACACTCAAGTTGATCGTGATACTGAGGATCATATCCTGCACACCTGTAGGACAGTAATCGACATGACATGTCAGAAGGATGCCCTACAACCTTCTAGGCATGGCCAAACCCAAGCAGTGTTGTGGGCGCCAACATTTGCCCTATAGTGTTGTGGGCGCCATCAACTCCCATACCAGACAAATGCAGTAAGGCTCCCCCCACATGCCTCTGACATCAATAGTGTTGTGGGCGCTGTCATTTACCATACACTGGTGAATACGGTAAAACCTCCCACATGCGTCTGACAACAACAGTGTTATGGGCGCCAACCATCATCTTGTACCCAACGGTGTGGGCAACAAGACTTAGTAGCATGTGTACTCTCTCTCTCTCGCTCGCTTGTAAGGACATCCCCTTCATCTATAAAAGGGGATGCGCTCTCTCCCAACATATAGATCGATCAGTTCACTCACGCACAATAATAGAACCACTAGGTTCAAACCTCAAGCACACTCTCAAACACTTAGTGCACGTAGGACCTCCTGTCACTCTTGGCCCTTTAGACCAGAGTCTAACTAGACCTCTTGCACCCCCCGTCTTTCTCCCTTCTGTTTATAACCCCATAGCAAACTTCAAGCATCTAGGCTTAGGAATAATGTCACTGATCGACTCAAACTGGACATAGGGCATGTTGCCTGAACCAATATAAACCCTGTGTCATTGAGTGCTAGGCCACATCCGATCACAACATATGGCAAAACTATAAATATTTACATGTTGGTCACTTTCTGCACCGATGGTTTCTATGAACTCATAGATGACGAGGTTGTGAGTGATGGCTCTAGCATCGGCTGATGTGGCATCTATCCATCGTCCATCCTAGGAGTGTGCTATGGCTGGACAGCTCTAGGATAGCCACCAGGTGGTAGCATGAGTTCTTGCAGACTCACACCCCTCTAGGACCCTTGTGTGGGGGCCCTCACGCTCACACAGGAGCACAGCGAGGAGCTACGACAACTGGCGGTAAAACTAGCCGCCACCTATGCTGGCACACCACGCTAGTGCCCCATGCTGGGTAACCCAGCGAGTGGCGCCTAGGGTCACACCCACCAGGTCCAGCGCAACATCGTGGATGGGGGAACGATCCTCCATAGTTCAGCTTGGGTTGGTCAGAACATTGCCACTGCGACGATGCTTTTGCTGTGGCCTTCCTCGAGCCGAATGACCCCTAGGAACAGGCAATCCACCAAAACCTCTAGGCACTGGTGGAAACTGCCTGCCGTTCAATAGGTGGAGAGCTCCATATTGCGACACCAACTCGCGGCCTCTCTCCCCACCTAGGGGAGTGGGGACGCACCAGATGAATCGCTCCATCCGCTCACCACTACAGCCGCCGAGCATGGCATAAGAGGCCACTGCCACACCATGGTCTAACCTAGGCACCCGCTCCACACCGGCCCCCTATGCGTGAGCAGCTCAGGCCTGAACCAAGATGCTCATAGCATCATTAGCAACCAACAGTCGAGCCTGGCATGATGATGACATCCATCGAGCGACAGTGAGGGCAGGCGACACAGACCCTGGCCAGGACCACCACAGGGAGTGGTGAAACGCACCCCAGGTGTAGTCACTGGCCGGACGATCGGAGTCCTAGCCCGGATGGCCTAGGACCATGGGTCTTTGGCCGACCCATCTAGAGAGTGTTGTTCCCACAGCGCTTCTGACCGCCTACCAACATTGCCAAGTACACCAGGGAGACAAACCCCGGTATATGGCTTGAAGACTTCGGCTCGCCTGCCGAGCCAGTGGAGTGGATGATGACCACTTCATCATTTAGTACCTCCCTATCTACATAGGGGAACATGTTTGAGCTTGGCTTGAATTCCTCTTGCACGACAGCATCTGCGACTGGGCGGACCTTAAGAGTGTCTTCATTGGGAACTTCCTAGGGACGTGTGTCTGCCCTTGGAACTCCTAGGACCTCAAGAGCTACCAGCAGGAGCTCAATAAGCCCCTACAAGATTACATCCATAGGTTCTCGAAGCGGTACAACTCCCTTCCTGATGTCGTTGATGTGGACATCATCAGCACATTCCTCTCCGGGACAACCTGCGAGTCCCTGATCCACAAGCTTGGCTGCCTGAAGCCCCATACCACCCGTGACCTGCTCGACGATGCCATGAACCACACCTCTAGGTGAGGAGGCGATCAGAGTGGTCTTCAATGGAGGTCGGGACAAAGGCAAGGCCAAGCGCAAGGATCAGGATGAGGGCCCTCTCCATGTAGAGGGGCAAAAGGAACAAGAAAGATCGTCGCCGATTGGCCAACTCCACATTGGTTGTCGCGGCTGATCACATGGGCAAGCAGCCCTAGCAGGGCCTCCTGGACCACTTAATGAGCTCATGGAGAGCCCATGCACCAACCACACCTACCCTGTCAAACACCTCTACAAGGACTATGAGCTCCTCAAGCATTTTCTGCGATAGGCCAGTGGGCCAAAGGAAGAAAAAGACAAGGAGGCAGCAGCCAAGAAAGGGGGCATGGCGAGCAAGGATCTGGATGACTGAAGGTCCCTATACGGCGATCAAGGTGATCCAACCGGGCATCTATTGACTGAAGGATGACAACAGCAATGTTCTCACCAACACTTGGAACATTGAACAGCTACATCATTTTTTCCCTAAATTCGGTCTTACAGCTTTTATTCAACACTTACTCCTATAAAGCACCCCAGCCTGAACACTTTCAGCCCGGGTCGCTCGGGGGCTCCATGAGGGTACAATACTAAATACTACCTCTCTTTTTACTATCGCATGGTAAAACTTTTCACCCAAACGAAAGAGCGTTGCCCGAACAAAAGGGCATTCCATTCCTTTGATTACCCTACGTGACTTTGTTTTTACTCCCTGACCGAGTGCACCCCGCCACGACCTACAGTTACGAGCAGCCGAGCCTCGCGGGCCATGCCTGGGTTCTTAAAGTTGTAGCCTATGGAATGAACAGGCAGGTGCAAAAAAGAAAGAATAAAAACAAAGCTATGCAAGGATAAAAACAAGGAATGGATAGTTATTCTATCACAAAGCAGAACTATTGTATTCACTGATACAAAAACTATTCACATGAGGCCCCCCCATGAACTTAATGGTTATATTTCTTGACTACTTCTACTCCAAATGCTACTATGGCCACCACTCAGCGGCATCGTTTGATGCCAAAGGTGAGGCCACGGCACATGTCGCCAGACATAACAGCCACCACAAGGGCCCTGCCCGGTTCCGCACCCTCGACTTTGGTGAGCGCAACCCTTACCTCAAGGGCATCGCACCCATAGATGCTCAACAAAAGAACATGGAGCTCCAGACCTTCTCATGTAGTCGAGGTAGCTCCTAGACAGGGATGCTGCCCGCCAAAGTATGGCCGCCGTGGCTGGAGGATGTCTCATCAAACTTTATGAACTGGCCAACCTGAGCAGCTGCAAGGGCGAAACCTCCCACCAGTGCAGTCCTAAGCGTCTTTCCCTCCGACAATACTCGCCTAGAGAAGATTTGTTAGAAAGAGTCCATGTGCAGCATAATCTCGATGAAAGCCTCGCGGACGGTGACAAAGCCAGCAACATGCAGTACCCTCCAGTGCGCCACCTCCTTCGGTGAAAGCAGCCCCTTCTCGGCGAAGGCGGCCAGCACCACCTCATCTACGCTGGATGACCTCCAGCTCGACATTGCGCTCTGAAATCATGAACGGGTCTGTGAGTTTTCCTTTCCCTCTCCCTTCCCTTATTTAAGGAGGAGATGCAGCAGTTGACGAAGGGCAAAGGATTGGGGCAAAAAAACCTCTCCCTTCCCCCATTCAATGTGGATGGAAAACGATAGGACGTGCCCTGACCGATGGGACGTACCCTACCTGATGGAATGGCGCCTGGTCAGATGGGATGTGGCCTAGGTATGGCCCACCACTACTGCACGCTGGGTGAGAGAAACAAAGTGCCACCATGCGTAGGCGGCCCTCCGCCTTCCTAGGTGGGACTTGGAAAGGCCCAACTATGGGATCTCCGCCTAGGAGAGACCATCGGGCTTCTTGAGTTGATCGGACAGCTTAGGCAAATGCCGAGAGATAGGTAAGGAGCAGAGGGACGCCCCATGTGGCCATACCGACTCTGTCATGAATGACAAGCATGGATCCTAGTTGGACATTTCCGATTGGAGCTCCTCAAACCCCGTCGCTCGAGTAATCAAGGTAACATTACCAACCCCCACAATTTCTTTATATAATCATTCATTCATCTATATATGCATTCATTCATTCCATACATCCGAGGCATCGCATATGCAGTTAAATGCATCACAACGCTCCGTGTTGTGTCACAAAGTGGTAGTTGCCTCATTCAACATGAGCAACGACTGACTGAGGTTCGAAGGCTAGCCCATGAAGGGAACAAGGCTGCCTCACGTCAAACAGAGCCTAGGAGAAAATGCAAATGAGCCCCGAGCAGCCCTCGCCCAGTCTACCCCAAAGCAGACAGGGTCATCTCAACCTTCTCGTTCGATCCTAACCTTAAGCCAAACTCATAGAATCTCCATCGAGGGGAGGCCAGTGGGCCACCCAGGTCAGTCTCCGAAATGACCCAGGCATCTGCTGGGTTATAGGTTAAGGAGCAGTGGAATGTCACATGAGGGCTATGCTGACACCATCATGAATGATGGACCTAGATTTCACTCGAACGTGCCCGTTAGCGAGCTCACCGAGCGTGTCACTCGAGCCATTGAGGCAAGCGACGTTAGCTCAGCCCCTCCGGTTGCTAAAACCATCGATGGGGTAACGCATGAAACTCAACCAACCCCTTCTGAGCCCAATGGGGCTCGAGGGCTCAGGATGTCCAAACACCCCGATGCTAGGATCCACAAGTCAGTCTCACCCGATCCGTAAACTACCTCGGCTGCACCTGATGCCAGGATCCATGACTCTGCCTTGCCCGATCCCTAAGCTGCCTCGGCTGTGCCCGATGCCAAGATCCATGAGTCCATCCATCTCGCTCGATCCCTAACCTACCTTGGCTATGCCTAATGCTAGGATCCATGACTCTGTGTCGCCTGATCCCTAAAACTACATCGGCTATGCCTGACACCAGGATCTGTGAGTCTGTCTCGCTCGATCCCTAAAAACAGCCTCAACTGTGCTTGATGCCAGGATCTACGAGTCTATCTCACTCGATCCCTAAGCTGCCTCGGCTACCCTCGACGCCAGGATCCATGAGTCTGTCCATCTCGCCCGATCCCTAACCTGCCTCGGTTGTGCTGCGCCTGACGCTAGGATCTATGAGTCCATCTATCTCATCTAATCCCAAAACTACCTCGGCTACACCCGACACCAGGATCCACAAGTCTGTCTCGCCCGATCCCTAAACTGCCTTGGCTGTGCTCGACGCTAGGATCCACGAGTCCATCCATCTCGCCTGATCCCTAAGCTGCCTCAGTTGTGCCCGATGCTAGGATCCGTGAGTCCATCCATCTCATCCAATCCCTAAACTACCTCAGCTGCACCCGATGCTAGGATCCGTGAGTCCATCTCGCTCGATCCCTAAACTGCTTTGGTTGCACTCAACGCCAGGATCTACAAGTCTATCTAGCTTGATCCCTAAACTACCTTGGCTGCGCCCAATGCTAGGATTCATGAGTCCATCTCCCATTCATGTCGCTCGATCCCTAAAGCTGCCTCGACTGTGCCCAACACCAGGATCCATGAGTCCGCCTCGCCCGATCCCTAAAAATGCCCGCTGAAAAAAAACCTAGACGATTCTGCCCGAATCACCCTAGGGCTTAGGGGCTACACCCATGGGTGCGCTCACACGCACCCGCTGACAAAACAAAAAATTGCCTTATTAGCAAACACAAAAAAAAACCCCAGACGATTCTGCCCGAATCGCCTAGGGGTTCAGGGGCTACACCCACCGTCAAGACAAAAATCCCCCAGACGATTCTACCTAAATCACCTAGGGGCTCGGGGGCTCCTGTCGGCTTCATAAACCCGAGGTCCCTCATGGATCGGCTTCCGAGCAAAGGCTTGGCCTAGTAGACGATAATGCGAATGGCGTGCAACTCCTGGGCCGGCCCAAATACCTGAACGATAGACCAGAACAGCGATCCAATCTCCGACTAGAAGGCCTAGCCAAGGAGGAACGGCGCTCGCTTCTGACTCTGACCTGCCTTTCCGACTGAAAGGCTTGGCCAAACACCGCCTCTGACTCTGACCCGCGTCTCCAACTAGGGATGCACCAAACCCCTGCTTATAGCTCTTCTCCGACTAGCACAGTTAGAGCCGACTAGAACCAACTGACCAGAGACATAGGCTCGGTGAGGACCAGGAAATGGACGCAGCAAGTAAGGCAGAGCACTCAAGTTGACCATGGTACCAAGGACCATACCCTGCACACCTGCATGACAGTAACTGACAAGACAAGTCATAAGGGTGCCCTACGACCTTCCAAGCATGGCCGAACCTAAGCAGTGTTGTGGGCGCCTGATATTTGCCCTATAGTGTTGTGGGCGCCATCAACTCCCATACTAGACAAACGCGGTAAGGCTCCCCCCACATGCCTCTTGTAGGGGGACCATGATGCCTAAGAGGGGGGTGAATTAGGCAACTTAAAATTCAACTTCTAAACTATGGCCTCTTTTTCTAACCCTAGCAAAACCTATGCAAAAGATAAACTATCAAAATGTACAACTACGATTTAGCTAGTGTGTTGCTATCTCTACCGCAAAAAGGAGCAATATAATCAATGTAAATGTGGAAGCTAAAGAGCAAGGTAGAGATATCCAAACTCATGTCGATCACTCTGGTATTTTTACCGAGGTATCGAGAAGCATGTAAGCTTCCCCCTAGTCCTCGTTGGAGCCCCTCGTAAGGAATCCCTTGCAAGGGCCAAGCTCTCGGTCGGGTAACTCCATGGATAGCCTTGGGCCTTCCCCATGTGCAAGTGGGTCTCCGACGTGCCTTCCGGCAAGCCTCTCCTGGATGCTCCCCGCCATCTTTACTATCAAGCTTTCGGTCGAAACGCCGCGGGCCTTGTTCCCTCTGGTACATGGTGGCGGCCACACCACAAGCGCGGTTGGTGTGATCTCGCAAGACTACAAGCCCCTCCGATGTACAATAATAGTGCTTGCAAGCACCGAGTGGTAAGAGGTATGCAAACTTCACTAAACACTAGGCCTAAACCTAGAGCAAGCGCATAAGCGGTGGTCTAATCAACCTAGGCACTTTGCAAAGCACCTATGCTAATCACCTAATGAATCACTAAGCACTATGCAAGTGGAGATCACTAAAATGGTGTATCAACACCCTTGGTATGTTTTCTCAGCTCCACTCTACTCATTTGGCCGGTTGGGGGTTGTATTTATGAGCCCCACCGAGAAAGTAGCCGTTGGGGACAAAATCCCGCTTTTCTGCTACTGAACGGACATTGATCATGTCCTGACCAGACTCGTCTAGTCATCTCGATCGTTGGAGGTACGAACTACTGATCAGACGCAGCCAGCGTCCGGTCACATGCCACCGGACGCGTCCGGTCGCATTTTCGCCGCTCTGGAACCTCTCTGTACTCGACCAGACTCTGTTGTCCTATGTCCAGTCGATCTGCCGCCAGCATCTAGTCCAGCGTCTGGTCACGCCTGTTGCTGAGCCTCTTGATCGGAGCATCCGATCACTTTCCTCCAGCGTCTGGTCTAGCGTCCGGTCACCTCTGTGAGCTCGTTTCTTCGCGATCTTGCGTACGGCTTGGTTCCTATCTTCATGCTTGGACTTTGCTTGATATCTTGGGCCTTCTCTTGTACTTCTAAGGTCTTGCTTGATGTGTTGATCATCAGATCATCACATCACCTTTGTCCAAGTCACGTCTTGCATCCTATTGAACTACAAAACAATCACTTGCAAATTCATTAGTCCAATTTGGTTGTGTTGATCATCAAACACCAAAATCCAAAGTAAATGGGCCAAGGGTCCATTTTCCTTACAATCTCCCCCTTTTTGGTGATTGGTGACAACACGACCAAAGCAAGCAAATAATAGAATTTTGAAATTTAAAAACTACCTACTTGCTAGGATGCAATGCAAGGGGCAAGATTATATGATGCTAAAAGATACTACTTGTAAGACTATATAGAAACTTATCTTGCCCTTGCAAATGTCCCCATGTGGTATTATGGATTTAAGCCTTGCTTCCTACAAGTTTTCCCATTACTTAGGCTAATCCATAATTCATTATCCTCCCTTTCTCGGACCATTACTACAAATCAATGCTTGCTTTTGGTCCTCTAAATTCTCCCTCTTTGGAATTAAACACCAAAAAGGAAGACATTAGTAGCACAAGGGAGGGTCAAACTTTGTGATCCTTTGTGTGTAGAGTGAAATAGATCACAAAATTTGACTCTCACATTATATAGACAAAGCTCCCCCTAAATATATGCATACAAATGATAGAGTGCAAAGCATATGCATAATTGGCAAATTTTTGCTCACGGGAATTTTAATCTATATAATGCATGGAGAAAGCATATAAATATCAAAATGAAATCAACATGATGATATTGGTTTAGAAATACCATATGCGGAAACCAATTTGATTTCTACCACTTGCAACTGGTGGTGGATCTTTAAAGTATGATACTTAACTCTGGGGACTCCATTTTCCTTGCAATGAGACTACTACACACATGATAAGCTTGAAAAGGTGTTAGTCTCAAAGCATCCAACTTATAGAGTAACCTCCCCCTAAATTTGTGCACACAAGTATGGAATACTTGTTGGAAACATGCACATTGATTTTAGAATAAAAAATACCACTTGAAAGATGACATCACATGAATGTGAGAGTCATTTTCGAAGATGATATTCGGAAGAAATTATCTACAATTTGGGCTTTGGCACATATTGGATGAACAATTGAAGGACAAGCTATGTGTCGTGCTCCTAAACAATTTTAAACCATGTTGGATTGCTCCAAGGAATAAGAATGAAACTGAGCAAGCCTACCATATGAAATACCTAGTGTATGCATGACAAAAGATATATACATGCAAATGCAAACCTAGGCATGAATAGTAACTAGATGCTAAAAGATACCAATAGGAAAATTTAAATCAAATACTAATTGAAATAAATTGAATCTAGTTACCTAACATGGGAAGGGGAATTTGGGTCCATAGTATTCACTAACCCACTTGGCAATGATTTTGTCCATCATGATGCACCCCATGAAATGCATCCAAACTTTGCCAAGTCTCCAAATTCCCTGAAGTCCATTGGACTTCTCACTTCCCTTTCAGGATCCAAACCTTTTTGGTGCTCTTCATGTTGGAGATGATTTATTTTGGCACCCAAAAGCGTTTGACCCCATTGTTGGCTTGCTTGTTCACCTTGACGGCCACCACCTTATCATTTTTCTTCTTCTTCAAAAGATAAGGTGTGGAGGCCTTCTTGTCCACCTTATTGGTGTAGGTGTTGGAGAGCTTGCTTGTTTGCTTCTTCTCTTTCTTCTTTGCTCCTCCCCCATTCTTCACCTTGCACTTATAGGACTTGTGACCTTCCTTGTGGCACACATAGCAAACCACTGTTTATCCTTCATCAAGCTTCTTCACTCCCTTGACGGTGTTATCTTGATGAAGTTGGGCTTGCTTCGCCTTGCCTTTCACTTGAGTCAAGTCCTTGGTGAGGCGAGCTACTTCTTGCTTGAGTTGCTCATTTTTCTTTGCAGCCTCTTGTGTGCATGTATCTACAACAACTTTCTCAACACATACTTGGTTGCACAAAGGTGAGTCTAAACATAAATCATTGCAAGAAGTAGAGGCATCATTTTTAGATATGTTAGAACTTTTCCTTTTAGATGCCTTAGTGGGAGTTGTACTAACGGCTTCAAGATTAGCAACTTTATTAGTTAGATCATTACAATGTTTGTACATGGTTTCCATTTTAGCAAGCAAACTTTTATAAGCATCTTGTGAGCTAGCTAATTTTTCTTTTATTTTTTCATTTTTCTTTATAAGTTGCTCATCATTGATTGTGCATGTATTTGTTGTTGCACTAGCCTCAAGTTGCTCAATTTTAGTAGATAGTTGAACATTAAGATTAGCAAAATTCTCATATTGTTCAAGCAAAGTTTTGTATGCTTCTTGTGAACTATCTAGCTTTTCTTTTATTTTCACGAGCTTCTTTTGTTGACTAGTGCAAACTTTAGCATAATTAAGGTTTTGTTGCACAATTTCTTCATAAGAAGGCATTTTATCATCACTATCACTCTCACTAGAGGATGAGCTTTCGTTACCTCATGCCATAAGGCACACACGAGAAGAGCTTGATGATGAGTGCTTGCGCCCTTGCCTCTTGTGATGATGTTCTTCTTCACTTGAAGAATCATCCCATGATCTTATTGATATGAGGGCTTGGTTCTTACACGCCTTCTTCTTTGTCTTGGGTGTGGGCTTGTTTGGACAAACTTCCACAAAGTGCCCCAACTTGCCACATCCATAGCATCCTCTCTTTCTTTGCTCATTTCTTTGATTGGTGAAAATGAGATCTTGAATTTGGATGGGCACACCCTTGACATTGAGCTTTTAGATCATCTTCTCCACCTTGTTGATTAGTTTGATTGATTCTTCATCAAGGTCGGAGGTGGAGGAGGAAGATTGATCATCATCACTTGAATCTTTATCATCATCATCATCCTCATCTTCTTCTTCCTCTTCACTTGAGGAGCTTGAGCTCGAGCTTGTCTCAGCTTGCTTGCTCTTCATCTTCTTTTTCTCGCCACATGCGAGAGCTTTGCCTTTGCTTGATGAAGAGGCTTCTTCTTGACCCATTTTGCGTGACATTTCAAATGCCACTATCTTGCCAATGACAATGGTCCGGGGTCATGGTGCTCAAGTTCTCCATGTTGTGAAGAATGGTGATGATGCTTGCATATTTCTTTTGTGGTAGCACGGAGATGATCTTCCTCATGATGTCCGCATCATCTAGCTTTGTCAATCCTATTGAATGGAGCTCATTGATAATTAGATTCAAAACGAGAATACATATCACGAACAAGCTCATCATCATTTATTGTAAAGGAATCATAATTTTGTTTTGCTAGACAATGTTTTTGCTCACTGGACATTACTTGTGCCGTCATGAAGCTCTTGAAGTTTTAACCATATTTCATGTGCCATATTTAAAGTGAATACTTGGTTAAACACATCCATGCTAAAAGATTCAAACAAGCAATTCTTAGCTCTAGCATTGAAATGCATTTCTTTTTCATCACTCTTTGTGGGTTTTTCGGGATTCTTAATGGGTTTCATCCTGTCACGAGTGACTCTCCAAACTCCCAAATCAACCGCCTTAAGGTAACAAGCCATTCTAGCTCTATAGTAGGGGAAGTTAGTGCCATCAAAGTGCGGAGACCTAGAGGTATCCATCCCAACCACTCTAAATAGCATTGGCTCAATGGTGATTAAGCCAAAGGTCCAAATTGAGCCAACCGACTCTAGTACCAATTGTAGGGGGACCATGATGCCTAAGAGGGGAGTGAATTAGGCAACTTAAAATTCAACTTCTAAACTATGGCCTCTTTTTCTAACCCTAGAAAAACATATGCAAAAGATAAACTATCAAAATGTGCAACTACGATTTAGCTAGTGTGTTGCTATCTCTACCGCAAAAAGGAGTAATATAATCAATGTAAATACAGAAGCTAAAGAGCAAGGTATAGATATGCAAACTCCTATCAACGACTCTGGTATTTTTACCGAGGTATCGAGAAGCGCACAAGCTTCCCCCTAGTCCTTGTTGGAGCCCCTCACTAGGAATCCCTCGCAAGGGCCAAGCTCCTAGTCGGGTAACTCCGTGGATAGTCTTGGACCTTCCCCATGCGCAAGTGGGTCTCTGACGTACCTTTTGGCAAGCCTCTCCCGGATGCTCCCCGCTGTCTTCACTATCAAGCTTTTGGCCGAAACGCCACGGGCCTTGTTCCCTCTGGTACACGGTGGCGGCCACACCACAAGCGCAGTTGGTGTGATCTCACAAGACTACAAACCCCTTCGATGTACAACAATGGTGCTCGCAAGCACCGAGTGGTAAGAGGTATGCAAACCTCACTAAACACTAGGCCTAAACCTAGAGCAAGTGCTTAAGCGGTGGTCTAATCAATCTAAGCACTTCACAAAGCACCTACGCTAATCACCTGATGAATCACTAAGCACCATGCAAGTGGAGATCACTAAAATGGTGTATCAACATCCTTGGTATGTTTCCTCAGCTCTACTCTACTCATTTGGCCGATTGGGGGTTGTATTTATAAGCCCCACTGAGAAAGTAGCTATTGGGGATGAAATCCCGCTTTTTTGCTACTGACCGGACGCTGATCACGTCCTGACCGGATGTGTCCAGTCGTCCTGACCGTTGGAGCCATGAACTACTGATCGAACGCTGCCAACGTCCGGTCACATGCCACCAGACACGTCCGGTCACATTTTCGCCGCTCTGGAACCTCTCTGTACTTGACCAGACTTTGTTGTCCTATGTCCGGTCGATCTGCCACCAGCATCTGGTCACGCCTGTTGCCGAGCCTCTTGATCGGAGCGTCCGGTCACTTTCCTCCAGTGTCCGGTCCAGCGTCCGGTCACCTCTGTGAGCTCGTTTCTTCACGATCTTGCGTACGGCTTGGTTCCTATCTTTGTGCTTAGACTTTGCTTGATATCTTGGGTCTTCTCTTGTGCTTCTAAGGTCTTGCTTGAGGTGTTGATCATCGGATCAGCACATCACCTTTGTCCAAGTCACATCTTGCATCCTATTGAACTACAAAATAATCACTTGGAAATTCATTAGTCTAATTTGGTTGTGTTGATCATCAAACACCAAAATCCAAAGTAAATGGGCCAAGGGTCCATTTTCCTTACACCTCTAACATCAACAGTGTTGTGGGTGTCGTCATTTACCATACATGGTGAATATGGTAAAACCTCCCACATGCGTCTGACAACAACAGTGTTATGGGCGCCTACCATCATCTTGTACCCAACGGCGTGGGCAACAAGAGTTAGTAGCATGCATACTCTCTCTCTCTCTCTTGCTTATAAGGTCATCCCTTTCATCTATAAAAAGGGATGCACTCTCTCCCAATAGATAGATCGATCAGTTCACTCACACACAACAATAGAACCACTAGGTTCAAACCTCGAGCACACGCTCAAACACTCAGCGCACGTAGGAGCTCCCATCACTCTTGGCCCTTTAGACCACAGTCCGATCGGACCTCTTGCACCCCCCATCTATCTCTCTTCCATTTGTAACCCCACAGCAAACTTCGAGCACCTAGGCTCAGGAATAAAGTCATCGACCGACTCAAACTGGACATATGGCACGTTGCCTGAGCCAGTATAAACCCTGTGTCATTGAGTGCTAGGCCAGATCCGATCATAATGTATGGCAAAACTACAAATATTTACGTGTGGGTCACTTTCTGCATCGACACTATTTCTCCCCCTTTGTCATCAATGACCACAAAGGTTCAAGTATTAGATAGGTTAAGATTATCAATGTTAATCAATGAGGTGAGGACCATTTTTCTAAATTTGGTTCAATCTATTTAACTCAGTTTGATCCAAGGACAAGCTTCTTCACACCTTCAAATAAGGATTATCTTGTACCATGTTGAGTTAAACACATAGAGCTCATTTTCTAGATCAAACACTAGGTTTACAAGCCCACAAACATGTCATATGCTACCACTAGATCAAGTCAAGCATAGAAGCAATAGTGGTACCATACAATCATCAAATTCATTTGATTTTCATGAATGAGCCTATTTAATGTGAAAAATGACTAGATGCACTAAACATGTCCTTAGCAAAGGATGTATGCATGCCAATCAATTTTTACCTTGGATTGCTTGAAGAAGAGGCATGTCATATAAGTGGGGGTGCATCAACATATATTTGAGAAATCCAATATGTTCAACTCATTACTTAGCTTGTAAAACCTTTTCTCATCTAATGGCTTGGTGAATATATTGGCAAGTTGATCTTTGGTGCCTACACTCTTAATGCAAATGTTCCCTTTTTGTTGGTGATCTCTTATGAAATGGTGGCGGACATCAATGTGCTTTATTCTTGCATGTTGAACCGGATTATTGGTTAACTTGATTGCACTCCCATTGTCATATAACAATGGCACTTTCTTGAACTTGATTCCAAAGTCACTCAAGGTGGCCTTCATCCAAAGTATTTATGCACAACAACTACTGGTGGATATGTATTCGACTTCGCCGGTTGATAATGCAACACTATTTTGCTTTTTTGATGACTATGAAATAAGTGATCTTCCCAACAATTGACTTGTGCCTGAGGTGCTCTTTCTTTCAACCTTGCATCCTGCATAATCCGGGTTGGAGTAACCAACTAGCTCAAACTTTGCTCCTTTGGGATACCACAAACCAACATTTTGTGTATGCTTCAAGTACCTCAATGTTCTCTTTGTAGCCTTCAAATGACTTTCTCTTGGTGAGGTTTGAAATCTTGCACACATGCATACACTAAACATGATATCCAGCATTGATGCGGTCACATAGAGTAGTCTTCCAATCATAGACTGATACAATTTTTGATCCACCATATTGCCACTTGCATCACTATCCAAGTTTTCATTTGTCCCCATTGGTGTGCTAATGGCTTTGCAATCACTCATGCCAAACTTCTTAAGCATGTCTTTGATGTACTTGCCTTGACTCACAAATGTACCATTCTTCAATTACTTGATTTGAAGACCAAGGAAGTAACTTAACTCTCCAATCATGGACATTTCAAACTCATTAGCTATAATCTTTCCAAACTCTTCATAAAAGTCTTGATTGGTTTATCCAAATATGATGTCATCAACATAGATTTGCAAAACAAATAGGTCTTTGCCAATCTTCTTGGTAAAAAGAGTGGTGTCAACATTGCCCATCATGAACTCTTTAGAGAGTAGGAAGTCCCTCAATCTCTTATACCATGCTCTAGGTGCTTGCATCAAGCCATACAATACCTTCTTCAACTTGTACACATGGTCGGGCTTCTTGTCATCTTCAAAACCAGAAGGTTGCTCAACATATACTTCTTCATTGATGTAACCATTGAGAAATGCACTCTTAACATCCATTTAATAGAGCTTGATGTTGTGGGCACAAGCATAGGCTAGTAAGATTCTAATTGCTTCCAATCTAGCAACTAGGGTATATGTTTCTCCAAAGTCAAGACCTTCAACTTATGTATATCCTAGTGCTACCAATCTTACTTTGTTCCTTACTACTATCCCATCTTGATCTTGCTTGTTTCTAAAAACTCATTTGGTTCCAATCACATTGTGTCCCTTTGGTCTCTCTACTAATTCCCATACTTGATTTCTTATAAAGTTATTCAATTCTTCATGCATAGCATTTACCTAATCAACATCCTTCAATGCTTCATCTATCTTCTTCAGTTCAATGGATGACACAAAAGAGAAATGCTCACAAAATGAAGCCAATCTTGATCTAGTTTGCACGCCTCTTAAAATATCACCAATGATAGTGTCCAATGGATGATCCCTTGCAATATTGGTTGGTTGGAGTATTGAAACTTGATCACTTACACTTGCTTGATCATTGGGTTGAGATGATGTACTAGCCACTTGATTTTGTTCATTGCCATGAGAGCCATTTGTACTAGCTTGATTTGTATCATCTTGCAAATTTGTGTTAGAGAGCACTTGCACTTGATCAACTTCATCATCATTCACTTGCCTAGGCCTCAATTCACCAACATCTATGTTCTTTATGGCATTTGAAAGTTGAATGCCTCTAACATCTTCCAAGTTCTCATTCTCATCTTGGAAACCCTTGGTCTTATCAAATTCAACATCATGAACTTCCTCAAGAGTACCACTATCCAAATTCCAAACTATATATGCTTTGCTAGTAGTTGAGTATTCAAGTAGGAATCATTCATCACATTTCTTATCAAATTTGCCTAATCTAGTGCCTTTCTTCAAGATATAGCATTTGCAACCAAAGACCAAAAAATATGCAATATTGGGCTTTCTACCATTCAAGAGCTCATATGGTGTCTTCTCTTTCAATGGGTGACAATAAAGGTGGCTGCTACAATAGCAAGTCATGTTGATAGCTTCGGCCCAAAAAGAATGACTCATATTGTACTCACTAAGCATATACCTTGCCATATCAATTAGTGTTCTATTCTTCCTCTCAACAAAGCCATTTGATTGTGGAGTGTACTTAAACGAGAATTGATGCCTAATTCCAAATTCATCACACAACTCATCAATTCTAGTATTCTTGAACTCACTACCATTGTCACTTCTAACTCTCTTGATGGTTGTTTCAAACTCATTGTGAATGCCCTTGAAAAATAATTTGAATGTTGCAAACACATCACTTTTGTCCACTAGAAAGAATACCCAAGTGTATCTAGTATAATCATCCACTATCACAAAGCCATATTTGTTTCCACCGATGCTAGTGTATTGTGTTGGCCCAAACAAATTCATGTGCAATAACTCAAATGCTTTACTAGTGCTCATCATGCTTTTCTTAGTATGGGTGTTTCCAACTTGTTTGCCGGTTTGACAAGAGCTACAAAGCTTATCCTTCTAAAACACAACATCTTTCAAGCATCTAACAAAGTCATACTTAACCATTCTATTCAATTGTTTCATTCCAATATGACCTAAGCCTTCTATGCCATAACCAACCCATGCTAGACTTAGTGAACAAACATGTAGATAATTGAGCTTCACTAGCATTGAAATCAACCAAGTATAGATTCTCATATCTAAAGCCTTTAAAGATCAAGTTAGAGCCATCTACACTTATGATCTCTACATCATCTGCCCCAAAGATGTAGTTAAATCCAAGATCACACAATTGAGCCACGGATAGCAAATTAAAGTTCAAGCTCTCTACTAGCAACACATTAGATATGTTCATGTGATTTGATATTGCAATCTTACCAAGCCCTTTGACCCTGCCTTTGCCATTGTCACCAAATGTGATACTATCATAACCATCATTGTCATTGGTATTGATTGAGTTGAACATTCTTGCATCACCGATCATGTGTTGAGTGCACCCACTATCAAGAACCCAATGCCTTCCTCTAGCTTTGTAATTGACCTATAAAAGCAGATCAATTCTTTTTAGGTACCCAAACTTGCTTGGGTCCTTGAAGGTTAGTGACCAAGCTCTTTGGCACCCAAATGGCTTTCTTCTTTGAGCCCATCCATGGTGTACCAATGAAGTTAGCTTTCACACCATTTGTACCCTTAGTAAGCACATAGAAAGAATTAATCTTAATTGAGGATATATTAGCATTCTTGCTCTTGTTCTTGCTCTCATGCTCTTTATGACCAACTTGCTTATAAATAGTGCAAAACCGACTATTGTTCTTCACAAAACTAGTCTTGTGAGGAGCAAAGGCCGCCTTGCCTTTCTTGGGGGTGTAGCCCAATACCTCTTTGTAGAGAGAAGCCCTTTGGCTACCTAAGCACATAAGCAAGCGGTCCTCACCACCACAGGCCTTAGCCAAGGTGTGAGTGAGCTAATTGACCTCCTTCTTGAGGGTCTTATTCTCACCATTAGTGAGGCATCATATGTGAAACCATCACTACTAGATGAGGTGGAAGTGCTACAAGAAGGGTTAGTGGGAGCAACAATGATAGGCTTATAGAGTGATTCATCAATTAAGTCACAAGTTAAGCCTTCATTACATGTCTCAACATGCTTCTTCTTATTTTGCTCATCAAGCAAAGAGGAATGAGCTTTTTCAAGCTTCTTGTGAGCCTTGCCAAGCTTCTCATGGGCTTCCTCTAGCCTCTCATGAGATGCATTGAGCTCATCAAAGGCTTGCTTAAGGACTTTTAGTTCCTTACGCAAGCTTTTGCATTCCCTTCTCTTAATGTTAAAGTGTTCTTTAGCATCATCTAGCATGTCAAGTAGTTCATCCTTAGTTGGTTCATCATCATCACTATCACTTTCATTTTCATTTTCATTATCATGTTCCTCATCACTTCCATCATCACAAGTTTGTACCTTAGTGGCCTTAGCCATGAAGCATGATGGAGTGTCGAAGAAAGAAGGCTTCTCATTGATAGCAATGCTTGCAAGTGCCTTCTTCTTGGTGGTCTTGTCATCATCACTATCATCATCATCACTTGAGGAAGCATCACTATCCCAAGTGACCACATATGAACCACCCTTCTTCTTCTTCTTGAAGATCATCTTGTCCTTCTTCTCTTTCTCTTCCTTCTTGTCCTTCTTGTTCTTCTTGTTGTCATCATCATTGTCGCTATTGTATGGGCATTGGGCAACAAGATGATCCTTGCTTTCACAATTGAAGCACCTTCTTGACTCTTCCTTGTTCTTGGATGAAGATTTCTTCCTTCTAGCACGGTAGCCCTTCTTTACCATGAACTTGCCAAATCTCTTGATAAAGAGAGCCATCTTCTCATCATCATCATCATCCCATGAACCATCATCTTCACTTGATGTATCTTGCTTTGCCTTGCCCTTGGATGATGTGGCCTTGAATGCCACACTCTTCTTCTTCTCATCCTTCTTCTCATCTTTCTTCTCCTTCTTTTCTTCCTTCTCATCATCATCTCTATATGTATCATCGGCCATTATATCTCCCAACACTTGGTTTGGTGTCATGGTGTCCAAACCACTCCTCATTAGAATAGTGACCAATGTGCCAAATCTTGAGGGTAAGCATCTCAAGAACTTATGGAAGAAGTCCTTGTCCTCCACCTTCTCACCAAGTGATTTGAGATCATTGACAAGCACTTGTAACCTATGGAACATCTTCGGCACACTCTCATCCTCATTTATCTTAAAACTAGCAAACTTCTCCTTAGGGATATATGCCTTGGCACCCTTCACAGCTTGAGTATCCTCAAATGATTCCTCCAACTTCTTCCATGCTTCATGAGCCATCTCAATGTTCTTGATTTGCTCAAATGTTCTCTCATCAATAGCATCATGAATGGCACTAAGAGCAATGTCATTGTTTTAGAGAAGCACTTCTTTGACGGTGGTGGGGTTCTTCGGATCCTCTATCTCAATCTTGGTCTCCACCACCTTCCAAATTTTTCTATTGATTGACTTGATATATGTTATCATCTTACCCTTCCAATAGGGATAGTTTGAGCCATCAAATTGGGGTGGCTCCTTGGTATTGTTGATTTTAGCCATTTTTACACCAAAGGTTGTTAAGCCTCAAATCACGGTGACCATGGCTCCGATACCACCTAAAAGGTCCTAATGGCTAAGGGGGGTGAATAGACTATTAAAAATTTCTACAACAACACTAAGACAAATGATTAGTCAATACGATGGTGAAGCAAATTTTGCTCTAGCGCTATACTTGGGGTTGCAAGCCACCTACCCAATTCTATTTTCTATGATCTCTAGCATATCACAACAAAGCTATGTCCCTAATATATACCTAGGTGATCAACCTAGTGAGAGTAATACAATTAAATGATACACTATCTAGTCTTAACTACCACTAGCTCTATCCAAGTGAATGTATAATGAAACACAAGAGAGTGGTAGAGAGGTATACCACCGTGGCAAGTGATCAATGAGTGAATACCAATGAATACCAAGGAGACAATCAAGACACAATAATTTTTCCTCTGAGGTTCACTTGCTTGCTGCCAAGCTAGTCCACGTTGTGGCGATTCACTCACTTGGAGGTTCACGTGCTAATTAGCATCACACGCCAAACCCTTAATAGGGTGCCGCACAACCAACACAAGATGAAGATCACATAAGCCACTAAGCAATTTACTAGAGTACCTTTTGGCTCTCCACCAGGGAAAGGTCAAAAACCCCTTACAATCACCATGATCGGAGCAGGAGACACTCACCAACCTCCGCTCGACGATCCTTGCTGCTCCAAGCCATTTAGGTGGCGGCAACCACCAAAAGTAACAAGCCAAACCCACAGTGAAACACTGAATACCAAGTGCCTCTAGATACAAACACTCAAGCAATGCATTTGGATTCTCTCCCAATCTCACTAAAGATGATGAATCAATGATGAAGATAAGTGGGAGGGCTTTGGCTAAGCTCATAAGGTTGCTATGTCAATGCAAAATGGCCAAGAGAGTGAGCTTGAGCTGGCTATGGGCTTAAATAGAAATCCCCCACGAATAGAGCTGTTGGCTCCTCTGTCCTAGTGAAACATGGGCTGACCGAACACACCGGTCAGGTTGACTAAACACAAGACCCCAGCATCCAATCACTCGATGCTCGCCATGTGTCACCAGCCTCAAATGTTGAGCGCCCAATCTTAATGGCTAGTCTGCTTCGCGCCACATGTTAAGTTGTGACTGGATGCACTGCTCAAAGTGACCGAATGCTCCATCATTGGAGTCCAGTCATTTCCAGTAAGGCACCAGAGCTAGTTTTTTTGACCGGACAGCGTCCGGTCCACCATGACCGGACGTGCCAGTGCGTCCGCTTCTCCTCTTCTCTGCATGCCACCATATTAGTAGGACTAGACACTAAATAGTGTTCAGCTAGAGTCCGATCACCTGCATCTAGTCTCAGGCTGAGAGTAGCCTAAGCACACCACTGATTTTATAAAATGACCAGACGTTGCTCCCCTGAGTTCGGTCACCACGTGACCGACGTCCGGTCACTATTTTTCAATGACTATCATCTCCTTCACTTCACCAACTTCCGCACCCTTGCTCAAATGTGCTAAACACCAAGTGTATCACCTTGTACACGTGTGTTAGCATATTTTCACAAACATTTTCAAGGGTGTTGCCTCTCCACTAGATCCTAAATGCATATGCAATGAGTTAGAGCATCTAGTGACACTTTGATAACCGCATTTTGATACGAGTTTCACCCCTCTTAATAGTACGGCTATCAATCCTAAATGAGATCACACTTACTAAGTGTCTCGATCACCAAAACGAAAAAACTCTTATCAAGTTTCACCTTTGCCTTGAGCTTTTTGTTTTTCTCTTTCTTCTTTTCAGAGGGTTGAAGTTTGGGCCTTCAGACTTTTCAGATTGCTTCACCCTTATGTATTTTCAGAGAGTCAAAGTTTTTAGCCCTTAGGCTTTTCTGATTACTTCCTCCTCGCATATTTTCGAAGAGTTGAAGTTTTTTTATCTGCAAATTAGGTGTTAGCTGGGAGGCATAGCAATAGACTATGGATCCCCTGCATAGAAATAGACTGTGGATCCCTTGCATAGATGTTTAACACCCTGTTCGCTTGAACTTGAACTTATCAGCTCAGCTTATCAACAATGTACAATGTTTTTTTCTCACAACAAAACAATATCAACCGGCTTATTAGTCACAAAAACTATCAGCCGAACAATAGACAACAAGTACGTATGCATAATATATAAGGAAACGTCTAGAAAAATTTAGGCCTATGCAAGTACATAGGAATTAAGAAATTGTGCCTTTGTGAGTGAATAGTAATTAAGAAATTAGGACTAGGTGCTGTTGTTTTGCATATAATAATAATAATATAAACGAAAGCAACCGATGGCCTTGCGAAAGTACTGTTGAAAGAAAAATGACGATGGATGAAAAATGATTGTCTATTGATCGATGAACAGTGTACAAATATTTATACAAGCCTAATGGGCAGTTGTCTGTTGATGAAAAGGTGTCTCTACAGGATCTAAAGGTGTCTCTACAGTAAATCATCATTAACATTTATTAATGATGGGATTAACTAATTGATCATAATTTATTTAATCTTAACACTCTGCCTTGATCAATTGGTTTTTGTAGATGTCTTTGTTTGTTCATCAGTCATCATCTTGAAGCTTTAAAAAACCTTGTGGGAAAAAAACCAAAGTATACCGATATACCAGGAAAACTCCTTAAAATCTAGTGGGAAAAATAAAGAGCTAAAAATAGTTTGATCAGAGATCAATATGTCATAAATATTATATTCAAAAAAACCTCTGTGAGGAAAAATAGATAATATGACATTTATTATGTGTTAGCACTACCTCATTAAAAAAATTTATGTGAGAAAACTCTAGAAGAGTAAAACTCATATAAAGGAAAAAGAGTGTAATGTCGTGTTGAAAACAGGTTATATTTTAGAGGAATTTCCCCCCTGATTCTTGCAAATCTCTAAGTCTTCTCATACCAATGCCCTCAACACATTTACGGAATGCGAAGTATGGTAGAGATTTTATGAATAAATCTGCTAGATTATCATATGACTTAGTTTGCAAGATTTTAATTTCTCCATTCTTTTGGAGCTCATGGGATATAATAACTTGGAAATAATATGCTTAGTCATATTACTCTTAATATAATCTGATTCCATTGTGTAACACATGTCGAATTATCCTCAAAGATAATTGTTGGTGTCTCAAGTGCACCAATACCACGTGATTGTATTATGTGGTTTATCATTCTGTGAAGCCATACGCATTCACGTGATGCTTCATATAAAGCAATTATTTCAGAATGATTGGTGAAAGTAGACACCAAAGTCTGCTTTGAAGACTTCCAAGATATTGTTGTTCCACCTTGCAAGAATACAAAGCCTGTTTGTGATCTACCATTATTTTGGTAAAAGCATGGTTGTGTGTCGATAAAAGAGACACGTGAGACCATCTAGTAGATGCGTCTATCAACACCATGAAGTACCTAAACAGGCCCCAACAATGGTTGGATCGAACCGCAAATATATCCTTGAATTCTTTTAAGAAATTTGAGTGATTCAGCTCGAATTTTAAGATATGATGGTCTTAAAATTAATTTTCTAATTGCACAGGCAGTGCAACAAAAATCTTTATTCTAGGAAAATTTTGCATTTTCCATATCATGACCAATGGAATTGCCGATAATTTTCTTCATCATCCCTATTCCAGGGTGCCCAAGTCGATCATGCCAGTTTCGGAATGTATCGACATCTTGGAAAATTATCTTATAAGAAACATGTTATATAGGCTTTATGTATGTAAAGTACAATCTAGTTTGGAGTGAAGAAATCTTTTCACAGATTTGTTTGCCATATCTAGTAAGTTTGGTAAAGAGAAGAAAATCCTCTTTATCATCCATATGTGTTTCCACGTGGAAACCATTCTTACGGATGTCTCTAAAACTTAGAAGGGTACGAGTCAAGTTGGGATAGAACAAGGCAACCTCCATCGTAATTTGTGTACCCATAGGAAGGGTAATAGTGGCTCTTCCTGAACCAACTATTAACACATCGCTACCAGCGATGGTCATAATATTTCCTTCTTTTTTAAGAGTCTAGGAAATATTTCATCTCTCTAAGTATAGAGTTTGTGGTACATGAGTCCACAAGGCATAATTCTTCTTCCTTTGGATTGAGATCAATAGACATCTATATGTAAAACAAATGAAATTAAAATACTCAAATGTAATATATAGAGTTATACGTATAATATATTGAATATCAAATATAAGAGTATGATATTATAATATCAATGAGTTGGTACAACTTAACAATAATATAAAGAAGGTTGTACAACTCTCAAGCACACTAAATAATACAACCCAAAAACAACTATATGTTTGTATAACTTAAACTATTACAACATATGTATCTAATGTGATATCAGTGCTGGACTGAGATTACTCCAAATCTCCAAACATGTCTCCAGAACTAAAGTCTAGGAGCATGTTGTCCGTCGATGGAAGGTGCTCTTCAATGTTAAGAGAATTGTTGTTCACTTGTTCTTTTGGGGGCCTGAATTGGAACAACTCTCTTTCGAGATAGCTTCAGATGCAAGATTGAAGTGTGCCTCATATCTTGTGTCTCCTGCTAACTTGACCTCCTTTAAGGACTTTTGGTACAAAGTAGCTAGATGCTTAGGTGCACGGCAATTCTTAGCAAAATGCGAAAAATCTCCACATCTATGACACTTAATGTCATTTTTGGATTTCGCATTGTCATTCTCCCTCTTGTTTGAATTGGGCCTTTGTCTTCTATTGTGTTTGTGTTTATCAGTTTTGTTCGTTGGAAAAGATCCATTCAACTTATTCCTAGTATTTTTCTGTACATTGTGAACCTCAGGCAGAGGCGCCGAACCAACAGGATGCTTATGATGATTCTTTAGAAGAAGTTCATCATGTTTTTCTGCCTGAGTCAACATATGAATAAGCTAGGAATAAAGCTAGTAATTATGAGCCCTGTATTGCTATTGCAATACTCTATCAGACGAAAGCATAGTAGAGAGTGTTTTCTCTATCTTGTCTGCATCCGTTGGCTCTTTCTAACAAAACTTCAACTTAGAACAAATCCTATGAACAGCGTGATTATAGTCTGCCATAGATTTGAAATCTTAGAGACATAAATGATTCCATTCGTGATTGGCCTCAGGCCAAATAAGTTCTTTTTTGTGCTCATATCGCTCTTTAAGAGCGACCCATAATTCATGAGGATTTTCAATCATAAGGTATTCAGATTTAAGGTCCTTATGAATATAAAACCGTAGCAAAGCCAAAGTAGTATAGGTATGCTTGTCTTGCAGGACAAACCTAGATTGGGGTTCCTAAATTGTAGCCTAAAAGACTATGAGATGCAAGCGCTATCTTGATATCAGAAGCCCATGTAGGGTAATTGCTGCCATTTAACGTGAGTTCCTTCGAACTCCTTAGTGGCCATGATCCTACGTGGACAACCATGGATTAATTAATTTATCGTATGGTAAATTAAAATCAATATGGTAATGTTGTAATACTAAATGCAATATTTTTAAAGTTTATATCTTATCATAGTTTTGGAGTGTTATAGGTGATCACAAAATTGTGTAGACCATACAACAAATCATCATAATTTTTTGATGTACACGAGACAGATAGTCTCTAAGTCAAAGACAAAGAGTAGATCTTTATGATAGGCAAATATATTGCTGCCTAAGCACAGGTCTCTGGGTAGAATAATTCACAAGTGAATTAAACGCAGCCATTGCTTAGGTCTCTACCATCTTGTGTAATAGCAAAATAATATGATGAAAATGGTAATCATCGCGTGGATGTGGACCATTTATAACAATCCAAAACCATTATTTTGGGTAAAAACGCAGTGTAGGTAATCATCAAGTCTCAGAGGAACATGATATAGACCTCTCAGTAACTGGATGATTTAATCACTGCTATGGCACGGTCTCTAGGCAAGATAATTCACAAGGAATTGAACGCAGCCAATGCCATAAACTTCATTACCTTGTGTTAATTAACCAAAATAACCAAGATATTTATACTGCAATTTTAAACCTACAGTGATTAAAGTTTTCTAATTCTGTGGATAACTTTATTAAATTGCATCTAAGTAACTAGCGAATTTAACATGTATGTGGTGCAAAAGGGGTTTGGGAGCACCAACATACTCAATTCTATTATAAAGATACAAATGCAACATCTATGTTGGTGCAAAACAGAGGGCTTGGGTGCACCAACATATTCTAATTTAATAATCAAAGTCACAAGTGTAATATGTATGTGGTGCAAAAGGGGTTTAGGTGCACTAACATACTCCAAAATATAATACAATCACATATTGCATTGTAATATAATAAGATCAAACCACATTTATATACAAATGACAATGTATAGTAGGTACAGACCAACATCAAACAATACAGTTAAACTGATGTTCTTGTAGGAAAATAAATTAGCTAAATCATATGATAATTAATTGTACTAATGCTGAAAAACGAAAATAACAAAGAAATAAAAATCTCCTAGGCAATTTTGGCCCAGCAGGGCGTGCGGCCTAGCCGGCCGGCCAGGCGCGGCCCAGCGAGCCAGGGAGGGGAGAGGCACTATAACACAACATACTTTTGACAACACTTTCTATTGTAGGCAAAAGGGCACCTTTGCCGACAGATAACCTCCGGCAAAAAGTTTTGCCGACAGTTTAGAAATAGTTGTGCTAGAAGCCATCAGCGAAACTTTTGCCGACAGTTAACAGAATCCCCGACACTTTATGTGTAGGCAAACGGTCTACCTACATCGACAGTTGAAACCTTTGCCGACAGTTAACCCTTTGCCGACAGTTAAGACCTACGCCGACAGTTAAGACCTTTCCCGATAGTTTGTATGCTGGCCAAACCATTTTCAAGGTATTTTACAAACCATACCCTACCAAAAAAAACTGTTGGCAAAACTGCATAGATATAATTACAATTAAAATAATTTGACAAATCCACTTTTGCTCATATAGAAGGCATCACATTGAACAAATTCACTTGATTTTTATATAAATAATATATTAGATCTTCCATACTAGTATATTAAATCTTCTATACATACTGGTCACAGGCATATAGCCAAATACATGTCCAAAATATAGATGAGTTATTCAGCAAACATAGACTTATACTAAATTATTATAAGCTGTAGTGTAATTATTCAAATCAAAGGCAGAAGTGTTGAGCAACACTATGCTATGGACTGATGCATTAGCTATCAGTCTTTGAGCTAAATGGTTATAGCTAGAAGGGCTGCCACTCCAAAACACTTGGAGCAGTTGCTTGCTTGTTCCACGAAAGATTTGCCAACTCAAAATACTTGCAACACCTCATAGCTGAAGTACCTAACATGGAAAAAAAAAGTTGAACTATCAGCGTAATATGCTCTATGCTTTAAATTTGTGCCATGCAATTCACACTGTTATATCACATATAAGTCGAACTCTCCAAGTAAGTTTCAACAATATTTGCACTGTTATTTGCATGAGGATATATCTTTCTACAAACATATTTTACCAAAAAAAACTAATGATGAAAGGCATGCATGGGAGAACATTCCAAGTCCAACAGCAAGTAAAATAGAGTAAGGCTGAAGATCATCTATAGCAGCTATACTGTACACTAGTAATTGGACTGAATGAAAGAATTTTGAGGTTTCAAACAGGAGGCACTATCAATAGGTCATCGTAATAGTATTATGGATAATTGTTGCTAAATTAGAACATGATAAATGATATTAAAGGACTAGAGGGTGGTATTATCAAAATTATCAGCACCATCAAAACTTGACTTGGGTGAGAGTGAGTCTCTATGACTACACACAAGGTAGTGCTCATGGCTTTTGAATTTCGTGACGTACATCCACGGTCTTTAAATGCCTACTAAAACTGACTAAAAGCATGCACAAATTAACTTAACCATGAATCTAGTGTTACCATGAACCCAGGGGAATAAAGGTAGGGAAATTCCATGGTCCTCTTTAGGTCACCCTGAATATATGTCAAGAACAGTACTGAAGGTCCACAGATAAGTCCTGAAATCTAGGCAGACAGGTTATAAGATACAACAGTTATCGTAATGTTGGCCACAAAGACAATAGCATACCCACGAGCATCAAATGACAAGTCTTCGAGCTCCAGCAATAAATGCACCAAATACAATCAAAGCCACACTAATAAAAAGCTTGGTTAACAACTAGATAGTGGAACATTATAGATTCAGAATAGTACCAAGTTTTGAAAATGTTCAGCATAACAAATGTTGTATCCAAAGAAAAAGGGTACAGGTACAGTAGTAGGTACAGAAACCTATTACTACTGGATGAAACAAATATAATCATATAATCAAAGGCTTATAGAAAATCGATAATGTGTTCAAATACTTATGTTTGACACTGCCTAGGGCATAAATGCATTAAATGAAATGAAACTCTTAGAACTGTGTACTGGTATTTGTTGATATTTGAAAATGTAGATGTTGGGCTTGAATTTTACTCTTTCCTCCAATTTACCACTATAAATGTGGATCCCACCAAGTCCTCAATAGATTACTGTTAATCAGTTCAGGACATGAGACTCAGATGAAACAGACTACAATGAATTTCAAATAACAAAAATGAATTAATGATCAAATCATGAACTAATTCATATTGAAAGCAAATGTGAGTTTAAACATTGTGCTGGGGATGACAGCTTACAAACCCTAATGGCACAACATTGCAGTTGCAGCTTCACAAACTAGCAGAACAGAGATAATTGTGCTACATTATTACAAAGATATTTGTCCCAACTTTCAGGCCATGGCATGTAAAATTAAAATTCAGAATAATGAGATAGATACCAACTAACAGATGGCTATACAAGACCGGATGGCGTACTAAGCAGATAATGGCCTCAATATAGTAACATTCACACAAACATAGAGCATCCAAGAGACTTGGTATTTACTACCATATAATCTGATTTGGATAATAAGATTCATCAGAAACATTTAATGGAGCAGTGACAAATTTAAGTATACCACGTCAGTGAAGTATCGGTTACCAACCTGGAGCAGTGACAAATTTAAGTTAGAAAACTTGTACATGTTATGAGTAAATAGCTCATAATTAAACTCCTACCATCACAAGATTTGAGGCTAAACAACCAAAGTAAGTCTCTATTTCCTTGGCTGCTCCACCAGGTTTCTTTGTATCTGCACTCAACAGGATAGGTATATGCAAGTATAAATGGTAAAATATTGGAATTTTAACTGATTTGGAAATTGCTATTGATATCTCTCATGCTATTACGTATCTTCGGGATGTACCTCTCCATTCAGTCAAACATGCATCTTAATTTCGAAATAGTTGTACTCCAACTTATAACCTTGTGATCGGATTCCATGAACATAATGCAGCAAAAGAACTGCAGCATCTCTAAATGTAACAACCTTAAAAAATGGAAGAAAACTTTATGTACATGTACTAACATGTACTAAAACATTTCCAAGGAGAATCTGGATCAGAAATGTTTCTGGCAGAATACCAAATGTGCCAAAAGATTAGTAACACATATGCTAGTGCGTACACATATGTTAGTATATTTTTGTAAAACCTTGGTAGTTCCAGAAATTTGAGGTAGGACAAAGCCAAAGTAAACTATTTGGAATGGAGTATAGGGAAAAAATTTTCTGCTACAAAGGTGTATTCATAGAAATCCATGCATTAGCTAATCTGAATCCTCTGACCCAAAAAAGTGCAAAACTGAACATTCCAAAGAAGTTAGTAAAAATAGAATAGCCAATTTCACACACAAGTGGATCTAAACATTCTATCAAATTACAGTCTCTTTACTAGGAACCATTTCCTAATTTTTCAGTTGCCACATCTTAAACGCAAGTGTTTTCTAATGAATTGCACCTACTCTCGACTCTAGGCTCTAGACTGCTCAACCAAAACCATATCGACTTACATTAGTTTCAAGAAAAAGAACTCTATCATTTGCATATAAACAGAAAAGGAACACTATCATATGGATAAATATTGCAAACCACGATAAGTTAGGAACTCACTCCCAGGGTAGATCACCAACGAGCATCTAGTCAGCATCTTTATCTTCATAAGTAAGGACATATTCTTGGTCCTGAAGGGCATCAGCCCTAGAACCATCAGTAAGCCTCTCCCTTCTTGATGTATTGCGTGAACTACTTTGGCCTACAAACATCACTAGTTTAGACATGTGTATTTATTTGAAAAACATCTATATTTACAGAACAAAGGAAGGCCTTGGTCCTAAAGTACAGACAGAAATATTCCCACAAAAAGAGGAGCTAGAAACGTTTCATGTAGACAAATATACTTTTACAGACACAATGGGCAATACTTCTTAAATTTCAGAGTAACAGATCCAGAGAATTATGAAACACGGGTAAACATACAGCATTTCTTTTTGCTCTCCTCCTTAAAGGTATTGATTGACAATAATGTTTACTATCGTTTTCCATTAGTTTGCTATGAAGAGTAGGAGGATAAGACCTTCAGTTGCAAGTTCGATTTATATCGTTATTCTTTTAAAGAGGACATTCCATATAATCCTAGAAAATACTTATTTGATGATGCAATGTTGTTGACTAGTCAAAATATAATGGGCACTGATTTTCAGCTAGTTCAAACTACTAGTCTCTCCCACCTTCCCTCCCTCTCTCTCTCTCTCTCTCTCTCTGTGCTATATATATGCAGGGAAGAAGGTTTTTAGAACCTTAGTTAGCAATCAAGCAATGACACCTCTTTTTCTTTTGAAAGGACATTCTACCTAGTTCCTGTAAACAAATTTAAATTGTTGACCAAGATTGATAATCAAAATAGTGCAGAGGCCATTGTTCAACTAGTGTAACTAATTATATATTAACTATGCATTGTAACTGTCAGTTGACTCCTCAAGACTTTATGCAGAAAACATTATACCTAATTGTACATGTACTGGTGACATAGTAACTCATTACATCATAATAACAGGAGTAAATAACCAGATGGGGAACAAGTAAATTGGTAATTGTGGCAGAAAAAACTAACAGAAAACTTACCAGTGATGAAGTAGCTGAACATTTTCTCTAGACCAAGCGAGAGATCCTCATAGCTTGAATAGATCTTGAGGTCCACCTTCCTTAGGTATGGGGCTTCATCCATGCTGACCTTAACATAACAGCATCCCGCCTCACTCCTACCTTCATCTTCCCCTTTGTATTTGTGGCACTCGTAGCTAGTGTATTCTTTTGGTAGCTCCTAACTAGCTCCTAACTGCAGACAGGGCAGATGAAGAGGCGACCACGCAGGGCCGACGGATCGGCCGACATCGCTCATACTGGGGCAAGGGGTGACTCAGCGGAGCAGGCACCATCGGGGATGGGGCCTGGGGTGCAACGGGTGGCTCAGCGGCTATAGCGGCCTGGGGTGATAGCGTGGCCCTATGGGAGGCAAGCGAGGTTGGTAGGAGTGTCCGCACCGTAGCTAGCGTGCGCTACAGACGGGGGAGGAGGAAAGCATGGTGCCTACGCTAGAGCCGCCGCTCCGTTGTGCGCCAACCGCGGGGGAGGGGGCACCGTCGCCCGCGACCCATGTTGGGCCCACCCGCGCGAAAGCCGTCGAGGACCAGGAGGCTAGATCTATGCGCCCCTCCCTAGAGATGCAGCAGTAGTCGGCGGATCCATGCGCCCCTCCTCGATGGGCGGTCATGAATGCAGCTTTCTTCACCAGTGCAGAAGGGGTTGGCGTGGGGGCAGTCGGTAGGGGCTAGCATGGTTAGGGTTCCGGTGGGTGGCGGTGCTGTGCAGGGCGACGACGGTGGGAGTTGGCGTGGGAGGCAGAGGCGACATGCACTGGCATGGGAAGCGGCGGCCACGGGCGCTGGCGCTGGTGTGGGAGGCGGTGGCGGACGCTGGCGGGGGAGTCGGCGGCACACGCGAGGGGCAGGAGAGAGAGAGAGCAGGGTTGGATTGGGTTTCGTGTGGGCTACAGACTCCATCCCAAAAGGACTCCGCGCGTGCATTAATAAAGGTGAAAAGATCTAAAACCGGATATCCTTTCGCCGACACTTAGATAGTTGGCTTGTTTAGGAAACGCCGACACTTATTCTGTCTAAAAACACTTGTCAATAGTTTTATTGTCCTAACAGAAATGCCGACAGTTAACCTGTAGCCATACAACATCATTGCCGATAGTTTATATGACTTTAAAAAGGTTGTACAATTACTAACACATAGTGTGTTGGCAAAACCAATCATTTGCCAACAGATAAGTGTAGGCAAATGTGTATCGTGGTGTAGTGAGGCATGTTGGCACCAGGCCATAACCTAGGCTTAGGTCACCGTTTCGGCCCACCTGCCCGCCCCCGCCATCGGCCTATAAAAAGGTGGTGGTTAGGGTTTGGGAAACCCTAACCGCCCCATCCTCCAGTCGTCACTGTCATCGTTGCTCTCATGGTAGATTAGGGCCAAAGCCTGTACTTCAGCCATGGAGGCTGGCTGGCAGGGCGAACCCTGCTCGTCCTCGACGAGCTCCGGCCACAAGGGCCATCGTTGCGAGCCAGGAACGGTGGATCCACCCCCACCGGCCCTTCCGAGGCCGCTCAGAGGCAAGGGACCACCTCCCCCTCGTTTGAGGAGGAGACGAACCCATCTCCAAGGGCGTTGTCATGCGGGAGGTCGTTCCAGCACTAGGCTTGGCGGCGGTTGGCCACCACGTCGACGTAGGAGCGCTCGAACGGTGGAGGTGGCGATGGGAGGGCGACGTCGATGTCGTAGGCGAAGTCAGATGGCCAAGCCTCTGCATCGGCGCTATGGGTGGGGAGCAGAGGGGCACCATGGTGCACGACCATGGAGCCACCGCCTTTGTTCCATGGCTGCGCAAGCGGGACCAGCGGCAAAGGTGGTGGTGGTGGAAACATCGTCACCGGCGGCCTTGGCAGCGACGACGTCATCGGTGGTGTCTCCGGTGGCACCCCCCGCGCCTGACAAACATGGCAGGGCCATGCGTCGAGCAGACGCCGGGGGCGAACTACAGCAAGGACGACATGTGCGGCGACGAACGGGGCTCTAGGCGCGGCGATGATGGACGACGGCCACTGCTCCCTCTAGTGCGAACGCCATGGAAGCGACGAGGGGGGATGCGGTGGTCCGAGATGTCCCGGAGGACACGGCGGACGGCACCCTAGAGCATGTAGCGGCGAAGGCCTCCGGCTTGGTGACCACGGTGGATGGCGGACTCCACCATCTTCTACCTTGGGTTACTTCAACGCCGACGAAGTCTACGATGAAGTCCCTTTCCTTCCTTTCTTGCCTCTCAGTGTCAGTGGTGAGTGTGTGGATAACGTGTTGAAAGAAAAATGACGATGGATAAAAAATGATTGTCTATTGATTGATGAATAGTGTACAAATATTTATACAAGCCCAATGGGCAGTTGTCTGTTGATGAAAAGGTGTCTCTACAAGATCTAAAGTTGTCTCTACAGTAAACCATCATTAACCGTTGTTAATGACGGGTTTAACTAATTGATCACAATTTATTTAATCTTAACAAGTACCATGGGCGAATTACATGCTCTTATAAGATTCAAATAATTCTAAGCAAAAACAAAAACATGGAGCATGATTTTATAAAAAATATAAAACCGAGTTAAAACAAATTTCTATTATTTTACTAAGGTGAAATCAGATTCTAGTGTTTTTAAATTCATATTTTTCTAGAAAAATAATTGGACACTCTAATTTTTTTTGATAAAGTTCAATTGATCCACTAACTATTGTAAAAGTTCAATTTACCTTCCTCTTCCTCGTAGTTGACGCGGTGACACGTAGGACGGCTAACATCACAACAGCTATAACCGCTTTTAAAGTCGTGCAAGGGGTAAATCAGACAATTTTAAAAGTTATAAAACAGACTAAAAAATCTAGTTTTTTTATTGAAGGAGATAAATCGGACTTGTGGAATAGTTGGGCCCCTGAGGGACGTCACATGAACTTTTTTCGACATGGAAATGAGGCGAGTGGAAACCTGATTCATTTCGGCCAGTCAAGAACGGCCGCCGGGCCGAGTACGAAACAGACATGTTGGAGGAGCTGTTTTAGGCCTAGTTCAGGCCCAACTAGTAATTCTGAACCCATGCGGCCTTCAGGCCCTGTGTTTCTAAGTTGCGTTATGTTCTTCCATTTCTCGCTTAGGCCCTGTTCGGTTACGTTGGAACAGGCCGGGAACGGCGCGGAAAAGTTTCTGGCTAGTACAAATTTACGAATGATTTGTGCGGCTAGGAATGATTTCCGTAAAACAGAACGAGGCCTTAACCATGGAGAAAATTGCATTTTTAGCTGCCTAAACAATGCGCTTCGCAAAACTAGCATCCTAGTGACGAAGCCAGAAAAAAATTTATGAGGGACTGAACAAAAGAATAGAGGTTTTTTTATCTTCTCTTAATCTTAGTCCCTCCTACCTAATACATGTATGCATAAAATTTTAAGGAGGGACTTAGGAAAACTCCACTGTACTCAAGATGGGTAGGGGGGCTGAAGCCCCTCTAGCCCCACCGCTGGCTACGTCCCTGCTAGCATCCGAAATATTGTTTTTGTAAAAATAGCACCCAAAACAATTGCTTCTTGTTTTCTTTATAATTTTACCTTTTCTCTTTCTCTCTTTATTTCTCCTAAAATCTGGACAAAAGTATCATTGTACTAATTGAGACGCTAATTTCACGTAACATCCACATCTGCTGGGCACTTAGGCAGCGCTGGTCACCGCTGCAGGCCTGGGCGCTGGCTGCCTGTGTGTGACTGCATGTCTACATGTGCCTGGACAGATACACTAGATGTCCACATATCCAGTATAATAGAATAAACAAATTTATGCGTATCACACAAGGTCATCTCACATTAGACTAAAGGAGTTCATCTCACGGACACATATATTAAACCTAGATGAGTTCATCTCATATCAAATAAAAGTGACCACATCTTGCAAAATATCATTCATCCAATACATAGCTTTCTCTTTGGAGTCATCTTCTTTGGTGCGAGTGCAGTAGGTATCCTCATAGGAGTAGTGGTTGAGGTCTGTGAAGAACTGTCCTCTCCCAGTAAAAAAGCAAGACGACTGCACAAATGTGTGTAATGATAATTAGACAAATCTTTTTATTTGTTTAGAGTAAAATGACAGGTTAAATGTGTTACTATTTTGTACCTTCTCGTTATCCTTCTGGACTATCTCATAGTATTTGTTCTCTTGTTAGCCTTTGTGGGTGCTAAGCCTATCTAGATTCTCTTTTGTAACGTTCTTTCTAGGCTACTGTCTCTTTCTACAAGTTAAAAAAGTAATATTTGTAATGACACGGTGATTCCAAGGTTGCAATAAAAAAAAGGACTTGCCTCTTTTTCTTTGTCCCGTTGAGTGGACACTTGAACTAGCTTGCCTGTGACCCTTTTCACCGCATTTCTTACACGTCATTGGACCTCTAATCATTTTCTTCTCTTTAGCATTAGTTGGCGCAATATCATTATTTGGAGCAGTAGCATTGTCACCTTCTACATCTTTAGCACCTTTCTTCTTATGGCCACAAGACATCCTTTCAACCTGAGTTTTCTTCGTCTTTCCATATTTCCTTTAGCAAGAGGAGCACCAACAACAAACGGCAACTCCACACCTTCAAGACCAGCACCTCGCGGTCGAAGAAGGTTCGGCAACGGGGGCTGCGTCGGCGAGGCGAACACGTAGAGGAGGCACCAGGCGGCGAGCAACGCCAGGACCCAGGAGCGCGCCCAGGGGGAACGGGTGCGCGAGGAGCGTCGCGGCCAGGGACAGCGCAGCCACGACGGCGTGGTTGACGCGGAAATAGGGGAGGAAATCCGGGCGGGAGAGCAGAGCGGTCCGCGAGCTCCGACCAGGACCGCGAGCCGGACCGCACGCGACGAGTGCTATCGACGAGGCGCAAGAGGAAGGGTGCGGGGCAGCGGGGTATGGTGCGGCGGCCTAGGACAACCGTGGTGGGGAGAAGCGGAGGCGGGCAGCCAAGTGGAGGCATGGGCGCGGCGAGGTGGAGGCAGGGGCGTGGCGAGGTCGGCAGTGCTGCTTGAGGGAGAGACTGTCGGGGCTCGAGCAGCTCAGTCCAGTGCCGCAGACGTCGCGTGAAGGATGGGCTCGGTGCAGTCGGCAGCGGCTCGCAGTGGACGGCGAGCCTAAGACTGGCGCGTCCGACACAAGGGACAGCGCCTGTAGCGTGGCAGCCGTCCACGGCCGTCTAGAGGAGGTGCCGCCGGAGGAGCGGGTCGGTGACGAGCTCCACGAGGAAGGCGGCGGTGTGGGACATGATCGCGGAGTAGATCGGCGTCGGCCCGGCCATCGCGTTGTGCTGTGGCTTCGAGCGCACAACGACAGGACGGGGTCACGTGACTGTAACATAGGGAAACGGTGGGCCCAGCTGTCAGTGACTATAATCTAATAGGTTTTAACATAAGTGGCAACCAGAGAAACTCAAAAATTATTTGATGGCAGTGAGTGAATTTTGAAAATTTTGATGGCAACGAAAAAAGTGGTATAATTTTTAGTGGCTAACGAGTGAATTCTCTCCGGGCATCTTTTCATGTGGTGGCATAGCAGATGCAGAGCTGACGAGTGACATCACCGACGACGACGAGCTAAGCAATCAATGGCAATGCAGGACGCACCAATACTTGGGAGTTACGAGCCAGCCCAGGACTCCTCCCATTTCTTTTCCCTCGTTTCTTTAGAGGCAGGATTCTCGGATGCTGGGTTCTTTAGTCATTTCTAAAATTTATGTCACATCAAATATTTAAATATTAATAAAGAGTATTAAATATAGATTAATTACAAAACCAATTACATAGATAGAGGCTAATTCACGAGATGATTTTTTAAATCTAATTAATCTGTCATCAGCACATGGTTACTGTAGCACCGCGTTGTCAAATCATGGGCTAATTAGGCTTAAAAGATTCGTCTCGTAAATTAATCGCAGGATGTGCAATTAATTTCATAATTAAGTCTATATTTAATACTCCATACATATATCAAACATTCGATGTGATAGGAATTCGAGGATGCAACCAAACAGGCCCTCTAGTCCACGGTAGACCGCTAGTTTTATCTCTTGGGGCCCCGCTACACAAGTTTGACCTGACGCCATTGGCTGCAAAGATTGGTTGATTCGTCGGTCGTCGTCGTCGTCGTGGTAGGAGTAGCTTGCTTGCTGCACCGGTGCTCTCTGGTGGATCTCGGCGAATTAATTTGTCGCGGAATAAAAGGCCGTCTGGCCGAACGATTGGCCTGATTTGCAGCTGAACAGAAGAGTACGATTATCTGATTTGCTTAATGTTCTCTGATCTGAACGCCGCAGGAGGATGTGCGCGGCGACGCTAACGCGGTTTTGGTGGATCGCGAAGGTTCTTGGGTCTCAGGCCTACTATTTGCACCTTCCCATTTTGCTACTAGTGGCGGTGTTTGGTGGCATTGAGTAGGATCTCACTTTTTTTTTCTCTCACGGGAACAATTTTTTAATAATACTCTTAAAATTCAGTCTAAATTATTCGAGACAATAACACACACCATTCCAACATAACCAAAGTTTACTAAAAGATTCCACATTAAAAAAGCAATTCTAAAAGTAAACAGGGGGCAAAAAAAATTACATCGCCCATATTCTATGGAAATGAAAGTTGTAAAGCACTCTAGGTGTTTGGGTTGACCTCCAAAATTCATCGAATTTGGTCCATATTTGACACCGGTGGATGTGAAGCCAATTTCTTGAGCCAGGTGAACCAACATTATGTCTATGGGCTAAGATTTTAGTTCCTTGAAGACACATGCCGGTCAAAGAGAATGACGACTATATTATCGGAGTGCGTGAATGAGAACCTCTCGATGTCTTTGTTGTGGCCATTTCTCTCTCTTTTAGCCGAGCGCCCTCGAAAAAACATCACATGTATTTGCATATATAGATGTTGTGTTGTATCACTGTTTACGAGCATCTTTATATGACTTTCTGTTTTGATTTTGTCCTTGTAGCTAGGAAGCTACGGGTTGTAATTCGGAAAATAAATTCCCAATCCAGCTTCAAAGCTTTGTATATATATATTTAGGTCCTTATAAGAAAGAGCGAAATACATTGTAGGTCCTTAAACTTTTTCTGCATTCTCATATAGAACCATGAACTCTCACACCGATTATATAGATTCTTCAACTTTTGTTCATTCTAAGTTCACTGGATCTAATCATGGACCTGAATTTATACTTCGAATTAACTACTTGAAAAGTTGTCAAGTTGAAGGACACAACTAATCTCTTCAATAGTTCATAGACCCAAATGAGAATAGAAAAAAAAAATAGAGACTCACAATGCATTTCACTCGAAAAATACATCTCACGTCTCACCTTTACTTGGAAAAGAGGGTATTAGCAACTATTCATCTTGTTTTGTGATGTTTGGCACATGGCACGCCACCAGATGTCAGATGTTGTTGTTTTCCTCTAAAAGAGTATAAAACCTGCTGCGCTCTTGCTGCTACTTCTACTTTATTACCCAACAGTGCACACTATTAATTAGTGATAGTGTTGAAGTGGGTGACAACTGACATGGCACGTTTTTTAGCAGATCAGGTTTCCTCGCGTGCATAGTGTAGAGTTCTCATCCGGGACGCAAGCAGGTGGTATCTCGGGGACCAAACGTGCAAGATCTCCACGCTAGGCCTTGTTTGATGTACGTATATTTATTTTAATTCAAATGTGTTGAGTGGAATAGAATGAAACTTAGTTTAATTTCACTTCAATCTACTTCAATATATGTGGATTGGGATGAATACATACGCACATGGGTAGATCCATAGGGGGGACTGGGGGCTCCGCCCCCGTACAGCTGGTGCATAAGTGAAAAATGAAGAGGGTGATGGAGAAGAAGAGGGGGAAGAAAGAAGAAAAATAGAGAGAAAGAGGAAGAAAAAGAGACCAGTCCTTTCACTTTTATTCTGCATCCGTCACTGCATACGCATCAAGACCTTAACAACCTTTCCCGCGTGACGAACGCATCGTCGACGCGAGGGGCAAGACGCGCTGCGCGATTGGCTCTTGCACGAGGCTACCGACCCCCCTCTCTCATCTCCGCCCTCCATCTCAACAAATCCATTCGTCTTGGTTCGAGTGGTCGAGAGCAGTATATACTACTTCTAAGCGTTAGCAGTTACCAACACGAATTCGCTTTGGCAAAACTACAAAAACATCGACGTCGTGCTTCTGCTAGCATGTTGCTAGCGTACTGTACCACCTAACTCCGCGGCTCCACGGTTTTCGGCGACGTGCCCGGCGCCCACCGGCCGGCCTGTCACCTGTGGCTGTGGTTCTGCGCTGCGTCCGCGCGCGCGGCCGGCGGCCCCCGTGGTCGCTCGCGCCACACGGCCGCCGACGTCACCTTGCCGCAGCCCACCAGACTGTCACGAATGGAGGCGCACTACGTGTCGTCCTCGTAGAGGACGGGCGTCGTCGGGCGCGTGGGGGGTCCCCGGGACAGCCGAGGCCACCTCGAAATCAATACGCACCGCCAGATTCAGTCGGAGGCGGATGACGGTTGGGCCCGAAAGACTTGTCGGGCCTACCTGGCGGTCTGGAAGGCGGCGGGAGGGCGCAGGGGAAGCGGGGGCATCTCCACCGCGGGAGGCGCGTCTCGGGCGCGCGAACGGCAGCGTAAAAAAAGTCGGAGCTGCGGCCCGTACCCGTGGGACGGCGACAAGTGTGCCCCGGCCCGCCCTTCCCTCCCCCCAAGCGGGGCAAATCCCAAACGGACGGTGCAGGAGACTGGGCGAGCGAGAGCGAGGCCCCAAGCCAGGTGAAGCCGTGAAGGGCGGCAGTGTTGCTGTGCCTGTGCGGCAAAAACGAGCTCACGGCTCACGGGCGCGGCTCAGGCGCTCGCTCATCCGCCCATGCGCCGCGGCGACGGCCGGCCGCACGCACGCATGTGCACGGCCGGGCCCCGCGAGGGGACCAACTTGTGTACGACCGGAGCCGGAGGACCGTAGCTTGGCCATGTCGCCACGGCGGAGGGTGGTCCGTGCGCTGCCACCGAGACCGACACTAGCTTTTTGGCGAAAGCGAAGGGGATGGGGTCACCCCCCACTGACAAACACAGGCGGCCTAAAAACTTCGCGCAGATCTCAGATCTGCTGCCGTTCTGAGTGTCGTATCCGGGATGTGCATCGTAGGACTGTAGTAGGAGCTTGGAGCTCAAGAATTTTTACGCTCGAAAGTGAAAATCAGTACTACTAGTTCAGTATACGGGTCAATAGACCCCACAACAGAGGGAGTGACGTGTATATTTTTTTTAACCTCAGGTACCTCATTGTCACCGAGTTACCCGTGGAATGGAAATCAAATTTTCGGTTTGTCCAGCTGCTTGTGAAAGCAGTTGTCCCCGGCTGTTAGCACAGTGATTTGTGACATTTAGCTAATGAAGCAGCAACATTAGTGGCTGCAAAACCAGCTAACAAGCCCTTTGCTTCCACTTGTTACGTAAACTTTAAGTTTGACTAAATCTACATTAATGTCAACGTGGGTTTTATATGAGAGTTGATTTATTAGGTTAATATACATACACCTCTATCTCTGAAAGAGTGTCATCCTAGGTTTGGACTATGTCAAACTTTCTTAAACTTAACTAGATTTATAAAAAATATCATCAACACTTATATATCTAAATAGATTTAATATAAAATATATCCCATAATTCATCTCATGATACTTGTTACACCACATAAATATTGGTACTTTTTGTGTATAATTGGTCAAACTTAAGACTTATTGACTCATCGAAAAGTGAAAATGACACTTTTTTGGAGACAAAGATAGTAAGCATTTTTTATGACGTGATAACGACACAACATTTTTAAGAAGAGCATATAGATGAAACTCTCTTAGCTCAATTACAACTCTAAATAAGCCATATAATTAAATGTCCATGAAATAAAAAATAAAAAATATACATTAAGAGTAATTATTTTATCCATGTTTTATTGCATTCTATAATCTTAGAGAGAATACTATAAAACTCTTCTATGGGAATGGCCGGCAAGAGCAATTTATATAGATGGGGTAGTCCATGTAAGTGGACCTTGTGACAGTAGCCTCTAACTATTTTCATTACTACAATGTAAAAGGCCTAAATCAACCGTATACATAAAAACTCTACCCCGATCAATGTTACCAAATAAGTATCATTAAATTATATATTAGTTATATTTTAATAGTATACTTATTTAGTGCTATAGTTAAATGTCTTCAAATTTGATCAAAAGGGAACTAGAATTACATACTTTTTTAGGTTGGAGGTAGTACTCCCTGTATTCCAAAATGAGTGCATTTTTAGCTACAGTGCCAAGTCAATTAATCTCTATTTGGACTATCTTTTTCACAGAAATGCTAAAATGTATGACATCAAATAAGTGTGATTATATTGATCATGAATATATTTTGTAGTATACTTATTTGGAACCATAATTATTGATACTATATTTTGACTTTGACATCAAATAAGTGTCATTATATTTGGAACCATTTGCATTTTTTGTATGAAGGGAGTACTCTGTCCGTCCTAAACAAAAGTTCAATTCCAGATTTTAACCAAGGGGAAAAAATCAAAGTCTGAATCAATTTGTAGAAAATAGTATATAAACATTAATGTCTCTAATCGATTACTATGAAAATATATTTTGTTACTAAGCTAATGATACTAATTTATAATATTATAAAGATTAACTTTTTTATATACTTGATCAAATTTAAACTTGTTTTGACTTATAAAAAACAAGAGATATACTCTTTTTGATGGATGTACTAGGTCCGTAAAAAAATACAATTATATATGTGTCCTTTATTAAAAAGGTGTCCAAAGCTGATCAAATATATATACCTAAAAATAGTAATGCTTATAACACCAAATAGATATACTATAAAAATATATCTTGTAATAAATCTAATATTCCTATTTCTATACCTAATATTAAAGAGACAAAATTTCTCTCCACCTATTTTTTCGTCCGGTCCTTCCTTAACTAACTTTGTGAGAAACCGTACCAAACACATCTACACCCCTACTATTTTATTATATGAATATTGGGGTTCCTTAAGGTAACTTGAATAGGAATCCTAATCTAAATAGACTCCTTCTGTCATACGAGGCTTCTTGCCTAGCATAGCCTGATCGAATAGGAATCCTACTCGAAATAAAAATAGAAAATAAAATAAAAGTAGAAAGTAAGCAAATATAAATTAGACAAAGCTATTTTTTATGATCACGGGAATTGATCTTCGTCATCGCGTGCAACAGCTCATGATTTAGCTTTTGCATCCAGTTAGTAAAAAAAAGCTTTTGCGACCAGTTCCACGCCTATTAATTAAGAGCAAAAAACAAGTTCTTCATCTTCGGTTGTCCGTCTAATTTGACTCCGATGATTTTCCCCTTTGTATTTTTCTGAGGCTCCATGGACGATTTTTCGGAGTGTTAACTTATGTCGTCCTTTTTTCTTCTTCATTTGGGCAGAATCCTGAACGGACTCACGTCCGATTTACTCTCTCAGCAGGCCATTTTTTCGATCGAACTCATGTTCGTTTTACTCTCCCGCTGTTGTTTTCCATCAAGGTCGATTTTTTATTTTGTTTCTTTATGGTCATACATGTCAATTTTTCAGTTTTGTTTTTCACGATTTTTGAACCATTTTTATCCCATTCCAACAAAAATAATAAGTGTCAAAAACAAAGACCTTAACTCTTTCCTAAGAAGCAAAGATTCCTATCACTAAGTTAGTGATGTATTTTTAATTGATTAGTAATAAAACTTCTCATAGTGATGGTCCAACTTATCAAACAACGAGTTAAGGTCTTACGATATTTGTTGTCCAATCTAGCCCAAATAAAATTATCTCTATGTAGCGCAATATCCAAAATAGTCACCACATATAAAGAAAGACCAATTCTTGATACGTCGATAAATAACTAACTTCATACGAGTTAGAACAACTCGCATCTAGCGATGATGCGTAGTCCTATTATTATACGTATTGACTTCCGTTGTAACGTACGGACACATTTGTTAGTAATATAATAAATATCGATATCTTTTTTATTTTGAAATATTTTAATTGGTATCGTGTTAGAATTGTATATATATATATTCTTTTCGTTGAGCAGTATTTTTCCGGGCGTAGACGAGGCGAGCTAGCAGTCTGTCGCTCTGTTGTCAGAGCATGAAGCCAAAGCCTTCTTTAGTTGGCGAAATTTTTTAGAAAATGGTATTGTAGCACTTTTGTTGTTATTTGGTAATTAGTGCTCAATCATAGTCTAATTATGCTTAAAAGATTCGTCTCGTGAATTTCGTCTAAACTATGTAATTAGTTTTATTTTTTATTTATATTTAATACTTCATGCATGCGTCCAAAGATTCGATGTAACTAGGAATCTTGAAAAATTTTACAAAATTTTAGGAAACTAAACCGGCACCCGGTCAAAACCAAAAAGCGATAATAATAAAAAATTGGTGCTCGCAGTCACAGGCTCACAGCTGGGCGCCGCTTGGCTTGCCAAGCCAGCCGTTGATGCCGCGAAGCCGAGCCAGCCGCCCGCCAGCAGGCTTGCCAGGTAACCCCGTCGTCATCCACCCGTTCCGCCGTCCCACCCCACCCGCGCCGAGAAGGATTGGAGGAACCCTACCCTACCCTACCCTACCAATCTCGCCTCGTTTCGTCTCAGCTGCATTCCAATTCCATCATCTGTACCGAGAAGCGGAGCGGAGAGACTTCGTGGTCCCCCTCCTGCTCTGTTCATCAGAAATTCAGAATACAGGAGGCAGGCCGCCGCCCGCAGGCAGTCCACCGAAACAAAACACTACTCCGTCTCTCCCTCTCCTCCTCACGGCGATTTCCTCCTCCCTCTCCTCGTCCGCCGAGGCCGCAACGCAGTGAGCCCGCCCGTCCTCCGTCCCCGCGCGAGGTGATGCTTTACTCCCTCCTCCTCTCGTCCCTGTCCCTCCTCCTCCCTTCTCTCTTTCATTCCTTCGGCCACGATGTGCATGCATGCTACTACGCCGGGGTGTCACGGCCTCACGGGTACGAGAGCTTCCCGGATTAAGGTGCCGAGTCCCTCTTCGGGGTACCTCATGTGGTTGGGGAATTCCCTCCCCGCGTTCCATCTCATGGTGGGTGGTGGTGCTATTCGACTGTTAGATCTGTTCTGTCCGTTCCGTCTCGTTCTACGCTTCTGCGAGGAGAACGATAGCTGCGAGATTTAGGGGCCCTAGGCTGGAGTAGGCGGCCTCTGTTTTTGGGGTGTTCTGCAATTCGGACAGTACGGGACTCTGAAGCATGTCTACATAGAGTCATAGAGAAAGGACGCCTGTTTTCCTTTTTTTAATTCCTTTTACGTCCCTCTTCGTACTGCTTTTGTTCCCGGCTGGCTGTACTCTCTGGTCAAGAGTTCCTTGGCACTGCTAAGCATCTCTTGAGTTTTCGCCACCAAATCCTATTGTCAGCCCTCCCTCTGTTCATCTTATTGGGGATTCTTTTTAGTGGCTCCTAAATCCCAAGAGTTTCAGCGTGGTCATCGTTTAAGTAGTCATTTGAACACAACTAGTCAACCTGTTAGCTCTTCGTTTTGATGGATTTATGGTTAATCTCGTTTTATATGTTTTTTATGGAGAATTGATAACCTAAATTCTAGGTAGCTTCAATTGTTTGTTAGCTATCTTGAACTCTGCTATTTCAGATGAATCTGTCGTGTGTGTGATTCCAATTTTTTTGAGAAAGATGTGGTATGTGCATACGGCACAACGGTTTGCTGATTCTATCATTATCAGCCCCATTATCAAACCCTGGCAGAGAGCACTGAGATAGAGCTAGGTAAAACTCCTTTCTGGATTAGGCTACTCACGAATCACGATAGCATCCAAGACCATAATCCTTAGGATTCCACTTGTGCAAATTATTGTTCCAGGTATCTCAAGGGCTTTGGTGATATGCCCGAGAAAGATTGCACTCATGTTAGTTACCTCTGTTAAACGATTTTGTGTACAAAAAAAATAAAATCTGTTGAATACTCTTACTCATGGGGTTCAGGGTTCTGACTTTGCTTGCTTTAGTTCAGCTCAAAATAATATTATTTCCAAAGTCCCAGCCCTCAACTATTTCTTCTATCATGTGTTGGTCACCTTGGATTGCCTTAAGCTTTGTAAACATTACAACCGCATTTTTACTTGCTTGAGCTTTGGCAAATTCTACTAGATAGTTAGTTTATAAGATCATGCCTACTATATATTTTTATATCTGAATCTTATCTGACACTATTTTTTTTCTCTTGTAACTTTATGATTGTGCAACCACAGAATCTGGATGCTCCTGCCTATGCATGATGTCAACCACCAGAGATATTGTTTAGTGCTGGGGAAGTTGTGCAGTTTTGGATCATAAATTCTACAGAAACAAGATAATTATGGATCGCGCAGACACATCAGGGTTTGTCAGTGGTGGTTGCTTTGGTACTACACTCCTGCTGATATTCTTCCATTTCGTCTATTCTACGGTCCGTGTCTGAAAGATCGTCAAGAACCCTTCAGCTGCTTGGGCAGAAATATCATCAGGCCCCTGTTCTTTGAGCTCTCTGGTGTTTTATCTCATATTCTTTTCCGCCATTGTTATAGCGTCTCAACTGTGATGGATAACGACTTCATGGACAACCCCCATCCGCCATTGTCAGAGGCTCTGATGAATGACCCCTTTGTTTTAGTGGGTTGCTCAGCGCCAAGCTCCACAATGGAGAACATGGGCCAAAGCACACTCTGTATGGATGGCCTGAACCCAGCAATGGTTAGTTGCAGCCATGTTAATGGAAATACACAGATAATGAATGACATAGCAGCGAGAGATGATGGCAGCAGGTTAGTCCTTGGTTTGGGCCCAACGCCGAATTTTTATTCTGCAGTGTCTACTGGTTCAAAACAAGATCAGAGGTTGTCTGGCCAGAGTTCCACATTTACTGATTCAGGGATGCTGAGGCTTGGACTTCAGATGGATGGTGGGGAAGCAATTCAATATCTGCAAGCACCGACTGGAGCACTCCATTCTTTAGGTATCGTTGATGAGGCTTCAACATCTACTACTGTAAGGAACATGGGTGGTTACATGCCATCCCTACTCTTTGCTCCCCGCTCCGATTCTATTGTCAACGAGACACAAGTAGAAAACCCAGATTCTCTAGACCTCATGCACAGCACCACCAACACTCAGCATCTTCAACATCACCTCCAGCTCAGCCCCGAACCCTCTGCAATGACCGAGTCTTCATTTGGTGTGAGTTCTGATGTTGTCACTGCAACAACTACATCAGAACGTAGCCATTCCCGACATCCTAAGAAATGCAGGTTTAAGGGATGTTCCAAAGGTGCAAGAGGCGCATCAGGATTGTGTATTGCTCACGGAGGTGGGCAGAGATGTCACAAACCTGGATGCCATAAAGGTGCCGAGAGCAGTTCTGCATACTGCAAAGCCCACGGTGGCGGTCACCGGTGTGAGGAGCTTGGTTGCACCAAAAGTGCAGAAGGAAAAACAGATTATTGCATTGCTCATGGTGGAGGCCGCCGCTGTGAACATCCTGGCTGTCCTAAAGCTGCCCGGGGTAAGTCTGGGCGGTGCATCAAGCACGGTGGCGGGAAGAGGTGCTCGGTTAAAGGTTGCATTCGGAGTGCCGAGGGGAAGGCTGGACTGTGCATTTCTCATGGCGGTGGCCGACGGTGCCAGTATCCAGATTGTGGCAAGGGGGCACAGGGCAGCACATTGTACTGCAAGGGACATGGTGGTGGCAAGAGGTGCATCTTCAATGGTTGCAGGAAAGGCGCTGAGGGTAGCACACCTCTGTGCAAAGCACACGGTGGTGGGAAGCGATGCATGTTTGAAGGAGGTGGTGTCTGTGCAAAGAGTGTGCACGGGGCTACTGAATACTGCGTGGCACATGGAGGAGGGAAGCGCTGTTCCGTGCCTGGCTGCACCAAAAGTGCTCGTGGCCGCACTGACTACTGTGTGAAGCACGGTGGGGGCAAGCGGTGCAAGGTTGACAACTGCGGCAAGAGCGCCCAGGGGAGCACGGAACTCTGCAAAGCCCATGGTGGAGGAAAGCGGTGCACTTGGAGCACAGGCTGTGAAAAGTTCTCCCGTGGCAAGAGTGGCTTCTGTGCGGCACATGGTACCTTGATGGCCAGGCAGCGAGAACAAGAGGTGGTGAAGAATGTAGGAAGCATGATTGGACCAGGTCTCTTCAGCGGCATTGTGGTGTCATCTGCCACCGCAGCAAGCAGCATGACGAACGAGCACTCGTCCTCTGGTGTCAGCACCGCTTCCGACACCGTGAGGAGCCAATCAATGATTCCTCCGCAGGTGCTGGTTCCTCGCTCTATGATGCCTTCTTGGTCGTCTGAGCCTGTAGATGGAGGCAGAGAGGGAGGTCATGTTGTTCCTGAGGGGAGGGTCCATGGTGGTGGCCTCCTGTCACTTCTTGGTGGCAGCTTCAGGAATGCCGATGTGGAAAAGCTTTGAAGCTAGTGCTTTTCCATCTGCAGATTCGGTCAGTTTGTTTGTACATAAACAGGGCGCGTTTCTGCCTATTGAATTCTTATTGTGCCTTTTCTTGTCTAGATAAACATTTCAACATTCATGTACTGGTTAAGTCCTATTGTAAAGTGGTGACTGGCAATTGTTGTGAACGCTTTTTGGCTTGTTGGTTCAGTTGTAGTCAGTACTGCAATAAATTCGTGTACTTATTATGCTGCTCTTATCTGTTTGTGCGCATTCTTAAGAAACTCGTCTGGACTTTCCATTGCAAAGTGTTGGATGCCAATTTTCTGAAATCTGTAATTTTTCAGCATGTCGGTCCAGGTTATATTTGTTCTCTGTTCTTATGTGTTTGTGCATTGTTATTAAGTTATATTCGACTTTTTTTTGCGGTGGTGATGAATTCCCATATACCTGAATCCTGCCTCTCTCCTGATCTTGTCGTTCTTTTTTGGTACTATATATAGTTTTATAATGAATAATAATGCAAAATGCTAACCGGAGAACCTTATTCCGGCAATAACTCATCACGTCCATGTTTTATTTTGATTGCCGAATTTGGTAAAGAAGAGGTGCAACCTTAACCACATGCTTAGACTGTGTTCGGTTCAGCTTTTGGAATTGCAGCCAAAAGCAAAAAGCCAACTAAACGGATAGAACCAAGCAGCGACTCTTGTGTAGTACAATTTTCATAGCACAATGGACCCTTCTTTTGACTTCCAGCTTTCTTCTTTCCGATGGATGGAAATAAAAGAGACGTTTAGCAGCTGTTTCAAGGGAGATAAAGAGAATAGGTTTAGTTGTTTTAACCAGACAACTTCAGTTTTTTCACAGCACATAACTCACTGTCTTTTCCACAACACATGAGTTTTTCCGCAGCTCACAACTGAACAATACAAACCCTTAATAGATCTAGGAGCTGCACACGATTAACATCTTACACCACCTCAGATCTATACAAACGATGAGATGGAATGAAAAGTGTGTCCAAAAAGTAATGATTAAACGAGTATCTTGAGATTAACGGCCATAAATTATTAGTGGATTTGAATGAAAAGTGAGTCCAAAAAAAAATTGATTAAACGAGTATCTTGAGACTAACGGCCATAAATTATTAGTGGATCTGAAAAGTGAGTTCAAAAAGAAATGATTAAATGAGCATCTTGAGACTAAAGGCCATAAATTAATTAGTAGTGGATGTGATATCTCGTACAATAATGTGAAGGCTTGTAGGGTTGTTCTTCGTTAATCTTTTGTTAGCTCGTCCGAATAGTTTTTGAGATGTTCCCCGTCACTCAGGGGCGAATCCAAGATATCATGTCATTGGGGTCAAAGATTAAACAACGGGGTCAAACACATGTTGATTCTCTATTTGAAAGAGTAATTTGCAGGTGGATTAAAGAACTTTAAGTGAGTTTCTGGCAAGTTACCGGGCCAGCTGACCCCGATGGATACACATAGATTCGCCCCTGCCGTCACTCCAAAAACATATCTTGTTGCTTAAAAGACCAGACCACCCATTCAAATTGGGCAGCGTTGCTAACTACAATTGCTGGTTTATAGATCTCAGTTCTCAGTGAACAAAATATTTTGAGCTAATCACCACTTGCCAAAATGGGTCAACCAGAGGCAGATCCTCAGATCCGAGCTTAAGAGGTCTACGATAATACGATTGATTCTGGTGTAGTGCTCATCTCGTTGACAGAAACTTAAATATTCACAACCCAAATAAAGCCCTTCTGCTAAAATTCTTGGATAAGTTCTACAGTAATGCAGACATCCCATGGGTGAAGCTGACCTGGTCAAAGCTTTACTCTAACACCAACATCCCCTCCACATGCAAGGTGCCCAGTTGGATCCTTTTGGTGGAAGGATATTCTCAAGATGTTCCCTGATTTCAGCTCCATGGCAACTTGTAACCCAAATCAAGGCAATTCAGTCTTGTTCTAGTCTGATAGCTGGAGTCACCCCGGTCTTAGAGACACGTTTCCTTTGCCAGGAAACAGGAATGCTCCATCAGTTATTTCCTAGACAATGAGGTTGACAGAATCTTTACACTGCCTCTCTCTGTCCAAGATTTTGAAGAACTTGAGAGGCTTCAGCATCTCCTAGAAGACAGAGCTTGGGATCAGGACATTTCAGATAACTGGAGGTTTAATTGGAACTCAGGAAGCTTCAGCTCCAAAAAGGCATACTGTTTTCTTCAGGGCACTCAGGTAGCCTCTCCACTTTTCTCCTCGCTTTGGTCCTCAGGTAACTTGGGCAAACACAAGTTCTTCTTTTGGCTCCTTCTCAAGGACTGACTTAATACAAGAAACCTATTGAGAAGGAAAAACAAAGCTTTGGATGATTACAATTGTGCCATATGCAGCTCTGGTGTTGAAGAGACGTGTATGCATCTATTTTTTGAGTGCCCTTTCAGTATTACCTGTTGGAACTATATTGGTATACACTGGAACCTTGATCTACCCCACTTGGATATGGTCTTACAAGCAAGAGCTGATTTTGGGAGAAGTTTCTTCAGGGAAACATCTGGACTTCATCGGCTCATCTTCGATGCTATCCCTTGTTCCTTCGTCAGTTGGAAAGAAAGCTTCAAGAATGAAATTGGCCTGGATTGCATCAAGGCCAAACCCAGCCTTGCAGGCGCCTTAAGTCTATGGTTAGAGAATCTGCTTTAGAAGTTTTTGTTTTTTCTATCTTGGGCTTTGCAAGCTCTTTGTAAAGCACAGCTCGTGCATTTTATACTACTTTTATTCCAAGCATTAATACAAAAAAAAAAATAGGTGGGGGAATTCCCCTACTGAGCCCTTCAAAAAAAAAAAAACTTTGAACCAAAGGCCCAACATGCGATGAATGACGTGAAAAAAATTACGATCGAGCAACTAGTCTGAGATTTGCCGCCACGAACTATGACTAGATCTCTAGAAAGAAAAGAAACGCTGGATGCCAGCATGGGAGTGGAAAGATCTGACTTATTCCTTTTGTTTAGCATCAGTTTGCGTAAGGTTTGGTTACTGCACAATGTTGGTTTACTTGCTGCAGGGAACTTGGCTGATGTCGTCCTTGGTTAACACACCATTGCGGAGTATGTGGTAAGTTCAGAGATGTCCCTGTTTTGGCAGTTTAGAGTGGAATCCCTCCGTGTAAAGACGGCTGTGTTCTGCGCTGCACAAACAGAATGGTTATTCCTACTTCGGGGCGCTTGCCGGCCGTGTGGCCAACAGGGATCACGAAGCTCTGTCATCCATCGGATGGCTAGTTTAATCTCGCTGTCCTTGTTAATCAGGCGGGCACAGGGGCTTCAACGAAGGCAGTCTGGACGGTGAAGGAGTACGTGCCCGACGGCGACGCCCTGAGAGGAAATGGAAAGCGTTAAGAGACCCTTGTTGGGTTATCAGGTAATGCACAAAAATTAAGTCTATCAATAGGTTCGTGGACAACCCACCTTGTACCCCTACTTCTCTCTTAAAAGAATGACAATCTTCGTTTCAAAAAAACAAAGACAATCTTGCAGTATCATCCATATTATTATTTTTTTGCTAGAACAGTTTTGGATTTTTGGTTAGCTTCTGTCCAGTGGTGCCGATGATCTGACTTTTGAACGTGTTTGCATGTGTTGGCAGGATTCCCGGGCGACCTGGACATGTTGGCAGGATTCTCATTAACTACCTAACCAAACATGAAACTGAAAACACTCCTATATTTTTCTGCGAATGAAGCAGTACACTGTACACATATCATGCTACTGAAAATTTATGCAATTTCTGTAGTTTACGGATGTGATCCATTCCATTGACACCTAAAAGTAATAACCTAAAACAAAAATAGGTTTGCTGAGTATTTGGAACTTACCATAGCTTACTTAGGTTCCTTCTGGAACTTGTTTATTCATGTTCAAATTGTCAACTTGACACAATGTTACTATTTTCTTCGTCAAACCCAAAGGTCGGTCGGTTTATTCTCTCATATTACTCATATGTGTAGAATTCTAAATTCTACCATTTCCGTTATAGCTGATGTGAGAGCAACCCCTATAGCTTAGCAATTATGGCAAAAAAAAAAAAAAAAAAACAGTTCAACAGACTCTCTATCTCGTATTCTATTTTTCCCTGCTGGGTAATCCGGCATTCTCGTTGGCCATTTTTCCCGAGCAAGAGTTGCTCGCTACCCGTGGCGCTAGTCGATTCCCACGCGCGGGCGTGATCAAAACACACGGTAGCCTGACAGATGAAGTATGGATGCGTGCACCTATTTTGACCGGTTGGCCGACGTCAGTTGCAGGCCGCGCCATCTGTTTTTTGCGCGCCCCACCGCGTGGGCCCCCAAGCCTGCGCTCGGTTTATCATGCGCTTGTCTGCGCCGCTCGGCGGCGCCCCAGCAGCTGCAGCAGGTTGTTGCGGCAGGTGGGTCCAATTGCAACATGTGCAACACCAGATCTACTTTTACAACATACAGATGAAACACTTATAACATAACCTGCAACGTACGTATGAAACACCTAAAACACTTGAAACATACGCTTGCAACATTCATGTATATGCAACATTCAAATCTAGTTTTGCCACATCCAGATGAAACACTTGCAATATACGTCTGATACACATGAAACATTTGGAACGTATACTTGAAACATAGGTGTATAGCTTATTGCAACATATGCAACATCCCGATGTACTTTTGGAACATCGATTTAAAACACCTGCAACATACCTCTGAAAGACTGAAACACCTGAAGCATACATTCATTTGCAACGTGCGTTTTCAGCGTAACACTCCTTGCTGCTTTGGTGAATGGAGGCTCGCCGGCGACGCGTGGAGATCACCGGTGTGCTCGCTAGCGGCGAGGAGCTCGCCGACAATGCGGAGCTGGGCGGAGGCGCACAGAGGGTAGGGTGGGGGCGCATGGGCGGTGGCAGCGCGGAAGGGTGGGTGGTGCGCGACAGGCGCAGAGGGTGGGTGGAGCGTTCAGACGATTGGACGGCCTGACCCAGTATTTCCGCTAGTTTATTGGTACCATGAGCATGGTTTCCATGCGTCGAGTTCTATATCGATTCTCTGGCTCCAAAGATGCCATATGCATTGAATGTTGAGGAGAGAAGCGGGAAAGTGGAATGATTAAATAGGTAATCTAAAGACTAGCGTCGTAAACTACCAGTAATTCTCAAATCTCTAGAGAAGAGAGAGAGAATCACATTGGACGACAGCCTGTGAACTGAGAGTTTTGACCTTCTGATTTTACTTAAGGCTCAAGACTTGGATAGAAGAGAGTGGCTAGTCATCTGCATGTATACGTATCTGCCTGCTCGTTGGAGCAGCCATATCTTCTCCCCTCCCCCCCTTGTAACTTGCACACTGCTCTGTGCTAGCTAACAGTGTTGCCGATGGCTAGAGCTGCACTGCTCCCCATTTGTTCGTTTCTGCTGTGCCTTGCATTGGCCGGCGGCACAGATGAAGCGAGGCAGACGGTTGGGGCGTACAAGCTTCAGAACAAGAAGGGGGACTTCTCCATCGTGGTCACCAACTGGGGAGCCACCCTGATGTCTGTCATTGTGCCTGACTCTAAAGGTATGGTTCCACCGCTTCCAAAGAAACCATTAACGTCTTGTGGTAATATACAGCGCTCGTAATGTAAACAAGTTGGCATACTTTCTTGCTTGCTGTAGGAAACCTGGTCGACATCGTCCTTGGGTATGACACTCCTGAAAAATATGTGGTAAGCTCACAAATATCTGTGTTTTGACAATTATAGGGCAGTAAATATGTGTTCCTCTGTTTTCAACAGAAATTAATACCAAAACATTACATGCATATTCCTCCTGGGTGAGTTTATGGTTGCAGTGTTGTGCCATTGTCACATGTGCAATCTGTTAGACAATACAATACTATGTACTATTTGTTCATAAAGACTATAGAAGGATAGACACAAAATGCTTATATAACTAATTCTAAGATCTAGATCCAACAAAATGTAGTGGTAAGCCGATGCAACTTAGAACAAAGCCTAATGTCCCGTTTGAGATGGCTTCTCCTCATGGCCTTGTTTGGCGACCGGAGCTGGCACCTGACTTTAGCCTAGGAAGCAGAGGAGCCGGAGAAGTCACGTTTAGATACTTTTGCCCATGTAGCACAAAAACAACACCTTTTCTATGGACCTTCTCTTGCTAAGAGTCATTTCTCGAGTTAGTGTTTGGCAAGGCGTCACGTGGAACCATAGAGAAGACACCGCTGAAGTTGTTCAAAGAGCTATACCAAAGGGCCTAAATCGGTTCTGACTTTTAGGGAATCTTATATACTGTAGTAGGAGACGGTTTTTCTCTTGAAATCACTAGAAAGATGATGATGTTAGAAAAACTAGCTTCATTGGCTCTGACTCTAAATTCTCCTGTTGGTGCAAAATGTTAGATTATGAACATGTTTAACCCATGAGACCCACTAGTCTAATCAGAAGAACACACTAAACACATGAATAGTTCTTTTCATTTGATCGAGATCAGCTCTAGACCCGGAACTAGCCCTAGTTTTTTTTTTTTTTTTTTTTTTTTTTTGCTAATAACCCAAACCTCGTTCTTGATTCGGATTCACTAAGTTAACTATGGATTAATCAGCACGCTTCTTCCGCCCTTGGAACTGTGTTCGGACGAGTAACAAATGTAATCGCCAATGGCAGCTTCGTTCTTGACGGAAAAACCATCCGTCTGAACAAAGACGGCACCACCACACTTCACGGTAACTAGTAAACTTTGCATTGGGAATTCATCTTACTTTCTTCAACCTCATGCATGAATATAACCACGATGCATATATGGCAAATTGTTCACTAGTTTGATCATGCTGCCAACCTAAATCACAAAGGTGGTCACAGGGGGTTCAACAGAGTCATTTGGACGGTGAAGGAGTACGTGCCCGGCGGTGACTCCCCATACATCACGCTCTACTATCACAGCTTCGACGGGGAGGAAGGTGAAAACCAACACACTAACCTCGCTGATATGTACGGCAACTCCAAGAAGTCAGTTGAGGTTAATTTGAACTCTGAACAGGGTGATAGATTCAGTTCAGTTTTACCAATGCTGTGCAACAAGCTGACGATACACATTACTTGTTTAAAATGCGATGACGATGCAAGTAAAGTAATGACTAATTTTGCAGGGTTCCCGGGGGACCTAGACGTGTACGTGACGTACCAACTGGGCACCCTGTACGAGCTGAGAACGCGGATGAACGCGACGGCGCTGAACAAGGCGACCCCGGTGAACCTGGTGAACCACGCGTACTGGAACTTGGCCGGCGACGGCAGCGGCGACGTCCTCGGCCATCTCATCAAGGTGTTCGCGTCGCGGTACACGCCCGTGGACGGCTCCTTCATCCCAACGGGGGAGATCGCGCCAGTCTCCGGCACGCCGTACGACCTGCGCGCGCTGACGCCTCTGGGCTCACGCCTCAGTCTCGTCTCCGGCGCCGGCATGGCCGGGTTCGACATCAACTACGCGGTGGACGGCGACGGGCTCCGGCAGATCGCGTACCTCCAGGACCCGGCGTCTGGGCGGGCGTTGAAGCTGTGGGCCAACCAGCCCGGGATGCAGCTCTACACCGGCAACTGGCTCAGGAACATCAAGGGCAAGGGCGGGAGGGTGTACCGGCAGTATGGCGCGGTGTGCCTGGAGACGCAGGCCTTCCCGGACGCCGTGAACCACGCCAACTTCCCGTCGGAGATCGTGAGGCCCGGCGTGGCGTACCAGCACGACATGCTGTTCAAGTTTTCTTTTTAAGGTCACTTCGATTAGCAGATGAGATCAGTCATCTCAAGCGAGCGTCTCTAATAACTTCAGCATACAAAGATGTAGCGTCGATGCTAAATGGAGTATTTGGCAACCCTAATGCTCCAACGTTGGTCTCCGTCCCGTGCCCGTGGCCTCACATGATCCACGTATTTTTTCACCACACAAATATCTAATATTTCCATCAAGTGGCCACTTGGACTTATCCTCTCCGATTTATCTCGTCTCTCTCCTCCGTTCTCCATTCAAAGCAACATGAAGAGGAAGGATATCGTGGAGCTTGTGCATCTCCTCCCTGTCTCGAACTCGCACAGCAAGCCGCCCCACGTGTGTCACGGCCATACCCCACCCGCTCTCTGCGCGCCGCCGAAAAGCTCCGCGCGCCCTACCGTCGGAGAGCCCCGTGTTGCCGGCGAGCTCCGTGCCACCGACATTCACGCGTCATCCCTGAGCTCTACGTGCGCTGCCGCCGGCGAGCCATGTGTTGCCGATGAGCTCCGCGCCACCCTAGATCCACACCACCGATGAGTTCCACACTGGCGACCTTTATGTCATCGAGCTTGGTCCCGGTGTCAAGCTCCGCGTCGACGAGCCTCGATTTGCCCAAGCAACAAGATGTTGTGCTAAAATCACATGTTGCAAGCGTATGTTTCAAGTGCTCCAGGTGTTTCATATGCATGTTGCAAGTGTTTCGTGTGGATGTTGCATATGTTGTCATGGCTATACATGTATGTTGCAAGTGTATTGTTCCAAATGTTTCAGCTGTTTCAGACGTATGTTGTTGCAAGTGTTTTATCTGGATGTTGCATATGTTTCACACATATGTTGCAAGTGTTTCATCTGGATGTTGCATATTTTTTTCAATGGCTACACGCATGTTTTCTTGGTATTTTCAGACGTATGTTGCAACTGTTTCAGTTGTTTTGGACGTATGTTGAAGTGTTTCGTCTAGATGTTGCAAGAGTAGATATGGTGTTGCACATGTTGCAATGGGACCAATCTGTTGTAGCCGCCTGCTGCAGCTGCTGGGCCCGCGTGCATGCGCGTGGGTGTGGAGGGGCCGCAAGCGGCAAGCGCAGGAAACGGTGCAAGCATAGATCGAGATGTGGCCCGCGTGGGCGTGCACAGGCACGGGAAACGGAGCGGCACGGGCCCCCACATGAAGCAGACGGAATGCGTACGTGGAGGCGTAGGCAAACACAGGGGTCCGGACGCTAGCTCCTATCCGGACACTAGCCCCAGTCCGGACGTTCGGGCGCTATCGTTTCCCATTTCGCAAAGACTGCGGCGTGTTCGGCTGGTACTTTTCTTGCTGTGGCAGTAGCAGCAGCCAGTTATAAAATCCTGCAGCAAAATCTATGGCAGCCACACCCACAGCCACAGCCACAGACCAACCTGCAGCCGAACGAGCTGTTGTATTTTAACTTAACAAGCAAACATACCCGCACATCACAAAACAAGACACGCAATTTGTTGTGCGGTGTTTGTGCCAATGATAGTGAACTAGCTATTTTAGTTAGATTTAATTGCGCTAGGCCAAACTTTAAATCAAACAAATTCTATGACCCATAATAAATGCTAGTGTAATAAAGAATTAATTTGATATAAGACTTGATAGGAGATTGACTCAAGTTAAATAGACGGCAATTGTTTGTATTTATAGTGAAATTAAGAAAGATGGAAGGCAAGCCACACACTCGCGTGCAGCGTGATGTGAATAGGCTCGGGTGGCGAAGCCATGGCATGAGTGATATAGCGTCGATAGAAGTTTTGTAGGTCCAAAATCAAAACAGGAATGATGAGAGTCAGTGGTGGAGGATTCGATATGACTAGGTAGGGCCTCAGCCATACCTTGATTTTGTGCATCTATCTTAGTTTTCTCTACTATTTTTTTCTATGCCTTCACACCATAAAATTGGGATGTGAGCTTTATTTATATAGTTGTGCCACACCTCAATTTATATCCATCGTCCGCCACTGGTGAGAGTGAGGGACAACAAAACGAGAGACGAAAGATGAGTGATGGATGGATGAGGGAGTGAGTGAGAGGTGGAAGAAAAAGGTCGCTCCTTAATATTAAAGTATGAAATATGGATATGTATGTGCCTTTTGTAGTTAATTAGAATAAGCAGGTTTTTGTTTCATCTTTTAAAAATAATCAAGTGTTCTGTGACCCTCTGGTATATCCAACTGTGTAGTAGGATTTATTAGGTGGGTCGAGCAACACGTCTGGCCAAGCTGTATATTTTTTTACAATAATGATTAGAGTTTATCGAAACAAAGGACAAATGTTTCTGGTCATTATGAGAGCTTCTAGTATTTATTATTTTTTTAACATGCCTGGTGAGAATTAAAATAAGGCCTCTTTTGATGCTTTAATTAATAATGGTAAGAGAAGACGTCTTTCTCTCTCTCTCTCTTTTACCTATTATTTCAGCCTATTACTATTTCATTGCTCATGTTGGAATAATATATGCATTGGTCGAAAGTAGGGGTGCATGGTGTCGATTCTCATTCGAGTTCACTCCTAGTTTATTGGTACCACGGGCATGGTTCTATGCGTCTCTGAGTTTTATATGAACCTCTGTACCAAAGATGCCGTATGCATTGACTCTTGAGGAGAGAAGCTGGAAAGTGCGGATGATCTTGAGACTAGCTGCCATGAACCAGTAAATTCTCAAATCTCTAGACAAAAAAACACGTATTTGGATGCCAACTTCTGAACGGAGAGTTTTGACCTTCTGATTTTACTCAAGGCTCAAGACTTCGATAGAAGAGAGTGTTTAGTCATCTGCAAGTGTACACATCTGCCTGTTCCTTCCACCAGCCATATCTTCTCCCCCTTGTAAACTTGCACACTGCTGTGTGTTTGCGAACAGTGTTGACCAATGGCTAGAGTTGCACCGCTCGCCAGTTCTTTGTTCCTGCTGTGCCTAGCATTGGCCAGCGGCACGGATGCTGCGAGGAAGACGGTTGGGGTGTACAAGCTCCAGAACAAGAAGGGAGACTTCTCCATCAAGGTCACCAACTGGGGAGCCACCCTCATGTCTGTCATTGTGCCTGACTCTAAAGGTATGGTTCCACTGCTTCCAGAGAAACCATTAGGCTTTTTTTTTTACATGAGAATAATTCCCAACCACACAGTTCCTTCATTAATTTACATAGCGTGGGAATGATTCTAGGCTGGGAACGGGCTAACCGAACGCCCCCTTAGGGCACGTTCGGATAGCACGGAATCAAGCCCAGGAATTGATCCGGCCAGGAATGTAGCTCTATTTTATACATCAAAGCAGCACCAGGAACAGTTCCGTCCAGGATTAAGTCTAAACGAACGGGCCCTTAATGTATTGTGATATACAGCGCTCGTAATGTAAACAAGTAGGCATGCTTTCTTGCTGTAGGAAACCTGGCCGACGTCGTCCTTGGGTATGACAAGCTTGCACAGTATGAGGTAAATATCTCTGTTTTGACAATTATATAGGCATAGAACAGTATATAGGTGTATTTGTTCCTCTACCTCCTGTTTTCAGCAGATGTTAATTGATGTCAAAACATTACGTATTCCTCTTGGGTTAGTTTGTCAGTTTGTGGTTCCAATGTTGTGCCGCTGTGATATGTGCAATGATCTGTAGTGGCAAGCGGGCGCAATACACAACGAAGCCTAAGTTAATCCTTTTTGTACTGCTCGAAAATCGAATCTCATTGTTGTTTCAGAATTCAGATTTTATATCACGAAGTTAACTCTATATGACCAGGACGCTTCTTCCGCCTTTGGAACCGTGGTCGGACGAGTAGCCAATAGAATCGCCAACGGCAGCTTCGTGCTCGATGGGAAAACCATCCGTCTGAACAAAGACGGCACCACCACACTTCACGGTAACTAATTTTGCACTGTTAATTCACTTACTTTCTTCAACCTCATGCGTGGATCACCATGCACGCTATGTATATTTGACCAATGATTCACTGGTTTGATCATGATGCCACCACATGTAAAATCACAAAGGTGGGCACAGGGGGTTCAACAGAGTCATCTGGACGGTGAAGGAGTACGTGCCCGGCGGTGACTCCCCATACATCACGCTCTACTATCACAGCTTCGACAGGGAGCAAGGTGAAAACCAATGAGAGCCTGTGTTCTTTCACGTGAATCTTCGTGACACGCTGACCTCGCTGATAGAAATCAATCCGAAGTCTGAATTCTCAACGGGGTGATAGATTCAGTTCAGTCGTCGTACCAATACGACAACGAGAGCTAACGATGCAGCTAGTAATATAATGATTTATTTTGCAGGGTTCCCGGGGGACCGTAGACGTGTACGTGACGTACCAGCTGTGCTGCAGAACGCGACGGCGCTGAACAAGGCGACGCCGGTGAACCTGGCGAACCACGCGTACTGGAACCTGGCCGGCGACGGCAGCGGCGACGCCCTCGGCCACCTCATCTGGGTGTTCGCGTCGCGGTACACGCCCGTGGACGCGTCCATGATCCCGACGGGGGAGATCGCCCCCGTCTCCGGCACGCCGTACGACCTGCGCGCGCCGACGGTCCTGGGCTCCCGCATCAAGCACGTCTCCGGCGCCGGCATGGCCGGGTTCGACATCAACTACGCGGTGGACGGGGACGGGTTCCGGTTCCGGTTCCGGCAGGTCGCGTACCTCCGGGACCCGGCGTCTGGGCGGGCGTTGGAGCTGTGGGCCAACCAGCCCGGGGTGCAGCTCTACACCAGCAACTGGCTCAACAACGTCAAGGGCAAGGGCGGCTGGGTGTACGGGCAGTACGGCACGGTGTGCCTGGAGACGCAGGCCTTCCCGGACGCCGTGCACCACCCCAACTTCCCGTCGGAGATTGTGAGGCCCGGCGGGGCGTACCAGCATGACATGCTGTTCAAGTTTTCCTTCTAACGCCCTCTTTGACCAGCAAATCAGATCAGCAGTGTCATATGAGTGAGTGAGCTTTAATAACATCAGCTTACCCAAAATGTAGTGTCGGTGCTAAATATGATGCTCCTTGCTCCTATTCCACAAAGACTTGGTATTTGAATCGAACTTAATTTGTTCTTTGCTAATTACAACAAGCAGTTTTTTTTGTTTCATCATCTAAAAGGCTAAAAGCACTCAAGGTTATTGTGATCCTTTGATATTGCTATATACAACTGTATTAGGTTTTACTAGCCCATCACCCCTTGTTCTAGGACCACCTAGAATTTTATGTTATATAAACACTAAATGTTTTGTGGATCCATTAAATTAAAATTGATTATCTTTATTTTCTTTCTTTCTATTCATTTCCTAATAAAATAACCATTTATTTAGATCCTCTATAATTGCTATTGGGCTATGGTAAATTTACCAATTACTCAATTTGCATTTTCATCTTTTAACTGCATCTCTTTGAACTTTAACATGACTTAATTATTAGATGAAACCAAAGATTAAATTTTATCAGCTTTTGTTGCATCTTTTTTTACATCTCAAATTTTATTTTAGCTTTCAACCTTTTCATCTTCTTAGTTGTAATCGTATTGTTCAAACTCACTTATTACATATTTTATTCAACTTATTTTATATATTTTATTAAAAAACTAGATTCTAGGCTGTAGACTATTTTTAGTTACTACGTTAGTATATACACAGACACAGTCATCCCATATTGTTCAAATCCGGCTTTGCATTTTTCTACACACCCATGACCGGTAAAATAAAATGTCTTACAAATATTTGCCTTACGCATTTTATTCTATCTCCATGTCGGTGATGCCATGCAAACGTCCAACTTCCATCTTCATCGTCAACATCATGAACAATGATCATCAACAGTGGAGAAACCCTAGCCTCCACCCTAAACCTCCTCTACGAACTTGGTCGGCTGCCACCTGCCGCCTCGGCCAGCGACGGCGCAGGTGGCGGCGGCGGGCAGCAGCGGCCGCCGCACTAGCCCTCTCCCTACTCCTTCCCCTTCCTCCTATGTTCCTCCCCATTCTTTTCCACATCCCCATCTTCTTCCCTCGGTCTGACACGAGCTCTGCTTAGAGTATGGTTGGGTCCACGCGAGGGATGGACTGATCCGCGCGCTGTTGGCTAGATCCTCTCGGACCCGGTGGGGGTCGACCGGAGCTCCGGCGGGCTTCCTGGCAGCGGTCCTCCATGGGCCCGGGCGGCCTAGGCGGCCGACAGCAGCCGCGCGCCTCCTGACCACCGTCTGCGGGCCAGCTACAGCCGTCGACGAGCATGGCCGCCAGTCCTATGGAGGTTCTTCAAGCGCAGGCGAACTCCCGACTCCAACCTCCTCTGGTTTCCCCAGCACAGGCGGCCGACCCACCATCTCGTCTCGGCACCGTCGCGAGGACCCGGCCGATGGCACAACCAGAGCCGGTGTGGGCGGATCCACCTTCCATTCGCCCAGATCTACCATCTCCCTCAAGCGTGGACGCAGACACGGAGGTCTAGGTGTGACAGGCGCTCGGTGGTCCGCTGGCTAGCAGGACATGTCCGTAGTCTAAGCAGTGAGGCGGCGACCGGCGCCTCATCCTCCCGGTGCAGCGCACCCTCCCCTGCTGTGCTCTCGAGAGGAGGAGCACCTACACGGGCATCTGCTCTCCTTGCTGCCCCCTCGGTCAGATTCTGGTGGTGATGCACTTCTGTGCCGGTGCCTCTTATGGCGGAGATGCTCTGTTCTGTCGGTGGCGGCGTGTGACATCCAGGCCCAGTTTGGAATTTGGCCCATAGTGGCCCATATGCAAGTTAATGAGATATTGTGGAGAGTTTAGTCCCACCTTGGTTGTTAAAGGTGAGATAGACCAACATATAATGCTTCTAGAGTCCATCCCATCATCCCCGGGTTAATCCTTTTACACAAAGCGAGGACGAAAGCGTAAGTGGGATGGTGGTAGGTGTGGTTTGCTCAGCGTGCAGAGTGGATCTGAGCCATTTGGACTCTAGGGCGTTACACGGTGGTTGACGCCCCCTCTGTCTAGGAGTGGACGTCTGCCGGTGCACGCCTCCCACCGTCGTGCCCGAGTACGACAGTGGCTCCATGCGATGTGGCAGGCGACCGACACCCTGAGGCTGGCGACATCACCCTGGTCTAGGCACGGACGACTGCCTGTGCGGGCCTCCCACCGACATGAGCGAGTCCACCAATGGCTCCACGAGGTGTGGCGGCACCGCCGCCTCATCTAGGTGCGGTTGACTGTAGATGCACGCCTCCCACCATCGTGGGCGAGTCCGAGAACCACTCCGCAAGGTGTGGAGGAGGCCGGCACCACCCTCGTCCAGGCATGGACGACTATCGGTGCACGCCTCCCATCGATGCGAGCGAGTCCATGAACAGCTCCACGAGGTGTGGAGGCATTCGGCACCACCCTCGTCCAGGTGTGGATAACTACCGGCCCACTAACGCAGGCAAGTCTTAGAACGGCTCCGTGAGGTGTGGAGGAAGCTGGCACCACCCCGTCCAGGTGTGGACAACTACCGGTGCACGCTTCCCGCCATAGCAGGCGAGTCCGACAATGACTCCACAAGGTGTGGCATTGACCGGCACCCCTCCTCCGTCTAGGCGGTGCGCGCCTCCCACCATCACGGGCGAGTATGGGGAACGGCTCTGCGAGGTGTGGCGAGGCATGGTCGCTCATTAGTGCATGCACCTCCATCTATCGTGGGTGGGTCAGCAGGAGTATTGGTGAAGGTTCTGGGCAAAAGCTTAGCTCAGGTGAGCCTGGGCCAGCGATGATGATCTCCTTCTTGAAGGCGTCACTATGGAACATCTTGCTGTCGCTTCTTCATGGTCGGCCCATTTCAACCCCTCAGCACAAAGCTCGGGCGAAAGCCTTGCCAAGCTCCTGTGGCATCACCTCTTGTTGCTTGGCTAACGATGATTACGTGACGGCATCATCCACCTCCCTAGCTGCATCATCGAAGAGCTCGCCTTGGTGTTGTAGTTTTCTTCTTCTCTATTTATTGTGTCTGTGGGCATGCCACAATCTAGCCCTTATGCTTGGGTTGCTGCTTTAGTTTTATGTTTTTGTACTTCTAATTAGGGCTCTGATTAGCTCCTAATTTATCCTTTGTATCCTAAACTTTTCTCCCGATCTTAATGATATATCCAAGCGAGGAAGCTCTCCCATCCGTAATTCACGTAAAAAATCATCAACATATGTGGCCAACAACACCACATTGATCATTATCGATGGTACTGAAGCTCCTTCATCTTCACTCCACCAAGCCACTTGATATCAATAATTATCTTTACTTGACTTGACCTTTTTGTAATGATATGATCCACTTCATAGCTTCACTTGGCTTTCATAGTCCACCGACCTTAGCCTTACTTGCTCTTCATCGTTGCCTCAGTCCATCGGCGCTAAGCCCTCTGCTTGCACTTCACCGCCTCGATGGTCCATTGTGTTTTGAGTCTCTAGCTTGCCCTTCACTCCTGCAACTAGGTCCTTCGCAGCCAAGCCTTACTTCAATCTTCACCATCTTGCCATATGAGACTATGTCAATTCCCATATTCAATAAACTCATTCTTATCTTCACTAATTGAGCGCAACACATGTACTTCCATATCTCCTCCATGGCGTTCATGTATTGCTCAACATAGCATGTGGACTAAATACCAACTCATCTCACATGAAACCCATAGTCCGGCTAATTGGGACTTTCAATCTTCCCTTTACAAAGATATGAAAATTGAGAGCTTTCAAGCTGGCACTTCACCTAGAACTAAGTTGCTGTAGACGGTAGTTAACAAACATTATAAACCATCAATGTAACATGTATAAAGGCACTGAATATAATCACCAACAAAGGTTTAGGGGGTTAACCAGAAGGTTCTAGAGGACTCCAGAGAACACCACACTTAAGCGGAGGGCGAGAGGCCGCTAGGTGGGGCTGGCTGATCTGGGGCCCCACCTGTCAGCCTCCGCCTCGCTACGTTGGTTCTCCTCCACCTTAAGGAATTGCATCTACGCCGTTTATTCAAGTCAGGTTTGATCCGATGGCTCAGGATTGACGCTTTGGCCTATATATACCAGCCCCTACCACCCCCCTGAGGCATAAGTCATTTGAGAAGATAGAAACTCTAATCATCCTCAGAGCTCCATATTCTAGGACATAGCTAGCTAGGCTAGGTCTAGAGGGAGGCAAGCAAGCTTCGCTTGGATTCCTGATCGTGTCAAGAGCGTGGCTTGGTATAGCTTTTGTACCCCTCTCTTTATATCTCTCATTACTTTTATATGTTTGCTATAATTGTTATGCCATTGTTCTTAATATAATTCATGTTTCTAGTTATAATGTTCATCATCTACTTTGATTATATGCTTAGTATAGTTAGATTATCATCATGTTCAAGCATAAGTTCATATAGCGCTCACTCTGAGGTACCATGGGTGAGTGGTCGACATTGTGTAAGCGTGGTGCTTATACGTTGTTTACCTGCAGATGCACCCTATATTCCGGGCCATATGGTAGATCGTGGATGTGACACTCCCGTTGAGTCCTTTGTAGTCCACTCTCCAAATATAGGATAAGTAGGATCTAGTTATGAAAGAAGACAAGCTCTATTCTTAATCTTCCTTAGTAATATCCCTTATATGTAGATATGAAGTTGATCTTAACCATGATTACTAAGTGTAATTGCACTAATCAACGTATGCTTTGACTTATAATTAAGAATGACTTAGGAATTATTCCTTTAATATTTGACTTAGCCATGCTAATGCCATAGAAAGGAGTGCTCTGAGTAATTAATTATCATTTATCATTACTTATCATATATATTTATCTCTTGACTTACCCCTGTTATGAATAGAAGTTTGGTTATGGTTTATTTCTCCATTATACATATAAGTTATCAATATATTCTAACTGTCCATCCTTCCCTGTGGTAAAAATATAAATAACAATACCTATAATAGTCCCGGATAAAGTGCTACAATGGTATATTATCTGTGTGTTTGTAGATTCTTTTCATTTATATATATTTTTTCTAGTCACATGCAATATTAAAGTACTTCTTAGTGTCATTCTAGAGGTGCCACTAGGTAGTACCAACAATCATTTCTGGCACCATCGCTAGGGATGACAACTTAGTAAAAGTGATGCTAAGGAATGTCAACAACATAGGGTGACTACTTAAAACAAGTGACACGTTAATAAATACCAACAGTTGATAACTTGGCTTGGACTTTGTTAAGATTTGGATAAGCACCACAAAATCCGACTTGATAATGGTAACTCCCTGTACATGTGTGTTCAAATGGTTTGGCTTCAAGTTTGCACACACGCATAAATATGGAATTTGTTGGTGGGTTACCACTATTAAGTGATGTTAAGGTATACAAGATAGAAATATATCTTCGTAGCATGTATACCACATTGAATCCATCCTTAGCATAATGATTTGCATGGTCCGCGGACTTAAAAATACTAGATCAATAAACTTGTTAAGTGATTCACTATAGGTCTATACCGGCCACATGGACACTTTATCCAACGTGGTATTGCCACTGTGACTATGTCGGTCACTTTGCATTATCGAGTCGGCAATGACCCTATCGTTGGACGTAGAGGTCGACATCGGGGATCCCATGCATGTGGTGCCCCTACTAACACAATGGCAACGTTAAGTCGGATAAATTATCCACATGAATGGTATGGATCTACGGTGTATCATTTAATAAATTTAGTGATACAGAAATGTATTTTTAAAGTTCATGAACCTAAATGGCTTCTCTTAACAAGTTTGGAGAGCCCTCATACATTTAACTCAAAAAATATATGAAAATGGTTGAGTTAAAGAAAAAACACTCTTATTCGCCCTTGTCACACCAGGTTGTAGGCCATGTTTGGATGTACTTATTGAGCAACTTCTCATTAGAAAAAACCCAACACAAACCAAACTTGAAAATGGTTAGTTCGGCAGGGCTTTGACTCATCCTAAAATGGTTGACTCTGGCTCCTCTTATGAAGCAGCTTCTCTGGTGAAGCTAAAACCGTTTGAAAACATTGGCCAAAAATAGCTACAGTGATAGTTTGGTTACAAGGGCATGTTTGACACGACTCTAGCTTTGGCTCCAGCTCCAACATTAGTTTAGATAAAGGAGCCGAATGAGCCGAGCCAAACATCTCAAGATGAGGAGCCATTTCTTGGTGCATACAAGAGAAGTCGGAGCCATTTTTTCTAGATGTCAAAACTATAATTTGTGGTTCCTCTCTCTAACTCTGTCTCCTATGAAGAAGCACATAAGGAGGAGCCACTGTGAGAAGGCAAGAGAAGCTACGTTCTGGTTCCTTAGTATAAAAACCACTCCAATTTCTTTGAACTTCTTGCAAAGAACTATTCTGGTACACCATTTAACCTAGTTTCACAATAAAAAACGCTAGGAAGTAGAGAGCAGAGCCGTGCTGAATAGGGCCTTAGGAGAGCTCATTCCCCAGTCACTTCTCACTGCAAATCGGAGAAGCCCAGAAGTCAAGCGGAGGCTTATGTTTTGGCTTCTTCATCTTCCGCCCCTCCCGCGCCACCCCCATGGCTCCTCATTGTGCCATCCGTCCGCCCCACCCCCGTGACCCATCAACCTTTTCTTTTACCATTCAGGCGTTCACACAGCGTGTGCTATCTCTCCCTCTCCCATGCGGCAATTGACCACCGACGCGCCATGTGCCCAGGCCTTCATCGCTCCCTTTGAGGCCTTCATCGCGTCCTTTGCTGGCGATGAGCATCCGCCACGCTAGGTATGCGCACCCTTACTCTTTCGTTCCCATTCCTACTCTGTGAAATGGGGCACCCAAACCCTAATTTAAGTTATTTGGCTATTTGTATTCGGATCCAATCTAATTACAAGTGTATACATGCCTACAAACTTTGATTTTTTTACAAATCCATTATTGGATTCGCCCCTGCCCCAAACCCTAATTTAAGCTATTTGTATTTGGATCTGAACTAATTGCCAGCATATACATGTGTTGCACCTACTAACTTCTATTTTTTTTTTTTGCAAAAATTATCGCCACCCATGTCCTATACTGGGTCTACCCCTATTAACTAGTCGCAAGTTTTGCAATTTTAGGTAACATTTTTCCCCTTCTGGGTAGGTTTGGAAACTTCTTGTATTCTCATTGGTGAAAATAGTTTTGGGACTCCGAGGACCTAAATTCTGTGAATCAATTGTAAAAGGTGTATGTCGATGTTTGATCACCGATAGCCTGCCATGGGGTCCCTGGGGCAGTATGTTTGGGCTTTAGCATATGCGGAACTCGACAGTTAACGCAAGAGACAATCAATTTATCCTGGTTCGGACCCTTGATCTTTGATCGAGTAATAGCCCTATGTCCAGTCGGCGTTAGCCTTTGTGTTGGATTGATCGTAAAGTGTTGTGTCATACAATTGTTCTCTCCCCAGGATCCCTGCCCTCCTTTATATAGTTAGGAGGTCAGAATCCTAGTCGGTTTACAATAGGAGTTCCTAGTAGGATTACAGAATAATACTACTACTAAGATTACAGGGAAAGAATCCTAGTTAGACTAGATCTTCTCCCTTCCTTACGGGGTATCCCATGGGTCCCGCATCGATAAGCCCCCGAGCACTTCATGGTTGAGTTCTGGAAGCCTCGTCTTGTTCCTTCAAGTCTTGTCGAGCAGGAACAAGCGTCGTTCGAGTGCTTTCTTGAGCGAAACCGTGTAGCGCTTCGTGAGATCTTCGCATGGTGTGTACCTTTTTGAAGAAAAAGGTACTCCCATTTGGGTGTAGCCCCCGAGCCTCTTGCTATTTGGAACAAGGAGCTAGAGGATCTTGTCTTGAAACTGCTCTATTTCTTCGTTGAAGGTCAAAAAGAACTCGGATATGGCTCGTTCTGGGTTCTTTTTGTCTTAAGGTCTTGAAGTGGTCTGCCTTGAAGAAGCCTTTTGAGTGATGTGCGTTTTAAGGAAAAAGTGCACTCAATGAGTGTAGCCCCCGAGCCTCTTGCTATTTGGAACAAAAAGTTGGAGGGTCCTGAATCTTTGTTTGAAAAATTCCTGTTCTAAAGAAGTCTTTTGAGTGATGTGCGCTTTTTTAAAAAAAAGTGCACTCACTGAGTGTAGCCCCCGAGCCTCTTGCTACTTGGAACAAAAAGTTGGAGGGTCTTGAACCGCTGTCTTGAAGAATTTGAGTGATGTGCGCTTTTTTGGAAGAAAAAGTGCACTCACTGAGTGTAGCCCCCGAGCCTCTTGCTATTTGGAATAAGGAGCTAGAGGGTCTTGATTATTGAAAACCTTTTCTGTTGCCCCCCCGAGCACATTTCTGGGTTCTTTTATTCAAAAAGAACTCGATACAGGGTCTTGGCATATTCTCTGGTAGTTTGCTTTTTGTCAGGTGTAGCTGCATGGTGGTAGTTGAGTATAAATGCTGTTTGTTCACAAGATGTACAGTGTTGGTATATTCTTTCGAATATGCTCGCTTTCGGGTACTGTTCCTTCACTTTTGAGTCCTCCATTATTGAGTTCTGTCTTTTCACTGTGTCCTTTGTTAGGCTTGTTTTGTTGGTGCTCCTGGTCCATGTGCACCGCTCCTCCAGCCTATAAATACCCTCCTAGAGTGTTGTCTTGATTCATTGAGCGTTTTGTTGCTTATTCTGAAGTCTCTGTAGTCATGAATATGGTAGTTTGTGAAATAGATCAGCCCCTGGGCATATTTTGTAGTCCTTGTGTGTCTTGCCGTAGCTGGGGGGAGTCTTGTGATAGAGATTAGAGGTAGGCTAATCCTGCAGCAGTAATGTACCAGGATGTACGTGGCGATAGTTGGAGGAAGTCTTGTGATATGGGCTTCGTTCCTTCATCTGGCAGTTCTAGGTTGATTCTCGCCGCCTGCCCTGAGACTGTCCGGTGCAAATCAACACCATATCCAACATCACATTGGACTTGGGTAGACAGATGCCTGCCGGCCTTCTTTGCTCCATGTTGTCCCACTGTGCTACTGATCTCTGCCTTGGATGCACTGTGTCCGTCCTTTGAAGAAAACAGAGTAGCCGAGGGCGATTTGTCCTACTGAGTAGCAATTTAGAACACATAGTCATTTCAGAGCCTAGCTGTGTCTGGGTTCCTCTTTTCTACCTTGCTTGTCGTAGTGCCGAGTTTGTTGGGTCTTGCAAGATGTGTAATCTTCTATTTTTTTGAAACCATTCATAATGGAAAAAATCTTGTCTTCTAAGATGTAATTCTTTATTTTCCTGATGTCCCGGTTGTTGATGAGATTTCCGAGTTCTTTCTGTAAGGATCGGGTTGTTGCGCTCCTTATGAGGTAACCCTTCTTTGCTTTATTGTTGATGAGTTCTTTTTGTGGTAATATGATAACTCCACCGTGGTGCTGGATGGATAAGTCTGAAATCTGCCTGTTGAACTGTACCGTTGTGTGGGTTTGAGCCGTCCGTTATTTTAGCTGCGTCATTAAATGGACCGTTGCGTCCTCATGCCATGTTAAAACGGGCCTGGTGGGCTGTGTTTTTACCGGTGTAAAATCTATTTAAAGGCCTTTCTCCTCCTTTTCCTTGGTACCCTGCCTTTGCCTTGAAACCCTAGCCTTCAAAACTCCGCCGTCGCCATTGCCGCCGTTATCTGAGCGCTGCCGTCTGAGCCTCATCTTTCCCTAGTTCCTTTTTGCTTCCACTAGTACATGGGTAGGAAGAAAAACTGCGAGCAAGTCCCAGGCAACCTTTGTGGATGAGGAGTCATCACTTTCTGTTATCGAGAACCAAGAGTTCATGGCCATGAGGGCTGCCCAGAAGGTTTGGCTGGCTCTGACAACGACTGAAGACCAGCTTCGCGAGCTTGTTGGCGATGGTCTGATCCAGAGCAAGGACATTGCTAAATGGAGGGCTCCGGGCGAGCATCGGGTCCCCACTCTAGGTCCTGGTGAGATTATTCTTTTCGTCTCCTTTATCCATGCTGGACTTTGCCTCACGGCTTCTGCTTTTCTTCATCAGTTTCTCGGCTATTTTGGGATTAGCCTGAACCATCTTGCTCCCAATGCTGTTCTCTATCTTTCTGTCTTTGTTCATCTCTGTGAAACCTTCCTTGGAATTCCTTCTTCTCTTTCCCTCTTTCGTTACTTCTTTCGTCTGAAGCGTTCTTGGTGGCTGCAGGATTCAATTTCGCCAAGGTTTTAGAAGTAAATTCTTTGACTATGACCTCGTTGATTCTATAAGAGATTGGCATGTTGACTAGTTTTATGCTGCCAACTTGATTCCTCCTCTTTTTGTTCACTCTGGATCTGGTCCCTTGGTTAATGACCGATGGGAAAAGAACCTGGTGACGACTGCTGAGCTCTAGACGATCAAGCCTTTTCTCGAGAAGATTTGCACTTTGAAACAGCAAGGCTTGACCAGCTTTGGGATTATTTCAAGTTTTCTTCGTCGCCGAGTTTAACCTTTGAAGGAGCACGAACATTATGGTTTTGAGTACTCTGGGGCAGAGGACCCTTCTCGTATGGTCCCTGCACTTGAGTTGACCGACGAGGAGGTGCTCGAGCATCTCTAGAAGATGCTGAAAGGAGTAAGCATCGTTCCGCTTGCTGTCCTTGAGTATAGCACTAAGAACCCGCCCCCTGCTGTGAGTTGTTCTTTTCTTTATGTGGGTACTTTTGATTCTCTTTCGTTGTATCCACTTTTGCTTAATCTTCCTTGTCTTGTTGTTTTACTCTTTTATAGGAATTGGGCATAATTTTGCTGATCCAATTCCCCTTGATGATCTCCCTGCAAATGTGGATGCTAGAGGTAGTCTTGCTGGGGCGTCCTTGACCAGTAAGTTTCAAACTACCATGATGTTTCCTGGTGTTTCTTCCATATTTTTTGATGTATATGAAGAGTATGTTCCTCGTCTAGTTCCTCGAGCTCCTCGTACTTTCGGAAAGAGGGGGCGAGCGGATAGTTCTTCTTCTGCTCCATCTACTGCCAAGAAGTCTCACCAGTTGAGTACTCGTCCAGGTACTCCAGTCGTAGCTAGCATGCTCTTAGGTGAGCATATTAATACGCTCTATCCTTTTGGTGTTTGTTTTTATCTTTGACTGAGTACTTTTGTCCTCTTTTCAGCTAGAGCTATGGTGGCCTTGGTCGAGAGTGAGGAGGAAGAGGATGAAGATGCGGCCCTTGTTACGCGTCGGTTAGTTCTTTTCTTGTTTCCCAGTTGTTGAACCCCTCCTTTGTTTTGACTTTGGTCTTGATTTCTTTGTAGTAAGCGGTTGTCGGGTACCAGTTCTTCTAGGGTTCCGGCACCGAGTTCTTCTGTAGCTTTGGTATCGAGTTCCTCTGTAGCTCCGTTATCGAGTTCTTCTAGGGCTCCAGTACCGGCTACGCCGCTTCTGTCGCAGGGTGGCGGTGATGTTTTTGCCGCTGTGGTTCCTCCTGCGAGGTCCTCTGTTGGTCTTCTAAAGAAGAAGATAGCTGAGTAAGTGATTCCTTATTATGCTTCTTTGCTTCTCTTTTCGTTTTTCCCTGACTCATATTCTTATCGTCGATTTTTCTTATCATCTTGCAGACCCTCGCCTTCCCTTAACCTTCCATCGACTTCTTCTCAGTCCTCTAACCTGCCTCTACGTGCTAAGTCTCAGGACTTGGAATGTTCAGTCGGTGAGGTGGCTATGAGGGAAGCTGGTTCCCCTGCCGCCGTTGATCCTGTTGCTCCGGAGGTGACCGTGGCTGTGGCAGTGGGTACTTCTGAGGAGTTAGTCAGGGCTTCCTAGGATATGGCCCTAGTTTTGCCCTCTTTGTCTACGCTGGCTTCACCTTCTCCTCTTCTTGCCTCCGGTGGCTCGCCTTTGGCTGATGATGTGGTGCAGCAGTTTGATGCCACTCATCGATTGTCGGAGCTAACCGCTGCCCGAGGAAGCTTGTCGACCCTCGCGACTTCTTTTGAGGAAAGGCTCCAGGTAAGTTTTTCTATAGTTCTTTCTTTGGATGTTCGTTTTTCTTCTGTCCTTATGTCTTGTTTTTCTTTGTCTCTTTTTGCTCAGTCTTTTTCTCATGATCATACCGGCTTCTTTTTCTTGTCTAAAAATGAGAAAAAGTTGTCTTCTGAGGTGAGTACCCTGAAGGCAGAGCTTGACCTCTGTCGGGCCGAGTTGGAGACTGAGCGTCAGACACAGCAGAATGAGGAGAAGGCTCTTCATGCCCGGGTAGTTGAGGTGGAAAAGCAGAGGGATGCAGCTGCCTAGGAGGCCTCAAAAAATGTGGAGGCCATGAAGAAAGAGTGCCATGATATCACAAGTTCTTTTTTTTGCTTTCCTTTGTATTCAAATTTGCCTTTCTGCTGACTTGTTCTTTCTCTCTCTAGCTTGCCTCTGACTCTCAGTCTCACCATCGTGCCCCTGGATAAATGGTGATATGTTGGATTTAGATTCATCTGAAGACCTAACGTCGGGTGCTTCTGGGAGGACCAATGGTGATCGAGGACGGCGAATCATGAACACTTCTCGAGCGTGAGTTGTTCTGTCATCAGCATTGGTTTCTGTACTGTCGGAATTGTTGATAACTTCAGTAGAGGCTTCTAGGTCGTAGATCGAGTCTCCTTCTTGGTAGGGTAGAGTTGTTGTTGTCGTATCGTCGACTAGTTGGGTGCCGCCATCCTCAGGAACGGAACCTGGCTAGTGGACGATGCAGTCTTGAGATGTTATAGTTAAGATGAGACCTTCCTGGGCTCCTTTCAGTGGCATTCTAAGCACGGGATTGGTGGATCCTTCGGGCCATGTCTGATAAGATGTTGCCGTGTTGTGGAGTCCGAACAGAAAATGACCCGACTTCTTTAAAGTGCTCTGAGTGTACTCCGAGTTGTATCCTTGATAGGTTGACATCGTGCCTCGGAGCCTTGTCGGAAAAGAACTCGGTTTTTTGAAAGAACTTGGATAAGACTCCGTCTCGGAAGCGGAACTTGAGTTTGAATCGGATGCGTGAAGTCGCGGAATCTGAGTTGGATTGGACCTCACGAGCTGCGCGAATCTTCCGGCAAGCTGATCTGTCGTTGTCGCCGAAATGGAAAAGTCCTGATGATGATCTGAATCTCCGAGGAGACGGCCTTGGAGCTTGCCATCGTCGCCTGCCTTGCAGATCTACGAATCGAAGATGAAGGTTGATCCTTTTGAGAAGATCATGTTGTCGAGGTCCATCGAGCTCTTGGATGCAAAGTCGCCGAAAGCCCCTACCTGGCGCGCCAGCTGTCGATGTTTGATCACCGATAGCCTGCCACGGGGGTCCCCGGGGCAGTATGTTCGGGCTTCAGCGTATGCAGAACTCGACGGTTAACGCAAGAGACAGTCGATTTATCTTGGTTCGGACCCTCGATCTTTGATCGAGTAATAGCCCTACGTCCAGTCGGCGTTAGCCTTTGCGTTGGATTGATCGTAAAGTGTTGTGTCGTACAATTGTTCTCTCCCCAGGATCCCTGCCCTACTTTATATAGTCAAGAGGTCAGAATCCTAGTCGGTTTACAATGGGAGTTCCTAGTAGAATTATAGAATAATAATACTACTAAGATTACAAGGAAAGAATCCTAGTTAGACTAGATCTTCTCCCTTCCTTGCGGGGTATCCCGTGGATCCCGCACCGACAGTGTAGCTATTTGGTGTGTGAAGAAATGGAATGCAACAAGGATGAGGCCCAAAGGGCGAAGGGTATTGCCAAGAAGAAGTTCGAAGCAAGAGACTTGCAGGGTGCTAGGAACCTCGACTGTTGACTAAGACAATTGATGTCTTCCTTGGTTGACCTGCCATTTTGAAGTAATCGAAAAGAGATTAACATTTGCTAGTTTTATAGATTTCCTTCTACTGCTTTTGACTATCACCTTTTTTACATAGAAGAGATACAATGGGGCAAGTCATTCAGAAGTCAGCTGCTTAGCAACTTATATGGTGTAATTAGCAGGCTCTGGCATGAATTTTGTTGTGATATGTTACTTGGTAACTCTAGATGTGGGTGTACTAATGTGAAGCTCATGTTGCAGTTTTTATGGTCAGTGTTGACATCTGTGATCTGTCTTGTCTTGAGAGTGGATCTATTGCCATTTTGCGAATTCAAATGCTAACTGAACTCGTGCCCATTTTTTGGTTCTGTTATTTTCATAACACCCATATGTTGTATGTGAATACTCCCTCCGTCCACATATAGTAGGCGCAACTCCAAAAACACTAAGACCAAGGAGCTCGTTAATCACTGCGCGTTTCTAGGCCTTCGATTTCGCCTCCAAATTACTGCGTCCCATGATTTTTCGTCACGCACCGTTAAGCAGAGACTCGCCCGCGTTTCTAAGACTCTCCCTTAGATTTCACCTTCAAGTTACTGCAGCCCACGATTTTCCGTCACACGCAGTTAAGCAGAGACTCACCCCGCGTGCATCCGCAAATCTTTTGCACGGTCATATATGTTGCATGCAGCCATGCGCAGAGGCGCTTTGTATTTGAGTACGGGAAAAAAATATGGTTACGCCTACTATGGGCGTGATTGGTTGCCCTGCTCACGCCGTCCAAGACCCATCCGGTATCACTCGGTGTATTGCGGCCATGTTTGGTTCCTCTGCTAGCACCTTTCGCCTGCATCCTTTCGTTTATCTATCCTCCTCCACCCCGCACGCCTCCGTCTTCTCAATATTCACTTCCCTCTTCATACAGGACGGCTTAATTCACGCATGGTGCAGGACCTATGTGTCAGACACCCAAAACTTTGATGCATGCATGCAACCAAATATGACCTCATCTCGTACTGAACTAACAACAAAGACAACCAAACACGACCACTTACACGAGCTCAACCTGACTTCTTTGGTTCTGCACAGCCTAGCCATCCTGGCTCGAGGCTTGCTCTGCAACCAATCATGCCCTGTATGTGGACGGAGGGAGTATGTGATAAACTACTAGCATGGCTTCACTCAGTTAATCTCATAAATTCCAGCTTAATGCGGCGTACTGTATGGCCAGTTTGTGCTCTCCTTTTTTTTAGGTGCAGCTTGTTCTCGTTTTTTACAGTTTGTATTCTCTTTTGGAAGGAAAACGTCTTGCTATCTTTTTTTCCCCTCTTTTCCTCAGTTTCTGTCTTCAGAAATGTTCCATAAAAGTAGACTAAATAAACTTCAAGCGATTTGCAGGAGCAAGCATAGTCATGTAGCTCACTGACCACTGCATATGAGTATATGACCTTCTCAAGCTCATGAAGGTACTAGAAATCGGAGCATTTCTGCCATATTTGCTCTAGTTGTGCATCTTACTCTCAAACCCTACAAATTTCATGGATGTCTTCATTCATCAATCATTGAATCCTCTGAAGACGATACCAGTGATCGTCATGTGGTCATCTCACTGTAATCACAGTGCTGCAGTAAACATTCATCTCTGCCTTTAGTCCTGCACCTGCCTTCCCCTTACCTCTAGCAATTAGTGCAAATTTACCAGATTAAGATTTCGTTTTTGCTTGCGCATTCATGCATCTTGACCTTTGTTTTGCAGTATGGTTACAAATCCTGAAGCTGGTAGTAACTAGTTTTTCCTTTTAACTCTTTTGTTACAGAGAACAGATACTTGGACGCCTCAAGAACTGCTCCCAGGCTCCTATAGTCCTAAGTGAGGCCAAAGATCTCAAAGTCAAAGTACGGTGTAGGGCAGGGCCAGCCCTGCACCAGGCCGTGATCCCTGTCCCTCTGTGTTTCAGGATTTCAGCAGTCGTTGATTCTAGGAGTGGCCTTTAGGATTTGAACAGGGATTGAATTTGCCGTCAGTCCTTTTGGCCTCCTTTTGGTGAGACATCAGACACAGGAAGGACCCCGAACCCCCATGTATCTATAGATAAAATTAGAACGCAGCCTGAGTGTGGCGATCTCGGCCGGTAGGAAAGGAGCTGCCGGCGTGTACGCGTGGCGGTGAGCACGGCAGAGCCGCCTCGAGCAGAAGAGAGCTCGTGAGGAAGAAGAGAAAGAGGATTTGGTCTGTTGTTTTTCGCTGTCCTCCCATCCACCCACACCGCGAGCGAGTCTCATAACATTGCAGATACATGGGCTGAGCCCAGACGCGCCAAGCGGCCCACATGCCGGCTTACAGGCCCAACAGAGGAACTAAGCAAAATAGACAAACACTACTCAAGGCCCAGTACTGAGTTGATCACACTGAGAAAGTATCTGGAGTATTGAAATGCTGAAATGATGTCTGGAGTATCATTTCCTACCTTTCCTCTAGGGAGGTGGGAACAACTCACCTGTTTTGTAGTGCCTGTTCAAGAAGAATACGCCCTCTGTCCAAACAAAAGCAATTTTAGGTACCAAAGGTAGTATAATTTTTTTTTCATAAGTTAAATTATGTTAGATCAAGTTTAATATAAAGAAAAAAGTATTAACTGGTATAACATTGGATAGGTACAATACAAAGAAATTTATTCTATGACGAGTCCGATGATACTTATTTCGTATCATAAATATTGATATTTTTTGAATAAATTTGATAACATTTAAGATGATTCGACTCACAACAAAATTGAAATTGTACTGTATTCTTTCTATGATGGATAGTTGTTGACAACATTTTACAAGAAAAAATGTGAACACAAGTTGAATAAACGTCGCAGCGTGTGATAGGATCCATTTCTCTCATGCATGATGAGGTACAAGTATATATATAACAAAAACATTAGAAACATGCGAATCACGTATACATCATCGGTATATGCTAGAGATTTGAGATCTCTGGCCTTGTTTAGTAGAGTGAAGTTTGAGATTTTGGCTACGGTAGTACTTTTGTTTTTATTTAGTAATTAGTATTCAATTATGGACTAATTAGGCTTAAAACGTTCGTCTCGCGATTTCCAACCAAACTGTGCAATTAGTTTTTTCGTTTACATTTAATGCTCCATACACGTATTACAAGATTCGATGTGATGACTACTGTAGCATTTTTTGGGAAAACTTTTTGGAACTAAACGAGCTTCTGTATGCTATGCCGTGCCCAGAAATCGGAACGAGATCATCTGCAGTCGGCCTAGCTGACTGTTTTCTGCGGTCACAGATCTGTCCCGTCCATTTTTCAGCCAACGGTGAGGCTTCAAAACTTCACGCTGGATAAGCACAGCACTCGGTCCATCTCAGCCCAAGACGACTTCGCCTTCGTCTTCCTCGTTTTCAGCCGGCCCTTTGCAGGGTGCGCACGCGGCGAGCGGGGTGGCCGCTGGCCGGCACGGGGCCGCGGTTGTGTAGGAAGGCGACAGCCTGTTCCTCGAGTCACTGTGCACACTCGGCGCGGTCACCGCGGTCTCGCTAGTGTGCGTGCGAGCGATTGCGGGCGGAGCTCCAGTGCCCCGAACGGCGGCGAGGACACCTCGATGGATTTTTTGGCCGCGCGTCAGCTGTCGATGTGCGGCGAAACGCTCGCCCTCAGGCCACAGCATACGCATTGACAAGGTCTCCACAACCTGCACAGACGAGCTCAAAGCTCCAGGAGACTGCAGTGAGGGGGCCGGTGATCTACATTCACGTTTGCTGCTAGCCGTGCTTGTGCCATTATAAGAGGATGAGTAGATGTATTTATGTATTTTAGAAATTATTTTCAAGGGGAAAAGGGAGTATATGACATAGTCATTATGTCATGGTGACGTCATCAAGCTACCGGCATAACAGAGCACGCGGAGGCCACGGCTGAGTCGCGCTCGGCCCGGCGTCGTGCGTCTACGAAGCCACAAAGGCAACCAAAGCACCCTCAACAAGTTGCAGACAGCGTCATTGCTGGGAACATTGAATCCTGAGGCCGGTGACAAGGTGAGGGAGGCTGATGCTGGAGCCTGGAGCACGGTGGCGAGGAGAGAGACAGACGGCATGTCGGCATCGGGCTCATCAGCGATGTGGGAGACAATGGCGGAGGGGAAAGAGATTGAAGACGAGTGCGATGTTTGGGCTGAGATGGGCCACTGGAACGGCCTACTAGATGAGTTTAGTTGGGGTCACCGTTGGATCACGACTTCACGAGGAACGTCTCCAATTCGCCGACTGCATAGATAAGTCGCTCTGCGCGACTGCAGAGGATCTCATTCCCAGAAATCAGAGACCGTGTCGTAGCACTCTTGCTTTTCACTTTTCAGCCTCCCTTTTCTTGATATGTGCGCGAAGCAAGATCAATTCGGCCCTCAACCATATGATCTTGCACTTCTGAACCACTCAATGTGACGCACTGTTTCAAGTCAATCAGAACCAAATGATCCAAGCTTGAGAGGGTTGCTGAGTGCTGACGCGTGACGCATGGATCTGCACTTGTGAACTGCGCGCACGAAACGAAAGGGCCGCCCTGCCTGCCCCTGCCAGGGGCCAGCGATCAAGTGCTGCCCTCTGGTGGCCTTCCAGTTCCAGTGTGAAACCCGAGCGCAGCACTAGTAGAGATTGCTGTTGCTTCGTCCTGCAACTGCAACGGATATGATGATCGTACGACTTGTAGTATGCTGCGCTGCTCCGCTAGCTGGTTCAACTGCAGGCGGTCTACAATAGCCGTGATCCTGAGCGTTCTTGCCCCGTGTCTGCCGCGGTCACGATCACCCGATAGACTCCTTGCCCCGCCACTCTGAATTTTCCGGGTTCTCCAGAGCCGCCGATCGCTTTGTCAGCGGCGGAACGGTGGATCCCGCCGCGTGCCTACAGGAATTTCCGCACAACGTGCCCCGGACAACGACGACAATCTGTGGGCAACGACAGACGCCGAGCGATTTTCCTCCGATCGGGTGTGGATCCGAGTGTGCAGGCAAGCACACACAAACCCAGGGCACACCATGCGCGGACAAGCGGCGAGCGTGCGTACATGTTGATGTTTCAAGCGCTGGAGGCCTGGAGCTGGACCATCATGCGCAGCACGACTGCACGGGCCACGAGGTCCCGTGGACGAATATTCGCCGGTCGCCGCCCATGTGCCAGCCAAGAAGTAACCGGCGCCCGGCGCTCATTTTTAGCAAATTTTTTTTGAAATTTTTTCACAAATACGTCTCTGGATAAAAGATTTCAAAATCTAGACCCTTAACTCGGCGCCATCGTTGCTAGCGCCGAACTTACACGTCTCGGCGTCATCGTTGATGGCGCCGAGCTCTAGGGCTCGACGCTGACGTGGCGGTGATTTGGCAGACAGCTTGGCGTCGTAGATCTTGCCGCGGACCTCGGCACCGTGGTCACTGGCGCCATGCAATTGTATGAGTAGAACGCTGCACTCACTGCCGTCTCCGATGGGACTGTTCAGCAGGAAAAACATGCACCATTGCGTGGCGTCGCGTCCACTGTTCGCAGCGGGCATCGGTCTACGGAGTTGTCCCATCGCGTCGGTCGGATAGCCCTACGTTCTCGGTGAGAGGGTCGAGATAGCGACTAGAGGGGGGGTGAATAGTCCTTTTTATAACTTAATCACGTTGGCTAACCAAAACAAATGCGGAATTAAAACTATCGGTCTAGCCAAGACTACACCCCTCTATCTACGTTCACTAACATCTTGCAAAGATACTAATCAAGCAACAAAGGTGCCGGGCTAGCTAGAGCTCACCTAACCAATTCTAGAAGCAAGGTCACATAAACATATGCCACTAGTACTTTAAGCAACAAGGGAGCTCCTACACATGCTAATAAGCAAAAGCACAAAGCCAACTAAGCTCACTAACAATGCTCAACAATAAGGCAACCAATGCCAAATTAGAGAGCGCAATTACTTAGCTACATAAACTAAGCAATGTGACTAACAAGGTTACACAAATCAAATTAGCCACGCAAGAGAGCTACTTCTATGCTACACAAGCAAGAAGATAATTAGCAAGCTACGTAAGCTAACTAATTATTAAAGCAACAACACAAGCTCAATGTATATAAAAGTAATTGCAAGCTTGTGTAACGGGAATGCAAACCAACGGAAAGAACAAGGTTGACATGATGATTTTTCTCCCGAGGTTCACGTGTTTGCGAACACGCTAGTCCCCATTGTGTCGACCGCTCACTTGGTGGTTCGGCGGCTAATTAGCATTACCCGCTAAGCCCGCACGTCGGGCGCCGCAAGAACCTACCCCTTGAGTGAGGGTAGCTCAATGACACGCTTTACTAGAGTTGCTCTTCGCGGCTCCCGCGGGGCGAGCACAATGCCCCTCACAAGCACTTCTCCGGAGCGCCGCACAAGCTTCTTGCGGGCTTCCACGGAGACCATCACCAAGCCGTCTAGGAGGTGGCAACCTCCAAGAGTAACAAGCACAACCGGCTTGCAACTCGATCACCTAGTGCCACTCGATGCAACCTCACGATGCAATCGCACTAGAATCGCTCACTCACATAATCGGATGATCACTATCAAGTATGTGTGAGATGAAAGGCTCCTAAGCACTCTCAAGCATGGACACAAAGTCCCCCAAGGTGCTCAGCACCAGCCATGGCCGAAGGCCACTTCTATTTATAGCCCAAGGGCTAAACTAGCCGTTACCTCTTCACTGGGCAAAAATCAGGTCGACCGGACGCTGGACCTCAGCGTCCGGTCGCCCACAGACGACCACGTGTCCCGATTCCAACGGTCACTTGACCTGACTGGACGCAGCAGCTTCAACTGACCGGACGCTGGACCTCAGCGTCCGGTCGTTTCTAGTAAGCTCCCCGAGGCGTATTTCTTCGACCGAACGTGTCCGGTCCACCTTGACCGGACACAGACCAGCGTCCGGTGCAATACCCCCAGTACTGTGCACACCCGTCAGTTTAACCGGACGCACGCTGCCAGGGTCCGGTGCTTTCAGACCCAGCATCCGGTCAGTTGACCGACGCCAGCGTCTTCGCGATCAACTCGTTTTCACTTCTAACTTCTTCACCCATGCTCCAATGTGCCAACCACAAGAATTTGCATCCAGCGCAATAGAGAATAGGCATTTCATTTTCCCGAAAGCGCTGAATCCCGCCTCGCAAGCTCGACGGGAGGGAGAGAGGGACCCAAACCCATCTCAACCCTGCAAACACCACCTCCTTTGTAGATGTGCCAACACCACCAAGTGTACATCACCATGTGTATGCGTGTTAGCTTTTTACAATTATTTCCCAAAGGATGTTAGCCACTCAACTTGCCACGCCACTCGATCCTAGCGACAATGCAAAGTTAGATCACTCGAGTGGCACTAGATGACCGATATGCAAACAAGTTTGCTCCTCTTGATAGTACGATCATTTATCCTAAACCCGGTCATATACTTCTCTACACATCTATGACCGGTGAAATGAAATGCCCTAGGTTATACCTTTGCCTTGCGCATTCCATTCCATCTCCTCCAACGTCGATGCAACACATGCACTAACATGATCAACAATGATATGATCCACTTCATATCATCACGTGATTATATTGGTTCGTCGATCTTGACTTTACTTGCTCTTCACCGTTGCCATCGTCGGCGCCAAGTCTTGCTCAAGCTTCACCGCCACGTGGTCCATCACTCCAAAGCCTTCGACTTGCCCTTCACGCTTGCAACCGATCCATCAAGCCAAGTCTTGTCTTGATCTTCTCCACCTTGATCACATGACTCAATGTCATGTCTCATGTGCATTTAAGCTCCTTCATCATCACATATGTGAGCTTTGCAACATCTCCAAGCCATTTTCACCTTCATGGCATATGTTGCTCACACACATGTACCTGTGGACTAATCACCTGTGTATCTCACATAAACACAATTAGTCCACCTAAGTTGTCACTCAATTACTAAAACCACACAAGGACCTTTCACTCGGCTTCCCCAGGAAAAGCAAAGTTCACGGGCTACGGTCTACAGAGCTGTCCCGTGGCACGACTGCCATCATGCCATGCCATTTCGGCTCCCTCGTCGACGTCATGAACGAATATATATTGTCCTAATAAAGCGGTTTTACAGCTCAATGCTCTTCGATTAATAAACGCGTTAAGTAACACCATCAGTCTGCACAGATACTATTCGTTAAAGGGGTTTTTATAGTAAAACCTCTATTTTTCAATGAGTCATTCCAGATTTGAATAGAATTATAAAAATGGTATAAATGTTTATATCTTTAAATAGTCGATCATAGAAAAATATATTCCATAACTAATTTGATGATGCTTATTACATGTCATAAATATTTACTCTTTATACTTTCAAAAAAGAATGTAACTCTAGATTTGAGACTAGTCAAACTTTCTTAGGTCGGACCTATTTCATAGAAAAAAGTACTCATACTTATGTCTCTATATACATTTACTACGAAAATATATTTTATGATCAATCAATGATGCTTATTTAATACAAAAAATATTAATACTTTCTTATAAAGGAGAGTTAAAATTGTTTGACTTTTTATAAGGAGTATATAAGAGTTAATTTTTTAGGGCATTTATTATATATATATATATATTTGGTTAAAGTTAAAATTACATGATTCACTGAGAATCATAATAGTGCATATTTTTTTCTCGCCATGTATTTAGATTACACTGTGCTTTAGCTTTGTGTGTGTAAATGCCATGTATGTGCACACGAGTCGTGGTATGCAGGCTACGGTCCTGTTCTTTACGCCAAGAAGTATCGTTCGCTGATTTGTTGTGAAAGAAAAAACATTGTCCATGACCGATAAATTCAAGCAAACAGGGCCGGCTACCAGCTCGACTGCCCACGAGCGCTCCAAAGAGAGGTGAGGCTGTGAGTAGAGCGACGAACCGTCCAACGACAAATTGGTGGTAATATATGCCATGTTCTACACGTTTTTTTTTCTTTTCGAACTGTCAGCACGCTCTTGAGGGGGCTTAATCAGCATTTCAATTGAGCATCATAGCAGAACAGCAGGAGGCTGAGCAGGCAGCAAAGATTTCATATAAGAACGCAGTAAAAGTGTAAAACAGCACCCCAAGTGCAGCATACGTTAACGAACAACGAGAACAGGATTCAAATTTTGAAGTCGAAATGGCATGCATCCAGACACGGGCGACGATACCACAAAACTAAACATGATGAGTACTACTTGATCGACGAGCGATCACTAGATAAGTACAACTTTATTAGGCGGAGTACTGCAATGCAAATTAAAGAAAGACCAGAGAGACCAGAGAGTCCTGCTTTGCTTTTCCTGGGGAAGCTGGGAACGCAGGGCTCGATTTTCGTCGTTGCAGGCTCGCAGCAACGCCACTTATGGCGCACCCACGACCCCACGAGGGCAGGGCAGAGTGGCAGACGTCAGAAGTAGGCCGGCAGCTACGCGGCAGGATGCCTTTTTGCTTTTGCTTGGCCGCGCGGCACGTAGAGGTATGGGCGCCCGCGGCAGCGATGCCAACTGGGGACAGTGAACGCGACGCTGTGTGTTTTTTCTGCTGAACAGTTCCATCGGAGCCGGCAGTCAGTGCAGCGTTCTACTCTTGGCGCCGGTAACCACGGCGCCGAACGTTACGCTCGGCTAAATCATCGTTACGTAAGTGTTGAGTCCAAGAGCTCGACGCCAGTAACGATGACGCCGAGACGTGTAAGTTCGGCGTCAGCAACGATGGCGTCGAACCAAGAGTTCAAATTTTAAAATCTTTTCTCTAGAAGCATATTTATGATTTTTTTTAAATGACTAAAAAAATAAAAAATTCTGCCGTGCCGCTCACCCCGCAAAGGAGGAAGCTGGATGGGCAGGCGCGTACGTAGCGCAGATTAGCTTGCGGTTGTGGACAAGAAAAACGCGAGACAAGCGGTGGCCGGCTGGCCCCGGCGTGCGGCGTGCTCACGAGACGTCGGCCGTTCGGCTGGCTGGTGCTGGCTCGGTCGCTTACGAAATTACTGTTTATATTCTGTCAGAATAATATTTTTCTCTCATAACCATCAATCAAAATAATATTTTTTTAGTCCTGCCGAACAGTATTGATCAGGCCTGACCTGCCTTTGGGAGCAGGAACCGAGGAGGAGTGACCACTTCGGATTTGGCACTACCTTATCGCATCCCAGCTGTTCAGCTTCTGCTTCTGCCTCCTGTTCAGCTTCTTTGACTGCATAGTGCATACGCATCCATCCATTCCAGCCGCTGTCGTCAGTCAGTCAGTCAGTCGTCCCTCCTGTTCAGCTTCTGCCTTCGTTCGTCGTCCTTCTTAAGGCGCAGAGTCGACACCACGCCTGCCTGCGTTGGCTGATCATGGCTACTAGAGCTCCGCTGCTCCTCGTGCTGCTGTGCGCGTGCGCGTGCGCCGCCGCTCTCGGCTCGGCCAGTGCGGCGGGGAGGAAGATGGTGGGCGTGTACGAGCTCAAGGCGGGCGATTTCTCCGTCAGCGTCACCAACTGGGGCGCCACCATCACCTCCGTCGTCCTCCCGGATTCCAAAGGTGCGTTCGACTTTCCTCTGATCCTCTCTCCCCAAGAATCCATCCATGGCGTCCGTCCTCTCTGCTGTGCGTGTGCGATTATTAGTCCACCATCATCACCAGCGTATTTACTCTGCCTCCCCAACTTCCTTTGCAGGGAATTTGGCTGACGTCGTGCTTGGCTATGACACCATTGGAGGATATGTGGTAAGCTCCAAGATCACAGTCTGCTCCCGTTCTCACTGACATAACCTATATATGTTGCGCCCTCCGCTTGGTTTATGTTCATCTCTGCAACAATTCTATGAACTGTACTACTGCTTGTCAGTTTGCACCTCGCTGACCGATGCAGATGCCAAGTCTGCATAACGTAGTATAGAGCCTTTCGACATGCATTCCTTCCTCATTTTCAGTTTCTGAATTTGCTCCATACTTGATACTTCGTATTCGTTCCTAATCGCTTGTGTTCATCATTTTTAGTTTTGCAAATAGTATATATGCAAGGAGATGTATTCAAATTAATTGGCCATCGAGTATCACGCAAAACCGCTGTCAACTAGTCAATCATTCATGCATATGTAGAGAAGGTCATCAGATAGAAAACAACCACAAGGACCTATGTCGCGCTTTCAGTTTGAGCTCAGTTTTCTACACGGGGAGGTCCCAGACAGAGAAAACAATCGCCACAGGCCCACACAAAAATCGAGATGTGTTCGCCACGTCTCAGCCTTCTAAAACACAGCGAGATACTAGTATATTTGGTGATGAAATAGAAGAAAAAAAGAAGAGTGAGTAGAGAAAAGAAAAGGAAACTCTGAGAACCAGAAGAATCGACAAAACGATTAGGCGATTAGCTCGATGCAGTTTAATTTCTTTATGCCGGCGACCATGTTACCCGTGAGAGTATATATATGAGCTGGGGAAAGACAACCTCCACCACGTGATCTACTGATCTCTGTCCAAGACTGAGACTTGTTCACTTGTTTCCCAGCTTTAGCCACACAAATTTAGAAGTATTTCTTACCATTTTATCCTCTTTTCTGAAGCTTCACTTGATATGTAGTACTAAGTTGTTATTATGAGCAGTACAGTTGGAATTTAGTTACATCACTAAAAAAAATAGCATAGTGACCAAGCTAATTAACTCTAGAGCCAATAGCACAACAGTTGAAATGCATTTTTTTTTTCAAAATGCAAATTTGTCAACCTTTTGCCAATAGGACAACAGTTCAAACTGCATTCTTCCACAGTTCTGCACTGTGCTATAGTATATTCAGTTTTGTTCTCAATGGTTAAGTAACTAAAGCTCCTAACTCGTTTTACTGTCAGAGTGGTAAAAGCAACTTTGGAGCACTTGTTGGACGAGTAGCCAACAGAATTTTTTTTTTTTTTTGAACGCAATGGCAGGAGCTCTGCCTTTCAATTAAGATAGAGGAAAGAAAGTTTATGTACAATCAACGACTAGCGAGATTAAAGTTTCATCCCCATCTTCCCCCCATACACCTGTGAGCTAAACGTACTCAAGAGCTCTCTTCCTTTGGTGTATGTCTTCCTTTATCCTTGCTGCTACTTGCGTTCCCGTTTGAATCAAGTTGTCAAAGATTCTCCTATTTCTCTCCTTCCATATATTCCAGAATGTGTAGATAATTACCCCGTTTAGCCGCCTCCGCTCAGATCTTGGCACTTTCGCTGCCACTTTCTCCCACCATGACTTGATGTGGGTGGGGTTTACCTGGAGTTGCTGTTGCAGTTGAGTGAAGTTTTCCCATGATAAGATTTGATCCCAAACCGCCTTGGCAAAAGGGCAACAAAGGCATAAGTGGAGGCTTGTTTCTAAGGGCCCGTTGCACATGACACATTGGTGCTGGTGCGGCCATCCTCTCTTTTGTAGGTTACGGGCCGTTAGAATTTTATCTTGCACTAAGATCCAGGCGAAGACCTTGCATCTGTTCTCCACATGCGCTCTCCAAATCAAATCCGTACGGAATGGGGGGAGCGAACCTCTGAATTGGATTTTGTATGCCGAGCGGGTGGAGAAATTCCCGTCATTTGTCCAACGCCAGGTGATGGTGTCCTGGACACCCTGCTGTAGGTGCACATCCTGCATTCGTATCCAGAGGGATACCAACTCCTCTATGTGGGTAGCCGAGGTGATTTTCCTCCCTAGTTTACGCATCCAATTGTTGTTCCGCATCTCTTTTTGCACCGTTTGGTTAGTCCTTGAGACTAGCCGAAACAAGTTCGGGGCTAGGTATTTAGGAATTTGCCCATCGAGCCAACTGTGATGCCAAAACCTTGTCTTTGCACCATCTCCCAAAGATATATTGATTGAGGAGTTGAAGAGGGTGCGGTCATCATCAGAGCACGGGAGCTCCGATCCGTTCCAAGTCTTGGAGTCGTCCACCCACTCTTGCCAAAGCCATCGCAACCGGAGAGCTCGTCCAAATCTCTCCAGGTCAAGGACGCCTAAACCCCCAAGGTCTTTTGGTCTGGTAACTGTCTGCCAGTTTACTAGGCAGTGTCCGCCGTTTGCATCCTCCTCCCCTTTCCACAAAAACGATCTTCTGATTTTATCTATCTTCTTCTTAGCCCAAGCGGCGAGGGGAAACACTGTCAGGTGGTAGGTTGGCATAGAGGAGAGTACAGAGGTTACAAGAGTGAGACGTCCCGCTCTGTTTAACCATCTTCCTTTCCATTTGGGTAGCCTGTGGGCAATCCGGTCTATGAGAGGTTGGACATGAATCCTTTGCAGTGATCTAATATGGAGTTGCAGCCCCAAATATTTGCATGGGAAGCCCCCTCTAGTACCGGTGAAAGGCGACAGTACTTGGTCTAGGTCGACGTGCACGCTTCGTGCTTGATGGAAAAGCTTATCATCTTTTTAAAAACGATGGCAACAACACACTTCATGGTATGCTTCAGGGTTCAGTGAATTGAAATGTCCCCACTCCATCATGCTCCATGAACAATGGTTAAATTTATCTTACCCTTGTTCAGGTGGCCATAGGGGTTTCAGTCAGGTTATATGGACGGTTAAAGAATTTGTCGGCGGCGGTGACTCGCCCTATATCACATTGTACTACCATAGTTTCGATGGAGAACAAGGTAACACTGATTCATACTCCCTCCATCCAAAAATAATACACACCTTTTTCCAGAAATCAACCAATCTCAAGTTTAACCAAATGCTACTCCTTCAGTCCAAAAAAAACACACATCTTTTTCATTACCAATCTTCAGATTAACCAAATACTACTCCCTCTGTCCCTTCTTCGACAAAATTTCCAAACTTTGAAACCCCAGACACGGTCAAATCTGTAACATCAGTACTGGTATTCAAGGTTTGACCGATTGCCGGGAGTTGAATTGAGAAACTGAAAACCGGCACATGCATGTGCATCGCTAAAATGAGTGTACCGATCGAAACGCCTTTATCTGTGTGTGTGTGTGTGTGTGGAACAGGTTTCCCAGGCGACCTGGACGTGTACGTGACGTACCAGCTGTCCTCCCCCTACGTGCTGCGCGTGCACATGAACGCAACGGCCGTGAACAAGGCGACCCCGGTGAACCTGGCGCAGCACACGTACTGGAACCTGGGCGGGGAGGGCAGCGGCGACGTCCTCCACAACACGGTGCAGCTGTTCGCGTCCCGGTACACGCCCGTGGACAGCGCCCTCATCCCGACGGGCGCCGTCGCGCCCGTGGCCGGCACGCCCTACGACTTCCTCGCCCCGACGCCCGTGGGCTCGCGCATCCGCCAGGTCTCCGGCGGCAAGGCCGGCGTCTATGGCTACGACACCAACTACGCCGTGGACGGGGACGCCGGGGCACTGCGGAAGGTGGCCGTCGTCCGGGACGGCGCGTCTGGGCGGGCGATGGAGCTGTGGGCGAACCAGCCGGGGGTGCAGTTCTACACGGGCAACTTCCTCCAGGACGTCGAGGGGAAGGGCGGCAAGGTGTACGGGCAGTACGGCGCGTTGTGCCTGGAGACGCAGGGGTTTCCGGACGCCGTGAACCACCCCAGCTTTCCCTCGCAGATCGTCAGGCCGGGGCAGGTGTACAAGCACGACATGGTGTTCAAGTTCTCCTTCTAGCTAGCGGTCACAATAATTTCCATCAGTTTTGCAAAGCTGAATGGTTTGCGTTGTTAAAACTGCTGTCGTCTCTTTGCCTACCTTCCTGATTGGATGCCGCATTTTTTACACACGTCGACATGATTTCTCCACCATCAGAAGCCAAGGAGACTCCCTGCAATTAGACCCCACCAACTGAAACGATTCATCTTCAGTGCCGATCCCGCGCACGCACTCGACGCCGCCACCGTCTCGTCCTTGCCGGTCGCCACGCCACCAACATCCCGATCGATTCTCGAGACCAGCCGACCGATCGACACTTCCATCCATGCCCTTCTCCAAGATCTCCGTGAAGCTCCTCAAGGACAACAAGACTCGGAAGGTGACTGCTACCAGCTGGGTCCTGGGACTGGACATGTATTTATATTATTTAATAAGTACATGATGCATTGCTAAAGGAAATTTAGAGAATGTTATGTAGCTATGTTGTACTTCTAAACATTATATATATTCTAGTATGACTAAATATTATGTCTATTCTATTATGTCAATGCGATGGCTATTATAACTCCTAAAAATACTACTTATACTTACGATGCATTACCTACTTCTATATTTAGAAATGCAATTATTATTTAAGTGGAGTTATTTTGGAGCCGCAAATAAATTCCAGAAGCAATCATGCACACAAGCAATCAAGCAAGCATTCAAACATACACTCATGCAAACAAGTGTAGGCAATGGAATTTAAATGTGAAGGGATCTTCTATTCCTATGGGTTATTCTTAGCGCTACATCTAAATCCTACGTGACACACAAAATGCATATGGTGGGTTTTGATGCAGGGTTTTGAAAATATATTTTCAAAACGGTTTTGCTAAGAATAACTAGTCAAGGTTTTAATTTGTTGTAAAATTTTAAAAAGTTCAAATTTTTAGTGGATTTTAATATGACGCAAAACACGGGTGTTACAACCTGGGTACTTGTATGAAACTCTCAAGTCTCTCATATATGTGGTATTTATGGATCCTCACCAAGGCAATGAATGATGTTATGCCTTTTCTTCTCTTATAACTAAAGCTTATGTGGAGCTCATAGGAGTGGTAATTACATGAAGAGAGCATACTTGCAATACATATATTGTAAAGTCAAACCTTGGATCCAAAGCGAGTTAAGTCATACAATCAAATCAAGATGTGCATGTGTATGGAATATGATGGATATATACAGTGGCTAGCCTGATTTTACTATGTTCCTTAAAAACTTATCTCTCTTTTGAAACTTAGAGACATTTGCAAGAAAACATAGGCTATCTTATTTATCTCTTTTCTCTCTTCTTTTTTTTTTCAGGCAGACATCTAAGTACCCATTGTTTTAATACTTCGTACACTTGTCCATTTTTTTTAATTCTTCTTTCTTCTTCTCTTTTCTCTTTGTATTATGAATAACTTTTGCATAGCCCATGTCTCTTTTCTGCAGCAAACTTTTGAGAGATAGCAACAAGAACTTGGAGCATTTATTTGGTGGAAACCTATGAAGCATATTTTTAGTGTTTTCTCCCAATGTAGGAGTAAAACATTTTTGGGTGGATCTAGATGGAAGGCATGTTTTTACGCCTACCCCTAGTGTAGGAGTAGTGCATATGTGGGTGGTGTGTACGTGATCTTGATTTTAAGAGTATGGCAAACCTCTCATAAGGCATCAACAAAGCTTCACTAAACTCAATTGAAAACAAGTAGCATATTAGTGGAAGTTTTCCTAGCCTAGATAAACATGTTTGGCTTTGGTAGGAATTCAAGCTTTGTCATACAGGATCTCATCATGTGATTTTTTTATGTTTTTCAAAAGAAATCTCTAGAATTCAGTATCACTTGGAGCAAGATAAATAGTAGCTCAGACTTTCTCATTTCATGTCCATCAATTAGCTAGACTTAGATCAAGCATTTGCTACCCACGAATTTCAAGTTCAGAGCAAATTCTCATGTCAAATCAATCTCATCCAAAACTTAGGAGAATTCAAGGTTGAAAACTAGGTACTTGAAAGGAATTATAATAGAGCAGCTATTCATCATTTCCATCACGTGAGATCAAATTCAAGTTTTATTTGTTTATTGACTCTTAAAAATAAACTAAAGCAAACCATAAGCAAACTATATACACACTCTTTTTATTTGGTTTCCATCATTTTTTAGATCATACCATAGTAATATATATATAAAAGACAAAGGCAAATTTTTATTTTGTTTTCTTAGTTTTGCATTTTTTAACTAATACAATTTTGAAAATTAAATAAACTAAAGGAAATAATAAAACACTAGAAAGAAAACTTACCTCAGGTAAATGGGGGTTCCTCCCCCAAGCTGGGTGTTGCTATGGTCCTTCATCGAAGTGGGTGGTTAATGTGGAGATGGCCAAATATGTAGTTTCAGTTGTCATTCTCCTGTTGTTGTTATTGCTGGATGGTGACGAGGCGTTGTCCTGTGTAACACCTCGGGTGTTAGCCTTGCATAACTTGACTTGCATAACATGAGCATGAGCATCAAGCATTCATAAACAAGCATTTACAATTGAAACATTTGATTGAAACATCTGCAACATTTGCTTGTTATCGCATGTTTCTTTGAACATATGCAACTTTTCTCATTATTTCATGACTCCATGTGTCTATGCATATGATCATGAGTGTATATATGTAGATGGTTGATTTGAGTCACCGTAGCTTCCACCGGCGTCTCACCGTCGACCCGCACCTCTGCCCCGCCATGGCCGCCGCCGCCGTTGCTAGCACCGACGAGAAGTCCCACCAAGTAGTGCATTGTGTGAGCGAAGTCGAGTAGATCATCGTGTGATGATGTCACCGCCAGCAAGTTCGTCGTCGGTGAGCTTTGGCCGCGCCACCGTAGCGCAGCATAGCTGCCCTGTTTCGGGTCGATGACATGTGGGGTCCTCTGACCGACGGGTCCCACCGGTCAGCGACAGCAGGAGATAGGATAGGTCATTTGATTCCAGATTTTGAATTGTTTTGTGATTTTTATATCTCCAGTTTAGTAGCTTCAAAAATTGTGCAATAAATTGTGTAGTGTTCCTTATGAAGTGTAGTATTTAGGAAAAATATATTCTTGACATTTACAGTAGAAATTTTGGGAGATTTAAATAGAGATTTGAAATGTGTTTTTGAATGCATGCAAATTTGTTTATTTTATATCTAGAGTTCCTGTGCTCCAAAAATTATGAAAGTTTTGTGGTAAGCTATTCTTGTCATGTATGAACTTTGGTAAAAATTTGAGGATCAGTGCATGGGTAGATTTATAGTTATAGATTTTTCTTTTATAAATAGTTAATCCTTGTATGAATTTTTATAAATTATTTATGAATCCAAAATTCATGAAATTTGTTGGGGGTAATCCTAGTACCATAAGGATGCTAAGCAAAATAGAAAATCTATTGCTTGACACTTTTCACTGGGGTTTTCTATTTATGCTACTTTAAGCCTTTCTATCTTGTCATTTTTGTATAGAGTGTTTTATTGAATAAAATGACATGAAACTTTTACAGTAGTCCTGTGATAGCATTAGTAAGGCACTGTAAATTTTTAAGAATTTTTGATGCACATTTGATATATATTTATTATTTAACCTATGTATCCAAATAAAATAATAAAGGCATATAAAGAAATAGTTTAGGCTTCACCATTATATTTTCTTGGATGTATTTGGTATGCTTAAACTATAGGTAGGCTTTATGTTGTCAAACTTTGAGTGATTACATGAAGTAGAAGTATTATTGCTTTAAAATGCAAATTTAAAAGGATTCTGGACAGATTCTGTAGTTTGATAAGTTGCATGATAGGGATGATGTTTGCTGTAAAAATGCTTAATAACAAAGTTGTAGATAATTTGATAAGCTTTCCAGAAAGTCTAGGATCACTGCATTTGGATTAGTAGAACTCTAGTTATGGGTGAAATAAGTAGCTGCTGTTTTGTGATATAGTAGATACATTGTGGAAATAGTTAATTAAATAATCGAGAAGAGATATGCACCTACTCAATAAACATGATGCACTTGTTAACACCATGCTGTTACGAATACTTATATGAATGCATTCATCATGTGTTATCATGCTATACTTGTACGCATGTATGCATTCGCAATACCTTATGCCATATTCATGCATCTAGGATCGGAGGAAGAGATAACGTTGCTGGAATTCGACGAAGCAGAGGAAGGGGACCAGCAGGAGAATCCTTAAGCCGCAGCTCCCGAAGACGTGGAGCAGAATCCTAAAGAGCTTTCGGAGTATCCTGACCACCACCCTACTTCCTTTCTGCGAGGCAAGCCCCGGAGCATTCTAAGTCTCCCAGTATTTTATAAATGATTACTTAAGTACTTATGATTGATGCATTAGGTTATAAGAGTTGAATGGAACCACTTGGTGCATATACATTCCTTGTCCAGATATTACACCTTTAACCGGTATAGGTCCAGGATTGAATATATGCTTAGCCATGCTTAGACCGGTAGAAGTCGGGTGATGTCCTGTCACCTAGGAGATATAGGTAGATACCAGAGCACGGTTGGCTATATTTGCTATCATAGAACAGAACCATGGGGTAAAAGAAAATCGAGACCGGGCGGGATGTCGATAGAGAAGCAACGAGACATGGAGGTCTTGGGTGTGGATCTATCCCCATCTATGTCGATTAAGGACCGTACCGTTGTTGGCGCTTCTGACAAGATTAAACGCATGCCTCTCACTTAGCTAGCCGGATAACTCATTCTGACCGCGAAGCCGAGTAATTCAACTCAGGTCGAGACCCGTTTTATTGTGCGCTCCTTCCGGGGAACGATCAGACTGAGCCCAAGGGCAGGCTAGGCCTGAACGTCCTGGCATCTGGTGTTCTAGATTGTGCGACGCAGTACGGACCCGTGAAATGTAGACTTGAGTTGTACCAAAGGTGACCTAAGGCTGCCTTCGCACGGTATGCCTGGGTTTGTGTTAGGAATAAATTCTCAACTAGTTGAAATTGATTCGAATCGCCGTCTCTCCTGGATAGTGAGAAACTTGGCTAGTCCCAACATCGTAGTAACTGTGTTATGGAACATGATGGTTCGAATGATTATGGAAGTACAATACCTGCTATGGTTACTATTGTATGCTTTTAAATGATATACCACATATTTGGCACAGGATAGTCGCTAATCTAGAAATATATAGTTATAATTAACTTGATAAAGGAATCATAATTGTACAATGAGTCAATTGCTTTTATGCAAAATGTTGTCAAGTTATCTCCACTTATACAGCCTTGCATAATCCTTGGAGTCATTCTATTTCTAGTTTATGATGGGTAAGTCTAACTGAGTACCTTCTCGTACTCAGGGTTTTATTTCCCATTGTTGCAGATGGCACTGTGTATCATGGTTATTGTAAGAGTTGCTTCTATCCCGCCGTGGATGAGGAGTAAGCCTTGGGCAGACTTCTTTATTAATCCCTATCTTTGCTTTTGTGGACCGTGATCCTACTTGGCACTGTATCAAACTATGTTGAAAACTTTATTTTCGAACTTAATTGCTTCCACTTTATCTATCAAACTCAGTTTGTAATAACTTTTATTCGTACTCTAATGATGAAATATATCTATGAACTTTATGTAATATGTGGCATGTATGTTGAATCATGTACGATCTTGGTTGTTGTAAATCATTTATCGAGACCCGTCATGGTACTCGACGGACTACCGGGTTTATATGGGTTCAAGTATGATAGTGCGACCGCTTGCGGGCTGCCATTGTACTTGTACTCTTATAAATTGGTCGGTTCTACGACATCTTGCTTCTTCTTGCCACTAGGAGTATTGGTGAAGAGTGTTTTGGATCTCCTGCTAGTTCTCCTCGATGGTGGTGAGCCTAGTGTCAAAACAAGCATACTCCATCTGCTGCTCATGATAACCTATGGGATGGTCATGGTAGCCATGGCCAGAGATGGACATGCATCCTCCCTGGTGGCCACTGGAGACCTCGTAAGACTGCTGCTGGTAGTAGTCAAAATTGTCATCCTGCCATTGCCCACTTGGGTCATGTTGCTAGGAACTCTCCGAATGGTGTAGAGAAGGCTGCTGTGGCAGAACCGCCTAATCTAATGCATCCTAGGAGTACTTGGATTCCATTAGACACTAAGTACCCAAGGGAGGACACTAAATCACGTAGTTTCGTTGAGCACACCCCAAGGGAGAACCCAAAAATCTATATTTTTCCATCAGGATAACAAATGAGAGAATAAAGCTTACATCATTATTAGCTATTTCTTACATCACTTTCCATGCAACATCAGAGTATAATATTTATTGTTTATATAGCGGAATATGATCATGTTATCAGAGTTATGAATAATTTAATTTAACAGCGGAATAGAAACTTTTGATCAGAGTTACAACGGAAATAAATATCTATTCATGATATGATGAAGCATTGATATATAAACTACGATAACAGATTACAAAACTTCTATTTATAAAAATAGTTAGTGAGAGTTATAAATAAAACTATGATCGTAGCATAAAGGAATCCTCTCTGAGCCCACCAGGAGGAATCCACACACAAGGGTCAGCTCTAGCATCCACTTGTCACCTGCAACAGGGGGAAATAAAACCCTGACTACTCAATTGTACTCAGCAAGACTTACCCGATAGGAGGAAAGAAAAGACTCCAATGATATGCAAGGCTATCTAGCTTGTGGGTTTATTGCATCTGTAGGAGCATTACTAAATGTGTGTCTTTATATTCAATTTTATTAGTAGTCGTCATTAGTTCATTAAGTAACCATTCTATGTAAGCACCTGTGCTACCTTCAAGCAGGTGGTAAGCAATCAGATCCATTTTACCATCTTTCATCTTCCAGTTCTTACTATGTTGCTAGACTGTAGACAAGTCATACCAGATCGCTCGATGATTCGTGAATCAATGTGCCCAGCTTGGTACCCTAAAACACACGCCCTGCTTGTACCCCAGGCACAAATGGGACCAACCCACCACTCTCTTATCGCGGGGTCTAGGTCCCCATCCAAACTTGGACTCTAAGCCCCTGCTCCTGAGTCCCGGACTTAGTGTGGTGCTTAGACCTCCACCATCCCCACCTCCAATCAGTCGGCTCAGAAAGAGCCAGAATCCACGACAAGAGAGCAACAAGCCTTCCCTGCGCCCATACACAAGTATGTGCTCGGGATAATAAGTTTGTGACCTGCCTTGAACCTAATGCAACGACCGATTCTTAACCGACATAGGCAGAACAAATGCAATCAGAGCCTCGCTCGAATGCCAAACCAAGTCCAGATCCAAAGTACCATTCCGCCCGGTCTCTAATTGTCATTCATATATATATATATTCTAGGTGATAATAATATAGTAACAACAATAATGTATTTCATATCTCTCGTGAGTGACAGACAATCACTTGACTTTTATCAGAGTCCTATAGCATAGCAATCTACACGATCTTGTCATACTAGTAAGACTCATAGGATAAAGATATATATAAGCAAGTGGGTTTCATTCAACTCCTTGAACTTAATGCACAGACATAATATAAAGTGTAGAAAAGTAGGGGTTATGCACCAGGGCTTGCCTGGGTAACATATAACCAAAAGTTAGTATTCCATCTTGGTGACATGATCTCCAAAAGTACCATCTCATCAGCAACTCCCGATGACTCCGCGATCCATCGTCGTCCCTATCATGGTATGCAATGCGATGCAGAGATGATGCAATAGTTAATTAACAAGGCAACAACAACTCTTAAAATAGAGTACATACTACAAACTAACAAGCTAGCTCTAATGACTAACGTACTAATCTACGTATTAACATCATCGAGAAAGGTGTCATTTGCCAACAAGTGTTTTAGTTATACAATTTCCAAGGTGTTTCTTTATTTCATTTATTTGAGTTACTATATATTCAAACTAGGCCTCATTTGTTACTCTAGTAAACTAATTATTATTGGGCTACAAAAATTATAGAGAACACCTAATAACACTTCTAACCTACTATAAAATTTTTAGAGCTAACTCTATCATCGATTTATCATGGAAATTCCTATAAGTTCACATTTTAATAATATTAAACATTTTAAAATAATTAGAGCAACCCTAGAAACATTTTAATAGATAGATCATGATTTTAGGAGCCTAACAAAATTGGTTTGGCATTTTTATAATTTTTCTATGATTTACTATGAATTTTGTAAGATCCTTGTTTTGGTAGAAAAAGAAAAGACTAAGAAAAAAAGGAAGAGGACCGCTTGGGCCAACTCTGGCCCAGCTTGGTCCATGTGCGGCACAGGTGCGACGGCGGTAGGCTAGCCCAGCGTGTGGGTGGGGCACACGCGACCACAGGCCGTGGCCCACAGTGTCACGAGCGCAGCCCAGCAAGCCGGCCCACAAGGGAAACCCAGTGGTGGTGGCACCAAATTGCGCTGAGGCCCCTATACTTTTACTTAATTAACTCGCAGGATATTACCACTATGCAACACTATTTACATGAGTCATGAATTTTCATAGGAATCCCTAGAAAAGCTTTTATTTGACTTTCTCACCTTCTCTCCCTCCTCACAAATAGAGCATGAGCAGGGGGGCGGCTGGTAGTCCAAAACCGGCCGCGAGGTCACCGACGACGGTCGGGAGATGGCACCATGGCTTGTCCGCTGTCGGGTGCACCCGCTAGTGGACGTAGCTCGGCCAGAGCTAGAGCGTGGAGCCCCGGTCACATGCTTCGATGCTCGGGACCATGTGGCTCTATGGTGAGGGTGCGCCGACAGCGAGGTGGTGGTGCAGGGGCAGTGAGGTAGGTTGCCGAGCATGGGAAGGCACTAAGCGGTGGCGAGCTCGAGCCTTGCGGCAGCATCAGCAGTAGGGGTAGTAGATGCCATGGCCCAACGCGGACAATGGTGGTGGTGGTGGCGCGGCCATAGTGTGGTCATGGCGTAGGGCAACGCGGGGCTTGGGCGCTTGCGCATGCGGTTGCCGGGCGATGGGAGTGGCCGTAGATGCTTGTAGGAGGTCGCTCGGCACAGCGGGCATAGCCATACAGAAAGCGCGGTGTGGCAACATTGGCGCGACAGCACGACAGTGCTTGGGAGGGCAGCGTTGTCGGGCTATAGTCTAGAGCGGACCGTGGGGGCTCACGTGCGCTCGCACGCACACACAAAGGGCTAGGCGATGGTGGGCGCAGCCACGGTGGGTGCTTGGCTCGGTAGAGGTAGGTAGGGACAAGCAGAGGAAGACAGAGGCAAGCAGAGGTAGGCAAGTTGAGGCAGAGACCGGGGGAGTGAGAGAGAGCAGAGGCGAGGACAACAGCTCAGGTAGGTGAAATGAATGGCTGAGAGCGAGCGAGGCAAGGTAGTTGAGGTGAGCGGCTGAGATCGCTCGCTATAGGTGCTGGTTCACGAATAGAGTGCCAACGACATGTCCTCAATGCGTTCTAGCGAAGTTCGGTCAATTTTTGCGTGAGCATCGTAACTCTAACGTAACCACGACCTACACCACGTCCTAGTATACACCTAACTGCAACCGATCTTGCAAAAACATAGATGTAGTGCTTAACCATTTTTGTTGGAAATTGAATGCCAAAATGGCATTGTCTACTATCGTTTCATACTTAAAAGAATTTAGGGTTTTGGTTTGAACTAACATCTACTAGCGCTTTTGGTTGAATTTTTAAATGGTCAAAACTTTACCAAACTTCACCAACAACCATTTCATGGCATAGCACACACTTATACCAAACAATAGAACCAAAACATCAGGGCGTTATTTAACTATTTTGAATTTTAAAAATTGCCAAAAAGTGTACCTTTAACACAACTGCAAATTTTTGCCGATTCAACGAAAAGGACTAATTTTAATTTTTGATTTGATTTTTGAGCTGGCAAAAACCCTAGTCAACAACATTTGTTTTCTAAAACCCAAGTCACATTTTTAGCTACTTGACTTGTACTTCAATTTTTATTAAAATCCCAAACACATGTTCTATATTATTATTGCTTTAAAAAATCACTTTTTAAGTCAAACTATTAACTTATCCATATAACTAGGGATTAGGTTTTTCATTATTGCATTTGATTAAACTAACTCACTATACTTATAGATCTATTTCTCAGGCCATAATCTCAGTGCTTAGTGAGCTCGTAACACCCGAGGTGTTACAACCAACCCCCCTTAAAAGAATTTTGTGCTGAGATTCGGAACAAGAATCAGAAGAGGGGAAACGTGATTACATTTTGTAGATAAGAAATTACACGAAGGATTACACGACTTCAAATACTAAACCACATGGGGATTTAGAGATACATGGTTAAGAGCAACCTAATCCAACCAAGACTTAATCCATAAGGCGAGATAGATGAGGGCAATGGAGAAACAACAAGATAATTATTATCCAAAACATGGCGTATGACCAACAGATCCAGAAACAGGAGACTAAGAAATCAAACATCGTGAACCCTAAGGCTGAACTAACCAATGGTAGACTTGAACTTCTTCAAAAACCAAATCCTTCTTCTTCTTAGATTACACCATCACCTCTGACTAATGATCCTAGTTCCACAATGATGACTGGATCTTGTAGCTGTGCTTCAGATTCGAGGGGATGAGAATGGAGAAGAAGAGCAAGGACCATAGGCATCTTATAGAGGCGAACGGTGGTGGGCGTAGTGCATCAGAAGGGGAGGCGGTGTGGGTGGGAGACATTGACGGTTCACACTATGGAGATAAAGTTGGCCATGGTGCACTCCCTACACAAGCGAGCAGAGGCGAAATAAAGGAGGAGAGATAAGAGGGTTCGCTCAACGAGGAAAGCATGTGGGCGACCGTGTCCCCAAGAGAAGAAAAAGGAGAGGGGAAGGGGGAGTCTGACATAGGGATGAGAGCGCAGGGTCAAGAGCCGACTGGATGCCAAGAAAAAGGGGAAGCGCATAGTACCCGAGGACGGCTAGTGCAGCATGATGTCGCGGCTATGCGAGAATGGGATGCTAATGGTCCTGGCACAGACGATGTCTGTAGGGCATGCAGCGAAATAACCCAGCATGCAAAGTGCGGTCAAGATAGACACAGGGCTTGCGACATGACATCCACTTAGGCTTTTCCAATCACTCTCGACTACCCCTGACTAACTTTCCTTGCTACTTTTCTTTTTCTTTCGCTTCCTTGAACACATCCATCTTTCATGTAGGCTAAGACCATGTCATACGTTCCTCCTCCAAAACCATGTTCTCTTGTGTACTTGAGGGAACACTATTTCATCAACCCATTATGGATTTCCCGTTTGGAACACCCGAATATTTCCAAGGAGAATATTTGTAGCAAAAGCAGTACGGTGGTGTAACTTGATAAAGGTACTTGGTCAGCAACCTCGATACTAGTGCATGCCGAGCAGCATCACCATGTGGCAGCTATTCCACAGGGGCCCTCGATTTCATTGTGGCACCATAAGCTATTAACCAGGCAACTACTATCAACTTACACGCAATGAAGGCGATGGGGTCATAGACCACAGAATAAGAGGAGTATTGCAAGGGAAGATTCAGGTAACAAGGGTTCCTTTCACAATAAGGAACAAGGAATTCAAACCCAACGACGGATTTGATTTAAAGAGATTCAAGTGTTCTGCTGGGACATCCATCATTAGTCGATACAGTGTCCTATGTGATCCAATCATGACTGGTTTGCTGGCATCTGAATGGTAACTTCTCTTGTAACCCTCTTAATATCGCCCTTGAAAACCCTAAGCACTTTTCATGAAACTTAAGGGTAGATGGACACAATAAACCCAACGAAATAAATAAAATGCACATTCCAGTGGTCTTATATGAGTACAACATATAGGCACTTACTCTCCCATTTTCAACACATCGTTCACCTTCCCTACGATCGGACTACCTCAACAACTATGGCCAAAATACAACGGAAAGATTACAATATCGGTGGACAGCGACGAAAGACACTACTAGCTACGGGTACATCATCCCAAGGCAACTAATCTACTTTGGACCACGCATCTTCATTCCTAGGCCTAGCGGAATCTTCTACCGCCCTAGCTATGGATCTGCCTCCTCTCCTAGCTATGGCTGAGTGAGAGGAATCAAGGGTTCTACTTCTGACACTTCCGAGGGTGGGGGTGCTGGTGGTACTGCAACACCGGTTCTCCTTTCTAGCGGGTGGATAGGGATTCCTTCCATGATCAAGGGATCCTAAGTCTTTGTTGGTGATCCATTTTAGCCATTTATGAAAGGTAAATTGACGGTTTGTGATGAATGTTAACTACCATCAACAAGCTCCCCCGCACTTAGGCTTTTACTTGTCCTCGATAAAAGGATGGATTACTCAAGACATAACCTTAGGACAAGTCATCAACATAAAACCATTCCTAATCATACATGCACTATAGGATTCAAAGTGTCTACAATGAAACTTTGGGCGGTTGAAGAATGGAATAGTTTGAAACAGATCACCATCTTCCTTCAGTCAAGTCAATTGGAGAAATATTTTGAGATTTTTGAAAACAAAACATAGCTTACCTTCTCCATTTGTAGTACTCTCAAATCACTCAATATGTAGTATTTTTGGATCCTCACCAAGGCATTACTGACTTTGCCTTCTTTTTGCCTACTTCTAAAAGCTTTTGTGGAGCTTATGTTGGGATAAATATAAGAACATACTTGCATTGCATATATTGTAAAGTCAAAACAAGGATCCGAGGAGAAAGATGCCATACTCTTAGATCAAGATGTGCATGTGTGTGGATATATATATATATATATATATATATATATATATATATATATATATATATATATATATATTGGCTAACCTAATTCTACTACGCTCCTTGAAACCTATCTCTCTTGTTTGAAACTTGAAAAACACTTTTTCAAGAAAACTTGGGCTATCTTATTCATCTCTCTTTTTTTCGGACAGGCATGTAAGTACCTTTTGTTTTAAATATCTCGGACACTTGTTCATTTTTAAATAATACTTTCCCATTTCTTCTCTTCTTCTTTTTTGAATAACTTTTGCATAGCCCATGCCTCTTCTGCAATTGAAACTTTTCAAGAGAGACATTTATAAGAACTTGGAGCATTTATCCTAACAAACTTATTTTTGTGTATATTCCAAGTGTAGGAGTAGAATATTTTTGGGTGGATGGAAAACATGTTTTTGCATACTCCTAGTGCAAGAGCAGCAGATATATGTGCAGTGTACATGATCTTGATATTGAGAGCATGATAAGTTTCTCAACAAGGGTCACAAGGTTTGACCAAACTCAACACAATGACAAGTAGTATATGTAGAAGGTTTCTCTAATCTATATATTATATTTGGCTCTGGTGGGACATTGCTTACCACAAAGGAGAGGTGTAGCTATTCATTTTTTTTTCTTTGTGAAATAAAATTCTCTAATCATGAGACATCAAGAATCAAGTTCTCGTTATTCTACTATATCTCATTTCACAACAACTTAAGTAACATAGGGTCCCTAATAATAAGTTTCCAATAGTAACATGACTTCCAAGAAAAGTATTATGTGAGTCTATCCATAAGTCATGATTAAAATAATCTTTCCTCAGGTTTTAAGTTGTTTTATCAAGGGATTTTCAATTTGGTTCGAAACAGAAAGTATAACATGTGAAAATAGAACATATAGGCCGCAAACTTGACCGTGGACAAAGCACGAGGCGAGGAGCCACCATGGTGGGCTAGCCGACCCATAGGGGAGACCAGGCGGCCTACTCTGGAGTCCGTTTAGGTCCAGCTTTGGTCAGCGTGGTTCTTGGTCCATTACTTCCTGAATTTTGTGATTCATACGATTGAATTCCGTCTTGTTGTCGTGGTGTGCTTCCCCACACTTGTTTTTCCATAAACAGAAAAATCGTCCATGAAAACTTCCATGATTTCTTCAATCATATAAGAAAATATAGACATCATTCATCTTTGGAAAGAAACTAGAGCATTACATTGTCCAAAAGAAATTCTATGGTAAGCATAAGTTCCATATGGATATGTGAAGGTGGTTTTGCTTTGGTCATCTAGATGGATCGGTATATGGTGATAACCTGAATACCCATCAAGGAAACAGAAGAATGAGTGATTTACCAATCGCTCCAACATTTCATCAATGAAGGGCAACGGATAGTGATCTTTCTTGGTTGCCTTATTAAGTTTTCGGTAGTGTCGGCACAAAAATTTTGTCCCATGCTGAGGACACACAAGCAAGCCAGAAGGGTCTGCTCAATAGAGCTGTAGATCCGCCTAGCTTCAGCGCAGGGGTGGTCGATCCTACGCACTCCTTTTAAGACATGCCAGTTAATTTGACATTGCAATTGACAAGGAGAGAAAGTTTATCAGTAATTTAGGGCAGAACTTATCGGTGTTGCCAGACAGTCCTGAATGTGTGGCTCTAAGAGCCAATATGAAAGGAGATCGACTAAATAGTCGATTCTAACATATTCATAAGAATAAATTAGTTAAAGCTCATGGGGTTGTGCAAGAAAAATTGGTTATCACTCAGGATAGATCTCATTATTTAGATAAACATTAGTCAGTGGCTATAAGATATCAACAATAATTAGTTTATGCAAAGCCAATGACTGTAAGTAACCGAACCCTTTTTATACAAAAGAAATAGCTCATCACCATTCAACCGTTTAATAAAGATAAATCTATTGAACATATTAGATCTCATCTATCGCTATGACCAGTGGGGCATGAGACAGAATCATGTAGGCCGTAGAAACAACAATAGACTCGATGACCCTAACTTATTACTAATATCAGTGGGGCATGAGGCAGAATCATGCAGGCCATAATACAATAATAAGATCATGGGGCTAACACATCTTTCAACCTATCCCTACTTCAATGATCTCGTGACGCGAACTGTTTGTGAAAGCACTCGATATCGGCTAAAATAGCTGATTCAGGCATAGCGCACAGTTAAGGTCATGCCCTCTTAGGAACAAATCTACCGAATAATGATCCCCACTCCACGGTGCTAACAGTGGGGTGTGAGGCAGAATCACACAGGCCATTATAATGGGTCATGGAACAGTTCTCGCTAGCCAATAGATCTACTAAAGATCAGACATGCCTTAACCGCACACTATGCACGATCAAGATTGACATAAAACAGTCGATAAAACATAACTCATTGTTTAAAGTGCAGATTAGATCAGTTTAGATTAACAAACGATGGGTTAAACAAGATATAAGGCCGATCTAGATCAATCCCAATCAGGCGAAGTGATATTGCTGTAATTAAATAAATAATGGAAGCAATAAGCAATATCGATAACTCAATAAATCTATTCGAAGGAATGCCACCCTTAGATAGAGCTGATAACTTGACCTTAATCTAGTTCGAGTAGTGGAGGTTGACCAGATCGATGCAGCCTTACTTGAACTAGACAAGAATCGATAACTAACTTATACCAGAGTCGTAGTGGAGGTCGACCGGATCGATGCAGCCGTATGAATAGAAGTATAAGCCATGATGGTACTTACAGACAAGCAGTGGAGGTCTACCGGATCGATACAGCCGTACTTGCTGAAGAACTTGCCGAGATCTACTCTACTCCTACTCCTAAGGGGTGGCCGGAGCCGAAAAAGTAACTTGTATTTGATTGATTATGTGTTTTTACAATAGCCGGGGTTTGATATTTATACCCGGGACCTACGCATGACTCCTATCTAAGCATGATTCATCATAATCTTTGGCCCTAGAGAAAACATTCCTAATTTAAGATAACTTGGACTCTAATCTTTTCCTTTTTGTAGAGTCCAACATGCCTTGTCCTAGTGCCGATCGTAGCCTTTGTTGTTATCTGCTGGCGCTATCTGAGGAAAACCGATTCCAGTGTTGCATCTGAATTAGCTGATACTGACCTGCTCGCAATTGATTCCTTGATGACATGATCTTGGGGGTCCTTCAAGTCCCTATGATTCTTCATCCAAATTTTGGTGTAAACACATGCCCCCCAATTTTGGGATAAAAGTAATTTTATTCCAAAATTATATCGTCTGTACCCCCAATAGGTCTGCAGTCATGGGTAGAGAATCTTGATCTAGGGTCTGCTGCTTGTCACCATCTATGTCAGCTCATGAGCCTATGCTTCAAAACTTTTATGAGAGCATCATTGCTTCACGGGCACTTGGATTTATCTTTCTAGGCCGACTATAAAATGTCTATCCGACCTCGGCGAGAGTAATTCAACAATTTAGCTATGTTTCTCTTCCATATGCCCCTTCGAGTGCTTCTGACTCCACCGGACCCTCCATGGTCTATCCTTTTGCTATGAAGATCTTGAGCGGTTAGAAGAATTCTTGTGTGTAGGGTGATTGTGTCACTCATCTTAGCACCTTGTTGAGCAAGAGAATCAGCTACTGCGGTTAAAAGAATCCTTGTGATCGCCTAGGTCTTCTCTCTATGCTCGCAGAGCTGTTCTAGTGTTTACAAGGGCTAAAATGTGTGGGCACCTTCCCCTAGTTTGATCAATCAAATGCCCATTGAGAAAGCCACAAGCTTCTTTCCCATAGTTTCCCAGTCATTGAGAAATCAGCTAGGCACCTGTTAGATAGGTGGCATTTCCCCTTCTCTGACATAATTTTATTAACGAGTCGATGTGACTCGGTTCATGATGACGTTTGGCCCTGTGGGGATTCAAACTCTCTTCAATCCAAAGAAACCTTGGTGGGCTGATTGCTGGTCAATGTAAATCTTTTGTATCCATCCCATGATATTTTGTAACTTGGGGAAGCAATAAGTTCGAATCTGTTATCTCTTCATTATCTGTCCCCTGAATTTCTGGAGCGTCGACCTATTTCCGTATCTGATTTCAATTTCACACCCCCGACAAAATCTATCTCCTCACCTTCCTGAGCAATATATACGGGCCACGGCTGGGGATCGAAAAACAACTCGCTTTGTCTTAATCTTCCTGCATCCTTAGTATAGTTCCTGCTTTTCCATAGGTTTGAGATCATGGAGAATAGTAAGAGGTCTACTGAGGAGGCCCTCAACAGATCTGCATCATCGTGTTAGTGCCTTCATTGTCAGGAGGGTACAACTCGTGATGCCCCCACTGCCTTGGGGGATAGGGCCGACTCTGTTTGGCCTTTAGGGTTCTCTTCATTAATAGCTCATTGCCAGCTCCCTTGTTATCAGAGGAGGCAGATTGACAATGATGATCTACTTGCCTCAATTGATTGGCATGGCCAGGGTCTCGCTGAATGTCTCTCCCTCGCAGAATTGGCTCTGGCCATGGTTCGATGCCGATTGCCTCCCGAGGCTGATTTGGTGGAGGATAGGTTGGCCAAGGCCGAGGCTAGAATCATAGGTGAGATATCTATCATAACCTTTGCTTCCCTTCAATTTCATCTTCAAGATTCTGATCATCTTCCTTTTGAATCTTTTTAGATTTGTCTGCTCAACTAGAAAGCCTCCGATTGGCTATGGAGTATGCGGCAGGATTCATCAATGCCAGGGGTGCTGTCCTAGTGGTTCGCCTGCATGACATCTTGAACTGTGTTAGGGAGGTCACTTTGCATGGCGTTCGCCATCGTGCTGCCATGGCATTGGCTTCTGCGCAAGCCCATTCTGGCCACGAACTTTGGTTCCTTCCCCATGGTTTTCTAGCCGTGGCACACCCTGGGAATTATGAGCGCCTAGTTGAGGATTTCTTCAGCACTGCTAAGTCTGTAGCTTTTATTTCCCAGGACGATGATATAGTGGCCAAAGTGTTTTCTGGCCTGTAGTTTGTAATAGGTGATATTAGCAAATAATTTCTTCGTCTTTAGTGATTTTTCTTTTGTTTCGTACTTCATACTATATGTATCACTTTGTCTATGTTTGCTTTGCTCCTATAGGCGATATACATTGTACCGGCTTTTACCCCTTCGGGTTTATTTTCGTGTTAGAGGCGATACCCTTATGGTATCGACTATTAGAGCCGACGACCGAGCAAATTGGTTGTCAAGTATTAAATATTGCCCATTTGATTGCTCTGCTGAATTCTTCTTCTCCTCTTAGTGTTTCCAAAACATAAGCATTACTAGACGTACAACATTTAATTTGATAAGGTCCTTCCCAATTAGGTGACCATTTGCTGAACTTGCTGTCCTTTGACCCGATCGACAATTTTACTTTCCAGACCAAATCTCCTTCAGAAAATTGCTTATTCTTGACTCTTTTATTGTAATATTTTGCAACTCTTAGTTTATTAGGTTTAATATTTTCAAGAGCACATAGCTGAAGGCAACTCAAATCCTCTAAGTCATCTATCACAAGATCCTTGTAGACTTCGGCTGACAAATCATTCTGCAACATAACACTCCTCGATCTAGCTTGAACTTCCCAAGGAAGGACTACATTATGGCTATACACAAGTTCATAAGGCGACCATATCTGCTCTTTTGCTCTTGGCCATCAAGGGTAATCCATCCCAGCCCTCTTCAGAGTCTTGTCTCTCTTTTCCATTTTTGAAGATCAGGTCCTGAAGGTGAAACAGGTTTAGGGGAGTCTCTTTGATCGTGAAACTCTTTTGGCCAAGGGGAACTCAAACAGGCAAGAGGCTAAAGAACTATCACAGTCGATTGATCACCTTTGTTCTGACTAAAGAGCCAATTTTGAAAATAGCCAATTCTAGACTCTCGGTCTTAATCTTATCTAGGTTCGAAAACACGACCTTTATTAAGAGAGCCCTTCGACCTTCTATCCTTAGTCATCCGGTGCTGTACTCTCTTCGGTATTAGCGAGGTGATGCTTCGTCTCTTATTAATTGCAGTTGCCTTTTGCATGACCCGAGGCATCCAACCCTTAGTCCTATGGCTTCAAATACCAGACAAGGGCTCCAGCCTTGAACACATCCGCACTTGCAACCGTTCCTGTTTCTTTACTTTTCTCCACCCTCATAGAACTCTGTAGCGGCCTTTCTCTCTTCCTATAGATTCAATCAACTTCATGGCAGACGAGGAGAATCGTGGAAAGCATGTGGTGGAGGAGGTCCCTAAGGAGAACATGCCAATGAACCAGCGCCTCCAATGCATGAGGTAAGATTGGCATCCTCTGTTCATGATGATGATCTTTTCTGACTCGTCTATAGGTTTATCATGAATGATAGCCTTCGTTCCCTCCCTAGGGCCAGCAAGCCCTCTGACACTACATCTTCTGCACTGGCTTCATCATTGGATTCTTCCAACTCGTATAATGGCGATGATGCCTGGTGCTTCTTCTGAGAATGGAGGGTAGCTGAGGACCACTTTTCCAAGGCGATTCAAAAAAACGGCCAGCTTGAGATCCATCTAGGGGTCTTCCAAGTGGCCCTTAATGTGGCTAAGGAGGAGGCTAGTGCTGTTCAAGTGCGGCTGGCTGAGTTTGATGCCACGGTGGCAGGTGAGATGAGTTCTATGAATGCTTCTATTCTAATTTCCACCATCTTTATCTTGATAGTCTTCTGTGATCGCCAGCCCTGATGATGTAGTCGGAGTCTCTCCAACTGGCGGCGAACATGGCTGTGGATGCCATCAATGCTCAGGGTTCCCTCATCAATGCTCACCTCCAAGACATCCTAGCCCGTGCTTAGGAGATCACCCTCCACGGTGTTCATCACGGCACGTCGGTGGTGCTAACTGTGGTGCAAGTCTAGACTAGGTATGACCTCCTTGCCATGGAGGTTGGCTTCCCAATGGGCGACAACCCTGAGAGACATGAGGACCTGCTCGAAGAATTCATCGTTGCTGCAGAGGTCGTCGTGGACATTACATCCGCTCAGGATGTAGTGAACAAGGTCTTCAATTAGTTTGTACTTAGGGTAAACCGATGAACAAAGATTCCTATTCTTTCATGAATGTGTCTCAGTGTAATGCCCTTGTGCATGATTGTTTTTGTTTTTATTTCTTGCTCTGGAGGTGATACGTATCATATCAACTTTTATGTCTTTTAAGTTTCTTCATTTTTTGAACTAGAGGCGATACCTTCTCTAGTACCAGCTATTAAAGCCGATGACTGAACAAATTGGCTATCAAATGTTGATCAAATCCTAGGATAACACCCCTTTAAATATTTTGCCATAGAACTTTTCATGCCAAAGGTTAAACAATTGATCAACCCAGGTCAAGCATACCATTAAGTAAAACGGAACTCCTTTAAGAAATCTATCAACTCTGAATCACACTTACGATTCGACTTAGCATTCACATACATCGGCCTAAACCCATCTCTAGGACTAATGCTTATTTCTTCCTTAATCCAATGGCTGACATGAAGCCATGATTATTTATCAAAATAAAGTCTCAGAGCCGATTGCTTGCATTGGTTGTTGGCTTCCATTACTGATTTTAATGAAGCCTTCTTCCCATAACTTACCAGAAAAGCATTCAAAATCTCCTAGTTCCCAAAAGACTAGATCAGCTGTTATGATTCTCATAGATTCATCAGCACGAACCAATTCAACATCATCTCCGTGCCATTGAATCAAACTCTGATGCATGGTCGATGGTACATAATAGTTCACATGAATCCAATCATGACCAAGGAGCAAACTATACGATCCTTTTCCATCGATGACAAAGAATGTGGTGAGCAGAGTTTTACTCCTGATTGTTAATTCGATGTTTATTGCCCCCCAGGTCTTGGACGCATTACCTCCAAAATCCTTAAGCATCATGTTAGTCTCCATCAGATCTCCTGGTCCCTTGCCAAGTTTATGAAAAATAGTGTAAGGCATGAGATCGATAGAAGCACCTCTGTCCACCAACATCTTGTTCATCGGCTTCCCATCAACCAAACCTTTCACATATAAAGCTTTTAAGTGTCGATGCTTGACTGATTTATCAAATATTGCTTGCTATATGACTATCAACTTAGCAACCATTTCCTCATACTCTGATTCATCAAAATCTGAATAAACTTCTTGATCTGCCAGAGCTCTGAACTCAGATGGCAATAGAAAAGCCATTTGAATATTAGCTGATGGTTGTTTTCTATCGGTTGTTTGCTTAGTACGCCACACCTGAGGTTTACCGGATGTCTGAGCCTATTCCAACTCTCTGTTCCTTAGGCGTTGCACCCTTCTCTTCTAGCTTCTTGTCAGACCTCCTGGACACCATTGGCCTTCCTACCAAACATATTCTCTCTTGTTGCTCTCTTCTTCATAATCAGCCCAGTCTTGATCAACAACTCTTTTTCCCAGCCGATTATTAACACTTTCATTTTTAAGCGCTGATCCAGGTTATTATGATGATATGCATCCTGAGCATGGATAGACCGGTGACTGGTTTGAGATTGCCTAAACCCCCAATATTGATCGCTGCATTCTGGACAGTCATGTCTAGTAGACAACTTCAAACCTTCATTCCAGCAATGTCTGAAGAAAGAACAATTCCAATGTGATTCGGCTTGTCTCCTTTCATACCTCTCATTTTCCAGTTGATGCTGGTATTCTTGATCCTTTAACCAACACTGTCGACGAAATATGGTCGGCAGTCTACCTAGGGGTATGCCCAAGGTAGTAGATTATCGGCAGACAGATGCGCAAGCTCCAAACAAGACGGTGACGCAAGACAGACACGAGGTTTTATCCAGGTTCGGCCGCCAAGAGGGCGTAATACCTACGTCCTGCGTCTGATTTGTATTGCTGTATGTCAATGAGAGATGTTTTTTAGAGGGGTCCCCTGCCCGCCTTATATAGTCCGGGGGGCAGGGTTACAGATCTGGAAACTAATCCTAGTCAGTTACAATTGCCATATGTGGCCAGATAAGGATTCCTATTCTAACCGACCAGGATCCTGCTTGGTCGCCAAATCCATCTTGATTCCTTGTGCAGGACTCCGATCAGGTTGACTGAGCCGCACGTCGTCTTTCGCGTGGACTGAACCCATCGATCCGGGCCAGCCCAAGCTTAGCCATAAGGGTATAGGGGTTAATACCCCCACAGCTAGTCCCGAGCATCATGTATTATGCTGCGACACGCCATTTTAACCTTCTCCGACAAGCGAGGCTTGAATCCTTGACGCCTCCGACACCGTCATCACCGGAGAAGTAGGTTGTCCGAAGAATGTATGGTGCTCTTAAGAAAAAGAAAAAGATTTCTGTCCTGAGAAGTGTGCCCACTTGTATTTCTGAAAAGAAATGTAAGTGGTCTTGAAGCATAGCGCCCTTGAATATCAGAAGCGTAGGGGTCGAAAAACAAACACATTCACCGCAAGGTGAAGTGTGCCCACTTAGTCCCCGAGCCTGGTAGTAGGTGACGTAGGCACGTGGTGCCAGGGTCTAAAAAAGAATTCCCAGTTAAGTTGAGAACCCAATCGTCGTACAGGCGATACGAGATGCACCGGCAGGTGCATCGTACCGATGTAGTCCCCGAGCTTGCTGGAAGGCGAGGTATGAGCCTTGTAGCAAGGTCTAAAGAAATGTCTCTTAACTGTATGTGAGTACAAATCACATGTAGCCAAGGAAAAACACTATTCAAGCAGTGGTCGGGGCAGTCCCCGAGCATATTAATAATCCTTATAATCATTCAAAGCACAAACACATTCACCGCAAGGTGAAGTGTGCCCACTTAGTCCCCGAGCCTGGTAGTAGGTGACTCAGGCACGTGGTGCCAGGCTCTAAAAAAGAAATTCAGCTGAAGTTAAGAATCCAATCGTCGTACAGGCGATACGAGATGCACCGGCAGGTGCATCGTACCGATGTAGTCCCGAGCTTGCTGGAAGGCGAGGTATGAGCCTTGTAGCAAGGTCCAAAATAAATGTCTTTCAACTGTATGTGAGTATAAATCACATGTAGCCGAGGAGAGCAAAACTCCAAAAGTGGTCAGGAGGGTCCCCGAGCACAGCCGGTGGTCATAGCAGTTCCTGAATATAGTAATGGCTCGGACAGTCCCCGGGCACAACCGTGGTCGGAGCAGCCTTCGAGCAAAAAGGTGTCTGGACAGTACCCGAGCACCGTAGTGGTCTGGGCAGTCCCGAGCACCGTAGTGGTCTGGGCAGTACCCGAGCAACGTAGTGGTCGGGGCAAGTCCCCGAGTCCACCGTAGTGGTCTGGCAGTCCCCGATCGCCGGTGCACTGCTTGTACTATTATTTGGTGTATTTATTTTCTGCTACTCTCTGCCAAGTCTAGTCTGTCCAGCCTGACACGTCTGCTGTCAAAAAACAAATAGGTATAGTACGTCATTCTGTCTTCTTTTTGTTTCTGGCAAACAGTCGGTTGACACCTGTATTGAGGTGTGTCAGTGTGGGCCTCTTTACATCATCAACGAAGAGGCGCGTACACTGGTACGAAGGGAGCGCGTTTATTGGCGCAGATTTCGGGGTATGTTGTGAACAACCGTCCGCGGCGCATTGCTGCGCACGACTCCCAATATTCTCTGTGTGCGGACGCAACGACGGTGCCCTTTTGCTTTATATAATGGTAGGTCTTGGTAAAGTTGCCCTCCACCATTCCCCATTTGCATTCCGCCGCCGCAACCTTCTTCTTCCTCCTTGCTTCCAAACATCTGATTTCCCCAAAGCACTCATCACCATCCCCTCGGTCTCCCGCATCCACCCACCCTTAGTAAGTACGAAACTAAGTGGCCGAAGAAGAGCGACGTCCCAAGAAGAAAGGCGGGGTCATGGCGAAGGGAATGGCTGGAAGCCTGCGGAAGCAACGAGCAAAACCATCGAGGACCTCGTCGCCATGGAGTGCTGCCACAACAAGGCACTTGCGGATGGCGTGCACTCCGGAAGGAGAAAGCTTCCCCGATCCACAACCAGTGTGAAATTGTGGTCTTTGAAGATTTTTTTTCAAACGGGGTTTTGGGATTCCAGTGCACCCTTTCCTTCAGGGCTCTGCTTGTACTACGAGATTGGGATTTGCAATCTGCATCCCAACTCGATTCTTCTCGTCTCTACCTTCATCCATCTCTGCGAGCGTATGGTGGCTTCCAGCCCCATTTCGACCTCTTTCGCCACCTGTTTTGCCTTCGGAAATAAGGGACAGCGGTGGGCTCGAAGATCGCCGGAGGCGTCTACCTGAACCTTCGGGACGGTATGAAGGCTCAATACCCTGCACTGCCCCCTGGGAACACCTCATTGGACGAGTGGTACAAGAAGTGGTTCTACATCCGTGAAGAGGCCAAACACCATCACTCTGTGCGATGTGGGACTGATTCCAGAGAAGAAGAGCAGCTGGTCGGAGAGGCCCGACAACCTGGAGCAGATCGCCGAACTACTCGGGTTGATTCCGTGGGGAAGGCTTGACGGCCCGAGCGTTGTCGGGCAACTTCATCAGCCGTAGAATTTCAGCCGTGCCAGAAAAGGATTCACCCCGGCTTCGAGTAGCCAGGGAGGCGCTGATCCCGACGAGGACCAGAAAGGAGCCGCTCGACAAGCTGGAGTACAAGGCCAGGATTGGAGAGCTATTCAACCTGGCCGATCCCAACTATGTTGCATTGACGCCATTGAAACAGCCTTCAAGCTGGCTCGCCCTCCCCCAAAGGTAAATGACGCCTCATTTTAACTGTAAAGTCTGTTGCACCAAGAAAATAACTGTCTTTTTCCTTCATTTTGCGTCCAGTATAATGGCCGTGACCGGGCAGGAGCTGTTTGTGTCGCCTCCCCCCGGTGTAGAGTGGCCGGCAAGTTACGGGACCAACCGCCCAGACCAGCGCCAGGACCGACGGCGTTCACTGGGCGGTACTCGAGACCGTTGAGGACGCCTCGACCAGAGCCGCCGGCAAGCGTCCGGCTACCAGCAAACGACGCCAAGCCATCATCTCCCAGTCGGACGACGAAGCAGAGGATGCGGACCATCGTCCGGCTCGTCCCCCGAAAGAGGAGAAGGCAGGTGGGGGCCGTCGGAGCAGGGGTGGCTCCTCTGTGCCAGCATGGTCACAGCACCGACCACGGCAACACAGAGCACAGACGAAAGAGAACATTGCCGCATCATCCTCCCGACGCCCGTACCGGAGGTTGAACAAGTCCCGGTGGAAAACTGCCGAGCAAGCAGAGCAGGGGCGGTCGAGGAGACGTTCCTTCGCCACATCCTTCCGCAGTCAAAAACTGTAAGTATATATATTTTGGATGTAAGCTTGTCATTTTGCATTGGATGCTATTGTCTTATGAATTTGTCTCTGCATGTATAGATCGGCGTCCACCGAAGGCCCCGACCAGCTAGCAGGGTGCGGGACGTCTTCTCCAAAAACGGCGGGACACAACTGGCGCAGCAACAAGCCGTGGAGGAGCCCATGAAGGGACTCTGCCTGGGCCTCGGCAGGCGTACGACCAGACGCCAGTCCCCGAGCAGAACACAAGTGCTCCGAGCACAAACCCTGATGAGGAGGATACCACAGCACCACAGGAGCTGGATCTAGCCGAGAGGGCAGCAGCCAGAAGTTGCCCAGGACAAGGGTGCCGACGCGACGGCTCGTGGGAAAGCCCTGGTGGTCGTGGAGTCTGCGAACTCCGGACCACTGCCGCCCTCCCGAACAGGAGGCTGAAGAGGATGAAGTAGAAAGAAGTCCTGGGCCGCCCCCAAGATAGACGACAACATGTATATGTGTCGCGCTATCGGAACGACGAATGGGTCATGCACGAGGAGATCCCAGAGCCGAGGAAACCTTAAGAGTTGAGCGAGCAGCCAAACGCCTGGTGACTGAAGTCCAGGTATATTTGGCTTTAGTCCTTAAACCTCTTGTGTAGTCAAGCTGTCTGACGTAGCTTGTCTGTATGCAGGACGTGATGAAAACTGCGAGGTACCGAAAAAGGTGCTTCGACCAGATAGAAGTAGTCATGAAGACCAATAAGGAGCTGACGGCTGAAGTTGAACGCCTACGGCGCCAACTTGAAGCCACCCGACCAGGAGAGGACAAAACAAGAAGCACAGAACCAAATCCTGGTCGGCCAGCTCAAAGACAAAGAGCAGGAGAAAACATGTAAGTGTTCACCGTCCTGTGTCTTTGGTGTATTGTATTGAGATGTATACTGTATCATAGCAAGTGCTGGACTTGTGTTTTTTTTTTTTTTTTTGTTCCTGACAGTAATAGCTGTAATGCAGGTTTAGAAACTGAAGTGACCCGCCTCCAGGGGGAGAACAGCCGCGCGCTTGCAGAATGTGGTCGCCTGAAGGAAGACAACGAGAAATTGGCACGCCGCCAGTCGGAACTCCAAGACCACACTAACAGAATGAAGGACGACCTGAAAGGTAAGCACTCCAGACCGCCTTGCTCATTCAACTGCCCACATTGCCTTGTCGTGTCATCACGTTTGATGTCTTGTAATATTTTCAGTTTTGAAAGTCAATGCCAAGAGGCACCTTGAGGCCGTGATCAAGGAGCGCGACGACTGGAAAGCACAATGCCTTAAGGCCGTCGAGGAGCGGGACACGTGGAGCAAGCGGTGCCAAGAAATGGCAACTGGCATTGTGCCCGTCCTCGACCTCATCGACCCGGCGCTCACAGAGGAAGAGCTAAGGACGCCTCAGCTCGGACTGGTCGAGAGATGCAAGCAAGCATGGGGATGGTTCCAAGACTTCGTGAAGGAGGCAGGTGAGTACACGGGCGCCCATGTGCTAAGCATGGTGCGTGCTCACTACCCCCTGATCGATCTCAAACGCTTGGAGGCTGGGTACCCGAAGGAGATAGACCCAGACAAGGCCGAAGAGCTTCGGACGGCCCAGCTGGACTTGTCGTCAAGGATAATTGGCGATATTAACCTGTGCGGAGGTGGGACAGCACCTGTGCAGGGTATGCCATCGACAAGCCAGCTGGAAAATGCCATCACCTTCAAGCCAACCAACGAAGCCTGCGGTCTCGACCAGCCAGGCACCGGCGGGGCCATCCCCTTCAGCTTGACTAGCTCTAGAGTCCCCTAGAATCGAGTAGGGTATCGGAGGCGGCGAGCAGTAAATGCCATGCGCCCCGACCAGCCAATGTAATAGGCTTAGAGCTGTAGAAGGAGGACATAGTTGTGTTATTGTAAACTTGAGCCTTTTCAGGCAAGCTTGTAATAACGTAACTGTATATCATTATAAGCTTATTTGTTTTATACAAAACGCACTTTAAGCTTGAAAATTTTTTTTTTGTCGGTGTAACTAAGTGGGAACGTGTTAACGCTCTGTTTTAGTTGTACCGTTTTGCTCGACACGTCATCCTGAAAAGTTTGTGCGGCCCCAGTCTGGCATGTGGTCGGAGTATGAGGTACTATGACCTGTGCATACGTGGACGCAGACAAGTCAAACCAGAGGGGACCTGCCGATCACCCGCAACGCAGAGAGCAGATCCCGTGCACGTGTTGGGAGGAACCGGAGACAGGGCCTGCTCCGAAAACCGTAGAAGGAGTGGTGGTCGGCTTGTACTGCCTTAGGTTAGAATAACCATAAATTCGGAGTGACACATTAGAGTGGTCGGAGAAATCATAATTGCTTTATTAAAGTAAATCGAAAATGTAAGTAGAGTACATATCTCAGTAGTTAAGCATAGAAACGTCTAAGCTTGTCGATGTGCCACGAGTTCGGTACGTCCGTGCCGTCCAGGTGAGCTAACCTGTAAGACGTTGGACGTGTGACTTCCTTGATCATGAAGGGTCCCTCCCATGGGGTTGCGAGTTTGTGGACGCCAGCCTGGTTCGTCTTCCACTTCAGGACTAAGTCCCCGACCACGAAGAAACGCTCTTTAACGTTCTTGTTGTAGTACCTGCGCAAAACAGCAAGGTATTTGGCCGTGCGTACGCAGGAATCAAGCCTTTTCTCTTCTGCGCTGTTGACTTCTAGCTCCCGTACTTCATTGACCCTGCCTTCATCGAAGTTCTCTACCCGTGCTGATCTGAAAGCTATATCTGGTGGGAGGACTGCCTCAGCGCCGTAAACCATAAAGTATGGTGAGACGCCGGTGTTACGACTGGGCTGAGTTCGGAGGCCCCAGACCACGGCTGGTAACTCCTTGAGCCATCTTCCAGGAGCTTTATCATTTTCTCTGTACATCCTCTTCTTCAATGCGTCCAAGATCATGCCATTTGCCCGCTCGACTTGTCCATTAGCTCTAGGATGCGCCACCGAGACGTATTTTACAACTATGCTCCTTTCATCGCAGAAGTCCCAAAAAACGTTCCCGGTGAACTGAGTACCTAGATCAGTAATGATGCTGTTGGGCACGCCGAAACGGTGGATGACCTGGTCGAGGAATGTGACAGCTCTCTCTGAGGATGCCTGTACCAGAGGCATGTATTCTATCCACTTAGAAAACTTATCAATCAGCACGAAGACGCATGTAAATTTCCCAGGGGCTGGTTTGAAAGGCCCGATCATGTCCAGTCCCCAACATGCGAAGGGCCAAGAGGCTGGAATCGTCTGGATCTCGTGTGCTGGTACATGGATTCTCTTGGAGAAGAACTGACAACCCTCACAGCGGCGGACTAGCTTCTCTGCGTCGGCCACTGCTGACGGCCAATAGAACCCTGCTCGGAAAGCCTTACCGACCAGTGTTCTTGAGGCCGCGTGGTTGCCGCAGGAGCCAGAGTGGATTTGGTCTAGGAGATGCTCACCTTCCTCCTGGGTTATACACTTCATCAAGATTTCCTCCTTAGCGTTTTTGCGCCATAACTTGCCATCGACGAGCAGATACTGCTTACTACGACGCATCAGGCGCTCATTTTCTGTTCGATCGATATAACCGCTACCATCTGTCAAGTACTTGATAAAAGGCGTTCTCCAGTCCGGCTCTTGAGTGGTCGGAAGCGGCTCGATTGTGCTCGGCACCGGAACCGTAGCCACTAATTGCTGGTCTGAAACTTTGTCGGTCGTTGAATCTTCGTCTTCAATGGATGGCGTGAGCAGGTCTTGGACGAATACGCCATGTGGGATTTTGGCTCGGGATGATCCTAACTTTGACAACGCATCTGCTGCCTGGTTCTTGTCCCGGACCACGTGTATGTACTCGATGCCATAGAACCTGCCTTCCAGCTTTCTTATCGATTTGCAATATGCGTCCATCTTTTCACTGGTCGTGTCCCAGTCCTTGTTGAGCTGGTTGATGACCAGAGCCGAATCTCCGTAGACATAGAGACGTTTAACCCCAAGCTCAATCGCAATGCGTAGACCATGCAGGCATGCTTCATACTCGGCGGCATTATTAGATGCTGGGAAATAAATCCTGAGGACGTACCGGAGCTGCTCCTTGGATGGTGACACGAAAAGAACTCCTGCTCCCGCACCGTCAATGTTGAGAGAACCATCGAAGTACATCGTCCAATATTCGTCGGATCCCGGAGAGGCAGGCGTGCTTAAGTCTGTCCACTCGACGATGAAATCGACGAGTGCCTGAGACTTGATTGTAGTACGGCTTGCAAATTCCAAGGAAAGGGGGCATAGCTCCATTGCCCATTTGACGATGCGCCCGTTCGCATCCTTATTGCGAATGATGTCCCCCAAAGGATACTCGGTCATGACTACCACACGATATCCGTCGAAGTAATGTCTCAACTTTCGGGATGTTATCAGTATGGCGTTAGAGCAGTTTCTGAATCTGTGGGTACCCTGGTTTTGGATTCGTTGAGTACCTCACTAATGAAATAAATTGGCCGCTGTACCTTGTAGGCGTGGCCCGGCTCGTCGCGCTCGACCACCAGTGTAGTGGAAACCACCCGATCGGTTGCCGCAATGTAAAGTAGGAGAGTTTCGTCTTCTCTGGGAGCAGTAAGTACCGGAGGGTGACGTGAGGTATTGCTTCAGCTGCGTGAAGGCAGCGTCTGCTTCCTCCGACACTCAAACTTCTCGGACTGCTTTGAGCAGTTTGAAGAACGGTAGCCCTTTTTCTCCTAACCTTGATATGAAACGGCTTAGAGCAGCCATGCAGCCGGGTAAGCTTCTGGACATCCTTCACCTTTCTCGGGGGCTTCATGTCTAAGACAGCTTTGACTTTCTCCGGGTTAGGGCGTATGCCGTCGTAACTGACGACGTTGCCAAGCAATATGCCAGAAGGGACACCAAAGATGCACTTCTTTGGGTTTAATTTCCATTGGAAAGTATTAAGGGCTGCGAAGGTGCGTTCCAGATTGCCAACAAGGGTATGAGCTTCCTTGGTTTTGACAACTACGTCGTCGACATAAGCCTCGACGAGGCCGTCTTTTATCTCGTCGTTGAGGCCAGGCCTGTATAGCGCGTTGGTAGGTAGCACCGGCGTTTTTGAGCCCGAACGACATAGTCGTGTAGCAATAGGTCGCCGAAAGGCGTGATGAAAGATGTCTTGATCTGGTCGTCTTTTTTGAGAGCGATCTGGTGATAACCAGAGTAGCAATCGAGAAAGGAAAGCAGCTCGCGAACCGGCGGTTGAATCTACGACCTCGTCTATGCGAGGTAAACCAAAGGGGTCCTTAGGGCAGTGTTTGTTGAGATCAGTGTAATCAACGCACATTCTCCATTCAATTATTCTTTTTGGCGTACAAGAACCGGGTTGGCTAACCATTTCCGGATGATACACTTCTTTGATAAATCCGGCTGCCAAAAGCCGCGTAACTTCTACCCTAATCGCCCTTCCTTTTTGTCCGCGAGCGAACCAGTCGTAGCTTCTGCTTGATTGGTTGGCCTTGCTGCTGACATTTAAGGAGTGCTCGATCAAGTCCCCGAGGGTACAACCGGGCAAATGTCGTGAAGGTTTCTCCTATGCAAAACACATCACGTTGGCCCCTCAAAGAACCTGACGAGCGCGTCGTTCCTATTTGGGAAGTCCAGGTCGGCCCCGATGAGGGCCGTTTGGCTGGGATCGTCTTCGACCAGATGGATCGTCCTGGTGGCTCCTTGGATCTGATGTCTGGGGGCGCCGGGAGTCCTCGAGCTCTGGGATCTGCCAGGTGGTCGGCCCGGGGGGTCTTCTTAGCGGTCGGGAGCATGTCTCGGCCAATGGCGAATAGAGAGGTCGTGGGCCTCTGCTATTTTTGAAGCGTGCGTCCTCAGCAGGTATAAAGCTGCGTATACGTTGCCCCTGAGGGTTAAAACTCCTTTCTCAGTAGGCATCTTGAGCACCAGATACCTGTATGAGGTATGGCCATGAACTTGGTGAGCGACGGTCGACCAAGAATAGCATGGTAGGTGCCGTCGAAATCAGCGACCACGAAGTTGACGTAGTCGGTGCGGAAGTGGTCCGGAGTCCCAAACTGCACAGGTAGCGTGATCTGCCCGAGAGGTGTGGAGCTCTGTCCGGGGAGAACGCCCCAGAACTGTGCCTCGTACGGCTTCAGGTCCGCCTGGGCTATTTTCAGAGCGGGCAGGCTGTTCTTGAACAGTAAATGGGAGCTGCCGCCGTCGATCAGTACCCTGTCGAATTGAACCTTGTTGATACAAGCGAGGACCAGGGGAAAACGCCCTGGCTCGGATATGGCGGCCCATTGGTCCTTCCTGCTGAAGTAGATTTCACGGTGAGACCACGGAGGAAGCCGCGGATCGGTGAGAAGGTTGTCGGTGTTTGCCACGTTCAAGCAAGCGCGGGCGAGCAGCTTGCGTTCTCGTTTGGTCTCAATGGACACCTTGCCGCCGATGATGGTGTGCACGCGATCAGTCGGCTTGACGTATTTATGACGAGGATCTGCATCGTCGTCGTCATTGTCCTCGTTGCGCTGTCCCCCCGCGTCGTTAGGCTTGTCGGACGTATCCGGAGCCTGTTGACGCGTGTAGATAGTCTTGAGGACGCGGCAATTCTCCATGGTGTGGTTCGATTTGGGATGGAGCTGGCAGGGTCCCTTCAATGCTTTGGCGTAGTCGTCCTCGTAGTTTCGACGTCCGCTGCCCTTTTTCACGGTATTGACCTCGCCGTCGTCCTCCCGAGCGCGCTTGCTCCTGTAATCGTCGCGGCGGTTGCGCCGCTGATTACGTTGATCACGGTGGTCGCGGGAGTCGTTGCGCTGGTTGCGGCGGTCAAAATTGTCGTTCCGACCACGATTGCCACGGTAATCGTCGCGGTGTGGGGGGTGGTCGGAGCGTGGAACCCTTGCTGCTTCTTCGACGATTATCTTTTTAGCGTCGTCAGCGTCCGCATATTTCTTAGCGGTGGCTAAAAGCGCTGTGACCGATTCGGGTCTCTTCCGGAGGAGCTTGTCTCTTAGGGCGTCGTGGAAGCGGAGGCCGGTGACGAAAGCCTCGATTGCTTCGTTGTCGGATATTGATGGGACCTTGATGCGCATCTCCGAGAAACGCCGAACGTACTCGCGCAGTGGTTCATCCTTTCGATCTCGGATCCGCTGCAGATCGTACTTGTTGCCGGGTTGTTCACAAGTAGCGATGAAGTTGTCGATGAAGGCCTGCCTGAGCTCCTGCCAAGAGTCAAAATAGTTCGCTGGCAAGCTAACCAGCCATTGGTGACCTGCATGACCAACAGCGACTGGGAAGTAGTTAGACATGACGTGCTCGTCAGCCATGGCTGAGCGGCACGCAGTTTCGTAGAGCATGACCCATAATTCGGGGTTTTCCTTGCCGTCGTACTTCTGAAGCTTCTCGAGCTTGAAATTCTTGGGCCATATGACTTGGCGCAGGTGTGGAGTGAACTGCTTCAGACCCGGCGGACCGTGGGCGGTGTCATACTCCATACGGCGATAGCTTTCATGGGATGCACGATCGTCGGCTCTCTGGTTGATGCGAGCACGTAGATCACGCCCGCCGAGGTGATGGCGGAGATCGTTATTGCCATCGCGGCGATCTCGATTGCCATCTGGGTTAGCCCTGCGACCGTGGTTGTCACGGCGATTGTCGCCTCGAACGTCGTGGCGGTTATCCTCCCGGCGGCGGTTGTCGTCCCGACCACCATCACGACCACCGTTTCCGCCTTGACGGTTGTCTGATGGGTCGTTATTGCGCGAGCCACGTTGGTTGAGTGGCTGTGAGCGACTTGAGTATTGGCGGCTGTGGCTTGATTCGACAGAAACGGATGGAGCCCGGGCCTGGTTCATCTCTGCGGTCTGAGCCATAGCAGCCGTCAGATAAGCTTGTATGTCATCACGGATTAATTGAGTCTCGGGAGTGTTGGGCAGCCGCTGCATTGTCGCCATGGCGACGGCTACGTTGGCACTTGGGGTCTTGAAGACTTGCTTGTCCCCCACCCTGTCAAAAGCATTGTTGAGGTCACGTGGCTGGACCCTTATGCGTCGTGCCTCCTGGTCTGCTTCAGCTTCGGTTTGCCGGCGATTAAACCGGTCAATATTGCGTGCTTCGCGTGCAGTCTTTTCTTGTTCTGTTTCGCCAACCGCTGGCGGCTCGTCGTTGCTGACAACATGGATTAAATCCCCTCGTCTTGGCGGGAAAGACGGAAATTGGGGGAAACCCGGGGCGTGGTCTGGTAGATCCAGATCGTATTTGACGCCTTCATCTTCGTGACGCTGAAGCTCGGTGTGGACCGATGCGTTGGAAGCAATGCCGGATGAGGAGCTGGAGTCACCCTCTCGGACTGTGTGGACGGATCCTTCTTGATAATCTTCAATCCGGACCATGTTGACGATGTTGCATGGCTTCGGCCGAGATTGGTGTATAGGACACAGATCCGAGCGGCGTCATTGGTTGTACGCGTAGCTGGAGGCAGCGTTTCGCAGGCCGTAGGGCTGGACCTGGTGGTTCTCCTTCGGGACTTCGTACTCGCAGAGTCGGAGACCCGTCGCGAAGGCTGGCTGGCGACGAGCGGAGCGCCCCTCAGGAGTAGATACGACCACAAGATCTGTTCCAAGTCGTGCAGGACGACTGGTCCGAGCTGGTCGGATAGATCTGTTGTGGGGGGATGTTACCTGCTCATTAGGTTGGCTTTGAATCGTACTTACCAGAGCTAGGGTTTCAGCGAGTTTGATGCCGACCCGATCGATGGAGTCGAGCGAGTCGGTGTCGTCGATCTGCTTCCCTTTGTAGCGGGGAAGCGGACGACGGGTTGTCGGCGTGGCTGTAAGCGTGGTCGGAGCCAGATGTACCGTGGTCGGAGCCAGATCCATCGTGGTCGGAGCCACGGTCGTCGTGGTCGGAGCCGTGTCCACCGTGGTCGGAGCCGTAGCCGATGCAGGTGAAGTAGTCGTCGGCGCGGGTTGAATCCACGCCTCCTCCGTGGTCATGGCGATGGAGACGTCGGGGCCGGTGGTCCAGGTGATCTGGCCGACGGTGAACGTGAGGCCGTTGGGCGTAGCCATGGAGCCGGAGACGATGACCATCTTGTTTGCTTGGAGAGCAGTACACACACCCCCTACCTGGCGCGCCACTGTCGACGAAATATGGTCGGCAGTCTACCTAGGGGTATGCCCAAGGTAGTAGATTATCGGCAGACAGATGCGCAAGCTCCAAACAAGACGGTGACGCAAGACAGACACGAGGTTTTATCCAGGTTCGGCCGCCAAGAGGGCGTAATACCTACGTCCCGCGTCTGATTTGTATTGCTGTATGTCAATGAGAGATGTTTTTTAGAGGGGTCCCCTGCCCGCCTTATATAGTCCGGGGGGCAGGGTTACAGATCTGGAAACTAATCCTAGTCAGTTACAATTGCCATATGTGGCCAGATAAGGATTCCTATTCTAACCGACCAGGATCCTGCTTGGTCGCCAAATCCATCTTGATTCCTTGTGCAGGACTCCGATCAGGTTGACTGAGCCGCACGTCGTCTTTCGCGTGGACTGAACCCATCGATCCGGGCCAGCCCAAGCTTAGCCATAAGGGTATAGGGGTTAATACCCCCACAAACACTGATAATCCTTTTCCTTCTGCCGCTACCACTTATTCAATAGAATCCAAGATGTAACTCGCGGCTTTGTCGCCCCATCTTTTGATGTTTCTCCCTACTCATATCGGCTCTTTTGCTTATCGCGACGTCTTCTAATCTCTCTCTACTCGTTAGCCGATATTTGCATCTCGAGATCAACTGTTCTAGCTTCTCTTGATTTGGTTGATGTTAGGACCTTAGTTTTTCCTTTGATCAACCTAGCATCAACTGTTTTGATCTCTTAGGAAAGGATTATCATCAACTTTTATTTTTCGAGACATATCAAATTTGAGCCTTCCTTGCTGAATAGCCCTCTGTATATGCTGTCGGAAATTTCTGCATTCATTAGTGGAATGAGAAGTAGTGTTATGAAACTTGTAGAACTTCTTATTCTTCAACTGATCATGGGGCAACATAACATGACCATCGGGCAACTTGATTTGCCCCTTCTCAAGCAAGAAATCGAAGAGCTTGTCTAATTTAGTGACATTAAAGTCATAGCTCTCCTCAACTCCTCTTCTCTAAGGATTTGGCACTATTACTATTTTCTTGCCCCAATTCCATTCAGCTGCAGCAACCTCTTCTTGTTCATCTTCATAGCCGTCATTGATTGAGTATGGATTATAAGCTTCGGCCACTGTGGTACTCTTCTAAAATCGGATATCTCTGCGCATACTCTGGAATTGGCTATTAACTGCTACCACTCGTTGAGCCAATTGACCTAAGTTATCAAATTCTTGTCCTAGCAGTTTTTCTTTCTACATTGGCAGCATTCCTTGAGTGGCTAAAGCAGCTAGATGATCATCAGCCAAGTTTAATGAGAAGCATAAATTCCTAGTCTCTCAGAACCTCTAAAGAAACTCAGTGCCTGACTCATTAGTCTTCTGCCTTATAGTTGTCAGATCAGTAATCTTCCTTTCTCCAGTCCCAGTATAAAAATATGTATGAATTTTTTTTCCCAGATCAGCCCAATTGGCAATGGACTTGATTAGCAGTGATGAAAACTAAGTGAAGGCTGGCCCTGACAGGGACAAGAAGAAGAAACAAACTCGATGGGCCTCCTCAACTGATGCCTCACCCAATTGTGTAAGATACCAGCTGACATGTTCTATTATGCTTGTACTATCTTAGCCAGTGAACTTAGCAAACTCTAGAAGCCTATAATTTGCAGGAAGAGCGATCAAATCATACCATTCTGGATATGGGCGTTTGTACAAATAGGTTAGCCCTTTTGGCTTCAAATTGAATTAATTCTTCATCATCTTGGTCACCTTTAGTAGCAACTCATCAGCATGTGAATTTGGATTTCCCAACACCTGCTGACCCATCTGTGGATTAAAATCATGTGTGCCTTGATACCCTGGATTCGGAATCATGTGAAGGGTGTTATAATCTATACCATAATGATACCCCTATGGAATCTCTATCTGCTGGTCCTTTGCTGGTTTGCTACTTGAAGTCTCTAATTGTAGACATGAGGATCTATATCTCTATGGATCCTCTGAATTAATGTGCAAATTTTTGAGCCGACGACGGTATATGGCTTGATGTGCCAAAATTAATCACCTGGTTCTAACCTTGCCTCACCGGCTGTTGCACATGCTATACTGATGGTCCAGGATTATACTGTATCTGATTTGTAGTAGTACCTTGAGCTTGTTTAGATGAATCCTGAACTATCTGGACATCATTATTACTAGCCGGTGCTACTTCTTGATGGCTGGTACCGACTTGATTAGTCCCTTGAGTCAACGGATGTGGAATGTTGTAATAAGCCGACCCAACTTGACCAACTAGAAACCCATGAATCACCTCTTTCATGGTGTTGTGGAATGTGTCTAAGAAAGCTTCATTATGGCTTGATATGGTGTCATGAACAGATTTGTCTACGATTTTCATGAAGAAACATCTGTCTTTAGCTTCAACTGTATCTGTCTACCCATGTAATAGAACTCTTGGTAGTGGAAATTTCTGAACAATTGTGTTGTGATGTGTTTTGGTGTAGGACAACAAATATTTGTTCTAAAATTCTTCTGTAGCTTTGCCGAAGACATCTTTATCTCCATCAGGTAGATCTCCATAATGCACCATAAGGATGTTGTTGTTGTTGTGAACCACCATGATGATTGTGGGGTCCCACCGGGCGTGCCAGAAATGTGTGTTAGCATGAAAATTTTGTCCTATGCTGAGGACATATGAGCAAGCCAGAAGGGTCTGCTCGATAGAGTTGTAGACCCGTCTAGCTTCAACGCAGGGGTGGTCGATCCTGCGCACTCCTCCTGAGACATGCTAGTCAATTTGACCCTACAATTGACAAGGAGAGAAAGTTTATCAGTAATTTAGGGCGGAACTTGCTGGTGTTGCCAGACAGTCCCAAATGTGCGTCTCTAAGAGCCGATATGAAAGGAGATCAACTAAATAGTCGATTCCAGCATATTCATAAGAATAATTGAGTTAAAGCTTATGGGGTTGTGCAAGAAGAATAGATTATCACTCAAGATAGATCTCGTTATTTAGACAAACATTAGTCAATGGCAATAAGATATCAACAATAATTAGTTTATGCAAAGCCAATGACTGTAAGTAATTAAACCCCTTTTATACAAAAGAAACAACTCATCACCATTCGACCGTTTAAAAAAGATAAATCTAATGAACATATTAGTTCTCATCTATCGCTATGACCAGTGGGGCATGAGGCAGAATCATGTAGGCCGTAGAAACAACAATAGACTCGATGACCCTAACTTATTACTAATATTAGTGGGGCACGAGGCAGAATCATGCAGGTCATAATATGTCACAGAACTGACCAATTTATAAGAGTACAAGTACAATGGCAGCCCGCAAGCGGTCGCACTGTCATACTTGAACCCATATAAACCCGGTAGTCCATCGAGTACCACGACGGGTCTCGATAAACGATTTACAACAACCAAGATCGTACAGGATTCAACATACATGCCACATATTACGTAAAGTTCACAGATACATTTCATCATCAGAGTACGAATAAAAGTTATTACAAACCGAGTTTGATAAATAAAGCGAAAGCAATTAAGCTCGAAAATAAAGTTTCCAACATAGTTGATATAGTGCCAAGTAAGATCATGGTCCACAAAAGCAAGGATAGGAATTAATAAAGAAGCCTACCTAAGGCTTACTCCTCATCCACAGTGGGATAGAAGCAACTCTTGCAATAACTATGATACACAGTGCCATCTGCAACAATAGGAAATAAAACCCTAAGTACGAGAAGGTACTCAGCTAGACTTACCCATCATGAACCAGAAATAAAATGACTACAAGGATTATGCAAGGCTATATAAGTGGACGTAACTCGACAACATTTTTGCGTAAAG